>NC_136057.1:1813804627-1814457484 GCF_964261635.1 Lissotriton helveticus
ATTTTTGCAGGTGGGGTGCCCCAAAATTTTACTGCCAGCAGCAGCAGCCCCCCTCCTCCCCACCCTGCAGATTGGTATAGGTACCTTTACGACATTTCTGTTGATAACAGAGGCTATAGCGAATCGCGCTACGAAATCCTAGAGCACTAACATTTGCTAAATAAAGGTGGCATCGGAGCATACGAATGAGGCAGGGAGAGGCTACTGTTGGCAATTGGTTTGGTGGGTCATAGTGAATAACCTCGGCATGCAAATAGGCAGAAGTGTGAGGATTGGCAGTGTCTGTAGAGAATTTTGGCATGCTCTTCAGTTTATTTTTTCCTCCTTACGTTGGCTATGAACTACAGAGGAAAGGCCTGGACTTACTGTTGGGCAAAACATGTATTTATGATATTAAGAAGTGTAGTCTGGCTGTACTGAGAGGGGCTGTACAGTACGGTAAATGCCTGTAAATCCCTGAAATGTGCATCCAACTGTCACTTGAGATTGAACAGTGAACGAAGCAGCTGGGTTACTGGCTGAATGTAAATGGAAGGCACATAGGAAGTGTGTTTGTGGTCACTCAAATTATTGAAACCTGCTTGATGCACTACCAAAGCTGGGGTACCAGGAGTGAACATTTGAGGGGTTTTGAGATGGTGGTGTCCAGAGGTCAAAATATGTTTCAGAGACACAGAAGTACTGCGGTCCTGGTCCCACATTGGGGGTAGTCAAAAGTCCCTGCTAAAGATTTCTGTCCAACTGTTACCACATTTTGTGCAGCCTGGCTCCCTCTGAAACGATTCCCCAGTGTTTTTCGATCCTACAGATGACTGTAGCAAACTTCCCAAATTTTTTCTTGGCCTCATACCCCCAGAGGAGTGCCTGACATTTGCCAGCCTAACGATACTCACGTTCTGGGAAAAACCTCACTAACCATGCATATTTATGCACCACACATGGCAAATCCTTACAATTGCAGAACATCATATCGCACTCGTCATCTTTGAGGTGCTGTACGTATTTGGATTTGAGGGAAATATTCATCCTTGCTTGCTCTCCCATCTGAAGTCTATGGTGCTGCTGTTCCTTTCTCACATGTCCCTTCAAAGAGACAAGTGACACACAGACTCAATCACTCAGCAAACATATTTGCTTTGACGCTTTCATCTTGCTGTTTACCTTCCAAATATTCCCCCTTCACCAAAAATACAGGCCAGCCATTTCTCATCCCCTCAGTCATCGCAGTCCTTCACTCCTTAGGCCCTGCAAGACCACCATGAACAAGATTCATGTCAGCAAGCAGAAAAAAAGCCTCAGTGTGCTCTTTTGTTCATACTGCTGCCCTCTAGTAACACTTCATGGCAACTGCAGCATAAGAATGGGTCTGAGAAGAGGGCTGTCCTATGCAAATAATGTCCTCCCATGCATACTTTCTTCTTAGACGGTCGGCGGCTTGTGCCGTGATACCCCCTCCAACATATGGTCTTCAACCAAATTTTAAAAAAGCCCACCTGCCTTAGACGAAGGATTTTGCCACTCAAAGGAAGCACATGGGGACATCACCCTCATTTAGCAGGGTCCTAAATTGCCTGCTGTCAGCCTGTATACAGAACAAGGGCGTTCGTGGGCGTTCGTGGGCGTTCCTCAAAGGAAGGAGGTGGGTGATTAAATCCACAGTGCCAGGGCAGGCCCAGCCCAGCCCAGCCCAGCCCAGCCCAGTCTGGCACAGCGCACTGCTGTGGAGGTCTATTCCTCCACATCCTGCAGCAGGCATGATGCAGACCTACTAGAGCAAAGGCTTGACTCCTCTGCCCTTGTCTGTCTCTTAAAGGAAACAATCTTTCTAGCTTCTTATTGCACCTAATAAATGGACTCTAGCTTGCCTCAAACTCAACCCATCATTTCATTAGCCAGAGCTCATACTTGACCTTTATTTCTATCCAAGTTCACTGGCACCAAACCCCTGCTTTGAGCGAGTGGCTCACACCAAAATTAAATATCACCTTCATCCAACCTATTTTACAATAAGTGTAGCACCTTCCCCGCATTCTTGTGCTCAGTTATAACCCCCAATACCACAATTGCACTCTGCAATTCACCAAACTTAAAGGACAAAGAATGAAGACATTGATAAAGGAAGATAAGGCCTTGTCCCTATTGCACCTACTTGAAAAATAGGGCAGTTGGTAGAAGGTCATGAGGGAAAACATTTGAAATGTTTGGACACACCTGCCAAAAAAAAGTAGCAAAAAAAAAAAAAAATCACTGTTTGAAAATTTCCCACCTTGGGATACCTCTACAGCATTGGCAGGATTCGAACCCTGGCCTCTGAGGGCTGTCCACACCAAAGGTACAAGACTTACCTTTGAGCTATAGCTCCTTGGTGGTCTAAAGGTTTGCAGTAGTAACTATAAGCAACATACAGGCCTTGGTGTCCTTCCCTGCGGCTTCCATTGCACATAAAAAGGATGACCATGACATAAGGACAATTTGATAGGCTACTTACATGGAAACCAGTGTGGTCCAGTGGGTAAGTTCCTGCCTTCCATCCAGGCAACCAGGGTTCAAATCCCGGGTTCGGCACCAGATGACTGATGGTGGCACAGCAGAGGTAAGCTGGAGGTGGGCCTAAATGGCCAATTGGTAAGTAAAATGTGTCTGTGTGTTGTGGAAGAGTGGAATCATGCCTAGCGAATGAGGGATTGCAGATTGGTTGCAAAGTAAAATAGGTGTGGCCTGAACAGAGACAGGTGAAAGAAAGGGAACAGGTGTTGTGTGTTAGAGGAGGACCCTAGTCAGATTGGGGGTGGTCAGAGAGGAGGGGTTCAGGAGGAGCCTAGTCAGATTGGGTGGAGTCAGAGAGGAGAGGGATAGGAGGGGCCTGGGCAGAATGGGAGGGGTCAGACAGCAGAAGAGGGGTTTAGGAGGAGGAGCCTAGTCAGAATGGGTGGGGTTCAGGAGGAGCCTGGTCAGATTGGGTGGGGTCGGAGAGGTATACGAGGGGACTGGGCAGAATGGGAGGGGTCAGAGAGGAGGGGTATAGGAGGAGCCTAGTCAGATTGGGTGGGGTCAGAGAGCAGAGGGATAGGAGGGGCCTGGGCAGAACGGGAGGGGTCAGACAGCAGAGGAGGGGTTTAGGAGGAGGAGCCTAGTCAGAATGGGTGGGGTTCAGGAGGAGCCTGGTCAGATTGGGTTGGTTCGGAGAGGTATACGAGGGGCCTGGGCAGAATGGGAGGGGTCAGAGAGCAGAGGGATAGGAGGGGCCTGGGCAGAATGGGAGGGGTCAGACAGCAGAGGAGGGATTTAGGAGGAGCCTAGTCAGATTGGGTGGGGTCAGAGAGGAGGAGGAGCCTAGTCCGATTGGGTGGGGTCAGAGAGCAGAGGGATAGGAGGGGCCTGGGCAGAATGGGAGGGGTCAGACAGCAGAGGAGGGGTTTAGGAGGAGGAGCCTAGTCAGAATGGGTGGGGTTCAGGAGAAGCCTGGTCAGATTGGGTTGGTTCGGAGAGGTATACGAGGGGCCTGGGCAGAATGGGAGGGGTCAGACAGCAGAGGAGGGGTTTAGGAGGAGGAGCCTAGTCAGAATGGGTGGGGTTCAGGAGGAGCCTGGTCAGATTGGGTTGGTTCGGAGAGGTATACGAGGGGCCTGGGCAGAATGGGAGGGGTCAGAGAGCAGAGGGATAGGAGGGGCCTGGGCAGAATGGGAGGGGTCAGACAGCAGAGGAGGGATTTAGGAGGAGCCTAGTCAGATTGGGTGGGGTCAGAGAGGAGGAGGAGCCTAGTCCGATTGGGTGGGGTCAGAGAGCAGAGGGATAGGAGGGGCCTGGGCAGAATGGGAGGGGTCAGACAGCAGAGGAGGGGTTTAGGAGGAGGAGCCTAGTCAGAATGGGTGGGGTTCAGGAGAAGCCTGGTCAGATTGGGTTGGTTCGGAGAGGTATACGAGGGGCCTGGGCAGAATGGGAGGGGTCAGACAGCAGAGGAGGGATTTAGGAGGAGCCTAGTCAGATTGGGTGGGGTCAGAGAGCAGAGGGATAGGAGGGGCCTGGGCAGAATGGGAGGGGTCAGACAGCAGAGGAGGGGTTTAGGAGGAGGAGCCTAGTCAGAATGGGTGGGGTCAGAGAGGAGGAGGAGCCTAGTCAGATTGGGTGGGGTCAGAGAGCAGAGGGATAGGAGGGGCCTGGGCAGAATGGGAGGGGTCAGACAGCAGAGGAGGGGTTTAGGAGGAGGAGCCTAGTCAGAATGGGTGGGGTCAGAGAGGAGGAGGAGCCTAGTCAGATTGGGTGGGGTCAGAGAGCAGAGGGATAGGAGGGGCCTGGGCAGAATGGGAGGGGTCAGACAGCAGAGGAGGGGTTTAGGAGGAGGAGCCTAGTCAGATTGGGTGGGGTCAGAGAGCAGAGGGATAGGAGGGGC
This sequence comes from Lissotriton helveticus, assembly GCF_964261635.1. Classification (NCBI taxonomy): domain Eukaryota; kingdom Metazoa; phylum Chordata; class Amphibia; order Caudata; family Salamandridae; genus Lissotriton; species Lissotriton helveticus. Next base: position 1,813,809,018 of record NC_136057.1, read on the forward strand.
CTGGGCAGAAGGGGAGGGGTCAGACAGCAGAGGAGGGGTTTAGGAGGAGGAGCCTAGTCAGAATGGGTGGGGTTCAGGAGAAGCCTGGTCAGATTGGGTTGGTTCGGAGAGGTATACGAGGGGCCTGGGCAGAATGGGAGGGGTCAGACAGCAGAGGAGGGATTTAGGAGGAGCCTAGTCAGATTGGGTGGGGTCAGAGAGGAGGAGGAGCCTAGTCAGATTGGGTGGGGTCAGAGAGCAGAGGGATAGGAGGGGCCTGGGCAGAATGGGAGGGGTCAGACAGCAGAGGAGGGGTTTAGGAGGAGCCTGAGCAGAATGGGTGGGGTCAGACAGCAGAGGAGGGTTTTGGAGGAGCCTGGGCAGAATGGGAGGGGTCAGACAGCAGAAGAGGGGTTTAGGAGGAGGAGCCTAGTCAGAATGGGTGGGGTTCAGGAGGAGCCTGGTCAGATTGGGTGGGGTCGGAGAGGTATACGAGGGGACTGTGCAGAATGGGAGGGGTCAGAGAGGAGGGGTATAGGAGGAGCCTAGTCAGATTGGGTGGGGTCAGAGAGCAGAGGGATAGGAGGGGCCTGGGCAGAATGGGAGGGGTCAGACAGCAGAGGAGGGGTTTAGGAGGAGGAGCCTAGTCAGAATGGGTGGGGTTCAGGAGAAGCCTGGTCAGATTGGGTTGGTTCGGAGAGGTATACGAGGGGCCTGGGCAGAATGGGAGGGGTCAGACAGCAGAGGAGGGATTTAGGAGGAGCCTAGTCAGATTGGGTGGGGTCAGAGAGGAGGAGGAGCCTAGTCAGATTGGGTGGGGTCAGAGAGCAGAGGGATAGGAGGGGCCTGGGCAGAATGGGAGGGGTCAGACAGCAGAGGAGGGGTTTAGGAGGAGGAGCCTAGTCAGAATGGGTGGGGTCAGAGAGGAGGAGGAGCCTAGTCAGATTGGGTGGGGTCAGAGAGCAGAGGGATAGGAGGGGCCTGGGCAGAATGGGAGGGGTCAGACAGCAGAGGAGGGGTTTAGGAGGAGGAGCCTAGTCAGAATGGGTGGGGTCAGAGAGGAGGAGGAGCCTAGTCAGATTGGGTGGGGTCAGAGAGCAGAGGGATAGGAGGGGCCTGGGCAGAATGGGAGGGGTCAGACAGCAGAGGAGGGGTTTAGGAGGAGGAGCCTAGTCAAATTGGGTGGGGTCAGAGAGGAGGAGGAGCCTAGTCAGATTGGGTGGGGTCAGAGAGCAGAGGGATAGGAGGGGCCTGGGCAGAATGGGAGGGGTCAGACAGCAGAGGAGGGGTTTAGGAGGAGGAGCCTAGTCAGAATGGGTGGGGTTCAGGAGGAGCCTGGTCAGATTGGGTGGGGTCGGAGAGGAGGAGGAGCCTAGTCAGATTGGGTGGGGTCAGAGAGCAGAGGGATAGGAGGGGCCTGGGCAGAATGGGAGGGGTCAGACAGCAGAGGAGGGGTTTAGGAGGAGGAGCCTAGTCAGAATGGGTGGGGTCAGAGAGGAGGAGGAGCCTAGTCAGATTGGGTGGGGTCAGAGAGCAGAGGGATAGGAGGGGCCTGGGCAGAATGGGAGGGGTCAGACAGCAGAGGAGGGGTTTAGGAGGAGGAGCCTAGTCAGAATGGGTGGGGTCAGAGAGGAGGAGGAGCCTAGTCAGATTGGGTGGGGTCAGAGAGCAGAGGGATAGGAGGGGCCTGGGCAAAATGGGAGGGGTCAGACAGCAGAGGAGGGGTTTAGGAGGAGGAGCCTAGTCAGATTGGGTGGGGTCAGAGAGCAGAGGGATAGGAGGGGCCTGGGCAGAATGGGAGGGGTCAGACAGCAGAGGAGGGGTTTAGGAGGAGGAGCCTAGTCAGAATGGGTGGGGTTCAGGAGGAGCCTGGTCAGATTGGGTGGGGTCGGAGAGGTATACGAGGGGCCTGGGCAGAATGGGAGGGGTCAGACAGCAGAGGAGGGATTTAGGAGGAGCCTAGTCAGATTGGGTGGGGTCAGAGAGGAGGAGGAGCCTAGTCAGATTGGGTGGGGTCAGAGAGCAGAGGGATAGGAGGGGCCTGGGCAGAATGGGAGGGGTCAGACAGCAGAGGAGGGGTTTAGGAGGAGCCTGGTCAGATTGGGTGGGGTCAGAGAGGATGGGTATAGGAGGAGCCTGAGCAGAATGGGTGGGGTCAGACAGCAGAGGAGGGATTTAGGAGGAGCCTAGTCAGATTGGGTGGGGTCAGAGAGGAGGAGGAGCCTAGTCCGATTGGGTGGGGTCAGAGAGCAGAGGGATAGGAGGGGCCTGGGCAGAATGGGAGGGGTCAGACAGCAGAGGAGGGGTTTAGGAGGAGGAGCCTAGTCAGAATGGGTGGGGTTCAGGAGAAGCCTGGTCAGATTGGGTTGGTTCGGAGAGGTATACGAGGGGCCTGGGCAGAATGGGAGGGGTCAGACAGCAGAGGAGGGATTTAGGAGGAGCCTAGTCAGATTGGGTGGGGTCAGAGAGCAGAGGGATAGGAGGGGCCTGGGCAGAATGGGAGGGGTCAGACAGCAGAGGAGGGGTTTAGGAGGAGGAGCCTAGTCAGATTGGGTGGGGTCAGAGAGCAGAGGGATAGGTGGGGCCTGGGCAGAATGGGAGGGGTCAGACAGCAGAGGAGGGGTTTAGGAGGAGGAGCCTAGTCAGAATGGGTGGGGTCAGAGAGGAGGAGGAGCCTAGTCAGATTGGGTGGGGTCAGAGAGCAGAGGGATAGGAGGGGCCTGGGCAGAATGGGAGGGGTCAGACAGCAGAGGAGGGGTTTAGGAGGAGGAGCCTAGTCAGATTGGGTGGGGTCAGAGAGCAGAGGGATAGGAGGGGCCTGGGCAGAAGGGGAGGGGTCAGACAGCAGAGGAGGGGTTTAGGAGGAGGAGCCTAGTCAGAATGGGTGGGGTTCAGGAGAAGCCTGGTCAGATTGGGTTGGTTCGGAGAGGTATACGAGGGGCCTGGGCAGAATGGGAGGGGTCAGACAGCAGAGGAGGGATTTAGGAGGAGCCTAGTCAGATTGGGTGGGGTCAGAGAGGAGGAGGAGCCTAGTCAGATTGGGTGGGGTCAGAGAGCAGAGGGATAGGAGGGGCCTGGGCAGAATGGGAGGGGTCAGACAGCAGAGGAGGGGTTTAGGAGGAGCCTGAGCAGAATGGGTGGGGTCAGACAGCAGAGGAGGGTTTTGGAGGAGCCTGGGCAGAATGGGAGGGGTCAGACAGCAGAAGAGGGGTTTAGGAGGAGGAGCCTAGTCAGAATGGGTGGGGTTCAGGAGGAGCCTGGTCAGATTGGGTGGGGTCGGAGAGGTATACGAGGGGACTGGGCAGAATGGGAGGGGTCAGAGAGGAGGGGTATAGGAGGAGCCTAGTCAGATTGGGTGGGGTCAGAGAGCAGAGGGATAGGAGGGGCCTGGGCAGAATGGGAGGGGTCAGACAGCAGAGGAGGGGTTTAGGAGGAGGAGCCTAGTCAGAATGGGTGGGGTTCAGGAGGAGCCTGGTCAGATTGGGTGGGGTCGGAGAGGTATACGAGGGGACTGGGCAGAATGGGAGGGGTCAGAGAGCAGAGGGATAGGAGGGGCCTGGGCAGAATGGGAGGGGTCAGACAGCAGAGGAGGGATTTAGGAGGAGCCTAGTCAGATTGGGTGGGGTCAGAGAGGAGGAGGAGCCTAGTCCGATTGGGTGGGGTCAGAGAGCAGAGGGATAGGAGGGGCCTGGGCAGAATGGGAGGGGTCAGACAGCAGAGGAGGGGTTTAGGAGGAGGAGCCTAGTCAGAATGGGTGGGGTTCAGGAGAAGCCTGGTCAGATTGGGTTGGTTCGGAGAGGTATACGAGGGGCCTGGGCAGAATGGGAGGGGTCAGACAGCAGAGGAGGGATTTAGGAGGAGCCTAGTCAGATTGGGTGGGGTCAGAGAGGAGGAGGAGCCTAGTCAGATTGGGTGGGGTCAGAGAGCAGAGGGATAGGAGGGGCCTGGGCAGAATGGGAGGGGTCAGACAGCAGAGGAGGGGTTTAGGAGGAGGAGCCTAGTCAGAATGGGTGGGGTCAGAGAGGAGGAGGAGCCTAGTCAGATTGGGTGGGGTCAGAGAGCAGAGGGATAGGAGGGGCCTGGGCAGAATGGGAGGGGTCAGACAGCAGAGGAGGGGTTTAGGAGGAGGAGCCTAGTCAGAATGGGTGGGGTCAGAGAGGAGGAGGAGCCTAGTCAGATTGGGTGGGGTCAGAGAGCAGAGGGATAGGAGGGGCCTGGGCAGAATGGGAGGGGTCAGACAGCAGAGGAGGGGTTTAGGAGGAGGAGCCTAGTCAGATTGGGTGGGGTCAGAGAGGAGGAGGAGCCTAGTCAGATTGGGTGGGGTCAGAGAGCAGAGGGATAGGAGGGGCCTGGGCAGAATGGGAGGGGTCAGACAGCAGAGGAGGGGTTTAGGAGGAGGAGCCTAGTCAGAATGGGTGGGGTTCAGGAGGAGCCTGGTCAGATTGGGTGGGGTCGGAGAGGAGGAGGAGCCTAGTCAGATTGGGTGGGGTCAGAGAGCAGAGGGATAGGAGGGGCCTGGGCAGAATGGGAGGGGTCAGACAGCAGAGGAGGGGTTTAGGAGGAGGAGCCTAGTCAGAATGGGTGGGGTCAGAGAGGAGGAGGAGCCTAGTCAGATTGGGTGGGGTCAGAGAGCAGAGGGATAGGAGGGGCCTGGGCAGAATGGGAGGGGTCAGACAGCAGAGGAGGGGTTTAGGAGGAGGAGCCTAGTCAGAATGGGTGGGGTCAGAGAGGAGGAGGAGCCTAGTCAGATTGGGTGGGGTCAGAGAGCAGAGGGATAGGAGGGGCCTGGGCAAAATGGGAGGGGTCAGACAGCAGAGGAGGGGTTTAGGAGGAGGAGCCTAGTCAGATTGGGTGGGGTCAGAGAGCAGAGGGATAGGAGGGGCCTGGGCAGAATGGGAGGGGTCAGACAGCAGAGGAGGGGTTTAGGAGGAGGAGCCTAGTCAGAATGGGTGGGGTTCAGGAGGAGCCTGGTCAGATTGGGTGGGGTCGGAGAGGTATACGAGGGGCCTGGGCAGAATGGGAGGGGTCAGACAGTAGAGGAGGGATTTAGGAGGAGCCTAGTCAGATTGGGTGGGGTCAGAGAGGAGGAGGAGCCTAGTCAGATTGGGTGGGGTCAGAGAGCAGAGGGATAGGAGGGGCCTGGGCAGAATGGGAGGGGTCAGACAGCAGAGGAGGGGTTTAGGAGGAGCCTGGTCAGATTGGGTGGGGTCAGAGAGGATGGGTATAGGAGGAGCCTGAGCAGAATGGGTGGGGTCAGACAGCAGAGGAGGGTTTTGGAGGAGCCTGGTCAGATTGGGTGGGGTCGGAGAGGAGGGGTATAGGAGGAGCCTGCGCAGAATGGGTGGGGTCGGAGAGGAGGGGTTTAGGAGGAGCCTAGTCAGATTGGGCGGGGCCAGAGAGCAGAGGGATAGGAGGGGCCTGGGCAGAATGGGAGGGGTCAGACAGCAGAGGAGGGGTTTAGGAGGAGCCTAGTCAGATTGGGCGGGGTCAGAGAGCAGAGGGATAGGAGGGGCCTGGGCAGAATGGGAGGGGTCAGACAGCAGAGGAGGGGTTTAGGAGGAGCCTAGTCAGATTGGGCGAGAGCAGAGGGATAGGTGTAGGGTCAGAGGGACTATGAAAGGGTCATAGATGGAGGAGGATCCTGACTTATGGTGGGGAACTGCAAAAACTTTTTTTATGCACCCCCCCTATACTCTCTGATTTCTGTTGGGAGGGGGCAGTCAACATTTGGGGGAGCAGTATTAAAAGGTGCTTGGGCGCAACGTGAAGGGCGATGAGGGGCACAGAATGGCATGGCTTCCAGGTACTTTTTGGGGGGGGCTACCATTAGTTTTTATTGCTCTGATCCTCCCTCATGGGGTGGACCCCAAATGGTTAGGGGCAACGGGGGAGGGGGGGGCGGCAAAAAGCTGTTTGACAGTTTCTGTTACCAACAGGGGTGACCATACGATTCTGCTGCAGTTATGTGGTATTGAAAGGTACAACAAGGAGCATGTGGCTGTATTTTTGCAGGTGGGGTGCCCCAAAATTTTACTGCCAGCAGCAGCAGCCCCCCTCCTCCCCACCCTGCAGATTGGTATAGGTACCTTTACGACATTTCTGTTGATAACAGAGGCTATAGCGAATCGCGCTACGAAATCCTAGAGCACTAACATTTGCTAAATAAAGGTGGCATCGGAGCATACGAATGAGGCAGGGAGAGGCTACTGTTGGCAATTGGTTTGGTGGGTCATAGTGAATAACCTCGGCATGCAAATAGGCAGAAGTGTGAGGATTGGCAGTGTCTGTAGAGAATTTTGGCATGCTCTTCAGTTTATTTTTTCCTCCTTACGTTGGCTATGAACTACAGAGGAAAGGCCTGGACTTACTGTTGGGCAAAACATGTATTTATGATATTAAGAAGTGTAGTCTGGCTGTACTGAGAGGGGCTGTACAGTACGGTAAATGCCTGTAAATCCCTGAAATGTGCATCCAACTGTCACTTGAGATTGAACAGTGAACGAAGCAGCTGGGTTACTGGCTGAATGTAAATGGAAGGCACATAGGAAGTGTGTTTGTGGTCACTCAAATTATTGAAACCTGCTTGATGCACTACCAAAGCTGGGGTACCAGGAGTGAACATTTGAGGGGTTTTGAGATGGTGGTGTCCAGAGGTCAAAATATGTTTCAGAGACACAGAAGTACTGCGGTCCTGGTCCCACATTGGGGGTAGTCAAAAGTCCCTGCTAAAGATTTCTGTCCAACTGTTACCACATTTTGTGCAGCCTGGCTCCCTCTGAAACGATTCCCCAGTGTTTTTCGATCCTACAGATGACTGTAGCAAACTTCCAAAATTTTTTCTTGGCCTCATACCCCCAGAGGAGTGCCTGACATTTGCCAGCCTAACGATACTCACGTTCTGGGAAAAACCTCACTAACCATGCATATTTATGCACCACACATGGCAAATCCTTACAATTGCAGAACATCATATCGCACTCGTCATCTTTGAGGTGCTGTACGTATTTGGATTTGAGGGAAATATTCATCCTTGCTTGCTCTCCCATCTGAAGTCTATGGTGCTGCTGTTCCTTTCTCACATGTCCCTTCAAAGAGACAAGTGACACACAGACTCAATCACTCAGCAAACATATTTGCTTTGACGCTTTCATCTTGCTGTTTACCTTCCAAATATTCCCCCTTCACCAAAAATACAGGCCAGCCATTTCTCATCCCCTCAGTCATCGCAGTCCTTCACTCCTTAGGCCCTGCAAGACCACCATGAACAAGATTCATGTCAGCAAGCAGAAAAAAAGCCTCAGTGTGCTCTTTTGTTCATACTGCTGCCCTCTAGTAACACTTCATGGCAACTGCAGCATAAGAATGGGTCTGAGAAGAGGGCTGTCCTATGCAAATAATGTCCTCCCATGCATACTTTCTTCTTAGACGGTCGGCGGCTTGTGCCGTGATACCCCCTCCAACATATGGTCTTCAACCAAATTTTAAAAAAGCCCACCTGCCTTAGACGAAGGATTTTGCCACTCAAAGGAAGCACATGGGGACATCACCCTCATTTAGCAGGGTCCTAAATTGCCTGCTGTCAGCCTGTATACAGAACAAGGGCGTTCGTGGGCGTTCGTGGGCGTTCCTCAAAGGAAGGAGGTGGGTGATTAAATCCACAGTGCCAGGGCAGGCCCAGCCCAGCCCAGCCCAGCCCAGCCCAGTCTGGCACAGCGCACTGCTGTGGAGGTCTATTCCTCCACATCCTGCAGCAGGCATGATGCAGACCTACTAGAGCAAAGGCTTGACTCCTCTGCCCTTGTCTGTCTCTTAAAGGAAACAATCTTTCTAGCTTCTTATTGCACCTAATAAATGGACTCTAGCTTGCCTCAAACTCAACCCATCATTTCATTAGCCAGAGCTCATACTTGACCTTTATTTCTATCCAAGTTCACTGGCACCAAACCCCTGCTTTGAGCGAGTGGCTCACACCAAAATTAAATATCACCTTCATCCAACCTATTTTACAATAAGTGTAGCACCTTCCCCGCATTCTTGTGCTCAGTTATAACCCCCAATACCACAATTGCACTCTGCAATTCACCAAACTTAAAGGACAAAGAATGAAGACATTGATAAAGGAAGATAAGGCCTTGTCCCTATTGCACCTACTTGAAAAATAGGGCAGTTGGTAGAAGGTCATGAGGGAAAACATTTGAAATGTTTGGACACACCTGCCAAAAAAAAGTAGCAAAAAAAAAAAAAAATCACTGTTTGAAAATTTCCCACCTTGGGATACCTCTACAGCATTGGCAGGATTCGAACCCTGGCCTCTGAGGGCTGTCCACACCAAAGGTACAAGACTTACCTTTGAGCTATAGCTCCTTGGTGGTCTAAAGGTTTGCAGTAGTAACTATAAGCAACATACAGGCCTTGGTGTCCTTCCCTGCGGCTTCCATTGCACATAAAAAGGATGACCATGACATAAGGACAATTTGATAGGCTACTTACATGGAAACCAGTGTGGTCCAGTGGGTAAGTTCCTGCCTTCCATCCAGGCAACCAGGGTTCAAATCCCGGGTTCGGCACCAGATGACTGATGGTGGCACAGCAGAGGTAAGCTGGAGGTGGGCCTAAATGGCCAATTGGTAAGTAAAATGTGTCTGTGTGTTGTGGAAGAGTGGAATCATGCCTAGCGAATGAGGGATTGCAGATTGGTTGCAAAGTAAAATAGGTGTGGCCTGAACAGAGACAGGTGAAAGAAAGGGAACAGGTGTTGTGTGTTAGAGGAGGACCCTAGTCAGATTGGGGGTGGTCAGAGAGGAGGGGTTCAGGAGGAGCCTAGTCAGATTGGGTGGAGTCAGAGAGGAGAGGGATAGGAGGGGCCTGGGCAGAATGGGAGGGGTCAGACAGCAGAAGAGGGGTTTAGGAGGAGGAGCCTAGTCAGAATGGGTGGGGTTCAGGAGGAGCCTGGTCAGATTGGGTGGGGTCGGAGAGGTATACGAGGGGACTGGGCAGAATGGGAGGGGTCAGAGAGGAGGGGTATAGGAGGAGCCTAGTCAGATTGGGTGGGGTCAGAGAGCAGAGGGATAGGAGGGGCCTGGGCAGAACGGGAGGGGTCAGACAGCAGAGGAGGGGTTTAGGAGGAGGAGCCTAGTCAGAATGGGTGGGGTTCAGGAGGAGCCTGGTCAGATTGGGTTGGTTCGGAGAGGTATACGAGGGGCCTGGGCAGAATGGGAGGGGTCAGAGAGCAGAGGGATAGGAGGGGCCTGGGCAGAATGGGAGGGGTCAGACAGCAGAGGAGGGGTTTAGGAGGAGGAGCCTAGTCAGATTGGGTGGGGTCAGAGAGGAGGAGGAGCCTAGTCAGATTGGGTGGGGTCAGAGAGCAGAGGGATAGGAGGGGCCTGGGCAGAATGGGAGGGGTCAGACAGCAGAGGAGGGGTTTAGGAGGAGGAGCCTAGTCAGAATGGGTGGGGTTCAGGAGGAGCCTGGTCAGATTGGGTGGGGTCAGAGAGGAGGAGGAGCCTAGTCAGATTGGGTGGGGTCAGAGAGCAGAGGGATAGGAGGGGCCTGGGCAGAATGGGAGGGGTCAGACAGCAGAGGAGGGGTTTAGGAGGAGGAGCCTAGTCAGAATGGGTGGGGTCAGAGAGGAGGAGGAGCCTAGTCAGATTGGGTGGGGTCAGAGAGCAGAGGGATAGGAGGGGCCTGGGCAGAATGGGAGGGGTCAGACAGCAGAGGAGGGGTTTAGGAGGAGGAGCCTAGTCAGAATGGGTGGGGTCAGAGAGGAGGAGGAGCCTAGTCAGATTGGGTGGGGTCAGAGAGCAGAGGGATAGGAGGGGCCTGGGCAAAATGGGAGGGGTCAGACAGCAGAGGAGGGGTTTAGGAGGAGGAGCCTAGTCAGATTGGGTGGGGTCAGAGAGCAGAGGGATAGGAGGGGCCTGGGCAGAATGGGAGGGGTCAGACAGCAGAGGAGGGGTTTAGGAGGAGGAGCCTAGTCAGAATGGGTGGGGTTCAGGAGGAGCCTGGTCAGATTGGGTGGGGTCGGAGAGGTATACGAGGGGCCTGGGCAGAATGGGAGGGGTCAGACAGCAGAGGAGGGATTTAGGAGGAGCCTAGTCAGATTGGGTGGGGTCAGAGAGGAGGAGGAGCCTAGTCAGATTGGGTGGGGTCAGAGAGCAGAGGGATAGGAGGGGCCTGGGCAGAATGGGAGGGGTCAGACAGCAGAGGAGGGGTTTAGGAGGAGCCTGGTCAGATTGGGTGGGGTCAGAGAGGATGGGTATAGGAGGAGCCTGAGCAGAATGGGTGGGGTCAGACAGCAGAGGAGGGTTTTGGAGGAGCCTGGTCAGATTGGGTGGGGTCGGAGAGGAGGGGTATAGGAGGAGCCTGCGCAGAATGGGTGGGGTCGGAGAGGAGGGGTTTAGGAGGAGCCTAGTCAGATTGGGCGGGGCCAGAGAGCAGAGGGATAGGAGGGGCCTGGGCAGAATGGGAGGGGTCAGACAGCAGAGGAGGGGTTTAGGAGGAGCCTAGTCAGATTGGGCGGGGTCAGAGAGCAGAGGGATAGGAGGGGCCTGGGCAGAATGGGAGGGGTCAGACAGCAGAGGAGGGGTTTAGGAGGAGCCTAGTCAGATTGGGCGAGAGCAGAGGGATAGGTGTAGGGTCAGAGGGACTATGAAAGGGTCATAGATGGAGGAGGATCCTGACTTATGGTGGGGAACTGCAAAAACTTTTTTTATGCACCCCCCCTATACTCTCTGATTTCTGTTGGGAGGGGGCAGTCAACATTTGGGGGAGCAGTATTAAAAGGTGCTTGGGCGCAACGTGAAGGGCGATGAGGGGCACAGAATGGCATGGCTTCCAGGTACTTTTTGGGGGGGGCTACCATTAGTTTTTATTGCTCTGATCCTCCCTCATGGGGTGGACCCCAAATGGTTAGGGGCAACGGGGGAGGGGGGGCGGCAAAAAGCTGTTTGACAGTTTCTGTTACCAACAGGGGTGACCATACGATTCTGCTGCAGTTATGTGGTATTGAAAGGTACAACAAGGAGCATGTGGCTGTATTTTTGCAGGTGGGGTGCCCCAAAATTTTACTGCCAGCAGCAGCAGCCCCCCTCCTCCCCACCCTGCAGATTGGTATAGGTACCTTTACGACATTTCTGTTGATAACAGAGGCTATAGCGAATCGCGCTACGAAATCCTAGAGCACTAACATTTGCTAAATAAAGGTGGCATCGGAGCATACGAATGAGGCAGGGAGAGGCTACTGTTGGCAATTGGTTTGGTGGGTCATAGTGAATAACCTCGGCATGCAAATAGGCAGAAGTGTGAGGATTGGCAGTGTCTGTAGAGAATTTTGGCATGCTCTTCAGTTTATTTTTTCCTCCTTACGTTGGCTATGAACTACAGAGGAAAGGCCTGGACTTACTGTTGGGCAAAACATGTATTTATGATATTAAGAAGTGTAGTCTGGCTGTACTGAGAGGGGCTGTACAGTACGGTAAATGCCTGTAAATCCCTGAAATGTGCATCCAACTGTCACTTGAGATTGAACAGTGAACGAAGCAGCTGGGTTACTGGCTGAATGTAAATGGAAGGCACATAGGAAGTGTGTTTGTGGTCACTCAAATTATTGAAACCTGCTTGATGCACTACCAAAGCTGGGGTACCAGGAGTGAACATTTGAGGGGTTTTGAGATGGTGGTGTCCAGAGGTCAAAATATGTTTCAGAGACACAGAAGTACTGCGGTCCTGGTCCCACATTGGGGGTAGTCAAAAGTCCCTGCTAAAGATTTCTGTCCAACTGTTACCACATTTTGTGCAGCCTGGCTCCCTCTGAAACGATTCCCCAGTGTTTTTCGATCCTACAGATGACTGTAGCAAACTTCCCAAATTTTTTCTTGGCCTCATACCCCCAGAGGAGTGCCTGACATTTGCCAGCCTAACGATACTCACGTTCTGGGAAAAACCTCACTAACCATGCATATTTATGCACCACACATGGCAAATCCTTACAATTGCAGAACATCATATCGCACTCGTCATCTTTGAGGTGCTGTACGTATTTGGATTTGAGGGAAATATTCATCCTTGCTTGCTCTCCCATCTGAAGTCTATGGTGCTGCTGTTCCTTTCTCACATGTCCCTTCAAAGAGACAAGTGACACACAGACTCAATCACTCAGCAAACATATTTGCTTTGACGCTTTCATCTTGCTGTTTACCTTCCAAATATTCCCCCTTCACCAAAAATACAGGCCAGCCATTTCTCATCCCCTCAGTCATCGCAGTCCTTCACTCCTTAGGCCCTGCAAGACCACCATGAACAAGATTCATGTCAGCAAGCAGAAAAAAAGCCTCAGTGTGCTCTTTTGTTCATACTGCTGCCCTCTAGTAACACTTTCTCATCCCCTCAGTCATCGCAGTCCTTCACTCCTTAGGCCCTGCAAGACCACCATGAACAAGATTCATGTCAGCAAGCAGAAAAAAAGCCTCAGTGTGCTCTTTTGTTCATACTGCTGCCCTCTAGTAACACTTCATGGCAACTGCAGCATAAGAATGGGTCTGAGAAGAGGGCTGTCCTATGCAAATAATGTCCTCCCATGCATACTTTCTTCTTAGACGGTCGGCGGCTTGTGCCGTGATACCCCCTCCAACATATGGTCTTCAACCAAATTTTAAAAAAGCCCACCTGCCTTAGACGAAGGATTTTGCCACTCAAAGGAAGCACATGGGGACATCACCCTCATTTAGCAGGGTCCTAAATTGCCTGCTGTCAGCCTGTATACAGAACAAGGGCGTTCGTGGGCGTTCGTGGGCGTTCCTCAAAGGAAGGAGGTGGGTGATTAAATCCACAGTGCCAGGGCAGGCCCAGCCCAGCCCAGCCCAGCCCAGCCCAGTCTGGCACAGCGCACTGCTGTGGAGGTCTATTCCTCCACATCCTGCAGCAGGCATGATGCAGACCTACTAGAGCAAAGGCTTGACTCCTCTGCCCTTGTCTGTCTCTTAAAGGAAACAATCTTTCTAGCTTCTTATTGCACCTAATAAATGGACTCTAGCTTGCCTCAAACTCAACCCATCATTTCATTAGCCAGAGCTCATACTTGACCTTTATTTCTATCCAAGTTCACTGGCACCAAACCCCTGCTTTGAGCGAGTGGCTCACACCAAAATTAAATATCACCTTCATCCAACCTATTTTACAATAAGTGTAGCACCTTCCCCGCATTCTTGTGCTCAGTTATAACCCCCAATACCACAATTGCACTCTGCAATTCACCAAACTTAAAGGACAAAGAATGAAGACATTGATAAAGGAAGATAAGGCCTTGTCCCTATTGCACCTACTTGAAAAATAGGGCAGTTGGTAGAAGGTCATGAGGGAAAACATTTGAAATGTTTGGACACACCTGCCAAAAAAAAGTAGCAAAAAAAAAAAAAATCACTGTTTGAAAATTTCCCACCTTGGGATACCTCTACAGCATTGGCAGGATTCGAACCCTGGCCTCTGAGGGCTGTCCACACCAAAGGTACAAGACTTACCTTTGAGCTATAGCTCCTTGGTGGTCTAAAGGTTTGCAGTAGTAACTATAAGCAACATACAGGCCTTGGTGTCCTTCCCTGTGGCTTCCATTGCACATAAAAAGGATGACCATGACATAAGGACAATTTGATAGGCTACTTACATGGAAACCAGTGTGGTCCAGTGGGTAAGTTCCTGCCTTCCATCCAGGCAACCAGGGTTCAAATCCCGGGTTCGGCACCAGATGACTGATGGTGGCACAGCAGAGGTAAGCTGGAGGTGGGCCTAAATGGCCAATTGGTAAGTAAAATGTGTCTGTGTGTTGTGGAAGAGTGGAATCATGCCTAGCGAATGAGGGATTGCAGATTGGTTGCAAAGTAAAATAGGTGTGGCCTGAACAGAGACAGGTGAAAGAAAGGGAACAGGTGTTGTGTGTTAGAGGAGGACCCTAGTCAGATTGGGGGTGGTCAGAGAGGAGGGGTTCAGGAGGAGCCTAGTCAGATTGGGTGGAGTCAGAGAGGAGAGGGATAGGAGGGGCCTGGGCAGAATGGGAGGGGTCAGACAGCAGAAGAGGGGTTTAGGAGGAGGAGCCTAGTCAGAATGGGTGGGGTTCAGGAGGAGCCTGGTCAGATTGGGTGGGGTCGGAGAGGTATACGAGGGGACTGGGCAGAATGGGAGGGGTCAGAGAGGAGGGGTATAGGAGGAGCCTAGTCAGATTGGGTGGGGTCAGAGAGCAGAGGGATAGGAGGGGCCTGGGCAGAACGGGAGGGGTCAGACAGCAGAGGAGGGGTTTAGGAGGAGGAGCCTAGTCAGAATGGGTGGGGTTCAGGAGGAGCCTGGTCAGATTGGGTTGGTTCGGAGAGGTATACGAGGGGCCTGGGCAGAATGGGAGGGGTCAGAGAGCAGAGGGATAGGAGGGGCCTGGGCAGAATGGGAGGGGTCAGACAGCAGAGGAGGGATTTAGGAGGAGCCTAGTCAGATTGGGTGGGGTCAGAGAGGAGGAGGAGCCTAGTCCGATTGGGTGGGGTCAGAGAGCAGAGGGATAGGAGGGGCCTGGGCAGAATGGGAGGGGTCAGACAGCAGAGGAGGGGTTTAGGAGGAGGAGCCTAGTCAGAATGGGTGGGGTTCAGGAGAAGCCTGGTCAGATTGGGTTGGTTCGGAGAGGTATACGAGGGGCCTGGGCAGAATGGGAGGGGTCAGACAGCAGAGGAGGGGTTTAGGAGGAGGAGCCTAGTCAGAATGGGTGGGGTTCAGGAGGAGCCTGGTCAGATTGGGTTGGTTCGGAGAGGTATACGAGGGGCCTGGGCAGAATGGGAGGGGTCAGAGAGCAGAGGGATAGGAGGGTCCTGGGCAGAATGGGAGGGGTCAGACAGCAGAGGAGGGATTTAGGAGGAGCCTAGTCAGATTGGGTGGGGTCAGAGAGGAGGAGGAGCCTAGTCCGATTGGGTGGGGTCAGAGAGCAGAGGGATAGGAGGGGCCTGGGCAGAATGGGAGGGGTCAGACAGCAGAGGAGGGGTTTAGGAGGAGGAGCCTAGTCAGAATGGGTGGGGTTCAGGAGAAGCCTGGTCAGATTGGGTTGGTTCGGAGAGGTATACGAGGGGCCTGGGCAGAATGGGAGGGGTCAGACAGCAGAGGAGGGATTTAGGAGGAGCCTAGTCAGATTGGGTGGGGTCAGAGAGCAGAGGGATAGGAGGGGCCTGGGCAGAATGGGAGGGGTCAGACAGCAGAGGAGGGGTTTAGGAGGAGGAGCCTAGTCAGAATGGGTGGGGTCAGAGAGGAGGAGGAGCCTAGTCAGATTGGGTGGGGTCAGAGAGCAGAGGGATAGGAGGGGCCTGGGCAGAATGGGAGGGGTCAGACAGCAGAGGAGGGGTTTAGGAGGAGGAGCCTAGTCAGAATGGGTGGGGTCAGAGAGGAGGAGGAGCCTAGTCAGATTGGGTGGGGTCAGAGAGCAGAGGGATAGGAGGGGCCTGGGCAGAAGGGGAGGGGTCAGACAGCAGAGGAGGGGTTTAGGAGGAGGAGCCTAGTCAGAATGGGTGGGGTTCAGGAGAAGCCTGGTCAGATTGGGTTGGTTCGGAGAGGTATACGAGGGGCCTGGGCAGAATGGGAGGGGTCAGACAGCAGAGGAGGGATTTAGGAGGAGCCTAGTCAGATTGGGTGGGGTCAGAGAGGAGGAGGAGCCTAGTCAGATTGGGTGGGGTCAGAGAGCAGAGGGATAGGAGGGGCCTGGGCAGAATGGGAGGGGTCAGACAGCAGAGGAGGGGTTTAGGAGGAGCCTGAGCAGAATGGGTGGGGTCAGACAGCAGAGGAGGGTTTTGGAGGAGCCTGGGCAGAATGGGAGGGGTCAGACAGCAGAAGAGGGGTTTAGGAGGAGGAGCCTAGTCAGAATGGGTGGGGTTCAGGAGGAGCCTGGTCAGATTGGGTGGGGTCGGAGAGGTATACGAGGGGACTGTGCAGAATGGGAGGGGTCAGAGAGGAGGGGTATAGGAGGAGCCTAGTCAGATTGGGTGGGGTCAGAGAGCAGAGGGATAGGAGGGGCCTGGGCAGAATGGGAGGGGTCAGACAGCAGAGGAGGGGTTTAGGAGGAGGAGCCTAGTCAGAATGGGTGGGGTTCAGGAGAAGCCTGGTCAGATTGGGTTGGTTCGGAGAGGTATACGAGGGGCCTGGGCAGAATGGGAGGGGTCAGACAGCAGAGGAGGGATTTAGGAGGAGCCTAGTCAGATTGGGTGGGGTCAGAGAGGAGGAGGAGCCTAGTCAGATTGGGTGGGGTCAGAGAGCAGAGGGATAGGAGGGGCCTGGGCAGAATGGGAGGGGTCAGACAGCAGAGGAGGGGTTTAGGAGGAGGAGCCTAGTCAGAATGGGTGGGGTCAGAGAGGAGGAGGAGCCTAGTCAGATTGGGTGGGGTCAGAGAGCAGAGGGATAGGAGGGGCCTGGGCAGAATGGGAGGGGTCAGACAGCAGAGGAGGGGTTTAGGAGGAGGAGCCTAGTCAGAATGGGTGGGGTCAGAGAGGAGGAGGAGCCTAGTCAGATTGGGTGGGGTCAGAGAGCAGAGGGATAGGAGGGGCCTGGGCAGAATGGGAGGGGTCAGACAGCAGAGGAGGGGTTTAGGAGGAGGAGCCTAGTCAAATTGGGTGGGGTCAGAGAGGAGGAGGAGCCTAGTCAGATTGGGTGGGGTCAGAGAGCAGAGGGATAGGAGGGGCCTGGGCAGAATGGGAGGGGTCAGACAGCAGAGGAGGGGTTTAGGAGGAGGAGCCTAGTCAGAATGGGTGGGGTTCAGGAGGAGCCTGGTCAGATTGGGTGGGGTCGGAGAGGAGGAGGAGCCTAGTCAGATTGGGTGGGGTCAGAGAGCAGAGGGATAGGAGGGGCCTGGGCAGAATGGGAGGGGTCAGACAGCAGAGGAGGGGTTTAGGAGGAGGAGCCTAGTCAGAATGGGTGGGGTCAGAGAGGAGGAGGAGCCTAGTCAGATTGGGTGGGGTCAGAGAGCAGAGGGATAGGAGGGGCCTGGGCAGAATGGGAGGGGTCAGACAGCAGAGGAGGGGTTTAGGAGGAGGAGCCTAGTCAGAATGGGTGGGGTCAGAGAGGAGGAGGAGCCTAGTCAGATTGGGTGGGGTCAGAGAGCAGAGGGATAGGAGGGGCCTGGGCAAAATGGGAGGGGTCAGACAGCAGAGGAGGGGTTTAGGAGGAGGAGCCTAGTCAGATTGGGTGGGGTCAGAGAGCAGAGGGATAGGAGGGGCCTGGGCAGAATGGGAGGGGTCAGACAGCAGAGGAGGGGTTTAGGAGGAGGAGCCTAGTCAGAATGGGTGGGGTTCAGGAGGAGCCTGGTCAGATTGGGTGGGGTCGGAGAGGTATACGAGGGGCCTGGGCAGAATGGGAGGGGTCAGACAGCAGAGGAGGGATTTAGGAGGAGCCTAGTCAGATTGGGTGGGGTCAGAGAGGAGGAGGAGCCTAGTCAGATTGGGTGGGGTCAGAGAGCAGAGGGATAGGAGGGGCCTGGGCAGAATGGGAGGGGTCAGACAGCAGAGGAGGGGTTTAGGAGGAGCCTGGTCAGATTGGGTGGGGTCAGAGAGGATGGGTATAGGAGGAGCCTGAGCAGAATGGGTGGGGTCAGACAGCAGAGGAGGGTTTTGGAGGAGCCTGGTCAGATTGGGTGGGGTCGGAGAGGAGGGGTATAGGAGGAGCCTGCGCAGAATGGGTGGGGTCGGAGAGGAGGGGTTTAGGAGGAGCCTAGTCAGATTGGGCGGGGCCAGAGAGCAGAGGGATAGGAGGGGCCTGGGCAGAATGGGAGGGGTCAGACAGCAGAGGAGGGGTTTAGGAGGAGCCTAGTCAGATTGGGCGGGGTCAGAGAGCAGAGGGATAGGAGGGGCCTGGGCAGAATGGGAGGGGTCAGACAGCAGAGGAGGGGTTTAGGAGGAGCCTAGTCTGATTGGGCGAGAGCAGAGGGATAGGTGTAGGGTCTGAGGGACTATGAAGGGGTCATAGATGGAGGAGGATCCTGACTTATGGTGGGGAACTGCAAAAACTTTTTTTATGCACCCCCCCTATACTCTCTGATTTCTGTTGGGAGGGGGCAGTCAACATTTGGGGGAGCAGTATTAAAAGGTGCTTGGGCGCAACGTGAAGGGCGATGAGGGGCACAGAATGGCATGGCTTCCAGGTACTTTTTGGGGGGGGCTACCATTAGTTTTTATTGCTCTGATCCTCCCTCATGGGGTGGACCCCAAATGGTTAGGGGCAACGGGGGAGGGGGGGCGGCAAAAAGCTGTTTGACAGTTTCTGTTACCAACAGGGGTGACCATACGATTCTGCTGCAGTTATGTGGTATTGAAAGGTACAACAAGGAGCATGTGGCTGTATTTTTGCAGGTGGGGTGCCCCAAAATTTTACTGCCAGCAGCAGCAGCCCCCCTCCTCCCCACCCTGCAGATTGGTATAGGTACCTTTACGACATTTCTGTTGATAACAGAGGCTATAGCGAATCGCGCTACGAAATCCTAGAGCACTAACATTTGCTAAATAAAGGTGGCATCGGAGCATACGAATGAGGCAGGGAGAGGCTACTGTTGGCAATTGGTTTGGTGGGTCATAGTGAATAACCTCGGCATGCAAATAGGCAGAAGTGTGAGGATTGGCAGTGTCTGTAGAGAATTTTGGCATGCTCTTCAGTTTATTTTTTCCTCCTTACGTTGGCTATGAACTACAGAGGAAAGGCCTGGACTTACTGTTGGGCAAAACATGTATTTATGATATTAAGAAGTGTAGTCTGGCTGTACTGAGAGGGGCTGTACAGTACGGTAAATGCCTGTAAATCCCTGAAATGTGCATCCAACTGTCACTTGAGATTGAACAGTGAACGAAGCAGCTGGGTTACTGGCTGAATGTAAATGGAAGGCACATAGGAAGTGTGTTTGTGGTCACTCAAATTATTGAAACCTGCTTGATGCACTACCAAAGCTGGGGTACCAGGAGGGAACATTTGAGGGGTATTGAGATGGTGGTGTCCAGAGGTCAAAATATGTTTCAGAGACACAGAAGTACTGCGGTCCTGGTCCCACATTGGGGGTAGTCAAAAGTCCCTGCTAAAGATTTCTGTCCAACTGTTACCACATTTTGTGCAGCCTGGCTCCCTCTGAAACGATTCCCCAGTGTTTTTCGATCCTACAGATGACTGTAGCAAACTTCCCAAATTTTTTCTTGGCCTCATACCCCCAGAGGAGTGCCTGACATTTGCCAGCCTAACGATACTCACGTTCTGGGAAAAACCTCACTAACCATGCATATTTATGCACCACACATGGCAAATCCTTACAATTGCAGAACATCATATCGCACTCGTCATCTTTGAGGTGCTGTACGTATTTGGATTTGAGGGAAATATTCATCCTTGCTTGCTCTCCCATCTGAAGTCTATGGTGCTGCTGTTCCTTTCTCACATGTCCCTTCAAAGAGACAAGTGACACACAGACTCAATCACTCAGCAAACATATTTGCTTTGACGCTTTCATCTTGCTGTTTACCTTCCAAATATTCCCCCTTCACCAAAAATACAGGCCAGCCATTTCTCATCCCCTCAGTCATCGCAGTCCTTCACTCCTTAGGCCCTGCAAGACCACCATGAACAAGATTCATGTCAGCAAGCAGAAAAAAAGCCTCAGTGTGCTCTTTTGTTCATACTGCTGCCCTCTAGTAACACTTCATGGCAACTGCAGCATAAGAATGGGTCTGAGAAGAGGGCTGTCCTATGCAAATAATGTCCTCCCATGCATACTTTCTTCTTAGACGGTCGGCGGCTTGTGCCGTGATACCCCCTCCAACATATGGTCTTCAACCAAATTTTAAAAAAGCCCACCTGCCTTAGACGAAGGATTTTGCCACTCAAAGGAAGCACATGGGGACATCACCCTCATTTAGCAGGGTCCTAAATTGCCTGCTGTCAGCCTGTATACAGAACAAGGGCGTTCGTGGGCGTTCCTCAAAGGAAGGAGGTGGGTGATTAAATCCACAGTGCCAGGGCAGGCCCAGCCCAGCCCAGCCCAGCCCAGCCCAGTCTGGCACAGCGCACTGCTGTGGAGGTCTATTCCTTCACATCCTGCAGCAGGCATGATGCAGACCTACTAGAGCAAAGGCTTGACTCCTCTGCCCTTGTCTGTCTCTTAAAGGAAACAATCTTTCTAGCTTCTTATTGCACCTAATAAATGGACTCTAGCTTGCCTCAAACTCAACCCATCATTTCATTAGCCAGAGCTCATACTTGACCTTTATTTCTATCCAAGTTCACTGGCACCAAACCCCTGCTTTGAGCGAGTGGCTCACACCAAAATTAAATATCACCTTCATCCAACCTATTTTACAATAAGTGTAGCACCTTCCCCGCATTCTTGTGCTCAGTTATAACCCCCAATACCACAATTGCACTCTGCAATTCACCAAACTTAAAGGACAAAGAATGAAGACATTGATAAAGGAAGATAAGGCCTTGTCCCTATTGCACCTACTTGAAAAATAGGGCAGTTGGTAGAAGGTCATGAGGGAAAACATTTGAAATGTTTGGACACACCTGCCAAAAAAAAGTAGCAAAAAAAAAAAAAAATCACAGTTTGAAAATTTCCCACCTTGGGATACTTCTACAGCATTGGCAGGATTCGAACCCTGGCCTCTGAGGGCTGTCCACACCAAAGGTACAAGACTTACCTTTGAGCTATAGCTCCTTGGTGGTCTAAAGGTTTGCAGTAGTAACTATAAGCAACATACAGGCCTTGGTGTCCTTCCCTGCGGCTTCCATTGCACATAAAAAGGATGACCATGACATAAGGACAATTTGATAGGCTACTTACATGGAAACCAGTGTGGTCCAGTGGGTAAGTTCCTGCCTTCCATCCAGGCAACCAGGGTTCAAATCCCGGGTTCGGCACCAGATGACTGATGGTGGCACAGCAGAGGTAAGCTGGAGGTGGGCCTAAATGGCCAATTGGTAAGTAAAATGTGTCTGTGTGTTGTGGAAGAGTGGAATCATGCCTAGCGAATGAGGGATTGCAGATTGGTTGCAAAGTAAAATAGGTGTGGCCTGAACAGAGACAGGTGAAAGAAAGGGAACAGGTGTTGTGTGTTAGAGGAGGACCCTAGTCAGATTGGGGGTGGTCAGAGAGGAGGGGTTCAGGAGGAGCCTAGTCAGATTGGGTGGAGTCAGAGAGGAGAGGGATAGGAGGGGCCTGGGCAGAATGGGAGGGGTCAGACAGCAGAAGAGGGGTTTAGGAGGAGGAGCCTAGTCAGAATGGGTGGGGTTCAGGAGGAGCCTGGTCAGATTGGGTGGGGTCGGAGAGGTATACGAGGGGACTGGGCAGAATGGGAGGGGTCAGAGAGGAGGGGTATAGGAGGAGCCTAGTCAGATTGGGTGGGGTCAGAGAGCAGAGGGATAGGAGGGGCCTGGGCAGAATGGGAGGGGTCAGACAGCAGAGGAGGGGTTTAGGAGGAGGAGCCTAGTCAGATTGGGTGGGGTCAGAGAGCAGAGGGATAGGAGGGGCCTGGGCAGAATGGGAGGGGTCAGACAGCAGAGGAGGGGTTTAGTAGGAGGAGCCTAGTCAGAATGGGTGGGGTCAGAGAGGAGGAGGAGCCTAGTCAGATTGGGTGGGGTCAGACAGCAGAGGAGGGGTTTAGGAGGAGGAGCCTAGTCAGAATGGGTGGGGTCAGAGAGGAGGAGGAGCCTAGTCAGATTGGGTGGGGTCAGAGAGCAGAGGGATAGGAGGGGCCTGGGCAGAATGGGAGGGGTCAGACAGCAGAGGAGGGGTTTAGGAGGAGGAGCCTAGTCAGATTGGGTGGGGTCAGAGAGGAGGAGGAGCCTAGTCAGATTGGGTGGGGTCAGAGAGCAGAGGGATAGGAGGGGCCTGGGCAGAATGGGAGGGGTCAGACAGCAGAGGAGGGTTTTGGAGGAGCCTGGGCAGAATGGGAGGGGTCAGACAGCAGAAGAGGGGTTTAGGAGGAGGAGCCTAGTCAGAATGGGTGGGGTTCAGGAGGAGCCTGGTCAGATTGGGTGGGGTCGGAGAGGTATACGAGGGGACTGGGCAGAATGGGAGGGGTCAGAGAGGAGGGGTATAGGAGGAGCCTAGTCAGATTGGGTGGGGTCAGAGAGCAGAGGGATAGGAGGGGCCTGGGCAGAATGGGAGGGGTCAGACAGCAGAGGAGGGGTTTAAGAGGAGGAGCCTAGTCAGAATGGGTGGGGTTCAGGAGGAGCCTGGTCAGATTGGGTGGGGTCGGAGAGGTATACGAGGGGACTGGGCAGAATGGGAGGGGTCAGAGAGCAGAGGGATAGGAGGGGCCTGGGCAGAATGGGAGGGGTCAGAATGGGAGGGGTCAGACAGCAGAGGAGGGATTTAGGAGGAGCCTAGTCAGATTGGGTGGGGTCAGAGAGGAGGAGGAGCCTAGTCAGATTGGGTGGGGTCAGAGAGCAGAGGGATAGGAGGGGCCTGGGCAGAATGGGAGGGGTCAGACAGCAGAGGAGGGGTTTAGGAGGAGGAGCCTAGTCAGAATGGGTGGGGTCAGAGAGGAGGAGGAGCCTAGTCAGATTGGGTGGGGTCAGAGAGCAGAGGGATAGGAGGGGCCTGGGCAGAATGGGAGGGGTCAGACAGCAGAGGAGGGGTTTAGGAGGAGGAGCCTAGTCAGAATGGGTGGGGTCAGAGAGGAGGAGGAGCCTAGTCAGATTGGGTGGGGTCAGAGAGCAGAGGGATAGGAGGGGCCTGGGCAGAATGGGAGGGGTCAGACAGCAGAGGAGGGGTTTAGGAGGAGGAGCCTAGTCAGATTGGGTGGGGTCAGAGAGGAGGAGGAGCCTAGTCAGATTGGGTGGGGTCAGAGAGCAGAGGGATAGGAGGGGCCTGGGCAGAATGGGAGGGGTCAGACAGCAGAGGAGGGGTTTAGGAGGAGGAGCCTAGTCAGAATGGGTGGGGTTCAGGAGAAGCCTGGTCAGATTGGGTTGGTTCGGAGAGGTATACGAGGGGCCTGGGCAGAATGGGAGGGGTCAGACAGCAGAGGAGGGATTTAGGAGGAGCCTAGTCAGATTGGGTGGGGTCAGAGAGCAGAGGGATAGGAGGGGCCTGGGCAGAATGGGAGGGGTCAGACAGCAGAGGAGGGGTTTAGGAGGAGGAGCCTAGTCAGATTGGGTGGGGTCAGAGAGCAGAGGGATAGGTGGGGCCTGGGCAGAATGGGAGGGGTCAGACAGCAGAGGAGGGGTTTAGGAGGAGGAGCCTAGTCAGAATGGGTGGGGTCAGAGAGGAGGAGGAGCCTAGTCAGATTGGGTGGGGTCAGAGAGCAGAGGGATAGGAGGGGCCTGGGCAGAATGGGAGGGGTCAGACAGCAGAGGAGGGGTTTAGGAGGAGGAGCCTAGTCAGATTGGGTGGGGTCAGAGAGCAGAGGGATAGGAGGGGCCTGGGCAGAAGGGGAGGGGTCAGACAGCAGAGGAGGGGTTTAGGAGGAGGAGCCTAGTCAGAATGGGTGGGGTTCAGGAGAAGCCTGGTCAGATTGGGTTGGTTCGGAGAGGTATACGAGGGGCCTGGGCAGAATGGGAGGGGTCAGACAGCAGAGGAGGGATTTAGGAGGAGCCTAGTCAGATTGGGTGGGGTCAGAGAGGAGGAGGAGCCTAGTCAGATTGGGTGGGGTCAGAGAGCAGAGGGATAGGAGGGGCCTGGGCAGAATGGGAGGGGTCAGACAGCAGAGGAGGGGTTTAGGAGGAGCCTGAGCAGAATGGGTGGGGTCAGACAGCAGAGGAGGGTTTTGGAGGAGCCTGGGCAGAATGGGAGGGGTCAGACAGCAGAAGAGGGGTTTAGGAGGAGGAGCCTAGTCAGAATGGGTGGGGTTCAGGAGGAGCCTGGTCAGATTGGGTGGGGTCGGAGAGGTATACGAGGGGACTGGGCAGAATGGGAGGGGTCAGAGAGGAGGGGTATAGGAGGAGCCTAGTCAGATTGGGTGGGGTCAGAGAGCAGAGGGATAGGAGGGGCCTGGGCAGAATGGGAGGGGTGAGACAGCAGAGGAGGGGTTTAGGAGGAGGAGCCTAGTCAGAATGGGTGGGGTTCAGGAGGAGCCTGGTCAGATTGGGTGGGGTCGGAGAGGTATACGAGGGGACTGGGCAGAATGGGAGGGGTCAGAGAGCAGAGGGATAGGAGGGGCCTGGGCAGAATGGGAGGGGTCAGACAGCAGAGGAGGGATTTAGGAGGAGCCTAGTCAGATTGGGTGGGGTCAGAGAGGAGGAGGAGCCTAGTCCGATTGGGTGGGGTCAGAGAGCAGAGGGATAGGAGGGGCCTGGGCAGAATGGGAGGGGTCAGACAGCAGAGGAGGGGTTTAGGAGGAGGAGCCTAGTCAGAATGGGTGGGGTTCAGGAGAAGCCTGGTCAGATTGGGTTGGTTCGGAGAGGTATACGAGGGGCCTGGGCAGAATGGGAGGGGTCAGACAGCAGAGGAGGGATTTAGGAGGAGCCTAGTCAGATTGGGTGGGGTCAGAGAGGAGGAGGAGCCTAGTCAGATTGGGTGGGGTCAGAGAGCAGAGGGATAGGAGGGGCCTGGGCAGAATGGGAGGGGTCAGACAGCAGAGGAGGGGTTTAGGAGGAGGAGCCTAGTCAGAATGGGTGGGGTCAGAGAGGAGGAGGAGCCTAGTCAGATTGGGTGGGGTCAGAGAGCAGAGGGATAGGAGGGGCCTGGGCAGAATGGGAGGGGTCAGACAGCAGAGGAGGGGTTTAGGAGGAGGAGCCTAGTCAGAATGGGTGGGGTCAGAGAGGAGGAGGAGCCTAGTCAGATTGGGTGGGGTCAGAGAGCAGAGGGATAGGAGGGGCCTGGGCAGAATGGGAGGGGTCAGACAGCAGAGGAGGGGTTTAGGAGGAGGAGCCTAGTCAGATTGGGTGGGGTCAGAGAGGAGGAGGAGCCTAGTCAGATTGGGTGGGGTCAGAGAGCAGAGGGATAGGAGGGGCCTGGGCAGAATGGGAGGGGTCAGACAGCAAAGGAGGGGTTTAGGAGGAGGAGCCTAGTCAGAATGGGTGGGGTTCAGGAGGAGCCTGGTCAGATTGGGTGGGGTCGGAGAGGAGGAGGAGCCTAGTCAGATTGGGTGGGGTCAGAGAGCAGAGGGATAGGAGGGGCCTGGGCAGAATGGGAGGGGTCAGACAGCAGAGGAGGGGTTTAGGAGGAGGAGCCTAGTCAGAATGGGTGGGGTCAGAGAGGAGGAGGAGCCTAGTCAGATTGGGTGGGGTCAGAGAGCAGAGGGATAGGAGGGGCCTGGGCAGAATGGGAGGGGTCAGACAGCAGAGGAGGGGTTTAGGAGGAGGAGCCTAGTCAGAATGGGTGGGGTCAGAGAGGAGGAGGAGCCTAGTCAGATTGGGTGGGGTCAGAGAGCAGAGGGATAGGAGGGGCCTGGGCAAAATGGGAGGGGTCAGACAGCAGAGGAGGGGTTTAGGAGGAGGAGCCTAGTCAGATTGGGTGGGGTCAGAGAGCAGAGGGATAGGAGGGGCCTGGGCAGAATGGGAGGGGTCAGACAGCAGAGGAGGGGTTTAGGAGGAGGAGCCTAGTCAGAATGGGTGGGGTTCAGGAGGAGCCTGGTCAGATTGGGTGGGGTCGGAGAGGTATACGAGGGGCCTGGGCAGAATGGGAGGGGTCAGACAGCAGAGGAGGGATTTAGGAGGAGCCTAGTCAGATTGGGTGGGGTCAGAGAGGAGGAGGAGCCTAGTCAGATTGGGTGGGGTCAGAGAGCAGAGGGATAGGAGGGGCCTGGGCAGAATGGGAGGGGTCAGACAGCAGAGGAGGGGTTTAGGAGGAGCCTGGTCAGATTGGGTGGGGTCAGAGAGGATGGGTATAGGAGGAGCCTGAGCAGAATGGGTGGGGTCAGACAGCAGAGGAGGGTTTTGGAGGAGCCTGGTCAGATTGGGTGGGGTCGGAGAGGAGGGGTATAGGAGGAGCCTGCGCAGAATGGGTGGGGTCGGAGAGGAGGGGTTTAGGAGGAGCCTAGTCAGATTGGGCGGGGCCAGAGAGCAGAGGGATAGGAGGGGCCTGGGCAGAATGGGAGGGGTCAGACAGCAGAGGAGGGGTTTAGGAGGAGCCTAGTCAGATTGGGCGGGGTCAGAGAGCAGAGGGATAGGAGGGGCCTGGGCAGAATGGGAGGGGTCAGACAGCAGAGGAGGGGTTTAGGAGGAGCCTAGTCAGATTGGGCGAGAGCAGAGGGATAGGTGTAGGGTCAGAGGGACTATGAAAGGGTCATAGATGGAGGAGGATCCTGACTTATGGTGGGGAACTGCAAAAACTTTTTTTATGCACCCCCCCTATACTCTCTGATTTCTGTTGGGAGGGGGCAGTCAACATTTGGGGGAGCAGTATTAAAAGGTGCTTGGGCGCAACGTGAAGGGCGATGAGGGGCACAGAATGGCATGGCTTCCAGGTACTTTTTGGGGGGGGCTACCATTAGTTTTTATTGCTCTGATCCTCCCTCATGGGGTGGACCCCAAATGGTTAGGGGCAACGGGGGAGGGGGGGCGGCAAAAAGCTGTTTGACAGTTTCTGTTACCAACAGGGGTGACCATACGATTCTGCTGCAGTTATGTGGTATTGAAAGGTACAACAAGGAGCATGTGGCTGTATTTTTGCAGGTGGGGTGCCCCAAAATTTTACTGCCAGCAGCAGCAGCCCCCCTCCTCCCCACCCTGCAGATTGGTATAGGTACCTTTACGACATTTCTGTTGATAACAGAGGCTATAGCGAATCGCGCTACGAAATCCTAGAGCACTAACATTTGCTAAATAAAGGTGGCATCGGAGCATACGAATGAGGCAGGGAGAGGCTACTGTTGGCAATTGGTTTGGTGGGTCATAGTGAATAACCTCGGCATGCAAATAGGCAGAAGTGTGAGGATTGGCAGTGTCTGTAGAGAATTTTGGCATGCTCTTCAGTTTATTTTTTCCTCCTTACGTTGGCTATGAACTACAGAGGAAAGGCCTGGACTTACTGTTGGGCAAAACATGTATTTATGATATTAAGAAGTGTAGTCTGGCTGTACTGAGAGGGGCTGTACAGTACGGTAAATGCCTGTAAATCCCTGAAATGTGCATCCAACTGTCACTTGAGATTGAACAGTGAACGAAGCAGCTGGGTTACTGGCTGAATGTAAATGGAAGGCACATAGGAAGTGTGTTTGTGGTCACTCAAATTATTGAAACCTGCTTGATGCACTACCAAAGCTGGGGTACCAGGAGTGAACATTTGAGGGGTTTTGAGATGGTGGTGTCCAGAGGTCAAAATATGTTTCAGAGACACAGAAGTACTGCGGTCCTGGTCCCACATTGGGGGTAGTCAAAAGTCCCTGCTAAAGATTTCTGTCCAACTGTTACCACATTTTGTGCAGCCTGGCTCCCTCTGAAACGATTCCCCAGTGTTTTTCGATCCTACAGATGACTGTAGCAAACTTCCCAAATTTTTTCTTGGCCTCATACCCCCAGAGGAGTGCCTGACATTTGCCAGCCTAACGATACTCACGTTCTGGGAAAAACCTCACTAACCATGCATATTTATGCACCACACATGGCAAATCCTTACAATTGCAGAACATCATATCGCACTCGTCATCTTTGAGGTGCTGTACGTATTTGGATTTGAGGGAAATATTCATCCTTGCTTGCTCTCCCATCTGAAGTCTATGGTGCTGCTGTTCCTTTCTCACATGTCCCTTCAAAGAGACAAGTGACACACAGACTCAATCACTCAGCAAACATATTTGCTTTGACGCTTTCATCTTGCTGTTTACCTTCCAAATATTCCCCCTTCACCAAAAATACAGGCCAGCCATTTCTCATCCCCTCAGTCATCGCAGTCCTTCACTCCTTAGGCCCTGCAAGACCACCATGAACAAGATTCATGTCAGCAAGCAGAAAAAAAGCCTCAGTGTGCTCTTTTGTTCATACTGCTGCCCTCTAGTAACACTTCATGGCAACTGCAGCATAAGAATGGGTCTGAGAAGAGGGCTGTCCTATGCAAATAATGTCCTCCCATGCATACTTTCTTCTTAGACGGTCGGCGGCTTGTGCCGTGATACCCCCTCCAACATATGGTCTTCAACCAAATTTTAAAAAAGCCCACCTGCCTTAGACGAAGGATTTTGCCACTCAAAGGAAGCACATGGGGACATCACCCTCATTTAGCAGGGTCCTAAATTGCCTGCTGTCAGCCTGTATACAGAACAAGGGCGTTCGTGGGCGTTCGTGGGCGTTCCTCAAAGGAAGGAGGTGGGTGATTAAATCCACAGTGCCAGGGCAGGCCCAGCCCAGCCCAGCCCAGCCCTGCCCAGTCTGGCACAGCGCACTGCTGTGGAGGTCTATTCCTCCACATCCTGCAGCAGGCATGATGCAGACCTACTAGAGCAAAGGCTTGACTCCTCTGCCCTTGTCTGTCTCTTAAAGGAAACAATCTTTCTAGCTTCTTATTGCACCTAATAAATGGACTCTAGCTTGCCTCAAACTCAACCCATCATTTCATTAGCCAGAGCTCATACTTGACCTTTATTTCTATCCAAGTTCACTGGCACCAAACCCCTGCTTTGAGCGAGTGGCTCACACCAAAATTAAATATCACCTTCATCCAACCTATTTTACAATAAGTGTAGCACCTTCCCCGCATTCTTGTGCTCAGTTATAACCCCCAATACCACAATTGCACTCTGCAATTCACCAAACTTAAAGGACAAAGAATGAAGACATTGATAAAGGAAGATAAGGCCTTGTCCCTATTGCACCTACTTGAAAAATAGGGCAGTTGGTAGAAGGTCATGAGGGAAAACATTTGAAATGTTTGGACACACCTGCCAAAAAAAAGTAGCAAAAAAAAAAAAAAATCACTGTTTGAAAATTTCCCACCTTGGGATACCTCTACAGCATTGGCAGGATTCGAACCCTGGCCTCTGAGGGCTGTCCACACCAAAGGTACAAGACTTACCTTTGAGCTATAGCTCCTTGGTGGTCTAAAGGTTTGCAGTAGTAACTATAAGCAACATACAGGCCTTGGTGTCCTTCCCTGCGGCTTCCATTGCACATAAAAAGGATGACCATGACATAAGGACAATTTGATAGGCTACTTACATGGAAACCAGTGTGGTCCAGTGGGTAAGTTCCTGCCTTCCATCCAGGCAACCAGGGTTCAAATCCCGGGTTCGGCACCAGATGACTGATGGTGGCACAGCAGAGGTAAGCTGGAGGTGGGCCTAAATGGCCAATTGGTAAGTAAAATGTGTCTGTGTGTTGTGGAAGAGTGGAATCATGCCTAGCGAATGAGGGATTGCAGATTGGTTGCAAAGTAAAATAGGTGTGGCCTGAACAGAGACAGGTGAAAGAAAGGGAACAGGTGTTGTGTGTTAGAGGAGGACCCTAGTCAGATTGGGGGTGGTCAGAGAGGAGGGGTTCAGGAGGAGCCTAGTCAGATTGGGTGGAGTCAGAGAGGAGAGGGATAGGAGGGGCCTGGGCAGAATGGGAGGGGTCAGACAGCAGAAGAGGGGTTTAGGAGGAGGAGCCTAGTCAGAATGGGTGGGGTTCAGGAGAAGCCTGGTCAGATTGGGTTGGTTCGGAGAGGTATACGAGGGGCCTGGGCAGAATGGGAGGGGTCAGACAGCAGAGGAGGGGTTTAGGAGGAGGAGCCTAGTCAGAATGGGTGGGGTTCAGGAGGAGCCTGGTCAGATTGGGTGGGGTCGGAGAGGTATACGAGGGGACTGGGCAGAATGGGAGGGGTCAGAGAGGAGGGGTATAGGAGGAGCCTAGTCAGATTGGGTGGGGTCAGAGAGCAGAGGGATAGGAGGGGCCTGGGCAGAACGGGAGGGGTCAGACAGCAGAGGAGGGGTTTAGGAGGAGGAGCCTAGTCAGAATGGGTGGGGTTCAGGAGGAGCCTGGTCAGATTGGGTTGGTTCGGAGAGGTATACGAGGGGCCTGGGCAGAATGGGAGGGGTCAGAGAGCAGAGGGATAGGAGGGGCCTGGGCAGAATGGGAGGGGTCAGACAGCAGAGGAGGGATTTAGGAGGAGCCTAGTCAGATTGGGTGGGGTCAGAGAGGAGGAGGAGCCTAGTCCGATTGGGTGGGGTCAGAGAGCAGAGGGATAGGAGGGGCCTGGGCAGAATGGGAGGGGTCAGACAGCAGAGGAGGGGTTTAGGAGGAGGAGCCTAGTCAGAATGGGTGGGGTTCAGGAGAAGCCTGGTCAGATTGGGTTGGTTCGGAGAGGTATACGAGGGGCCTGGGCAGAATGGGAGGGGTCAGACAGCAGAGGAGGGGTTTAGGAGGAGGAGCCTAGTCAGAATGGGTGGGGTTCAGGAGGAGCCTGGTCAGATTGGTTGGTTCGGAGAGGTATACGAGGGGCCTGGGCAGAATGGGAGGGGTCAGAGAGCAGAGGGATAGGAGGGGCCTGGGCAGAATGGGAGGGGTCAGACAGCAGAGGAGGGATTTAGGAGGAGCCTAGTCAGATTGGGTGGGGTCAGAGAGGAGGAGGAGCCTAGTCCGATTGGGTGGGGTCAGAGAGCAGAGGGATAGGAGGGGCCTGGGCAGAATGGGAGGGGTCAGACAGCAGAGGAGGGGTTTAGGAGGAGGAGCCTAGTCAGAATGGGTGGGGTTCAGGAGAAGCCTGGTCAGATTGGGTTGGTTCGGAGAGGTATACGAGGGGCCTGGGCAGAATGGGAGGGGTCAGACAGCAGAGGAGGGGTTTAGGAGGAGGAGCCTAGTCAGAATGGGTGGGGTTCAGGAGGAGCCTGGTCAGATTGGGTTGGTTCGGAGAGGTATACGAGGGGCCTGGGCAGAATGGGAGGGGTCAGAGAGCAGAGGGATAGGAGGGGCCTGGGCAGAATGGGAGGGGTCAGACAGCAGAGGAGGGATTTAGGAGGAGCCTAGTCAGATTGGGTGGGGTCAGAGAGGAGGAGGAGCCTAGTCCGATTGGGTGGGGTCAGAGAGCAGAGGGATAGGAGGGGCCTGGGCAGAATGGGAGGGGTCAGACAGCAGAGGAGGGGTTTAGGAGGAGGAGCCTAGTCAGAATGGGTGGGGTTCAGGAGAAGCCTGGTCAGATTGGGTTGGTTCGGAGAGGTATACGAGGGGCCTGGGCAGAATGGGAGGGGTCAGACAGCAGAGGAGGGATTTAGGAGGAGCCTAGTCAGATTGGGTGGGGTCAGAGAGCAGAGGGATAGGAGGGGCCTGGGCAGAATGGGAGGGGTCAGACAGCAGAGGAGGGGTTTAGGAGGAGGAGCCTAGTCAGAATGGGTGGGGTCAGAGAGGAGGAGGAGCCTAGTCAGATTGGGTGGGGTCAGAGAGCAGAGGGATAGGAGGGGCCTGGGCAGAATGGGAGGGGTCAGACAGCAGAGGAGGGGTTTAGGAGGAGGAGCCTAGTCAGAATGGGTGGGGTCAGAGAGGAGGAGGAGCCTAGTCAGATTTGGTGGGGTCAGAGAGCAGCAGGGGGCCTGGGCAGAATGGGAGGGGTCAGACAGCAGAGGAGGGGTTTAGGAGGAGGAGCCTAGTCAGATTGGGTGGGGTCAGAGAGCAGAGGGATAGGAGGGGCCTGGGCAGAAGGGGAGGGGTCAGACAGCAGAGGAGGGGTTTAGGAGGAGGAGCCTAGTCAGAATGGGTGGGGTTCAGGAGAAGCCTGGTCAGATTGGGTTGGTTCGGAGAGGTATACGAGGGGCCTGGGCAGAATGGGAGGGGTCAGACAGCAGAGGAGGGATTTAGGAGGAGCCTAGTCAGATTGTGTGGGGTCAGAGAGGAGGAGGAGCCTAGTCAGATTGGGTGGGGTCAGAGAGCAGAGGGATAGGAGGGGCCTGGGCAGAATGGGAGGGGTCAGACAGCAGAGGAGGGGTTTAGGAGGAGCCTGAGCAGAATGGGTGGGGTCAGACAGCAGAGGAGGGTTTTGGAGGAGCCTGGGCAGAATGGGAGGGGTCAGACAGCAGAAGAGGGGTTTAGGAGGAGGAGCCTAGTCAGAATGGGTGGGGTTTAGGAGGAGCCTGGTCAGATTGGGTGGGGTCAGAGAGGATGGGTATAGGAGGAGCCTGAGCAGAATGGGTGGGGTCAGACAGCAGAGGAGGGTTTTGGAGGAGCCTGGTCAGATTGGGTGGGGTCGGAGAGGATGGGTATAGGAGGAGCCTGAGCAGAATGGGTGGGGTCAGACAGCAGAGGAGGGTTTTGGAGGAGCCTGGTCAGATTGGGTGGGGTCGGAGAGGAGGGGTATAGGAGGAGCCTGCGCAGAATGGGTGGGGTCGGAGAGGAGGGGTTTAGGAGGAGCCTAGTCAGATTGGGCGGGGCCAGAGAGCAGAGGGATAGGAGGGGCCTGGGCAGAATGGGAGGGGTCAGACAGCAGAGGAGGGATTTAGGAGGAGCCTAGTCAGATTGGGTGGGGTCAGAGAGCAGAGGGATAGGAGGGGCCTGGGCAGAATGGGAGGGGTCAGACAGCAGAGGAGGGGTTTAGGAGGAGGAGCCTAGTCAGAATGGGTGGGGTCAGAGAGGAGGAGGAGCCTAGTCAGATTGGGTGGGGTCAGAGAGCAGAGGGATAGGAGGGGCCTGGGCAGAATGGGAGGGGTCAGACAGCAGAGGAGGGGTTTAGGAGGAGGAGCCTAGTCAGAATGGGTGGGGTCAGAGAGGAGGAGGAGCCTAGTCAGATTTGGTGGGGTCAGAGAGCAGCAGGGGGCCTGGGCAGAATGGGAGGGGTCAGACAGCAGAGGAGGGGTTTAGGAGGAGGAGCCTAGTCAGATTGGGTGGGGTCAGAGAGCAGAGGGATAGGAGGGGCCTGGGCAGAAGGGGAGGGGTCAGACAGCAGAGGAGGGGTTTAGGAGGAGGAGCCTAGTCAGAATGGGTGGGGTTCAGGAGAAGCCTGGTCAGATTGGGTTGGTTCGGAGAGGTATACGAGGGGCCTGGGCAGAATGGGAGGGGTCAGACAGCAGAGGAGGGATTTAGGAGGAGCCTAGTCAGATTGTGTGGGGTCAGAGAGGAGGAGGAGCCTAGTCAGATTGGGTGGGGTCAGAGAGCAGAGGGATAGGAGGGGCCTGGGCAGAATGGGAGGGGTCAGACAGCAGAGGAGGGGTTTAGGAGGAGCCTGAGCAGAATGGGTGGGGTCAGACAGCAGAGGAGGGTTTTGGAGGAGCCTGGGCAGAATGGGAGGGGTCAGACAGCAGAAGAGGGGTTTAGGAGGAGGAGCCTAGTCAGAATGGGTGGGGTTCAGGAGGAGCCTGGTCAGATTGGGTGGGGTCGGAGAGGTATACGAGGGGACTGTGCAGAATGGGAGGGGTCAGAGAGGAGGGGTATAGGAGGAGCCTAGTCAGATTGGGTGGGGTCAGAGAGCAGAGGGATAGGAGGGGCCTGGGCAGAATGGGAGGGGTCAGACAGCAGAGGAGGGGTTTAGGAGGAGGAGCCTAGTCAGAATGGGTGGGGTCAGAGAGGAGGAGGAGCCTAGTCAGATTGGGTGGGGTCAGAGAGCAGAGGGATAGGAGGGGCCTGGGCAGAATGGGAGGGGTCAGACAGCAGAGGAGGGGTTTAGGAGGAGGAGCCTAGTCAGAATGGGTGGGGTCAGAGAGGAGGAGGAGCCTAGTCAGATTGGATAGGAGGGGCCTGGGCAAAATGGGAGGGGTCAGACAGCAGAGGAGGGGTTTAGGAGGAGGAGCCTAGTCAGATTGGGTGGGGTCAGAGAGCAGAGGGATAGGAGGGGCCTGGGCAGAATGGGAGGGGTCAGACAGCAGAGGAGGGGTTTAGGAGGAGCCTAGTCAGATTGGGTGGGGTCAGAGAGGAGGAGGAGCCTAGTCAGATTGGGTGGGGTCAGAGAGCAGAGGGATAGGAGGGGCCTGGGCAGAATGGGAGGGGTCAGACAGCAGAGGAGGGGTTTAGGAGGAGCCTGGTCAGATTGGGTGGGGTCAGAGAGGATGGGTATAGGAGGAGCCTGAGCAGAATGGGTGGGGTCAGACAGCAGAGGAGGGTTTTGGAGGAGCCTGGTCAGATTGGGTGGGGTCGGAGAGGATGGGTATAGGAGGAGCCTGAGCAGAATGGGTGGGGTCAGACAGCAGAGGAGGGTTTTGGAGGAGCCTGGTCAGATTGGGTGGGGTCGGAGAGGAGGGGTATAGGAGGAGCCTGCGCAGAATGGGTGGGGTCGGAGAGGAGGGGTTTAGGAGGAGCCTAGTCAGATTGGGCGGGGCCAGAGAGCAGA
This sequence comes from Lissotriton helveticus, assembly GCF_964261635.1. Taxonomy (NCBI): domain Eukaryota; kingdom Metazoa; phylum Chordata; class Amphibia; order Caudata; family Salamandridae; genus Lissotriton; species Lissotriton helveticus. Next base: position 1,813,843,138 of record NC_136057.1, read on the forward strand.
GGGATAGGAGGGGCCTGGGCAGAATGGGAGGGGTCAGACAGCAGAGGAGGGGTTTAGGAGGAGCCTAGTCAGATTGGGTGGGGTCGGAGAGGTATACGAGGGGACTGTGCAGAATGGGAGGGGTCAGAGAGGAGGGGTATAGGAGGAGCCTAGTCAGATTGGGTGGGGTCAGAGAGCAGAGGGATAGGAGGGGCCTGGGCAGAATGGGAGGGGTCAGACAGCAGAGGAGGGGTTTAGGAGGAGCCTAGTCTGATTGGGCGAGAGCAGAGGGATAGGTGTAGGGTCTGAGGGACTATGAAGGGGTCATAGATGGAGGAGGATCCTGACTTATGGTGGGGAACTGCAAAAACTTTTTTTATGCACCCCCCCTATACTCTCTGATTTCTGTTGGGAGGGGGCAGTCAACATTTGGGGGAGCAGTATTAAAAGGTGCTTGGGCGCAACGTGAAGGGCGATGAGGGGCACAGAATGGCATGGCTTCCAGGTACTTTTTGGGGGGGGCTACCATTAGTTTTTATTGCTCTGATCCTCCCTCATGGGGTGGACCCCAAATGGTTAGGGGCAACGGGGGAGGGGGGGCGGCAAAAAGCTGTTTGACAGTTTCTGTTACCAACAGGGGTGACCATACGATTCTGCTGCAGTTATGTGGTATTGAAAGGTACAACAAGGAGCATGTGGCTGTATTTTTGCAGGTGGGGTGCCCCAAAATTTTACTGCCAGCAGCAGCAGCCCCCCTCCTCCCCACCCTGCAGATTGGTATAGGTACCTTTACGACATTTCTGTTGATAACAGAGGCTATAGCGAATCGCGCTACGAAATCCTAGAGCACTAACATTTGCTAAATAAAGGTGGCATCGGAGCATACGAATGAGGCAGGGAGAGGCTACTGTTGGCAATTGGTTTGGTGGGTCATAGTGAATAACCTCGGCATGCAAATAGGCAGAAGTGTGAGGATTGGCAGTGTCTGTAGAGAATTTTGGCATGCTCTTCAGTTTATTTTTTCCTCCTTACGTTGGCTATGAACTACAGAGGAAAGGCCTGGACTTACTGTTGGGCAAAACATGTATTTATGATATTAAGAAGTGTAGTCTGGCTGTACTGAGAGGGGCTGTACAGTACGGTAAATGCCTGTAAATCCCTGAAATGTGCATCCAACTGTCACTTGAGATTGAACAGTGAACGAAGCAGCTGGGTTACTGGCTGAATGTAAATGGAAGGCACATAGGAAGTGTGTTTGTGGTCACTCAAATTATTGAAACCTGCTTGATGCACTACCAAAGCTGGGGTACCAGGAGGGAACATTTGAGGGGTATTGAGATGGTGGTGTCCAGAGGTCAAAATATGTTTCAGAGACACAGAAGTACTGCGGTCCTGGTCCCACATTGGGGGTAGTCAAAAGTCCCTGCTAAAGATTTCTGTCCAACTGTTACCACATTTTGTGCAGCCTGGCTCCCTCTGAAACGATTCCCCAGTGTTTTTCGATCCTACAGATGACTGTAGCAAACTTCCCAAATTTTTTCTTGGCCTCATACCCCCAGAGGAGTGCCTGACATTTGCCAGCCTAACGATACTCACGTTCTGGGAAAAACCTCACTAACCATGCATATTTATGCACCACACATGGCAAATCCTTACAATTGCAGAACATCATATCGCACTCGTCATCTTTGAGGTGCTGTACGTATTTGGATTTGAGGGAAATATTCATCCTTGCTTGCTCTCCCATCTGAAGTCTATGGTGCTGCTGTTCCTTTCTCACATGTCCCTTCAAAGAGACAAGTGACACACAGACTCAATCACTCAGCAAACATATTTGCTTTGACGCTTTCATCTTGCTGTTTACCTTCCAAATATTCCCCCTTCACCAAAAATACAGGCCAGCCATTTCTCATCCCCTCAGTCATCGCAGTCCTTCACTCCTTAGGCCCTGCAAGACCACCATGAACAAGATTCATGTCAGCAAGCAGAAAAAAAGCCTCAGTGTGCTCTTTTGTTCATACTGCTGCCCTCTAGTAACACTTCATGGCAACTGCAGCATAAGAATGGGTCTGAGAAGAGGGCTGTCCTATGCAAATAATGTCCTCCCATGCATACTTTCTTCTTAGACGGTCGGCGGCTTGTGCCGTGATACCCCCTCCAACATATGGTCTTCAACCAAATTTTAAAAAAGCCCACCTGCCTTAGACGAAGGATTTTGCCACTCAAAGGAAGCACATGGGGACATCACCCTCATTTAGCAGGGTCCTAAATTGCCTGCTGTCAGCCTGTATACAGAACAAGGGCGTTCGTGGGCGTTCCTCAAAGGAAGGAGGTGGGTGATTAAATCCACAGTGCCAGGGCAGGCCCAGCCCAGCCCAGCCCAGCCCAGCCCAGTCTGGCACAGCGCACTGCTGTGGAGGTCTATTCCTTCACATCCTGCAGCAGGCATGATGCAGACCTACTAGAGCAAAGGCTTGACTCCTCTGCCCTTGTCTGTCTCTTAAAGGAAACAATCTTTCTAGCTTCTTATTGCACCTAATAAATGGACTCTAGCTTGCCTCAAACTCAACCCATCATTTCATTAGCCAGAGCTCATACTTGACCTTTATTTCTATCCAAGTTCACTGGCACCAAACCCCTGCTTTGAGCGAGTGGCTCACACCAAAATTAAATATCACCTTCATCCAACCTATTTTACAATAAGTGTAGCACCTTCCCCGCATTCTTGTGCTCAGTTATAACCCCCAATACCACAATTGCACTCTGCAATTCACCAAACTTAAAGGACAAAGAATGAAGACATTGATAAAGGAAGATAAGGCCTTGTCCCTATTGCACCTACTTGAAAAATAGGGCAGTTGGTAGAAGGTCATGAGGGAAAACATTTGAAATGTTTGGACACACCTGCCAAAAAAAAGTAGCAAAAAAAAAAAAAAATCACAGTTTGAAAATTTCCCACCTTGGGATACTTCTACAGCATTGGCAGGATTCGAACCCTGGCCTCTGAGGGCTGTCCACACCAAAGGTACAAGACTTACCTTTGAGCTATAGCTCCTTGGTGGTCTAAAGGTTTGCAGTAGTAACTATAAGCAACATACAGGCCTTGGTGTCCTTCCCTGCGGCTTCCATTGCACATAAAAAGGATGACCATGACATAAGGACAATTTGATAGGCTACTTACATGGAAACCAGTGTGGTCCAGTGGGTAAGTTCCTGCCTTCCATCCAGGCAACCAGGGTTCAAATCCCGGGTTCGGCACCAGATGACTGATGGTGGCACAGCAGAGGTAAGCTGGAGGTGGGCCTAAATGGCCAATTGGTAAGTAAAATGTGTCTGTGTGTTGTGGAAGAGTGGAATCATGCCTAGCGAATGAGGGATTGCAGATTGGTTGCAAAGTAAAATAGGTGTGGCCTGAACAGAGACAGGTGAAAGAAAGGGAACAGGTGTTGTGTGTTAGAGGAGGACCCTAGTCAGATTGGGGGTGGTCAGAGAGGAGGGGTTCAGGAGGAGCCTAGTCAGATTGGGTGGAGTCAGAGAGGAGAGGGATAGGAGGGGCCTGGGCAGAATGGGAGGGGTCAGACAGCAGAAGAGGGGTTTAGGAGGAGGAGCCTAGTCAGAATGGGTGGGGTTCAGGAGGAGCCTGGTCAGATTGGGTGGGGTCGGAGAGGTATACGAGGGGACTGGGCAGAATGGGAGGGGTCAGAGAGGAGGGGTATAGGAGGAGCCTAGTCAGATTGGGTGGGGTCAGAGAGCAGAGGGATAGGAGGGGCCTGGGCAGAATGGGAGGGGTCAGACAGCAGAGGAGGGGTTTAGGAGGAGGAGCCTAGTCAGATTGGGTGGGGTCAGAGAGCAGAGGGATAGGAGGGGCCTGGGCAGAATGGGAGGGGTCAGACAGCAGAGGAGGGGTTTAGTAGGAGGAGCCTAGTCAGAATGGGTGGGGTCAGAGAGGAGGAGGAGCCTAGTCAGATTGGGTGGGGTCAGACAGCAGAGGAGGGGTTTAGGAGGAGGAGCCTAGTCAGAATGGGTGGGGTCAGAGAGGAGGAGGAGCCTAGTCAGATTGGGTGGGGTCAGAGAGCAGAGGGATAGGAGGGGCCTGGGCAGAATGGGAGGGGTCAGACAGCAGAGGAGGGGTTTAGGAGGAGGAGCCTAGTCAGATTGGGTGGGGTCAGAGAGCAGAGGGATAGGAGGGGCCTGGGCAGAAGGGGAGGGGTCAGACAGCAGAGGAGGGGTTTAGGAGGAGGAGCCTAGTCAGAATGGGTGGGGTTCAGGAGAAGCCTGGTCAGATTGGGTTGGTTCGGAGAGGTATACGAGGGGCCTGGGCAGAATGGGAGGGGTCAGACAGCAGAGGAGGGATTTAGGAGGAGCCTAGTCAGATTGGGTGGGGTCAGAGAGGAGGAGGAGCCTAGTCAGATTGGGTGGGGTCAGAGAGCAGAGGGATAGGAGGGGCCTGGGCAGAATGGGAGTGGTCAGAGAGGAGGGGTATAGGAGGAGCCTAGTCAGATTGGGTGGGGTCAGAGAGCAGAGGGATAGGAGGGGCCTGGGCAGAATGGGAGGGGTCAGACAGCAGAGGAGGGGTTTAAGAGGAGGAGCCTAGTCAGAATGGGTGGGGTTCAGGAGGAGCCTGGTCAGATTGGGTGGGGTCGGAGAGGTATACGAGGGGACTGGGCAGAATGGGAGGGGTCAGAGAGCAGAGGGATAGGAGGGGCCTGGGCAGAATGGGAGGGGTCAGAATGGGAGGGGTCAGACAGCAGAGGAGGGATTTAGGAGGAGCCTAGTCAGATTGGGTGGGGTCAGAGAGGAGGAGGAGCCTAGTCAGATTGGGTGGGGTCAGAGAGCAGAGGGATAGGAGGGGCCTGGGCAGAATGGGAGGGGTCAGACAGCAGAGGAGGGGTTTAGGAGGAGGAGCCTAGTCAGAATGGGTGGGGTTCAGGAGAAGCCTGGTCAGATTGGGTTGGTTCGGAGAGGTATACGAGGGGCCTGGGCAGAATGGGAGGGGTCAGACAGCAGAGGAGGGATTTAGGAGGAGCCTAGTCAGATTGGGTGGGGTCAGAGAGGAGGAGGAGCCTAGTCAGATTGGGTGGGGTCAGAGAGCAGAGGGATAGGAGGGGCCTGGGCAGAATGGGAGGGGTCAGACAGCAGAGGAGGGGTTTAGGAGGAGGAGCCTAGTCAGAATGGGTGGGGTCAGAGAGGAGGAGGAGCCTAGTCAGATTGGGTGGGGTCAGAGAGCAGAGGGATAGGAGGGGCCTGGGCAGAATGGGAGGGGTCAGACAGCAGAGGAGGGGTTTAGGAGGAGGAGCCTAGTCAGAATGGGTGGGGTCAGAGAGGAGGAGGAGCCTAGTCAGATTGGGTGGGGTCAGAGAGCAGAGGGATAGGAGGGGCCTGGGCAGAATGGGAGGGGTCAGACAGCAGAGGAGGGGTTTAGGAGGAGGAGCCTAGTCAGATTGGGTGGGGTCAGAGAGGAGGAGGAGCCTAGTCAGATTGGGTGGGGTCAGAGAGCAGAGGGATAGGAGGGGCCTGGGCAGAATGGGAGGGGTCAGACAGCAGAGGAGGGGTTTAGGAGGAGGAGCCTAGTCAGAATGGGTGGGGTTCAGGAGGAGCCTGGTCAGATTGGGTGGGGTCGGAGAGGAGGAGGAGCCTAGTCAGATTGGGTGGGGTCACAGAGCAGAGGGATAGGAGGGGCCTGGGCAGAATGGGAGGGGTCAGACAGCAGAGGAGGGGTTTAGGAGGAGGAGCCTAGTCAGAATGGGTGGGGTCAGAGAGGAGGAGGAGCCTAGTCAGATTGGGTGGGGTCAGAGAGCAGAGGGATAGGAGGGGCCTGGGCAGAATGGGAGGGGTCAGACAGCAGAGGAGGGGTTTAGGAGGAGGAGCCTAGTCAGAATGGGTGGGGTCAGAGAGGAGGAGGAGCCTAGTCAGATTGGGTGGGGTCAGAGAGCAGAGGGATAGGAGGGGCCTGGGCAGAATGGGAGGGGTCAGACAGCAGAGGAGGGGTTTAGGAGGAGGAGCCTAGTCAGATTGGGTGGGGTCAGAGAGCAGAGGGATAGGAGGGGCCTGGGCAGAAGGGGAGGGGTCAGACAGCAGAGGAGGGGTTTAGGAGGAGGAGCCTAGTCAGAATGGGTGGGGTTCAGGAGAAGCCTGGTCAGATTGGGTTGGTTCGGAGAGGTATACGAGGGGCCTGGGCAGAATGGGAGGGGTCAGACAGCAGAGGAGGGATTTAGGAGGAGCCTAGTCAGATTGGGTGGGGTCAGAGAGGAGGAGGAGCCTAGTCAGATTGGGTGGGGTCAGAGAGCAGAGGGATAGGAGGGGCCTGGGCAGAATGGGAGTGGTCAGAGAGGAGGGGTATAGGAGGAGCCTAGTCAGATTGGGTGGGGTCAGAGAGCAGAGGGATAGGAGGGGCCTGGGCAGAATGGGAGGGGTCAGACAGCAGAGGAGGGGTTTAAGAGGAGGAGCCTAGTCAGAATGGGTGGGGTTCAGGAGGAGCCTGGTCAGATTGGGTGGGGTCGGAGAGGTATACGAGGGGACTGGGCAGAATGGGAGGGGTCAGAGAGCAGAGGGATAGGAGGGGCCTGGGCAGAATGGGAGGGGTCAGAATGGGAGGGGTCAGACAGCAGAGGAGGGATTTAGGAGGAGCCTAGTCAGATTGGGTGGGGTCAGAGAGGAGGAGGAGCCTAGTCAGATTGGGTGGGGTCAGAGAGCAGAGGGATAGGAGGGGCCTGGGCAGAATGGGAGGGGTCAGACAGCAGAGGAGGGGTTTAGGAGGAGGAGCCTAGTCAGAATGGGTGGGGTTCAGGAGAAGCCTGGTCAGATTGGGTTGGTTCGGAGAGGTATACGAGGGGCCTGGGCAGAATGGGAGGGGTCAGACAGCAGAGGAGGGATTTAGGAGGAGCCTAGTCAGATTGGGTGGGGTCAGAGAGGAGGAGGAGCCTAGTCAGATTGGGTGGGGTCAGAGAGCAGAGGGATAGGAGGGGCCTGGGCAGAATGGGAGGGGTCAGACAGCAGAGGAGGGGTTTAGGAGGAGGAGCCTAGTCAGAATGGGTGGGGTCAGAGAGGAGGAGGAGCCTAGTCAGATTGGGTGGGGTCAGAGAGCAGAGGGATAGGAGGGGCCTGGGCAGAATGGGAGGGGTCAGACAGCAGAGGAGGGGTTTAGGAGGAGGAGCCTAGTCAGAATGGGTGGGGTCAGAGAGGAGGAGGAGCCTAGTCAGATTGGGTGGGGTCAGAGAGCAGAGGGATAGGAGGGGCCTGGGCAGAATGGGAGGGGTCAGACAGCAGAGGAGGGGTTTAGGAGGAGGAGCCTAGTCAGATTGGGTGGGGTCAGAGAGGAGGAGGAGCCTAGTCAGATTGGGTGGGGTCAGAGAGCAGAGGGATAGGAGGGGCCTGGGCAGAATGGGAGGGGTCAGACAGCAGAGGAGGGGTTTAGGAGGAGGAGCCTAGTCAGAATGGGTGGGGTTCAGGAGGAGCCTGGTCAGATTGGGTGGGGTCGGAGAGGAGGAGGAGCCTAGTCAGATTGGGTGGGGTCACAGAGCAGAGGGATAGGAGGGGCCTGGGCAGAATGGGAGGGGTCAGACAGCAGAGGAGGGGTTTAGGAGGAGGAGCCTAGTCAGAATGGGTGGGGTCAGAGAGGAGGAGGAGCCTAGTCAGATTGGGTGGGGTCAGAGAGCAGAGGGATAGGAGGGGCCTGGGCAGAATGGCAGGGGTCAGACAGCAGAGGAGGGGTTTAGGAGGAGGAGCCTAGTCAGAATGGGTGGGGTTCAGGAGGAGCCTGGTCAGATTGGGTGGGGTCGGAGAGGTATACGAGGGGACTGGGCAGAATGGGAGGGGTCAGAGAGCAGAGGGATAGGAGGGGCCTGGGCAGAATGGGAGGGGTCAGACAGCAGAGGAGGGGTTTAGGAGGAGGAGCCTAGTCAGAATGGGTGGGGTTCAGGAGAAGCCTGGTCAGATTGGGTTGGTTCGGAGAGGTATACGAGGGGCCTGGGCAGAATGGGAGGGGTCAGACAGCAGAGGAGGGATTTAGGAGGAGCCTAGTCAGATTGGGTGGGGTCAGAGAGGAGGAGGAGCCTAGTCAGATTGGGTGGGGTCAGAGAGCAGAGGGATAGGAGGGGCCTGGGCAGAATGGGAGGGGTCAGACAGCAGAGGAGGGGTTTAGGAGGAGGAGCCTAGTCAGAATGGGTGGGGTCAGAGAGGAGGAGGAGCCTAGTCAGATTGGGTGGGGTCAGAGAGCAGAGGGATAGGATGGGCCTGGGCAGAATGGGAGGGGTCAGACAGCAGAGGAGGGGTTTAGGAGGAGGAGCCTAGTCAGATTGGGTGGGGTCAGAGAGGAGGAGGAGCCTAGTCAGATTGGGTGGGGTCAGAGAGCAGAGGGATAGGAGGGGCCTGGGCAGAATGGGAGGGGTCAGACAGCAGAGGAGGGGTTTAGGAGGAGGAGCCTAGTCAGAATGGGTGGGGTTCAGGAGGAGCCTGGTCAGATTGGGTGGGGTCGGAGAGGAGGAGGAGCCTAGTCAGATTGGGTGGGGTCAGAGAGCAGAGGGATAGGAGGGGCCTGGGCAGAATGGGAGGGGTTAGACAGCAGAGGAGGGGTTTAGGAGGAGGAGCCTAGTCAGAATGGGTGGGGTCAGAGAGGAGGAGGAGCCTAGTCAGATTGGGTGGGGTCAGAGAGCAGAGGGATAGGAGGGGCCTGGGCAGAATGGGAGGGGTCAGACAGCAGAGGAGGGGTTTAGGAGGAGGAGCCTAGTCAGAATGGGTGGGGTCAGAGAGGAGGAGGAGCCTAGTCAGATTGGGTGGGGTCAGAGAGCAGAGGGATAGGAGGGGCCTGGGCAAAATGGGAGGGGTCAGACAGCAGAGGAGGGGTTTAGGAGGAGGAGCCTAGTCAGATTGGGTGGGGTCAGAGAGCAGAGGGATAGGAGGGGCCTGGGCAGAATGGGAGGGGTCAGACAGCAGAGGAGGGGTTTAGGAGGAGGAGCCTAGTCAGAATGGGTGGGGTTCAGGAGGAGCCTGGTCAGATTGGGTGGGGTCGGAGAGGTATACGAGGGGCCTGGGCAGAATGGGAGGGGTCAGACAGCAGAGGAGGGATTTAGGAGGAGCCTAGTCAGATTGGGTGGGGTCAGAGAGGAGGAGGAGCCTAGTCAGATTGGGTGGGGTCAGAGAGCAGAGGGATAGGAGGGGCCTGGGCAGAATGGGAGGGGTCAGACAGCAGAGGAGGGGTTTAGGAGGAGCCTGGTCAGATTGGGTGGGGTCAGAGAGGATGGGTATAGGAGGAGCCTGAGCAGAATGGGTGGGGTCAGACAGCAGAGGAGGGTTTTGGAGGAGCCTGGTCAGATTGGGTGGGGTCGGAGAGGAGGGGTATAGGAGGAGCCTGCGCAGAATGGGTGGGGTCGGAGAGGAGGGGTTTAGGAGGAGCCTAGTCAGATTGGGCGGGGCCAGAGAGCAGAGGGATAGGAGGGGCCTGGGCAGAATGGGAGGGGTCAGACAGCAGAGGAGGGGTTTAGGAGGAGCCTAGTCAGATTGGGCGGGGTCAGAGAGCAGAGGGATAGGAGGGGCCTGGGCAGAATGGGAGGGGTCAGACAGCAGAGGAGGGGTTTAGGAGGAGCCTAGTCAGATTGGGCGAGAGCAGAGGGATAGGTGTAGGGTCTGAGGGACTATGAAGGGGTCATAGATGGAGGAGGATCCTGACTTATGGTGGGGAACTGCAAAAACTTTTTTTATGCACCCCCCCTATACTCTCTGATTTCTCTTGGGAGGGGGCAGTCAACATTTGGGGGAGCAGTATTAAAAGGTGCTTGGGCGCAACGTGAAGGGCGATGAGGGGCACAGAATGGCATGGCTTCCAGGTACTTTTTGGGGGGGGCTACCATTAGTTTTTATTGCTCTGATCCTCCCTCATGGGGTGGACCCCAAATGGTTAGGGGCAACGGGGGAGGGGGGGCGGCAAAAAGCTGTTTGACAGTTTCTGTTACCAACAGGGGTGACCATACGATTCTGCTGCAGTTATGTGGTATTGAAAGGTACAACAAGGAGCATGTGGCTGTATTTTTGCAGGTGGGGTGCCCCAAAATTTTACTGCCAGCAGCAGCAGCCCCCCTCCTCCCCACCCTGCAGATTGGTATAGGTACCTTTACGACATTTCTGTTGATAACAGAGGCTATAGCGAATCGCGCTACGAAATCCTAGAGCACTAACATTTGCTAAATAAAGGTGGCATCGGAGCATACGAATGAGGCAGGGAGAGGCTACTGTTGGCAATTGGTTTGGTGGGTCATAGTGAATAACCTCGGCATGCAAATAGGCAGAAGTGTGAGGATTGGCAGTGTCTGTAGAGAATTTTGGCATGCTCTTCAGTTTATTTTTTCCTCCTTACGTTGGCTATGAACTACAGAGGAAAGGCCTGGACTTACTGTTGGGCAAAACATGTATTTATGATATTAAGAAGTGTAGTCTGGCTGTACTGAGAGGGGCTGTACAGTACGGTAAATGCCTGTAAATCCCTGAAATGTGCATCCAACTGTCACTTGAGATTGAACAGTGAACGAAGCAGCTGGGTTACTGGCTGAATGTAAATGGAAGGCACATAGGAAGTGTGTTTGTGGTCACTCAAATTATTGAAACCTGCTTGATGCACTACCAAAGCTGGGGTACCAGGAGGCAACATTTGAGGGGTTTTGAGATGGTGGTGTCCAGAGGTCAAAATATGTTTCAGAGACACAGAAGTACTGCGGTCCTGGTCCCACATTGGGGGTAGTCAAAAGTCCCTGCTAAAGATTTCTGTCCAACTGTTACCACATTTTGTGCAGCCTGGCTCCCTCTGAAACGATTCCCCAGTGTTTTTCGATCCTACAGATGACTGTAGCAAACTTCCCAAATTTTTTCTTGGCCTCATACCCCCAGAGGAGTGCCTGACATTTGCCAGCCTAACGATACTCACGTTCTGGGAAAAACCTCACTAACCATGCATATTTATGCACCACACATGGCAAATCCTTACAATTGCAGAACATCATATCGCACTCGTCATCTTTGAGGTGCTGTACGTATTTGGATTTGAGGGAAATATTCATCCTTGCTTGCTCTCCCATCTGAAGTCTATGGTGCTGCTGTTCCTTTCTCACATGTCCCTTCAAAGAGACAAGTGACACACAGACTCAATCACTCAGCAAACATATTTGCTTTGACGCTTTCATCTTGCTGTTTACCTTCCAAATATTCCCCCTTCACCAAAAATACAGGCCAGCCATTTCTCATCCCCTCAGTCATCGCAGTCCTTCACTCCTTAGGCCCTGCAAGACCACCATGAACAAGATTCATGTCAGCAAGCAGAAAAAAAGCCTCAGTGTGCTCTTTTGTTCATACTGCTGCCCTCTAGTAACACTTCATGGCAACTGCAGCATAAGAATGGGTCTGAGAAGAGGGCTGTCCTATGCAAATAATGTCCTCCCATGCATACTTTCTTCTTAGACGGTCGGCGGCTTGTGCCGTGATACCCCCTCCAACATATGGTCTTCAACCAAATTTTAAAAAAGCCCACCTGCCTTAGACGAAGGATTTTGCCACTCAAAGGAAGCACATGGGGACATCACCCTCATTTAGCAGGGTCCTAAATTGCCTGCTGTCAGCCTGTATACAGAACAAGGGCGTTCGTGGGCGTTCGTGGGCGTTCCTCAAAGGAAGGAGGTGGGTGATTAAATCCACAGTGCCAGGGCAGGCCCAGCCCAGCCCAGCCCAGCCCAGTCTGGCACAGCGCACTGCTGTGGAGGTCTATTCCTCCACATCCTGCAGCAGGCATGATGCAGACCTACTAGAGCAAAGGCTTGACTCCTCTGCCCTTGTCTGTCTCTTAAAGGAAACAATCTTTCTAGCTTCTTATTGCACCTAATAAATGGACTCTAGCTTGCCTCAAACTCAACCCATCATTTCATTAGCCAGAGCTCATACTTGACCTTTATTTCTATCCAAGTTCACTGGCACCAAACCCCTGCTTTGAGCGAGTGGCTCACACCAAAATTAAATATCACCTTCATCCAACCTATTTTACAATAAGTGTAGCACCTTCCCCGCATTCTTGTGCTCAGTTATAACCCCCAATACCACAATTGCACTCTGCAATTCACCAAACTTAAAGGACAAAGAATGAAGACATTGATAAAGGAAGATAAGGCCTTGTCCCTATTGCACCTACTTGAAAAATAGGGCAGTTGGTAGAAGGTCATGAGGGAAAACATTTGAAATGTTTGGACACACCTGCCAAAAAAAGTAGCAAAAAAAAAAAAAAATCACAGTTTGAAAATTTCCCACCTTGGGATACTTCTACAGCATTGGCAGGATTCGAACCCTGGCCTCTGAGGGCTGTCCACACCAAAGGTACAAGACTTACCTTTGAGCTATAGCTCCTTGGTGGTCTAAAGGTTTGCAGTAGTAACTATAAGCAACATACAGGCCTTGGTGTCCTTCCCTGCGGCTTCCATTGCACATAAAAAGGATGACCATGACATAAGGACAATTTGATAGGCTACTTACATGGAAACCAGTGTGGTCCAGTGGGTAAGTTCCTGCCTTCCATCCAGGCAACCAGGGTTCAAATCCCGGGTTCGGCACCAGATGACTGATGGTGGCACAGCAGAGGTAAGCTGGAGGTGGGCCTAAATGGCCAATTGGTAAGTAAAATGTGTCTGTGTGTTGTGGAAGAGTGGAATCATGCCTAGCGAATGAGGGATTGCAGATTGGTTGGTAAGTAAAATAGGTGTGGCCTGAACAGAGACAGGTGAAAGAAAGGGAACAGGTGTTGTGTGTTAGAGGAGGACCCTAGTCAGATTGGGGGTGGTCAGAGAGGAGGGGTTCAGGAGGAGCCTAGTCAGATTGGGTGGAGTCAGAGAGGAGAGGGATAGGAGGGGACTGGGCAGAATGGGAGGGGTCAGAGAGGAGGGGTATAGGAGGAGCCTAGTCAGATTGGGTGGGGTCAGAGAGCAGAGGGATAGGAGGGGCCTGGGCAGAATGGGAGGGGTCAGACAGCAGAGGAGGGGTTTAGGAGGAGGAGCCTAGTCAGAATGGGTGGGGTTCAGGAGGAGCCTGGTCAGATTGGGTGGGGTCGGAGAGGTATACGAGGGGACTGGGCAGAATGGGAGGGGTCAGAGAGCAGAGGGATAGGAGGGGCCTGGGCAGAATGGGAGGGGTCAGACAGCAGAGGAGGGATTTAGGAGGAGCCTAGTCAGATTGGGTGGGGTCAGAGAGGAGGAGGAGCCTAGTCCGATTGGGTGGGGTCAGAGAGCAGAGGGATAGGAGGGGCCTGGGCAGAATGGGAGGGGTCAGACAGCAGAGGAGGGGTTTAGGAGGAGGAGCCTAGTCAGAATGGGTGGGGTCAGAGAGGAGGAGGAGCCTAGTCAGATTGGGTGGGGTCAGAGAGCAGAGGGATAGGAGGGGCCTGGGCAGAATGGGAGGGGTCAGACAGCAGAGGAGGGGTTTAGGAGGAGGAGCCTAGTCAGAATGGGTGGGGTTCAGGAGGAGCCTGGTCAGATTGGGTGGGGTCGGAGAGGTATACGAGGGGCCTGGGCAGAATGGGAGGGGTCAGACAGCAGAGGAGGGATTTAGGAGGAGCCTAGTCAGATTGGGTGGGGTCAGAGAGGAGGAGGAGCCTAGTCAGATTGGGTGGGGTCAGAGAGCAGAGGGATAGGAGGGGCCTGGGCAGAATGGGAGGGGTCAGACAGCAGAGGAGGGGTTTAGGAGGAGCCTGGTCAGATTGGGTGGGGTCAGAGAGGATGGGTATAGGAGGAGCCTGAGCAGAATGGGTGGGGTCAGACAGCAGAGGAGGGTTTTGGAGGAGCCTGGTCAGATTGGGTGGGGTCGGAGAGGAGGGGTATAGGAGGAGCCTGCGCAGAATGGGTGGGGTCGGAGAGCAGAGGGATAGGAGGGGCCTGGGCAGAATGGGAGGGGTCAGACAGCAGAGGAGGGGTTTAGGAGGAGCCTAGTCAGATTGGGCGGGGTCAGAGAGCAGAGGGATAGGAGGGGCCTGGGCAGAATGGGAGGGGTCAGACAGCAGAGGAGGGGTTTAGGAGGAGCCTAGTCAGATTGGGCGAGAGCAGAGGGATAGGTGTAGGGTCTGAGGGACTATGAAGGGGTCATAGATGGAGGAGGATCCTGACTTATGGTGGGGAACTGCAAAAACTTTTTTTATGCACCCCCCCTATACTCTCTGATTTCTGTTGGGAGGGGGCAGTCAACATTTGGGGGAGCAGTATTAAAAGGTGCTTGGGCGCAACGTGAAGGGCGATGAGGGGCACAGAATGGCATGGCTTCCAGGTACTTTTTGGGGGGGGCTACCATTAGTTTTTATTGCTCTGATCCTCCCTCATGGGGTGGACCCCAAATGGTTAGGGGCAACGGGGGAGGGGGGCGGCAAAAAGCTGTTTGACAGTTTCTGTTACCAACAGGGGTGACCATACGATTCTGCTGCAGTTATGTGGTATTGAAAGGTACAACAAGGAGCATGTGGCTGTATTTTTGCAGGTGGGGTGCCCCAAAATTTTACTGCCAGCAGCAGCAGCCCCCCTCCTCCCCACCCTGCAGATTGGTATAGGTACCTTTACGACATTTCTGTTGATAACAGAGGCTATAGCGAATCGCGCTACGAAATCCTAGAGCACTAACATTTGCTAAATAAAGGTGGCATCGGAGCATACGAATGAGGCAGGGAGAGGCTACTGTTGGCAATTGGTTTGGTGGGTCATAGTGAATAACCTCGGCATGCAAATAGGCAGAAGTGTGAGGATTGGCAGTGTCTGTAGAGAATTTTGGCATGCTCTTCAGTTTATTTTTTCCTCCTTACGTTGGCTATGAACTACAGAGGAAAGGCCTGGACTTACTGTTGGGCAAAACATGTATTTATGATATTAAGAAGTGTAGTCTGGCTGTACTGAGAGGGGCTGTACAGTACGGTAAATGCCTGTAAATCCCTGAAATGTGCATCCAACTGTCACTTGAGATTGAACAGTGAACGAAGCAGCTGGGTTACTGGCTGAATGTAAATGGAAGGCACATAGGAAGTGTGTTTGTGGTCACTCAAATTATTGAAACCTGCTTGATGCACTACCAAAGCTGGGGTACCAGGAGGGAACATTTGAGGGGTATTGAGATGGTGGTGTCCAGAGGTCAAAATATGTTTCAGAGACACAGAAGTACTGCGGTCCTGGTCCCACATTGGGGGTAGTCAAAAGTCCCTGCTAAAGATTTCTGTCCAACTGTTACCACATTTTGTGCAGCCTGGCTCCCTCTGAAACGATTCCCCAGTGTTTTTCGATCCTACAGATGACTGTAGCAAACTTCCCAAATTTTTTCTTGGCCTCATACCCCCAGAGGAGTGCCTGACATTTGCCAGCCTAACGATACTCACGTTCTGGGAAAAACCTCACTAACCATGCATATTTATGCACCACACATGGCAAATCCTTACAATTGCAGAACATCATATCGCACTCGTCATCTTTGAGGTGCTGTACGTATTTGGATTTGAGGGAAATATTCATCCTTGCTTGCTCTCCCATCTGAAGTCTATGGTGCTGCTGTTCCTTTCTCACATGTCCCTTCAAAGAGACAAGTGACACACAGACTCAATCACTCAGCAAACATATTTGCTTTGACGCTTTCATCTTGCTGTTTACCTTCCAAATATTCCCCCTTCACCAAAAATACAGGCCAGCCATTTCTCATCCCCTCAGTCATCGCAGTCCTTCACTCCTTAGGCCCTGCAAGACCACCATGAACAAGATTCATGTCAGCAAGCAGAAAAAAAGCCTCAGTGTGCTCTTTTGTTCATACTGCTGCCCTCTAGTAACACTTCATGGCAACTGCAGCATAAGAATGGGTCTGAGAAGAGGGCTGTCCTATGCAAATAATGTCCTCCCATGCATACTTTCTTCTTAGACGGTCGGCGGCTTGTGCCGTGATACCCCCTCCAACATATGGTATTCAACCAAATTTTAAAAAAGCCCACCTGCCTTAGACGAAGGATTTTGCCACTCAAAGGAAGCACATGGGGACATCACCCTCATTTAGCAGGGTCCTAAATTGCCTGCTGTCAGCCTGTATACAGAACAAGGGCGTTCGTGGGCGTTCCTCAAAGGAAGGAGGTGGGTGAATAAATCCACAGTGCCAGGGCAGGCCCAGCCCAGCCCAGCCCAGCCCAGTCTGGCACAGCGCACTGCTGTGGAGGTCTATTCCTTCACATCCTGCAGCAGGCATGATGCAGACCTACTAGAGCAAAGGCTTGACTCCTCTGCCCTTGTCTGTCTCTTAAAGGAAACAATCTTTCTAGCTTCTTATTGCACCTAATAAATGGACTCTAGCTTGCCTCAAACTCAACCCATCATTTCATTAGCCAGAGCTCATACTTGACCTTTATTTCTATCCAAGTTCACTGGCACCAAACCCCTGCTTTGAGCGAGTGGCTCACACCAAAATTAAATATCACCTTCATCCAACCTATTTTACAATAAGTGTAGCACCTTCCCCGCATTCTTGTGCTCAGTTATAACCCCCAATACCACAATTGCACTCTGCAATTCACCAAACTTAAAGGACAAAGAATGAAGACATTGATAAAGGAAGATAAGGCCTTGTCCCTATTGCACCTACTTGAAAAATAGGGCAGTTGGTAGAAGGTCATGAGGGAAAACATTTGAAATGTTTGGACACACCTGCCAAAAAAAGTAGCAAAAAAAAAAAAAAAATCACTGTTTGAAAATTTCCCACCTTGGGATACTTCTACAGCATTGGCAGGATTCGAACCCTGGCCTCTGAGGGCTGTCCACACCAAAGGTACAAGACTTACCTTTGAGCTATAGCTCCTTGGTGGTCTAAAGGTTTGCAGTAGTAACTATAAGCAACATACAGGCCTTGGTGTCCTTCCCTGCGGCTTCCATTGCACATAAAAAGGATGACCATGACATAAGGACAATTTGATAGGCTACTTACATGGAAACCAGTGTGGTCCAGTGGGTAAGTTCCTGCCTTCCATCCAGGCAACCAGGGTTCAAATCCCGGGTTCGGCACCAGATGACTGATGGTGGCACAGCAGAGGTAAGCTGGAGGTGGGCCTAAATGGCCAATTGGTAAGTAAAATGTGTCTGTGTGTTGTGGAAGAGTGGAATCATGCCTAGCGAATGAGGGATTGCAGATTGGTTGGTAAGTAAAATAGGTGTGGCCTGAACAGAGACAGGTGAAAGAAAGGGAACAGGTGTTGTGTGTTAGAGGAGGACCCTAGTCAGATTGGGGGTGGTCAGAGAGGAGGGGTTCAGGAGGAGCCTAGTCAGATTGGGTGGAGTCAGAGAGGAGAGGGATAGGAGGGGACTGGGCAGAATGGGAGGGGTCAGAGAGGAGGGGTATAGGAGGAGCCTAGTCAGATTGGGTGGGGTCAGAGAGCAGAGGGATAGGAGGGGCCTGGGCAGAATGGGAGGGGTCAGACAGCAGAGGAGGGGTTTAGGAGGAGGAGCCTAGTCAGAATGGGTGGGGTTCAGGAGGAGCCTGGTCAGATTGGGTGGGGTCGGAGAGGTATACGAGGGGACTGGGCAGAATGGGAGGGGTCAGAGAGCAGAGGGATAGGAGGGGCCTGGGCAGAATGGGAGGGGTCAGACAGCAGAGGAGGGATTTAGGAGGAGCCTAGTCAGATTGGGTGGGGTCAGAGAGGAGGAGGAGCCTAGTCCGATTGGGTGGGGTCAGAGAGCAGAGGGATAGGAGGGGCCTGGGCAGAATGGGAGGGGTCAGACAGCAGAGGAGGGGTTTAGGAGGAGGAGCCTAGTCAGAATGGGTGGGGTCAGAGAGGAGGAGGAGCCTAGTCACATTGGGTGGGGTCAGAGAGCAGAGGGATAGGAGGGGCCTGGGCAGAATGGGAGGGGTCAGACAGCAGAGGAGGGGTTTAGGAGGAGGAGCCTAGTCAGATTGGGTGGGGTCAGAGAGGAGGAGGAGCCTAGTCAGATTGGGTGGGGTCAGAGAGCAGAGGGATAGGAGGGGCCTGGGCAGAATGGGAGGGGTCAGACAGCAGAGGAGGGGTTTAGGAGGAGGAGCCTAGTCAGAATGGGTGGGGTTCAGGAGGAGCCTGGTCAGATTGGGTTGGTTCGGAGAGGTATACGAGGGGCCTGGGCAGAATGGGAGGGGTCAGAGAGCAGAGGGATAGGAGGGGCCTGGGCAGAATGGGAGGGGTCAGACAGCAGAAGAGGGGTTTAGGAGGAGGAGCCTAGTCAGAATGGGTGGGGTTCAGGAGGAGCCTGGTCAGATTGGGTGGGGTCGGAGAGGTATACGAGGGGACTGGGCAGAATGGGAGGGGTCGGAGGGGTATAGGAGGAGCCTAGTCAGATTGGGTGGGGTCAGAGAGCAGAGGGATAGGAGGGGCCTGGGCAGAATGGGAGGGGTCAGACAGCAGAGGAGGGGTTTAGGAGGAGGAGCCTAGTCAGAATGGGTGGGGTTCAGGAGAAGCCTGGTCAGATTGGGTTGGTTCGGAGAGGTATACGAGGGGCCTGGGCAGAATGGGAGGGGTCAGACAGCAGAGGAGGGATTTAGGAGGAGCCTAGTCAGATTGGGTGGGGTCAGAGAGGAGGAGGAGCCTAGTCACATTGGGTGGGGTCAGAGAGCAGAGGGATAGGAGGGGCCTGGGCAGAATGGGAGGGGTCAGACAGCAGAGGAGGGGTTTAGGAGGAGGAGCCTAGTCAGATTGGGTGGGGTCAGAGAGGAGGAGGAGCCTAGTCAGATTGGGTGGGGTCAGAGAGCAGAGGGATAGGAGGGGCCTGGGCAGAATGGGAGGGGTCAGACAGCAGAGGAGGGGTTTAGGAGGAGGAGCCTAGTCAGAATGGGTGGGGTTCAGGAGGAGCCTGGTCAGATTGGGTTGGTTCGGAGAGGTATACGAGGGGCCTGGGCAGAATGGGAGGGGTCAGAGAGCAGAGGGATAGGAGGGGCCTGGGCAGAATGGGAGGGGTCAGACAGCAGAAGAGGGGTTTAGGAGGAGGAGCCTAGTCAGAATGGGTGGGGTTCAGGAGGAGCCTGGTCAGATTGGGTGGGGTCGGAGAGGTATACGAGGGGACTGGGCAGAATGGGAGGGGTCGGAGGGGTATAGGAGGAGCCTAGTCAGATTGGGTGGGGTCAGAGAGCAGAGGGATAGGAGGGGCCTGGGCAGAATGGGAGGGGTCAGACAGCAGAGGAGGGGTTTAGGAGGAGGAGCCTAGTCAGAATGGGTGGGGTTCAGGAGAAGCCTGGTCAGATTGGGTTGGTTCGGAGAGGTATACGAGGGGCCTGGGCAGAATGGGAGGGGTCAGACAGCAGAGGAGGGATTTAGGAGGAGCCTAGTCAGATTGGGTGGGGTCAGAGAGCAGAGGGATAGGAGGGGCCTGGGCAGAATGGGAGGGGTCAGACAGCAGAGGAGGGGTTTAGGAGGAGGAGCCTAGTCAGAATGGGTGGGGTCAGAGAGGAGGAGGAGCCTAGTCAGATTGGGTGGGGTCAGAGAGCAGAGGGATAGGAGGGGCCTGGGCAGAATGGGAGGGGTCAGACAGCAGAGGAGGGGTTTAGGAGGAGGAGCCTAGTCAGAATGGGTGGGGTTCAGGAGAAGCCTGGTCAGATTGGGTTGGTTCGGAGAGGTATACGAGGGGCCTGGGCAGAATGGGAGGGGTCAGACAGCAGAGGAGGGATTTAGGAGGAGCCTAGTCAGATTGGGTGGGGTCAGACAGCAGAGGAGGGTTTTGGAGGAGCCTGGGTAGAATGGGAGGGGTCAGACAGCAGAAGAGGGGTTTAGGAGGAGGAGCCTGGTCAGAATGGGTGGGGTTCAGGAGGAGCCTGGTCAGATTGGGTGGCGTCGGAGAGGTATACGAGGGGACTGGGCAGAATGGGAGGGGTCAGAGAGGAGGGGTATAGGAGGAGCCTAGTCAGATTGGGTGGGGTCAGAGAGCAGAGGGATAGGAGGGGCCTGGGCAGAATGGGAGGGGTCAGACAGCAGAGGAGGGGTTTAGGAGAAGGAGCCTAGTCAGAATGGGTGGGGTTCAGGAGAAGCCTGGTCAGATTGGGTTGGTTCGGAGAGGTATACGAGGGGCCTGGGCAGAATGGGAGGGGTCAGACAGCAGAGGAGGGATTTAGGAGGAGCCTAGTCAGATTGGGTGGGGTCAGAGAGGAGGAGGAGCCTAGTCAGATTGGGTGGGGTCAGAGAGCAGAGGGATAGGAGGGGCCTGGGCAGAATGGGAGGGGTCAGACAGCAGAGGAGGGGTTTAGGAGGAGGAGCCTAGTCAGAATGGGTGGGGTCAGAGAGGAGGAGGAGCCTAGTCAGATTGGGTGGGGTCAGAGAGCAGAGGGATAGGAGGGGCCTGGGCAGAATGGGAGGGGTCAGACAGCAGAGGAGGGGTTTAGGAGGAGGAGCCTAGTCAGATTGGGTGGGGTCAGAGAGGAGGAGGAGCCTAGTCAGATTGGGTGGGGTCAGAGAGCAGAGGGATAGGAGGGGCCTGGGCAGAATGGGAGGGGTCAGACAGCAGAGGAGGGGTTTAGGAGGAGGAGCCTAGTCAGAATGGGTGGGGTTCAGGAGGAGCCTGGTCAGATTGGGTGGGGTCGGAGAGGTATACGAGGGGACTGGGCAGAATGGGAGGGGTCAGAGAGCAGAGGGATAGGAGGGGCCTGGGCAGAATGGGAGGGGTCAGACAGCAGAGGAGGGATTTAGGAGGAGCCTAGTCAGATTGGGTGGGGTCAGAGAGGAGGAGGAGCCTAGTCCGATTGGGTGGGGTCAGAGAGCAGAGGGATAGGAGGGGCCTGGGCAGAATGGGAGGGGTCAGACAGCAGAGGAGGGGTTTAGGAGGAGGAGCCTAGTCAGAATGGGTGGGGTCAGAGAGGAGGAGGAGCCTAGTCACATTGGGTGGGGTCAGAGAGCAGAGGGATAGGAGGGGCCTGGGCAGAATGGGAGGGGTCAGACAGCAGAGGAGGGGTTTAGGAGGAGGAGCCTAGTCAGATTGGGTGGGGTCAGAGAGGAGGAGGAGCCTAGTCAGATTGGGTGGGGTCAGAGAGCAGAGGGATAGGAGGGGCCTGGGCAGAATGGGAGGGGTCAGACAGCAGAGGAGGGGTTTAGGAGGAGGAGCCTAGTCAGAATGGGTGGGGTTCAGGAGGAGCCTGGTCAGATTGGGTTGGTTCGGAGAGGTATACGAGGGGCCTGGGCAGAATGGGAGGGGTCAGAGAGCAGAGGGATAGGAGGGGCCTGGGCAGAATGGGAGGGGTCAGACAGCAGAAGAGGGGTTTAGGAGGAGGAGCCTAGTCAGAATGGGTGGGGTTCAGGAGGAGCCTGGTCAGATTGGGTGGGGTCGGAGAGGTATACGAGGGGACTGGGCAGAATGGGAGGGGTCAGAGAGGAGGGGTATAGGAGGAGCCTAGTCAGATTGGGTGGGGTCAGAGAGCAGAGGGATAGGAGGGGCCTGGGCAGAATGGGAGGGGTCAGACAGCAGAGGAGGGGTTTAGGAGGAGGAGCCTAGTCAGAATGGGTGGGGTTCAGGAGAAGCCTGGTCAGATTGGGTTGGTTCGGAGAGGTATACGAGGGGCCTGGGCAGAATGGGAGGGGTCAGACAGCAGAGGAGGGATTTAGGAGGAGCCTAGTCAGATTGGGTGGGGTCAGAGAGCAGAGGGATAGGAGGGGCCTGGGCAGAATGGGAGGGGTCAGACAGCAGAGGAGGGGTTTAGGAGGAGGAGCCTAGTCAGAATGGGTGGGGTCAGAGAGGAGGAGGAGCCTAGTCAGATTGGGTGGGGTCAGAGAGCAGAGGGATAGGAGGGGCCTGGGCAGAATGGGAGGGGTCAGACAGCAGAGGAGGGGTTTAGGAGGAGGAGCCTAGTCAGAATGGGTGGGGTCAGAGAGGAGGAGGAGCCTAGTCAGATTGGGTGGGGTCAGAGAGCAGAGGGATAGGAGGGGCCTGGGCAGAATGGGAGGGGTCAGACAGCAGAGGAGGGGTTTAGGAGGAGGAGCCTAGTCAGATTGGGTGGGGTCAGAGAGCAGAGGGATAGGAGGGGCCTGGGCAGAAGGGGATGGGTCAGACAGCAGAGGAGGGGTTTAGGAGGAGGAGCCTAGTCAGAATGGGTGGGGTTCAGGAGAAGCCTGGTCAGATTGGGTTGGTTCGGAGAGGTATACGAGGGGCCTGGGCAGAATGGGAGGGGTCAGACAGCAGAGGAGGGATTTAGGAGGAGCCTAGTCAGATTGGGTGGGGTCAGAGAGGAGGAGGAGCCTAGTCAGATTGGGTGGGGTCAGAGAGCAGAGGGATAGGAGGGGCCTGGGCAGAATGGGAGGGGTCAGACAGCAGAGGAGGGGTTTAGGAGGAGCCTGAGCAGAATGGGTGGGGTCAGACAGCAGAGGAGGGTTTTGGAGGAGCCTGGGTAGAATGGGAGGGGTCAGACAGCAGAAGAGGGGTTTAGGAGGAGGAGCCTGGTCAGAATGGGTGGGGTTCAGGAGGAGCCTGGTCAGATTGGGTGGCGTCGGAGAGGTATACGAGGGGACTGGGCAGAATGGGAGGGGTCAGAGAGGAGGGGTATAGGAGGAGCCTAGTCAGATTGGGTGGGGTCAGAGAGCAGAGGGATAGGAGGGGCCTGGGCAGAATGGGAGGGGTCGGACAGCAGAGGAGGGGTTTAGGAGGAGGAGCCTAGTCAGAATGGGTGGGGTTCAGGAGGAGCCTGGTCAGATTGGGTGGGGTCAGAGAGGTATACGAGGGGACTGGGCAGAATGGGAGGGGTCAGAGAGCAGAGGGATAGGAGGGGCCTGGGCAGAATGGGAGGGGTCAGACAGCAGAGGAGGGATTTAGGAGGAGCCTAGTCAGATTGGGTGGGGTCAGAGAGGAGGAGGAGCCTAGTCCGATTGGGTGGGGTCAGAGAGCAGAGGGATAGGAGGGGCCTGGGCAGAATGGGAGGGGTCAGACAGCAGAGGAGGGGTTTAGGAGGAGGAGCCTAGTCAGAATGGGTGGGGTTCAGGAGAAGCCTGGTCAGATTGGGTTGGTTCGGAGAGGTATACGAGGGGCCTGGGCAGAATGGGAGGGGTCAGACAGCAGAGGAGGGATTTAGGAGGAGCCTAGTCAGATTGGGTGGGGTCAGAGAGGAGGAGGAGCCTAGTCAGATTGGGTGGGGTCAGAGAGCAGAGGGATAGGAGGGGCCTGGGCAGAATGGGAGGGGTCAGACAGCAGAGGAGGGGTTTAGGAGGAGGAGCCTAGTCAGAATGGGTGGGGTCAGAGAGGAGGAGGAGCCTAGTCAGATTGGGTGGGGTCAGAGAGCAGAGGGATAGGAGGGGCCTGGGCAGAATGGGAGGGGTCAGACAGCAGAGGAGGGGTTTAGGAGGAGGAGCCTAGTCAGATTGGGTGGGGTCAGAGAGGAGGAGGAGCCTAGTCAGATTGGGTGGGGTCAGAGAGCAGAGGGATAGGAGGGGCCTGGGCAGAATGGGAGGGGTCAGACAGCAGAGGAGGGGTTTAGGAGGAGGAGCCTAGTCAGAATGGGTGGGGTTCAGGAGGAGCCTGGTCAGATTGGGTGGGGTCGGAGAGGAGGAGGAGCCTAGTCAGATTGGGTGGGGTCAGAGAGCAGAGGGATAGGAGGGGCCTGGGCAGAATGGGAGGGGTTAGACAGCAGAGGAGGGGTTTAGGAGGAGGAGCCTAGTCAGAATGGGTGGGGTCAGAGAGGAGGAGGAGCCTAGTCAGATTGGGTGGGGTCAGAGAGCAGAGGGATAGGAGGGGCCTGGGCAGAATGGGAGGGGTCAGACAGCAGAGGAGGGGTTTAGGAGGAGGAGCCTAGTCAGAATGGGTGGGGTCAGAGAGGAGGAGGAGCCTAGTCAGATTGGGTGGGGTCAGAGAGCAGAGGGATAGGAGGGGCCTGGGCAAAATGGGAGGGGTCAGACAGCAGAGGAGGGGTTTAGGAGGAGGAGCCTAGTCAGATTGGGTGGGGTCAGAGAGCAGAGGGATAGGAGGGGCCTGGGCAGAATGGGAGGGGTCAGACAGCAGAGGAGGGGTTTAGGAGGAGGAGCCTAGTCAGAATGGGTGGGGTTCAGGAGGAGCCTGGTCAGATTGGGTGGGGTCGAAGAGGTATACGAGGGGCCTGGGCAGAATGGGAGGGGTCAGACAGCAGAGGAGGGATTTAGGAGGAGCCTAGTCAGATTGGGTGGGGTCAGAGAGGAGGAGGAGCCTAGTCAGATTGGGTGGGGTCAGAGAGCAGAGGGATAGGAGGGGCCTGGGCAGAATGGGAGGGGTCAGACAGCAGAGGAGGGGTTTAGGAGGAGCCTGGTCAGATTGGGTGGGGTCAGAGAGGATGGGTATAGGAGGAGCCTGAGCAGAATGGGTGGGGTCAGACAGCAGAGGAGGGTTTTGGAGGAGCCTGGTCAGATTGGGTGGGGTCGGAGAGGAGGGGTATAGGAGGAGCCTGCGCAGAATGGGTGGGGTCGGAGAGGAGGGGTTTAGGAGGAGCCTAGTCAGATTGGGCGGGGTCAGAGAGCAGAGGGATAGGAGGGGCCTGGGCAGAATGGGAGGGGTCAGACAGCAGAGGAGGGGTTTAGGAGGAGCCTAGTCAGATTGGGCGGGGTCAGAGAGCAGAGGGATAGGAGGGGCCTGGGCAGAATGGGAGGGGTCAGACAGCAGAGGAGGGGTTTAGGAGGAGCCTAGTCAGATTGGGCGAGAGCAGAGGGATAGGTGTAGGGTCTGAGGGACTATGAAGGGGTCATAGATGGAGGAGGATCCTGACTTATGGTGGGGAACTGCAAAAACTTTTTTTATGCACCCCCCCTATACTCTCTGATTTCTGTTGGGAGGGGGCAGTCAACATTTGGGGGAGCAGTATTAAAAGGTGCTTGGGCGCAACGTGAAGGGCGATGAGGGGCACAGAATGGCATGGCTTCCAGGTACTTTTTGGGGGGGGCTACCATTAGTTTTTATTGCTCTGATCCTCCCTCATGGGGTGGACCCCAAATGGTTAGGGGCAACGGGGGAGGGGGGGCGGCAAAAAGCTGTTTGACAGTTTCTGTTACCAACAGGGGTGACCATACGATTCTGCTGCAGTTATGTGGTATTGAAAGGTACAACAAGGAGCATGTGGCTGTATTTTTGCAGGTGGGGTGCCCCAAAATTTTACTGCCAGCAGCAGCAGCCCCCCTCCTCCCCACCCTGCAGATTGGTATAGGTACCTTTACGACATTTCTGTTGATAACAGAGGCTATAGCGAATCGCGCTACGAAATCCTAGAGCACTAACATTTGCTAAATAAAGGTGGCATCGGAGCATACGAATGAGGCAGGGAGAGGCTACTGTTGGCAATTGGTTTGGTGGGTCATAGTGAATAACCTCGGCATGCAAATAGGCAGAAGTGTGAGGATTGGCAGTGTCTGTAGAGAATTTTGGCATGCTCTTCAGTTTATTTTTTCCTCCTTACGTTGGCTATGAACTACAGAGGAAAGGCCTGGACTTACTGTTGGGCAAAACATGTATTTATGATATTAAGAAGTGTAGTCTGGCTGTACTGAGAGGGGCTGTACAGTACGGTAAATGCCTGTAAATCCCTGAAATGTGCATCCAACTGTCACTTGAGATTGAACAGTGAACGAAGCAGCTGGGTTACTGGCTGAATGTAAATGGAAGGCACATAGGAAGTGTGTTTGTGGTCACTCAAATTATTGAAACCTGCTTGATGCACTACCAAAGCTGGGGTACCAGGAGGGAACATTTGAGGGGTATTGAGATGGTGGTGTCCAGAGGTCAAAATATGTTTCAGAGACACAGAAGTACTGCGGTCCTGGTCCCACATTGGGGGTAGTCGAAAGTCCCTGCTAAAGATTTCTGTCCAACTGTTACCACATTTTGTGCAGCCTGGCTCCCTCTGAAACGATTCCCCAGTGTTTTTCGATCCTACAGATGACTGTAGCAAACTTCCCAAATTTTTTCTTGGCCTCATACCCCCAGAGGAGTGCCTGACATTTGCCAGCCTAACGATACTCACGTTCTGGGAAAAACCTCACTAACCATGCATATTTATGCACCACACATGGCAAATCCTTACAATTGCAGAACATCATATCGCACTCGTCATCTTTGAGGTGCTGTACGTATTTGGATTTGAGGGAAATATTCATCCTTGCTTGCTCTCCCATCTGAAGTCTATGGTGCTGCTGTTCCTTTCTCACATGTCCCTTCAAAGAGACAAGTGACACACAGACTCAATCACTCAGCAAACATATTTGCTTTGACGCTTTCATCTTGCTGTTTACCTTCCAAATATTCCCCCTTCACCAAAAATACAGGCCAGCCATTTCTCATCCCCTCAGTCATCGCAGTCCTTCACTCCTTAGGCCCTGCAAGACCACCATGAACAAGATTCATGTCAGCAAGCAGAAAAAAAGCCTCAGTGTGCTCTTTTGTTCATACTGCTGCCCTCTAGTAACACTTCATGGCAACTGCAGCATAAGAATGGGTCTGAGAAGAGGGCTGTCCTATGCAAATAATGTCCTCCCATGCATACTTTCTTCTTAGACGGTCGGCGGCTTGTGCCGTGATACCCCCTCCAACATATGGTATTCAACCAAATTTTAAAAAAGCCCACCTGCCTTAGACGAAGGATTTTGCCACTCAAAGGAAGCACATGGGGACATCACCCTCATTTAGCAGGGTCCTAAATTGCCTGCTGTCAGCCTGTATACAGAACAAGGGCGTTCGTGGGCGTTCCTCAAAGGAAGGAGGTGGGTGAATAAATCCACAGTGCCAGGGCAGGCCCAGCCCAGCCCAGCCCAGCCCAGTCTGGCACAGCGCACTGCTGTGGAGGTCTATTCCTTCACATCCTGCAGCAGGCATGATGCAGACCTACTAGAGCAAAGGCTTGACTCCTCTGTCCTTGTCTGTCTCTTAAAGGAAACAATCTTTCTAGCTTCTTATTGCACCTAATAAATGGACTCTAGCTTGCCTCAAACTCAACCCATCATTTCATTAGCCAGAGCTCATACTTGACCTTTATTTCTATCCAAGTTCACTGGCACCAAACCCCTGCTTTGAGCGAGTGGCTCACACCAAAATTAAATATCACCTTCATCCAACCTATTTTACAATAAGTGTAGCACCTTCCCCGCATTCTTGTGCTCAGTTATAACCCCCAATACCACAATTGCACTCTGCAATTCACCAAACTTAAAGGACAAAGAATGAAGACATTGATAAAGGAAGATAAGGCCTTGTCCCTATTGCACCTACTTGAAAAATAGGGCAGTTGGTAGAAGGTCATGAGGGAAAACATTTGAAATGTTTGGACACACCTGCCAAAAAAAAGTAGCAAAAAAAAAAAAATCACTGTTTGAAAATTTCCCACCTTGGGATACTTCTACAGCATTGGCAGGATTCAAACCCTGGCCTCTGAGGGCTGTCCACACCAAAGGTACAAGACTTACCTTTGAGCTATAGCTCCTTGGTGGTCTAAAGGTTTGCAGTAGTAACTATAAGCAACATACAGGCCTTGGTGTCCTTCCCTGCGGCTTCCATTGCACATAAAAAGGATGACCATGACATAAGGACAATTTGATAGGCTACTTACATGGAAACCAGTGTGGTCCAGTGGGTAAGTTCCTGCCTTCCATCCAGGCAACCAGGGTTCCAATCCCGGGTTCGGCACCAGATGACTGATGGTGGCACAGCAGAGGTAAGCTGGAGGTGGGCCTAAATGGCCAATTGGTAAGTAAAATGTGTCTGTGTGTTGTGGAAGAGTGGAATCATGCCTAGCGAATGAGGGATTGCAGATTGGTTGGTAAGTAAAATAGGTGTGGCCTGAACAGAGACAGGTGAAAGAAAGGGAACAGGTGTTGTGTGTTAGAGGAGGACCCTAGTCAGATTGGGGGTGGTCAGAGAGGAGGGGTTCAGGAGGAGCCTAGTCAGATTGGGTGGAGTCAGAGAGGAGAGGGATAGGAGGGGCCTGGGCAGAATGGGAGGGGTCAGACAGCAGAAGAGGGGTTTAGGAGGAGGAGCCTAGTCAGAATGGGTGGGGTTCAGGAGGAGCCTGGTCAGATTGGGTGGGGTCGGAGAGGTATACGAGGGGACTGGGCAGAATGGGAGGGGTCAGAGAGGAGGGGTATAGGAGGAGCCTAGTCAGATTGGGTGGGGTCAGAGAGCAGAGGGATAGGAGGGGCCTGGGCAGAATGGGAGGGGTCAGACAGCAGAGGAGGGGTTTAGGAGGAGGAGCCTAGTCAGAATGGGTGGGGTTCAGGAGGAGCCTGGTCAGATTGGGTGGGGTCGGAGAGGTATACGAGGGGACTGGGCAGAATGGGAGGGGTCAGAGAGCAGAGGGATAGGAGGGGCCTGGGCAGAATGGGAGGGGTCAGACAGCAGAGGAGGGGTTTAGGAG
Source organism: Lissotriton helveticus (assembly GCF_964261635.1). Lineage (NCBI taxonomy): Eukaryota > Metazoa > Chordata > Amphibia > Caudata > Salamandridae > Lissotriton > Lissotriton helveticus. Next base: position 1,813,871,428 of record NC_136057.1, read on the forward strand.
GAGGAGCCTAGTCAGAATGGGTGGGGTTCAGGAGAAGCCTGGTCAGATTGGGTTGGTTCGGAGAGGTATACGAGGGGCCTGGGCAGAATGGGAGGGGTCAGACAGCAGAGGAGGGATTTAGGAGGAGCCTAGTCAGATTGGGTGGGGTCAGAGAGGAGGAGGAGCCTAGTCAGATTGGGTGGGGTCAGAGAGCAGAGGGATAGGAGGGGCCTGGGCAGAATGGGAGGGGTCAGACAGCAGAGGAGGGGTTTAGGAGGAGGAGCCTAGTCAGAATGGGTGGGGTCAGAGAGGAGGAGGAGCCTAGTCAGATTGGGTGGGGTCAGAGAGCAGAGGGATAGGAGGGGCCTGGGCAGAATGGGAGGGGTCAGACAGCAGAGGAGGGGTTTAGGAGGAAGAGCCTAGTCAGAATGGGTGGGGTTCAGGAGAAGCCTGGTCGGGTTGGTTCGGAGAGGTATACGAGGGGCCTGGGCAGAATGGGAGGGGACAGCAGAGGAGGGGACAGCAGAGGAGGAGCCTAGTCAGATTGGGTGGGGTCAGAGAGGAGGAGGAGCCTAGTCAGATTGGGTGGGGTCAGAGAGCAGAGGGATAGGAGGGGCCTGGGCAGAATGGGAGGGGTCAGACAGCAGAGGAGGGGTTTAGGAGGAGGAGCCTAGTCAGAATGGGTGGGGTTCAGGAGAAGCCTGGTCAGATTGGGTTGGTTCGGAGAGGTATACGAGGGGCCTGGGCAGAATGGGAGGGGACAGCAGAGGAGGGGTTTAGGAGGAGGAGCCTAGTCAGATTGGGTGGGGTCAGAGAGGAGGAGGAGCCTAGTCAGATTGGGTGGGGTCAGAGAGCAGAGGGATAGGAGGGGCCTGGGCAGAATGGGAGGGGTCAGACAGCAGAGGAGGGGTTTAGGAGGAGGAGCCTAGTCAGAATGGGTGGGGTTCAGGAGAAGCCTGGTCAGATTGGGTTGGTTCGGAGAGGTATACGAGGGGCCTGGGCAGAATGGGAGGGGACAGCAGAGGAGGGGTTTAGGAGGAGGAGCCTAGTCAGATTGGGTGGGGTCAGAGAGGAGGAGGAGCCTAGTCAGATTGGGTGGGGTCAGAGAGCAGAGGGATAGGAGGGGCCTGGGCAGAATGGGAGGGGACAGCAGAGGAGGGTTTTAGGAGGAGGAGCCTAGTCAGATTGGGTGGGGTCAGAGAGGAGGAGGAGCCTAGTCAGAATGGGTGGGGTTCAGGAGAAGCCTGGTCAGATTGGGTTGGTTCGGAGAGGTATACGAGGGGCCTGGGCAGAATGGGAGGGGTCAGACAGCAGAGGAGGGGTTTAGGAGGAGGAGCCTAGTCAGAATGGGTGGGGTCAGAGAGGAGGAGGAGCCTAGTCAGAATGGGTGGGGTTCAGGAGAAGCCTGGTCAGATTGGGTTGGTTCGGAGAGGTATACGAGGGGCCTGGGCAGAATGGGAGGGGTCAGACAGCAGAGGAGGGGTTTAGGAGGAGGAGCCTAGTCAGAATGGGTGGGGTCAGAGAGGAGGAGGAGCCTAGTCAGATTGGGTGGGGTCAGAGAGCAGAGGGATAGGAGGGGCCTGGGCAGAATGGGAGGGGACAGCAGAGGAGGGGTTTAGGAGGAGGAGCCTAGTCAGATTGGGTGGGGTCAGAGAGGAGGAGGAGCCTAGTCAGATTGGGTGGGGTCAGAGAGCAGAGGGATAGGAGGGGCCTGGGCAGAATGGGAGGGGTCAGACAGCAGAGGAGGGGTTTAGGAGGAGGAGCCTACTCAGAATGGGTGGGGTTCAGGAGGAGCCTGGTCAGATTGGGTGGGGTCGGAGAGGTATACGAGGGGCCTGGGCAGAATGGGAGGGGTCAGACAGCAGAGGAGGGATTTAGGAGGAGCCTAGTCAGATTGGGTGGGGTCAGAGAGGAGGAGGAGCCTAGTCAGATTGGGTGGGGTCAGAGAGCAGAGGGATAGGAGGGGCCTGGGCAGAATGGGAGGGGTCAGACAGCAGAGGAGGGGTTTAGGAGGAGCCTGGTCAGATTGGGTGGGGTCAGAGAGGATGGGTATAGGAGGAGCCTGAGCAGAATGGGTGGGGTCAGACAGCAGAGGAGGGTTTTGGAGGAGCCTGGTCAGATTGGGTGGGGTCGGAGAGGAGGGGTATAGGAGGAGCCTGAGCAGAATGGGTGGGGTCGGAGAGGAGGGGTTTAGGAGGAGCCTAGTCAGATTGGGCCGGGCCAGAGAGCAGAGGGATAGGAGGGGCCTGGGCAGAATGGGAGGGGTCAGACTGCAGAGGAGGGGTTTAGGAGGAGCCTAGTCAGATTGGGCGGGGTCAGAGAGCAGAGGGATAGGAGGGGCCTGGGCAGAATGGGAGGGGTCAGACAGCAGAGGAGGGGTTTAGGAGGAGCCTAGTCAGATTGGGCGAGAGCAGAGGGATAGGTGTAGGGTCTGAGGGACTATGAAGGGGTCATAGATGGAGGAGGATCCTGACTTATGGTGGGGAACTGCAAAAACTGTTTTTATGCACCCCCCCTATACTCTCTGATTTCTGTTGGGAGGGGGCAGTCAACATTTGGGGGAGCAGTATTAAAAGGTGCTTGGGCGCAACGTGAAGGGCGATGAGGGGCACAGAATGGCATGGCTTCCAGGTACTTTTTGGGGGGGGCTACCATTAGTTTTTATTGCTCTGATCCTCCCTCATGGGGTGGACCCCAAATGGTTAGGGGCAACGGGGGAGGGGGGGCGGCAAAAAGCTGTTTGACAGTTTCTGTTACCAACAGGGGTGACCATACGATTCTGCTGCAGTTATGTGGTATTGAAAGGTACAACAAGGAGCATGTGGCTGTATTTTTGCAGGTGGGGTGCCCCAAAATTTTACTGCCAGCAGCAGCAGCCCCCCTCCTCCCCACCCTGCAGATTGGTATAGGTACCTTTACGACATTTCTGTTGATAACAGAGGCTATAGCGAATCGCGCTACGAAATCCTAGAGCACTAACATTTGCTAAATAAAGGTGGCATCGGAGCATACGAATGAGGCAGGGAGAGGCTACTGTTGGCAATTGGTTTGGTGGGTCATAGTGAATAACCTCGGCATGCAAATAGGCAGAAGTGTGAGGATTGGCAGTGTCTGTAGAGAATTTTGGCATGCTCTTCAGTTTATTTTTTCCTCCTTACGTTGGCTATGAACTACAGAGGAAAGGCCTGGACTTACTGTTGGGCAAAACATGTATTTATGATATTAAGAAGTGTAGTCTGGCTGTACTGAGAGGGGCTGTACAGTACGGTAAATGCCTGTAAATCCCTGAAATGTGCATCCAACTGTCACTTGAGATTGAACAGTGAACGAAGCAGCTGGGTTACTGGCTGAATGTAAATGGAAGGCACATAGGAAGTGTGTTTGTGGTCACTCAAATTATTGAAACCTGCTTGATGCACTACCAAAGCTGGGGTACCAGGAGGGAACATTTGAGGGGTATTGAGATGGTGGTGTCCAGAGGTCAAAATATGTTTCAGAGACACAGAAGTACTGCGGTCCTGGTCCCACATTGGGGGTAGTCAAAAGTCCCTGCTAAAGATTTCTGTCCAACTGTTACCACATTTTGTGCAGCCTGGCTCCCTCTGAAATGATTCCCCAGTGTTTTTCGATCCTACAGATGACTGTAGCAAACTTCCCAAATTTTTTCTTGGCCTCATACCCCCAGAGGAGTGCCTGACATTTGCCAGCCTAACGATACTCACGTTCTGGGAAAAACCTCACTAACCATGCATATTTATGCACCACACATGGCAAATCCTTACAATTGCAGAACATCATATCGCACTCGTCATCTTTGAGGTGCTGTACGTATTTGGATTTGAGGGAAATATTCATCCTTGCTTGCTCTCCCATCTGAAGTCTATGGTGCTGCTGTTCCTTTCTCACATGTCCCTTCAAAGAGACAAGTGACACACAGACTCAATCACTCAGCAAACATATTTGCTTTGACGCTTTCATCTTGCTGTTTACCTTCCAAATATTCCCCCTTCACCAAAAATACAGGCCAGCCATTTCTCATCCCCTCAGTCATCGCAGTCCTTCACTCCTTAGGCCCTGCAAGACCACCATGAACAAGATTCATGTCAGCAAGCAGAAAAAAAGCCTCAGTGTGCTCTTTTGTTCATACTGCTGCCCTCTAGTAACACTTCATGGCAACTGCAGCATAAGAATGGGTCTGAGAAGAGGGCTGTCCTATGCAAATAATGTCCTCCCATGCATACTTTCTTCTTAGACGGTCGGCGGCTTGTGCCGTGATACCCCCTCCAACATATGGTCTTCAACCAAATTTTAAAAAAGCCCACCTGCCTTAGACGAAGGATTTTGCCACTCAAAGGAAGCACATGGGGACATCACCCTCATTTAGCAGGGTCCTAAATTGCCTGCTGTCAGCCTGTATACAGAACAAGGGCGTTCGTGGGCGTTCGTGGGCGTTCCTCAAAGGAAGGAGGTGGGTGATTAAATCCACAGTGCCAGGGCAGGCCCAGCCCAGCCCAGCCCAGCCCAGTCTGGCACAGCGCACTGCTGTGGAGGTCTATTCCTTCACATCCTGCAGCAGGCATGATGCAGACCTACTAGAGCAAAGGCTTGACTCCTCTGTCCTTGTCTGTCTCTTAAAGGAAACAATCTTTCTAGCTTCTTATTGCACCTAATAAATGGACTCTAGCTTGCCTCAAACTCAACCCATCATTTCATTAGCCAGAGCTCATACTTGACCTTTATTTCTATCCAAGTTCACTGGCACCAAACCCCTGCTTTGAGCGAGTGGCTCACACCAAAATTAAATATCACCTTCATCCAACCTATTTTACAATAAGTGTAGCACCTTCCCCGCATTCTTGTGCTCAGTTATAACCCCCAATACCACAATTGCACTCTGCAATTCACCAAACTTAAAGGACAAAGAATGAAGACATTGATAAAGGAAGATAAGGCCTTGTCCCTATTGCACCTACTTGAAAAATAGGGCAGTTGGTAGAAGGTCATGAGGGAAAACATTTGAAATGTTTGGACACACCTGCCAAAAAAAAGTAGCAAAAAAAAAAAAAATCACTGTTTGAAAATTTCCCACCTTGGGATACTTCTACAGCATTGGCAGGATTCGAACCCTGGCCTCTGAGGGCTGTCCACACCAAAGGTACAAGACTTACCTTTGAGCTATAGCTCCTTGGTGGTCTACAGGTTTGCAGTAGTAACTATAAGCAACATACAGGCCTTGGTGTCCTTCCCTGCGGCTTCCATTGCACATAAAAAGGATGACCATGACATAAGGACAATTTGATAGGCTACTTACATGGAAACCAGTGTGGTCCAGTGGGTAAGTTCCTGCCTTCCATCCAGGCAACCAGGGTTCAAATCCCGGGTTCGGCACCAGATGACTGATGGTGGCACAGCAGAGGTAAGCTGGAGGTGGGCCTAAATGGCCAATTGGTAAGTAAAATGTGTCTGTGTGTTGTGGAAGAGTGGAATCATGCCTAGCGAATGAGGGATTGCAGATTGGTTGGTAAGTAAAATAGGTGTGGCCTGAACAGAGACAGGTGAAAGAAAGGGAACAGGTGTTGTGTGTTAGAGGAGGACCCTAGTCAGATTGGGGGTGGTCAGAGAGGAGGGGTTCAGGAGGAGCCTAGTCAGATTGGGTGGAGTCAGAGAGGAGAGGGATAGGAGGGGCCTGGGCAGAATGGGAGGGGTCAGACAGCAGAAGAGGGGTTTAGGAGGAGGAGCCTAGTCAGAATGGGTGGGGTTCAGGAGGAGCCTGGTCAGATTGGGTGGGGTCGGAGAGGTATACGACGGGACTGGGCAGAATGGGAGGGGTCAGAGAGGAGGGGTATAGGAGGAGCCTAGTCAGATTGGGTGGGGGCAGAGGGATAGGAGGGGCCTGGGCAGAATGGGAGGGGTCAGACAGCAGAGGAGGGGTTTAGGAGGAGGAGCCTAGTCAGAATGGGTGGGGTTCAGGAGGAGCCTAGTCAGATTGGGTGGGGTCAGAGAGGAGGAGGAGCCTAGTCAGATTGGGAGGGGTCAGAGAGCAGAGGGATAGGAGGGGCCTGGGCAGAATGGGAGGGGTCAGACAGCAGAGGAGGGATTTAGGAGGAGCCTAGTCAGATTGGGTGGGGTCAGAGAGGAGGAGGAGCCTAGTCAGATTGGGTGGGGTCAGAGAGCAGAGGGATAGGAGGGGCCTGGGCAGAATGGGAGGGGTCAGACAGCAGAGGAGGGGTTTAGGAGGAGGAGCCTAGTCAGAATGGGTGGGGTTCAGGAGAAGCCTGGTCAGATTGGGTTGGTTCGGAGAGGTATACGAGGGGCCTGGGCAGAATGGGAGGGGTCAGACAGCAGAGGAGGGATTTAGGAGGAGCCTAGTCAGATTGGGTGGGGTCAGAGAGGAGGAGGAGCCTAGTCAGATTGGGTGGGGTCAGAGAGCAGAGGGATAGGAGGGGCCTGGGCAGAATGGGAGGGGTCAGACAGCAGAGGAGGGGTTTAGGAGGAGCCTAGTCAGATTGGGCGGGGTCAGAGAGCAGAGGGATAGGAGGGGCCTGGGCAGAATGGGAGGGGTCAGACAGCAGAGGAGGGGTTTAGGAGGAGGAGCCTAGTCAGAATGGGTGGGGTTCAGGAGAAGCCTGGTCAGATTGGGTTGGTTCGGAGAGGTATACGAGGGGCCTGGGCAGAATGGGAGGGGACAGCAGAGGAGGGGTTTAGGAGGAGGAGCCTAGTCAGATTGGGTGGGGTCAGAGAGGAGGAGGAGCCTAGTCAGAATGGGTTGGGTTCAGGAGAAGCCTGGTCAGATTGGGTTGGTTCGGAGAGGTATACGAGGGGCCTGGGCAGAATGGGAGGGGTCAGACAGCCGAGGAGGGATTTAGGAGGAGCCTAGTCAGATTGGGTGGGGTCAGAGAGGAGGAGGAGCCTAGTCAGATTGGGTGGGGTCAGAGAGCAGAGGGATAGGAGGGGCCTGGGCAGAATGGGAGGGGTCAGACAGCAGAGGAGGGGTTTAGGAGGAGGAGCCTAGTCAGAATGGGTGGGGTCAGAGAGGAGGAGGAGCCTAGTCAGATTGGGTGGGGTCAGAGAGCAGAGGGATAGGAGGGGCCTGGGCAGAATGGGAGGGGTCAGACAGCAGAGGAGGGGTTTAGGAGGAGGAGCCTAGTCAGAATGGGTGGGGTTCAGGAGGAGCCTGGTCAGATTGGGTGGGGTCAGAGAGGTATACGAGGGGACTGGGCAGAATGGGAGGGGTCAGAGAGCAGAGGGATAGGAGGGGCCTGGGCAGAATGGGAGGGGTCAGACAGCAGAGGAGGGATTTAGGAGGAGCCTAGTCAGATTGGGTGGGGTCAGAGAGGAGGAGGAGCCTAGTCCGATTGGGTGGGAGCAGAGGGATAGGAGGGGCCTGGGCAGAATGGGAGGGGTCAGACAGCAGAGGAGGGGTTTAGGAGGAGGAGCCTAGTCAGAATGGGTGGGGTTCAGGAGAAGCCTGGTCAGATTGGGTTGGTTCGGAGAGGTATACGAGGGGCCTGGGCAGAATGGGAGGGGTCAGACAGCAGAGGAGGGATTTAGGAGGAGCCTAGTCAGATTGGGTGGGGTCAGAGAGGAGGAGGAGCCTAGTCCGATTGGGTGGGGTCAGAGAGCAGAGGGATAGGAGGGGCCTGGGCAGAATGGGAGGGGTCAGACAGCAGAGGAGGGGTTTAGGAGGAGGAGCCTAGTCAGAATGGGTGGGGTCAGAGAGGAGGAGGAGCCTAGTCAGATTGGGTGGGGTCAGAGAGCAGTGGGATAGGAGGGGCCTGGGCAGAATGGGAGGGGTCAGACAGCAGAGGAGGGGTTTAGGAGGAGGAGCCTAGTCAGAATGGGTGGGGTCAGAGAGGAGGAGGAGCCTAGTCAGATTGGGTGGGGTCAGAGAGCAGAGGGATAGGAGGGGCCTGGGCAGAATGGGAGGGGTCAGACAGCAGAGGAGGGGTTTAGGAGGAGGAGCCTAGTCAGATTGGGTGGGGTCAGAGAGGAGGAGGAGCCTAGTCAGATTGGGTGGGGTCAGAGAGCAGAGGGATAGGAGGGGCCTGGGCAGAATGGGAGGGGTCAGACAGCAGAGGAGGGGTTTAGGAGGAGGAGCCTAGTCAGAATGGGTGGGGTTCAGGAGGAGCCTGGTCAGATTGGGTGGGGTCGGAGAGGTATACGAGGGGCCTGGGCAGAATGGGAGGGGTCAGACAGCAGAGGAGGGATTTAGGAGGAGCCTAGTCAGATTGGGTGGGGTCAGAGAGGAGGAGGAGCCTAGTCAGATTGGGTGGGGTCAGAGAGCAGAGGGATAGGAGGGGCCTGGGCAGAATGGGAGGGGTCAGACAGCAGAGGAGGGGTTTAGGAGGAGCCTGGTCAGATTGGGTGGGGTCAGAGAGGATGGGTATAGGAGGAGCCTGAGCAGAATGGGTGGGGTCAGACAGCAGAGGAGGGTTTTGGAGGAGCCTGGTCAGATTGGGTGGGGTCGGAGAGGAGGGGTATAGGAGGAGCCTGCGCAGAATGGGTGGGGTCGGAGAGGAGGGGTTTAGGAGGAGCCTAGTCAGATTGGGCGGGGTCAGAGAGCAGAGGGATAGGAGGGGCCTGGGCAGAATGGGAGGGGTCAGACAGCAGAGGAGGGGTTTAGGAGGAGCCTAGTCAGATTGGGCGGGGTCAGAGAGCAGAGGGATAGGAGGGGCCTGGGCAGAATGGGAGGGGTCAGACAGCAGAGGAGGGGTTTAGGAGGAGCCTAGTCAGATTGGGCGAGAGCAGAGGGATAGGTGTAGGGTCTGAGGGACTATGAAGGGGTCATAGATGGAGGAGGATCCTGACTTATGGTGGGGAACTGCAAAAACTTTTTTTATGCACCCCCCCTATACTCTCTGATTTCTGTTGGGAGGGGGCAGTCAACATTTGGGGGAGCAGTATTAAAAGGTGCTTGGGCGCAACGTGAAGGGCGATGAGGGGCACAGAATGGCATGGCTTCCAGGTACTTTTTGGGGGGGGCTACCATTAGTTTTTATTGCTCTGATCCTCCCTCATGGGGTGGACCCCAAATGGTTAGGGGCAACGGGGGAGGGGGGGCGGCAAAAAGCTGTTTGACAGTTTCTGTTACCAACAGGGGTGACCATACGATTCTGCTGCAGTTATGTGGTATTGAAAGGTACAACAAGGAGCATGTGGCTGTATTTTTGCAGGTGGGGTGCCCCAAAATTTTACTGCCAGCAGCAGCAGCCCCCCTCCTCCCCACCCTGCAGATTGGTATAGGTACCTTTACGACATTTCTGTTGATAACAGAGGCTATAGCGAATCGCGCTACGAAATCCTAGAGCACTAACATTTGCTAAATAAAGGTGGCATCGGAGCATACGAATGAGGCAGGGAGAGGCTACTGTTGGCAATTGGTTTGGTGGGTCATAGTGAATAACCTCGGCATGCAAATAGGCAGAAGTGTGAGGATTGGCAGTGTCTGTAGAGAATTTTGGCATGCTCTTCAGTTTATTTTTTCCTCCTTACGTTGGCTATGAACTACAGAGGAAAGGCCTGGACTTACTGTTGGGCAAAACATGTATTTATGATATTAAGAAGTGTAGTCTGGCTGTACTGAGAGGGGCTGTACAGTACGGTAAATGCCTGTAAATCCCTGAAATGTGCATCCAACTGTCACTTGAGATTGAACAGTGAACGAAGCAGCTGGGTTACTGGCTGAATGTAAATGGAAGGCACATAGGAAGTGTGTTTGTGGTCACTCAAATTATTGAAACCTGCTTGATGCACTACCAAAGCTGGGGTACCAGGAGGGAACATTTGAGGGGTATTGAGATGGTGGTGTCCAGAGGTCAAAATATGTTTCAGAGACACAGAAGTACTGCGGTCCTGGTCCCACATTGGGGGTAGTCAAAAGTCCCTGCTAAAGATTTCTGTCCAACTGTTACCACATTTTGTGCAGCCTGGCTCTCTCTGAAACGATTCCCCAGTGTTTTTCGATCCTACAGATGACTGTAGCAAACTTCCCAAATTTTTTCTTGGCCTCATACCCCCAGAGGAGTGCCTGACATTTGCCAGCCTAACGATACTCACGTTCTGGGAAAAACCTCACTAACCATGCATATTTATGCACCACACATGGCAAATCCTTACAATTGCAGAACATCATATCGCACTCGTCATCTTTGAGGTGCTGTACGTATTTGGATTTGAGGGAAATATTCATCCTTGCTTGCTCTCCCATCTGAAGTCTATGGTGCTGCTGTTCCTTTCTCACATGTCCCTTCAAAGAGACAAGTGACACACAGACTCAATCACTCAGCAAACATATTTGCTTTGACGCTTTCATCTTGCTGTTTACCTTCCATATATTCCCCCTTCACCAAAAATACAGGCCAGCCATTTCTCATCCCCTCAGTCATCGCAGTCCTTCACTCCTTAGGCCCTGCAAGACCACCATGAACAAGATTCATGTCAGCAAGCAGAAAAAAAGCCTCAGTGTGCTCTTTTGTTCATACTGCTGCCCTCTAGTAACACTTCATGGCAACTGCAGCATAAGAATGGGTCTGAGAAGAGGGCTGTCCTATGCAAATAATGTCCTCCCATGCATACTTTCTTCTTAGACGGTCGGCGGCTTGTGCCGTGATACCCCCTCCAACATATGGTCTTCAACCAAATTTTAAAAAAGCCCACCTGCCTTAGACGAAGGATTTTGCCACTCAAAGGAAGCACATGGGGACATCACCCTCATTTAGCAGGGTCCTAAATTGCCTGCTGTCAGCCTGTATACAGAACAAGGGCGTTCGTGGGCGTTCCTCAAAGGAAGGAGGTGGGTGATTAAATCCACAGTGCCAGGGCAGGCCCAGCCCAGCCCAGCCCAGCCCAGCCCAGCCCAGTCTGGCACAGCGCACTGCTGTGGAGGTCTATTCCTTCACATCCTGCAGCAGGCATGATGCAGACCTACTAGAGCAAAGGCTTGACTCCTCTGCCCTTGTCTGTCTCTTAAAGGAAACAATCTTTCTAGCTTCTTATTGCACCTAATAAATGGACTCTAGCTTGCCTCAAACTCAACCCATCATTTCATTAGCCAGAGCTCATACTTGACCTTTATTTCTATCCAAGTTCACTGGCACCAAACCCCTGCTTTGAGTGAGTGGCTCACACCAAAATTAAATATCACCTTCATCCAACCTATTTTACAATAAGTGTAGCACCTTCCCCGCATTCTTGTGCTCAGTTATAACCCCCAATACCACAATTGCACAAAGGCAATTCACCAAACTTAAAGGACAAAGAATGAAGACATTGATAAAGGAAGATAAGGCCTTGTCCCTATTGCACCTACTTGAAAAATAGGGCAGTTGGTAGAAGGTCATGAGGGAAAACATTTGAAATGTTTGGACACACCTGCCAAAAAAAAGTAGCAAAAAAAAAAAAAAATCACTGTTTGAAAATTTCCCACCTTGGGATACTTCTACAGCATTGGCAGGATTCGAACCCTGGCCTCTGAGGGCTGTCCACACCAAAGGTACAAGACTTACCTTTGAGCTATAGCTCCTTGGTGGTCTAAAGGTTTGCAGTAGTAACTATAAGCAACATACAGGCCTTGGTGTCCTTCCCTGCGGCTTCCATTGCACATAAAAAGGATGACCATGACATAAGGACAATTTGATAGGCTACTTACATGGAAACCAGTGTGGTCCAGTGGGTAAGTTCCTGCCTTCCATCCAGGCAACCAGGGTTCAAATCCCGGGTTCGGCACCAGATGACTGATGGTGGCACAGCAGAGGTAAGCTGGAGGTGGGCCTAAATGGCCAATTGGTAAGTAAAATGTGTCTGTGTGTTGTGGAAGAGTGGAATCATGCCTAGCGAATGAGGGATTGCAGATTGGTTGGTAAGTAAAATAGGTGTGGCCTGAACAGAGACAGGTGAAAGAAAGGGAACAGGTGTTGTGTGTTAGAGGAGGACCCTAGTCAGATTGGGGGTGGTCAGAGAGGAGGGGTTCAGGAGGAGCCTAGTCAGATTGGGTGGGGTCAGAGAGCAGAGGGATAGGAGGGGCCTGGGCAGAATGGGAGGGGTCAGACAGCAGAGGAGGAGCCTAGTCAGAATGGGTGGGGTTCAGGAGGAGCCTGGTCAGATTGGGTGGGGTCGGAGAGGTATACGAGGGGACTGGGCAGAATGGGAGGGGTCAGAGAGCAGAGGGATAGGAGGGGCCTGGGCAGAATGGGAGGGGTCAGACAGCAGAGGAGGGGTTTAGGAGGAGGAGCCTAGTCAGAATGGGTGGGGTTCAGGAGAAGCCTGGTCAGATTGGGTTGGTTCAGAGAGGAGCCTGGTCAGATTGGGTGGGGTCGGAGAGGTATACGAGGGGACTGGGCAGAATGGGAGGGGTCAGAGAGCAGAGGGATAGGAGGGGCCTGGGCAGAATGGGAGGGGTCAGACAGCAGAGGAGGGGTTTAGGAGGAGGAGCCTAGTCAGAATGGGTGGGGTTCAGGAGAAGCCTGGTCAGATTGGGTTGGTTCAGAGAGGTATACGAGGGGCCTGGGCAGAATGGGAGGGGTCAGACAGCAGAGGAGGGATTTAGGAGGAGCCTAGTCAGATTGGGTGGGGTCAGAGAGGAGGAGGAGCCTAGTCAGATTGGGTGGGGTCAGAGAGCAGAGGGATAGGAGGGGCCTGGGCAGAATGGGAGGGGTCAGACAGCAGAGGAGGGGTTTAGGAGGAGGAGCCTAGTCAGAATGGGTGGGGTCAGAGAGGAGGAGGAGCCTAGTCAGATTGGGTGGGGTCAGAGAGCAGAGGGATAGGAGGGGCCTGGGCAGAATGGGAGGGGTCAGACAGCAGAGGAGGGGTTTAGGAGGAGGAGCCTAGTCAGAATGGGTGGGGTTCAGGAGAAGCCTGGTCAGATTGGGTTGGTTCGGAGAGGTATACGAGGGGCCTGGGCAGAATGGGAGGGGACAGCAGAGGAGGGGTTTAGGAGGAGGAGCCTAGTCAGATTGGGTGGGGTCGAGGAGGAGGAGCCTAGTCAGATTGGGTGGGGTCAGAGAGCAGAGGGATAGGAGGGGCCTGGGCAGAATGGGAGGGGTCAGACAGCAGAGGAGGGGTTTAGGAGGAGGAGCCTAGTCAGAATGGGTGGGGTTCAGGAGAAGCCTGGTCAGATTGTGTTTGTTCGTAGAGGTATACGAGGGGCCTGGGCAGAATGGGAGGGGTCAGACAGCAGAGGAGGGGTTTAGGAGGAGGAGCCTAGTCAGAGGAGGGGTTTAGGAGGAGGAGCCTAGTCAGAATGGGTGGGGTCAGAGAGGAGGAGGAGCCTAGTCAGATTGGGTGGGGTCAGAGAGCAGAGGGATAGGAGGGGCCTGGGCAGAATGGGAGGGGACAGCAGAGGAGGGGTTTAGGAGGAGGAGCCTAGTCAGATTGGGTGGGGTCAGAGAGGAGGAGGAGCCTAGTCAGATTGGGTGGGGTCAGAGAGCAGAGGGATAGGAGGGGCCTGGGCAGAATGGGAGGGGTCAGACAGCAGAGGAGGGGTTTAGGAGGAGGAGCCTACTCAGAATGGGTGGGGTTCAGGAGGAGCCTGGTCAGATTGGGTGGGGTCGGAGAGGTATACGAGGGGCCTGGGCAGAATGGGAGGGGTCAGACAGCAGAGGAGGGATTTAGGAGGAGCCTAGTCAGATTGGGTGGGGTCAGAGAGGAGGAGGAGCCTAGTCAGATTGGGTGGGGTCAGAGAGCAGAGGGATAGGAGGGGCCTGGGCAGAATGGGAGGGGTCAGACAGCAGAGGAGGGGTTTAGGAGGAGCCTGGTCAGATTGGGTGGGGTCAGAGAGGATGGGTATAGGAGGAGCATGAGCAGAATGGGTGGGGTCGGAGAGGAGGGGTTTAGGAGGAGCCTAGTCAGATTGGGCCGGGCCAGAGAGCAGAGGGATAGGAGGGGCCTGGGCAGAATGGGAGGGGTCAGACAGCAGAGGAGGGGTTTAGGAGGAGCCTAGTCAGATTGGGCGGGGTCAGAGAGCAGAGGGATAGGAGGGGCCTGGGCAGAATGGGAGGGGTCAGACAGCAGAGGAGGGGTTTAGGAGGAGCCTAGTCAGATTGGGCAAGAGCAGAGGGATAGGTGTAGGGTCTGAGGGACTATGAAGGGGTCATAGATGGAGGAGGATCCTGACTTATGGTGGGGAACTGCAAAAACTTTTTTTATGCACCCCCCCTATACTCTCTGATTTCTGTTGGGAGGGGGCAGTCAACATTTGGGGGAGCAGTATTAAATGGTGCTTGGGCGCAACGTGAAGGGCGATGAGGGGCACAGAATGGCATGGCTTCCAGGTACTTTTTGGGGGGGGCTACCATTAGTTTTTATTGCTCTGATCCTCCCTCATGGGGTGGACCCCAAATGGTTAGGGGCAACGGGGGAGGGGGGGCGGCAAAAAGCTGTTTGACAGTTTCTGTTACCAACAGGGGTGACCATACGATTCTGCTGCAGTTATGTGGTATTGAAAGGTACAACAAGGAGCATGTGGCTGTATTTTTGCAGGTGGGGTGCCCCAAAATTTTACTGCCAGCAGCAGCAGCCCCCCTCCTCCCCACCCTGCAGATTGGTATAGGTACCTTTACGACATTTCTGTTGATAACAGAGGCTATAGCGAATCGCGCTACGAAATCCTAGAGCACTAACATTTGCTAAATAAAGGTGGCATCGGAGCATACGAATGAGGCAGGGAGAGGCTACTGTTGGCAATTGGTTTGGTGGGTCATAGTGAATAACCTCGGCATGCAAATAGGCAGAAGTGTGAGGATTGGCAGTGTCTGTAGAGAATTTTGGCATGCTCTTCAGTTTATTTTTTCCTCCTTACGTTGGCTATGAACTACAGAGGAAAGGCCTGGACTTACTGTTGGGCAAAACATGTATTTATGATATTAAGAAGTGTAGTCTGGCTGTACTGAGAGGGGCTGTACAGTACGGTAAATGCCTGTAAATCCCTGAAATGTGCATCCAACTGTCACTTGAGATTGAACAGTGAACGAAGCAGCTGGGTTACTGGCTGAATGTAAATGGAAGGCACATAGGAAGTGTGTTTGTGGTCACTCAAATTATTGAAACCTGCTTGATGCACTACCAAAGCTGGGGTACCAGGAGGGAACATTTGAGGGGTATTGAGATGGTGGTGTCCAGAGGTCAAAATATGTTTCAGAGACACAGAAGTACTGCGGTCCTGGTCCCACATTGGGGGTAGTCAAAAGTCCCTGCTAAAGATTGCTGTCCAACTGTTACCACATTTTGTGCAGCCTGGCTCCCTCTGAAACGATTCCCCAGTGTTTTTCGATCCTACAGATGACTGTAGCAAACTTCCCAAATTTTTTCTTGGCCTCATACCCCCAGAGGAGTGCCTGACATTTGCCAGCCTAACGATACTCACGTTCTGGGAAAAACCTCACTAACCATGCATATTTATGCACCACACATGGCAAATCCTTACAATTGCAGAACATCATATCGCACTCGTCATCTTTGAGGTGCTGTACGTATTTGGATTTGAGGGAAATATTCATCCTTGCTTGCTCTCCCATCTGAAGTCTATGGTGCTGCTGTTCCTTTCTCACATGTCCCTTCAAAGAGACAAGTGACACACAGACTCAATCACTCAGCAAACATATTTGCTTTGACGCTTTCATCTTGCTGTTTACCCTCCAAATATTCCCCCTTCACCAAAAATACAGGCCAGCCATTTCTCATCCCCTCAGTCATCGCAGTCCTTCACTCCTTAGGCCCTGCAAGACCACCATGAACAAGATTCATGTCAGCAAGCAGAAAAAAAGCCTCAGTGTGCTCTTTTGTTCATACTGCTGCCCTCTAGTAACACTTCATGGCAACTGCAGCATAAGAATGGGTCTGAGAAGAGGGCTGTCCTATGCAAATAATGTCCTCCCATGCATACTTTCTTCTTAGACGGTCGGCGGCTTGTGCCGTGATACCCCCTCCAACATATGGTCTTCAACCAAATTTTAAAAAAGCCCACCTGCCTTAGACGAAGGATTTTGCCACTCAAAGGAAGCACATGGGGACATCACCCTCATTTAGCAGGGTCCTAAATTGCCTGCTGTCAGCCTGTATACAGAACAAGGGCGTTCGTGGGCGTTCCTCAAAGGAAGGAGGTGGGTGATTAAATCCACAGTGCCAGGGCAGGCCCAGCCCAGCCCAGCCCAGCCCAGCCCAGTCTGGCACAGCGCACTGCTGTGGAGGTCTATTCCTTCACATCCTGCAGCAGGCATGATGCAGACCTACTAGAGCAAAGGCTTGACTCCTCTGCCCTTGTCTGTCTCTTAAAGGAAACAATCTTTCTAGCTTCTTATTGCACCTAATAAATGGACTCTAGCTTGCCTCAAACTCAACCCATCATTTCATTAGCCAGAGCTCATACTTGACCTTTATTTCTATCCAAGTTCACTGGCACCAAACCCCTGCTTTGAGCGAGTGGCTCACACCAAAATTAAATATCACCTTCATCCAACCTATTTTACAATAAGTGTAGCACCTTCCCCGCATTCTTGTGCTCAGTTATAACCCCCAATACCACAATTGCACTCTGCAATTCACCAAACTTAAAGGACAAAGAATGAAGACATTGATAAAGGAAGATAAGGCCTTGTCCCTATTGCACCTACTTGAAAAATAGGGCAGTTGGTAGAAGGTCATGAGGGAAAACATTTGAAATGTTTGGACACACCTGCCAAAAAAAAGTAGCAAAAAAAATAAAAATCACTGTTTGAAAATTTCCCACCTTGGGATACTTCTACAGCATTGGCAGGATTTAAACCCTGGCCTCTGAGGGCTGTCCACACCAAAGGTACAAGACTTACCTTTGAGCTATAGCTCCTTGGTGGTCTAAAGGTTTGCAGTAGTAACTATAAGCAACATACAGGCCTTGGTGTCCTTCCCTGCGGCTTCCATTGCACATAAAAAGGATGACCATGACATAAGGACAATTTGATAGGCTACTTACATGGAAACCAGTGTGGTCCAGTGGGTAAGTTCCTGCCTTCCATCCAGGCAACCAGGGTTCAAATCCCGGGTTCGGCACCAGATGACTGATGGTGGCAGAGCAGAGGTAAGCTGGAGGTGGGCCTAAATGGCCAATTGGTAAGTAAAATGTGTCTGTGTGTTGTGGAAGAGTGGAATCATGCCTAGCGAATGAGGGATTGCAGATTGGTTGGTAAGTAAAATAGGTGTGGCCTGAACAGAGACAGGTGAAAGAAAGGGAACAGGTGTTGTGTGTTAGAGGAGGACCCTAGTCAGATTGGGGGTGGTCAGAGAGGAGGGGTTCAGGAGGAGCCTAGTCAGATTGGGTGGGGTCAGAGAGCAGAGGGATAGGAGGGGCCTGGGCAGAATGGGAGGGGTCAGACAGTAGAGGAGGGGTTTAGGAGGAGGAGCCTAGTCAGAATGGGTGGGGTTCAGGAGGAGCCTGGTCAGATTGGGTGGGGTCGGAGAGGTATACGAGGGGACTGGGCAGAATGGGAGGGGTCAGAGAGCAGAGGGATAGGAGGGGCCTGGGCAGAATGGGAGGGGTCAGACAGCAGAGGAGGGGTTTAGGAGGAGGAGCCTAGTCAGAATGGGTGGGGTTCAGGAGAAGCCTGGTCAGATTGGGTTGGTTCAGAGAGGTATACGAGGGGCCTGGGCAGAATGGGAGGGGTCAGACAGCAGAGGAGGGATTTAGGAGGAGCCTAGTCAGATTGGGTGGGGTCAGAGAGGAGGAGGAGCCTAGTCAGATTGGGTGGGGTCAGAGAGCAGAGGGATAGGAGGGGCCTGGGCAGAATGGGAGGGGTCAGACAGCAGAGGAGGGGTTTAGGAGGAGGAGCCTAGTCAGAATGGGTGGGGTCAGAGAGGAGGAGGAGCCTAGTCAGATTGGGTGGGGTCAGAGAGCAGAGGGATAGGAGGGGCCTGGGCAGATTGGGTTGGTTCGGAGAGGTATACGAGGGGCCTGGGCAGAATGGGAGGGGACAGCAGAGGAGGGGTTTAGGAGGAGGAGCCTAGTCAGATTGGGTGGGGTCGAGGAGGAGGAGCCTAGTCAGATTGGGTGGGGGCAGAGGGATAGGAGGGGCCTGGGCAGAATGGGAGGGGTCAGACAGCAGAGGAGGGGTTTAGGAGGAGGAGCCTAGTCAGAATGGGTGGGGTTCAGGAGAAGCCTGGTCAGATTGGGTTGGTTCGGAGAGGTATACGAGGGGCCTGGGCAGAATGGGAGGGATCAGACAGCAGAGGAGGGGTTTAGGAGGAGGAGCCTAGTCAGAGGAGGGGTTTAGGAGGAGGAGCCTAGTCAGAATGGGTGGGGTCAGAGAGGAGGAGGAGCCTGGTCAGATTGGGTTGGTTCGGAGAGGTATACGAGGGGCCTGGGCAGAATGGGAGGGGTCAGACAGCAGAGGAGGGATTTAGGAGGAGCCTAGTCAGATTGGGTGGGGTCAGAGAGCAGAGGGATAGGAGGGGCCTGGGCAGAATGGGAGGGGTCAGACAGCAGAGGAGGGGTTTAGGAGGAGGAGCCTAGTCAGAATGGGTGGGGTCAGAGAGGAGGAGGAGCCTAGTCAGATTGGGTGGGGTCAGAGAGCAGAGGGATAGGAGGGGCCTGGGCAGAATGGGAGGGGTCAGACAGCAGAGGAGGGGTTTAGGAGGAGGAGCCTAGTCAGATTGGGTGGGGTCGAGGAGGAGGAGCCTAGTCAGATTGGGTGGGGTCAGAGAGCAGAGGGATAGGAGGGGCCTGGGCAGAATGGGAGGGGTCAGACAGCAGAGGAGGGGTTTAGGAGGAGGAGCCTAGTCAGAATGGGTGGGGTTCAGGAGAAGCCTGGTCAGATTGGGTTGGTTCGGAGAGGTATACGAGGGGCCTGGGCAGAATGGGAGGGGTCAGACAGCAGAGGAGGGGTTTAGGAGGAGGAGCCTAGTCAGAGGAGGGGTTTAGGAGGAGGAGCCTAGTCAGAATGGGTTGGGTCAGAGAGGAGGAGGAGCCTAGTCAGATTGGGTGGGGTCAGAGAGCAGAGGGATAGGAGGGGCCTGGGCAGAATGGGAGGGGACAGCAGAGGAGGGGTTTAGGAGGAGGAGCCTAGTCAGATTGGGTGGGGTCAGAGAGGAGGAGGAGCCTAGTCAGATTGGGTGGGGTCAGAGAGCAGAGGGATAGGAGGGGCCTGGGCAGAATGGGAGGGGTCAGACAGCAGAGGAGGGGTTTAGGAGGAGGAGCCTACTCAGAATGGGTGGGGTTCAGGAGGAGCCTGGTCAGATTGGGTGGGGTCGGAGAGGTATACGAGGGGCCTGGGCAGAATGGGAGGGGTCAGACAGCAGAGGAGGGATTTAGGAGGAGCCTAGTCATATTGGGTGGGGTCAGAGAGGAGGAGGAGCCTAGTCAGATTGGGTGGGGTCAGAGAGCAGAGGGATAGGAGGGGCCTGGGCAGAATGGGAGGGGTCAGACAGCAGAGGAGGGGTTTAGGAGGAGCCTGGTCAGATTGGGTGGGGTCAGAGAGGATGGGTATAGGAGGAGCATGAGCAGAATGGGTGGGGTCGGAGAGCAGAGGGATAGGAGGGGCCTGGGCAGAATGGGAGGGGTCAGACAGCAGAGGAGGGGTTTAGGAGGAGCCTAGTCAGATTGGGCGAGAGCAGAGGGATAGGTGTAGGGTCTGAGGGACTATGAAGGGGTCATAGATGGAGGAGGATCCTGACTTATGGTGGGGAACTGCAAAAACTTTTTTTATGCACCCCCCCTATACTCTCTGATTTCTGTTGGGAGGGGGCAGTCAACATTTGGGGGAGCAGTATTAAAAGGTGCTTGGGCGCAACGTGAAGGGCGATGAGGGGCACAGAATGGCATGGCTTCCAGGTACTTTTTGGGGGGGGCTACCATTAGTTTTTATTGCTCTGATCCTCCCTCATGGGGTGGACCCCAAATGGTTAGGGGCAACGGGGGAGGGGGGGCGGCAAAAAGCTGTTTGACAGTTTCTGTTACCAACAGGGGTGACCATACGATTCTGCTGCAGTTATGTGGTATTGAAAGGTACAACAAGGAGCATGTGGCTGTATTTTTGCAGGTGGGGTGCCCCAAAATTTTACTGCCAGCAGCAGCAGCCCCCCTCCTCCCCACCCTGCAGATTGGTATAGGTACCTTTACGACATTTCTGTTGATAACAGAGGCTATAGCGAATCGCGCTACGAAATCCTAGAGCACTAACATTTGCTAAATAAAGGTGGCATCGGAGCATACGAATGAGGCAGGGAGAGGCTACTGTTGGCAATTGGTTTGGTGGGTCATAGTGAATAACCTCGGCATGCAAATAGGCAGAAGTGTGAGGATTGGCAGTGTCTGTAGAGAATTTTGGCATGCTCTTCAGTTTATTTTTTCCTCCTTACGTTGGCTATGAACTACAGAGGAAAGGCCTGGACTTACTGTTGGGCAAAACATGTATTTATGATATTAAGAAGTGTAGTCTGGCTGTACTGAGAGGGGCTGTACAGTACGGTAAATGCCTGTAAATCCCTGAAATGTGCATCCAACTGTCACTTGAGATTGAACAGTGAACGAAGCAGCTGGGTTACTGGCTGAATGTAAATGGAAGGCACATAGGAAGTGTGTTTGTGGTCACTCAAATTATTGAAACCTGCTTGATGCACTACCAAAGCTGGGGTACCAGGAGGGAACATTTGAGGGGTATTGAGATGGTGGTGTCCAGAGGTCAAAATATGTTTCAGAGACACAGAAGTACTGCGGTCCTGGTCCCACATTGGGGGTAGTCAAAAGTCCCTGCTAAAGATTTCTGTCCAACTGTTACCACATTTTGTGCAGCCTGGCTCCCTCTGAAACGATTCCCCAGTGTTTTTCGATCCTACAGATGACTGTAGCAAACGTCCCAAATTTTTTCTTGGCCTCATACCCCCAGAGGAGTGCCTGACATTTGCCAGCCTAACGATACTCACGTTCTGGGAAAAACCTCACTAACCATGCATATTTATGCACCACACATGGCAAATCCTTACAATTGCAGAACATCATATCGCACTCGTCATCTTTGAGGTGCTGTACGTATTTGGATTTGAGGGAAATATTCATCCTTGCTTGCTCTCCCATCTGAAGTCTATGGTGCTGCTGTTCCTTTCTCACATGTCCCTTCAAAGAGACAAGTGACACACAGACTCAATCACTCAGCAAACATATTTGCTTTGACGCTTTCATCTTGCTGTTTACCTTCCAAATATTCCCCCTTCACCAAAAATACAGGCCAGCCATTTCTCATCCCCTCAGTCATCGCAGTCCTTCACTCCTTAGGCCCTGCAAGACCACCATGAACAAGATTCATGTCAGCAAGCAGAAAAAAAGCCTCAGTGTGCTCTTTTGTTCATACTGCTGCCCTCTAGTAACACTTCATGGCAACTGCAGCATAAGAATGGGTCTGAGAAGAGGGCTGTCCTATGCAAATAATGTCCTCCCATGCATACTTTCTTCTTAGACGGTCGGCGGCTTGTGCCGTGATACCCCCTCCAACATATGGTCTTCAACCAAATTTTAAAAAAGCCCACCTGCCTTAGACGAAGGATTTTGCCACTCAAAGGAAGCACATGGGGACATCACCCTCATTTAGCAGGGTCCTAAATTGCCTGCTGTCAGCCTGTATACAGAACAAGGGCGTTCGTGGGCGTTCCTCAAAGGAAGGAGGTGGGTGATTAAATCCACAGTGCCAGGGCAGGCCCAGCCCAGCCCAGCCCAACCCAGCCCAGTCTGGCACAGCGCACTGCTGTGGAGGTCTATTCCTTCACATCCTGCAGCAGGCATGATGCAGACCTACTAGAGCAAAGGCTTGACTCCTCTGCCCTTGTCTGTCTCTTAAAGGAAACAATCTTTCTAGCTTCTTATTGCACCTAATAAATGGACTCTAGCTTGCCTCAAACTCAACCCATCATTTCATTAGCCAGAGCTCATACTTGACCTTTATTTCTATCCAAGTTCACTGGCACCAAACCCCTGCTTTGAGCGAGTGGCTCACACCAAAATTAAATATCACCTTCATCCAACCTATTTTACAATAAGTGTAGCACCTTCCCCGCATTCTTGTGCTCAGTTATAACCCCCAATACCACAATTGCACTCTGCAATTCACCAAACTTAAAGGACAAAGAATGAAGACATTGATAAAGGAAGATAAGGCCTTGTCCCTATTGCACCTACTTGAAAAATAGGGCAGTTGGTAGAAGGTCATGAGGGAAAACATTTGAAATGTTTGGACACACCTGCCAAAAAAAAGTAGCAAAAAAAAAAAAAATCACTGTTTGAAAATTTCCCACCTTGGGATACTTCTACAGCATTGGAAGGATTTAAACCCTGGCCTCTGAGGGCTGTCCACACCAAAGGTACAAGACTTACCTTTGAGCTATAGCTCCTTGGTGGTCTAAAGGTTTGCAGTAGTAACTATAAGCAACATACAGGCCTTGGTGTCCTTCCCTGCGGCTTCCATTGCACATAAAAAGGATGACCATGACATAAGGACAATTTGATAGGCTACTTACATGGAAACCAGTGTGGTCCAGTGGGTAAGTTCCTGCCTTCCATCCAGGCAACCAGGGTTCAAATCCCGGGTTCGGCACCAGATGACTGATGGTGGCAGAGCAGAGGTAAGCTGGAGGTGGGCCTAAATGGCCAATTGGTAAGTAAAATGTGTCTGTGTGTTGTGGAAGAGTGGAATCATGCCTAGCGAATGAGGGATTGCAGATTGGTTGGTAAGTAAAATAGGTGTGGCCTGAACAGAGACAGGTGAAAGAAAGGGAACAGGTGTTGTGTGTTAGAGGAGGACCCTAGTCAGATTGGGGGTGGTCAGAGAGGAGGGGTTCAGGAGGAGCCTAGTCAGATTGGGTGGGGTCAGAGAGCAGAGGGATAGGAGGGGCCTGGGCAGAATGGGAGGGGTCAGACAGCAGAGGAGGGGTTTAGGAGGAGGAGCCTAGTCAGAATGGGTGGGGTTCAGGAGGAGCCTGGTCAGATTGGGTGGGGTCGGAGAGGTATACGAGGGGACTGGGCAGAATGGGAGGGGTCAGAGAGCAGAGGGATAGGAGGGGCCTGGGCAGAATGGGAGGGGTCAGACAGCAGAGGAGGGGTTTAGGAGGAGGAGCCTAGTCAGAATGGGTGGGGTTCAGGAGAAGCCTGGTCAGATTGGGTTGGTTCAGAGAGGTATACGAGGGGCCTGGGCAGAATGGGAGGGGTCAGACAGCAGAGGAGGGATTTAGGAGGAGCCTAGTCAGATTGGGTGGGGTCAGAGAGGAGGAGGAGCCTAGTCAGATTGGGTGGGGTCAGAGAGCAGAGGGATAGGAGGGGCCTGGGCAGAATGGGAGGGGTCAGACAGCAGAGGAGGGGTTTAGGAGGAGGAGCCTAGTCAGAATGGGTGGGGTCAGAGAGGAGGAGGAGCCTAGTCAGATTGGGTGGGGTCAGAGAGCAGAGGGATAGGAGGGGCCTGGGCAGAATGGGAGGGGTCAGACAGCAGAGGAGGGGTTTAGGAGGAGGAGCCTAGTCAGAATGGGTGGTGTTCAGGAGAAGCCTGGTCAGATTGGGTTGGTTCGGAGAGGTATACGAGGGGCCTGGGCAGAATGGGAGGGGACAGCAGAGGAGGGGTTTAGGAGGAGGAGCCTAGTCAGATTGGGTGGGGTCGAGGAGGAGGAGCCTAGTCAGATTGGGTGGGGGCAGAGGGATAGGAGGGGCCTGGGCAGAATGGGAGGGGTCAGACAGCAGAGGAGGGGTTTAGGAGGAGGAGCCTAGTCAGAATGGGTGGGGTTCAGGAGAAGCCTGGTCAGATTGGGTTGGTTCGGAGAGGTATACGAGGGGCCTGGGCAGAATGGGAGGGGACAGCAGAGGAGGGGTTTAGGAGGAGGAGCCTAGTCAGATTGGGTGGGGTCAGAGAGGAGGAGGAGCCTAGTCAGATTGGGTGGGGTCAGAGAGCAGAGGGATAGGAGGGGCCTGGGCAGAATGGGAGGGGTCAGACAGCAGAGGAGGGGTTTAGGAGGAGGAGCCTAGTCAGAATGGGTGGGGTTCAGGAGAAGCCTGGTCAGATTGGGTTGGTTCGGAGAGGTATACGAGGGGCCTGGGCAGAATGGGAGGGGACAGCAGAGGAGGGGTTTAGGAGGAGGAGCCTAGTCAGATTGGGTGGGGTCAGAGAGGAGGAGGAGCCTAGTCAGATTGGGTGGGGTCAGAGAGCAGAGGGATAGGAGGGGCCTGGGCAGAATGGGAGGGGACAGCAGAGGAGGGTTTTAGGAGGAGGAGCCTAGTCAGATTGGGTGGGGTCAGAGAGGAGGAGGAGCCTAGTCAGAATGGGTGGGGTTCAGGAGAAGCCTGGTCAGATTGGGTTGGTTCGGAGAGGTATACGAGGGGCCTGGGCAGAATGGGAGGGGTCAGACAGCAGAGGAGGGGTTTAGGAGGAGGAGCCTAGTCAGAGGAGGGGTTTAGGAGGAGGAGCCTAGTCAGAATGGGTGGGGTCAGAGAGGAGGAGGAGCCTAGTCAGATTGGGTGGGGTCAGAGAGCAGAGGGATAGGAGGGGCCTGGGCAGAATGGGAGGGGACAGCAGAGGAGGGGTTTAGGAGGAGGAGCCTAGTCAGATTGGGTGGGGTCAGAGAGGAGGAGGAGCCTAGTCAGATTGGGTGGGGTCAGAGAGCAGAGGGATAGGAGGGGCCTGGGCAGAATGGGAGGGGACAGCAGAGGAGGGTTTTAGGAGGAGGAGCCTAGTCAGATTGGGTGGGGTCAGAGAGGAGGAGGAGCCTAGTCAGAATGGGTGGGGTTCAGGAGAAGCCTGGTCAGATTGGGTTGGTTCGGAGAGGTATACGAGGGGCCTGGGCAGAATGGGAGGGGTCAGACAGCAGAGGAGGGGTTTAGGAGGAGGAGCCTAGTCAGAGGAGGGGTTTAGGAGGAGGAGCCTAGTCAGAATGGGTGGGGTCAGAGAGGAGGAGGAGCCTAGTCAGATTGGGTGGGGTCAGAGAGCAGAGGGATAGGAGGGGCCTGGGCAGAATGGGAGGGGACAGCAGAGGAGGGGTTTAGGAGGAGGAGCCTAGTCAGATTGGGTGGGGTCAGAGAGGAGGAGGAGCCTAGTCAGATTGGGTGGGGTCAGAGAGCAGAGGGATAGGAGGGGCCTGGGCAGAATGGGAGGGGTCAGACAGCAGAGGAGGGGTTTAGGAGGAGGAGCCTACTCAGAATGGGTGGGGTTCAGGAGGAGCCTGGTCAGATTGGGTGGGGTCGGAGAGGTATACGAGGGGCCTGGGCAGAATGGGAGGGGTCAGACAGCAGAGGAGGGATTTAGGAGGAGCCTAGTCAGATTGGGTGGGGTCAGAGAGGAGGAGGAGCCTAGTCAGATTGGGTGGGGTCAGAGAGCAGAGGGATAGGAGGGGCCTGGGCAGAATGGGAGGGGTCAGACAGCAGAGGAGGGGTTTAGGAGGAGCCTGGTCAGATTGGGTGGGGTCAGAGAGGATGGGTATAGGAGGAGCATGAGCAGAATGGGTGGGGTCGGAGAGGAGGGGTTTAGGAGGAGCCTAGTCAGATTGGGCCGGGCCAGAGAGCAGAGGGATAGGAGGGGCCTGGGCAGAATGGGAGGGGTCAGACAGCAGAGGAGGGGTTTAGGAGGAGCCTAGTCAGATTGGGCGGGGTCAGAGAGCAGAGGGATAGGAGGGGCCTGGGCAGAATGGGAGGGGTCAGACAGCAGAGGAGGGGTTTAGGAGGAGCCTAGTCAGATTGGGCGAGAGCAGAGGGATAGGTGTAGGGTCTGAGGGACTATGAAGGGGTCATAGATGGAGGAGGATCCTGACTTATGGTGGGGAACTGCAAAAACTTTTTTTATGCACCCCCCCTATACTCTCTGATTTCTGTTGGGAGGGGGCAGTCAACATTTGGGGGAGCAGTATTAAAAGGTGCTTGGGCGCAACGTGAAGGGCGATGAGGGGCACAGAATGGCATGGCTTCCAGGTACTTTTTGGGGGGGGCTACCATTAGTTTTTATTGCTCTGATCCTCCCTCATGGGGTGGACCCCAAATGGTTAGGGGCAACGGGGGAGGGGGGGCGGCAAAAAGCTGTTTGACAGTTTCTGTTACCAACAGGGGTGACCATACGATTCTGCTGCAGTTATGTGGTATTGAAAGGTACAACAAGGAGCATGTGGCTGTATTTTTGCAGGTGAGGTGCCCCAAAATTTTACTGCCAGCAGCAGCCCCCCTCCTCCCCACCCTGCAGATTGGTATAGGTACCTTTACGACATTTCTGTTGATAACAGAGGCTATAGCGAATCGCGCTACGAAATCCTAGAGCACTAACATTTGCTAAATAAAGGTGGCATCGGAGCATACGAATGAGGCAGGGAGAGGCTACTGTTGGCAATTGGTTTGGTGGGTCATAGTGAATAACCTCGGCATGCAAATAGGCAGAAGTGTGAGGATTGGCAGTGTCTGTAGAGAATTTTGGCATGCTCTTCAGTTTATTTTTTCCTCCTTACGTTGGCTATGAACTACAGAGGAAAGGCCTGGACTTACTGTTGGGCAAAACATGTATTTATGATATTAAGAAGTGTAGTCTGGCTGTACTGAGAGGGGCTGTACAGTACGGTAAATGCCTGTAAATCCCTGAAATGTGCATCCAACTGTCACTTGAGATTGAACAGTGAACGAAGCAGCTGGGTTACTGGCTGAATGTAAATGGAAGGCACATAGGAAGTGTGTTTGTGGTCACTCAAATTATTGAAACCTGCTTGATGCACTACCAAAGCTGGGGTACCAGGAGGGAACATTTGAGGGGTATTGAGATGGTGGTGTCCAGAGGTCAAAATATGTTTCAGAGACACAGAAGTACTGCGGTCCTGGTCCCACATTGGGGGTAGTCAAAAGTCCCTGCTAAAGATTTCTGTCCAACTGTTACCACATTTTGTGCAGCCTGGCTCCCTCTGAAACGATTCCCCAGTGTTTTTCGATCCTACAGATGACTGTAGCAAACTTCCCAAATTTTTTCTTGGCGTCATACCCCCAGAGGAGTGCCTGACATTTGCCAGCCTAACGATACTCACGTTCTGGGAAAAACCTCACTAACCATGCATATTTATGCACCACACATGGCAAATCCTTACAATTGCAGAACATCATATCGCACTCGTCATCTTTGAGGTGCTGTACGTATTTGGATTTGAGGGAAATATTCATCCTTGCTTGCTCTCCCATCTGAAGTCTATGGTGCTGCTGTTCCTTTCTCACATGTCCCTTCAAAGAGACAAGTGACACACAGACTCAATCACTCAGCAAACATATTTGCTTTGACGCTTTCATCTTGCTGTTTACCGTCCATATATTCCCCCTTCACCGAAAATACAGGCCAGCCATTTCTCATCCCCTCAGTCATCGCAGTCCTTCACTCCTTAGGCCCTGCAAGACCACCATGAACAAGATTCATGTCAGCAAGCAGAAAAAAAGCCTCAGTGTGCTCTTTTGTTCATACTGCTGCCCTCTAGTAACACTTCATGGCAACTGCAGCATAAGAATGGGTCTGAGAAGAGGGCTGTCCTATGCAAATAATGTCCTCCCATGCATACTTTCTTCTTAGACGGTTGGCGGCTTGTGCCGTGATACCCCCTCCAACATATGGTCTTCAACCAAATTTTAAAAAAGCCCACCTGCCTTAGACGAAGGATTTTGCCACTCAAAGGAAGCACATGGGGACATCACCCTCATTTAGCAGGGTCCTAAATTGCCTGCTGTCAGCCTGTATACAGAACAAGGGCGTTCGTGGGCGTTCCTCAAAGGAAGGAGGTGGGTGATTAAATCCACAGTGCCAGGGCAGGCCCAGCCCAGCCCAGCCCAGCCCAGTCTGGCACAGCGCACTGCTGTGGAGGTCTATTCCTTCACATCCTGCAGCAGGCATGATGCAGACCTACTAGAGCAAAGGCTTGACTCCTCTGCCCTTGTCTGTCTCTTAAAGGAAACAATCTTTCTAGCTTCTTATTGCACCTAATAAATGGACTCTAGCTTGCCTCAAACTCAACCCATCATTTCATTAGCCAGAGCTCATACTTGACCTTTATTTCTATCCAAGTTCACTGGCACCAAACCCCTGCTTTGAGCGAGTGGCTCACACCAAAATTAAATATCACCTTCATCCAACCTATTTTACAATAAGTGTAGCACCTTCCCCGCATTCTTGTGCTCAGTTATAACCCCCAATACCACAATTGCACTCTGCAATTCACCAAACTTAAAGGACAAAGAATGAAGACATTGATAAAGGAAGATAAGGCCTTGTCCCTATTGCACCTACTTGAAAAATAGGGCAGTTGGTAGAAGGTCATGAGGGAAAACATTTGAAATGTTTGGACACACCTGCCAAAAAAAAGTAGCAAAAAAAAAAAAAATCACTGTTTGAAAATTTCCCACCTTGGGATACTTCTACAGCATTGGCAGGATTCGAACCCTGGCCTCTGAGGGCTGTCCACACCAAAGGTACAAGACTTACCTTTGAGCTATAGCTCCTTGGTGGTCTAAAGGTTTGCAGTAGTAACTATAAGCAACATACAGGCCTTGGTGTCCTTCCCTGCGGCTTCCATTGCACATAAAAAGGATGACCATGACATAAGGACAATTTGATAGGCTACTTACATGGAAACCAGTGTGGTCCAGTGGGTAAGTTCCTGCCTTCCATCCAGGCAACCAGGGTTCAAATCCCGGGTTCGGCACCAGATGACTGATGGTGGCACAGCAGAGGTAAGCTGGAGGTGGGCCTAAATGGCCAATTGGTAAGTAAAATGTGTCTGTGTGTTGTGGAAGAGTGGAATCATGCCTAGCGAATGAGGGATTGCAGATTGGTTGGTAAGTAAAATAGGTGTGGCCTGAACAGAGACAGGTGAAAGAAAGGGAACAGGTGTTGTGTGTTAGAGGAGGACCCTAGTCAGATTGGGGGTGGTCAGAGAGGAGGGGTTCAGGAGGAGCCTAGTCAGATTGGGTGGAGTCAGAGAGGGATAGGAGGGGCCTGGGCAGAATGGGAGGGGTCAGACAGCAGAAGAGGGGTTTAGGAGGAGGAGCCTAGTCAGAATGGGTGGGGTTCAGGAGGAGCCTGGTCAGATTGGGTGGGGTCGGAGAGGTATACGAGGGGACTGGGCAGAATGGGAGGGGTCAGAGAGGAGGGGTATAGGAGGAGCCTAGTCAGATTGGGTGGGGTCAGAGAGCAGAGGGATAGGAGGGGCATGGGCAGAATGGGAGGGGTCAGACAGCAGAGGAGGGGTTTAGGAGGAGGAGCCTAGTCAGAATGGGTGGGGTTCAGGAGGAGCCTGGTCAGATTGGGTGGGGTCGGAGAGGTATACGAGGGGACTGGGCAGAATGGGAGGGGTCAGAGAGCAGAGGGATAGGAGGGGCCTGGGCAGAATGGGAGGGGTCAGACAGCAGAGGAGGGATTCAGGAGGAGCCTAGTCAGATTGGGTGGGGTCAGAGAGGAGGAGGAGCCTAGTCCGATTGGGTGGGGTCAGAGAGCAGAGGGATAGGAGGGGCCTGGGCAGAATGGGAGGGGTCAGACAGCAGAGGAGGGGTTTAGGAGGAGGAGCCTAGTCAGAATGGGTGGGGTTCAGGAGAAGCCTGGTCAGATTGGGTTGGTTCGGAGAGGTATACGAGGGGCCTGGGCAGAATGGGAGGGGTCAGACAGCAGAGGAGGGATTTAGGAGGAGCCTAGTCAGATTGGGTGGGGTCAGAGAGGAGGAGGAGCCTAGTCAGATTGGGTGGGGTCAGAGAGCAGAGGGATAGGAGGGGCCTGGGCAGAATGGGAGGGGTCAGACAGCAGAGGAGGGGTTTAGGAGGAGGAGCCTAGTCAGAATGGGTGGGGTCAGAGAGGAGGAGGAGCCTAGTCAGATTGGGTGGGGTCAGAGAGCAGAGGGATAGGAGGGGCCTGGGCAGAATGGGAGGGGTCAGACAGCAGAGGAGGGGTTTAGGAGGAGCCTAGTCAGATTGGGCGGGGTCAGAGAGCAGAGGGATAGGAGGGGCCTGGGCAGAATGGGAGGGGTCAGACAGCAGAGGAGGGGTTTAGGAGGAGGAGCCTAGTCAGAATGGGTGGGGTTCAGGAGAAGCCTGGTCAGATTGGGTTGGTTCGGAGAGGTATACGAGGGGCCTGGGCAGAATGGGAGGGGACAGCAGAGGAGGGGTTTAGGAGGAGGAGCCTAGTCAGATTGGGTGGGGTCAGAGAGGAGGAGGAGCCTAGTCAGATTGGGTGGGGTCAGAGAGCAGAGGGATAGGAGGGGCCTGGGCAGAATGGGAGGGGACAGCAGAGGAGGGGTTTAGGAGGAGGAGCCTAGTCAGATTGGGTGGGGTCAGAGAGGAGGAGGAGCCTAGTCAGATTGGGTGGGGTCAGAGAGCAGAGGGATAGGAGGGGCCTGGGCAGAATGGGAGGGGTCAGACAGCAGAAGAGGGGTTTAGGAGGAGGAGCCTACTCAGAATGGGTGGGGTTCAGGAGGAGCCTGGTCAGATTGGGTGGGGTCGGAGAGGTATACGAGGGGCCTGGGCAGAATGGGAGGGGTCAGACAGCAGAGGAGGGGTTTAGGAGGAGCCTGGTCAGATTGGGTGGGGTCAGAGAGGATGGGTATAGGAGGAGCCTGAGCAGAATGGGTGGGGTCGGAGAGGAGGGTTTTAGGAGGAGCCTAGTCAGATTGGGCGGGGCCAGAGAGCAGAGGGATAGGAGGGGCCTGGGCAGAATGGGAGGGGTCAGACAGCAGAGGAGGGGTTTAGGAGGAGGAGCCTACTCAGAATGGGTGGGGTTCAGGAGGAGCCTGGTCAGATTGGGTGGGGTCGGAGAGGTATACGAGGGGCCTGGGCAGAATGGGAGGGGTCAGACAGCAGAGGAGGGATTTAGGAGGAGCCTAGTCAGATTGGGTGGGGTCGGAGAGGTATACGAGGGGACTGGGCAGAATGGGAGGGGTCAGAGAGCAGAGGGATAGGAGGGGCCTGGGCAGAATGGGAGGGGTCAGACAGCAGAGGAGGGATTTAGGAGGAGCCTAGTCAGATTGGGTGGGGTCAGAGAGGAGGAGGAGCCTAGTCCGATTGGGTGGGGTCAGAGAGGAGGAGGAGCCTAGTCAGATTGGGTGGGGTCAGAGAGCAGAGGGATAGGAGGGGCCTGGGCAGAATGGGAGGGGTCAGACAGCAGAGGAGGGGTTTAGGAGGAGGAGCCTAGTCAGAATGGGTGGGGTCAGAGAGGAGGAGGAGCCTAGTCAGATTGGGTGGGGTCAGAGAGCAGAGGGATAGGAGGGGCCTGGGCAGAATGGGAGGGGTCAGACAGCAGAGGAGGGGTTTAGGAGGAGCCTAGTCAGATTGGGCGGGGTCAGAGAGCAGAGGGATAGGAGGGGCCTGGGCAGAATGGGAGGGGTCAGACAGCAGAGGAGGGGTTTAGGAGGAGGAGCCTAGTCAGAATGGGTGGGGTTCAGGAGAAGCCTGGTCAGATTGGGTTGGTTCGGAGAGGTATACGAGGGGCCTGGGCAGAATGGGAGGGGACAGCAGAGGAGGGGTTTAGGAGGAGGAGCCTAGTCAGATTGGGTGGGGTCAGAGAGGAGGAGGAGCCTAGTCAGATTGGGTGGGGTCAGAGAGCAGAGGGATAGGAGGGGCCTGGGCAGAATGGGAGGGGACAGCAGAGGAGGGGTTTAGGAGGAGGAGCCTAGTCAGATTGGGTGGGGTCAGAGAGGAGGAGGAGCCTAGTCAGAATGGGTGGGGTTCAGGAGAAGCCTGGTCAGATTGGGTTGGTTCGGAGAGGTATACGAGGGGCCTGGGCAGAATGGGAGGGGTCAGACAGCAGAGGAGGGATTTAGGAGGAGCCTAGTCAGATTGGGTGGGGTCAGAGAGGAGGAGGAGCCTAGTCAGATTGGGTGGGGTCAGAGAGCAGAGGGATAGGAGGGGCCTGGGCAGAATGGGAGGGGTCAGACAGCAGAGGAGGGGTTTAGGAGGAGGAGCCTAGTCAGAATGGGTGGGGTCAGAGAGGAGGAGGAGCCTAGTCAGATTGGGTGGGGTCAGAGAGCAGAGGGATAGGAGGGGCCTGGGCAGAATGGGAGGGGACAGCAGAGGAGGGGTTTAGGAGGAGGAGCCTAGTCAGATTGGGTGGGGTCAGAGAGGAGGAGGAGCCTAGTCAGATTGGGTGGGGTCAGAGAGCAGAGGGATAGGAGGGGCCTGGGCAGAATGGGAGGGGTCAGACAGCAGAGGAGGGGTTTAGGAGGAGGAGCCTACTCAGAATGGGTGGGGTTCAGGAGGAGCCTGGTCAGATTGGGTGGGGTCGGAGAGGTATACGAGGGGCCTGGGCAGAATGGGAGGGGTCAGACAGCAGAGGAGGGATTTAGGAGGAGCCTAGTCAGATTGGGTGGGGTCAGAGAGGAGGAGGAGCCTAGTCAGATTGGGTGGGGTCAGAGAGCAGAGGGATAGGAGGGGCCTGGGCAGAATGGGAGGGGTCAGACAGCAGAGGAGGGGTTTAGGAGGAGCCTGGTCAGATTGGGTGGGGTCAGAGAGGATGGGTATAGGAGGAGCCTGAGCAGAATGGGTGGGGTCGGAGAGGAGGGTTTTAGGAGGAGCCTAGTCAGATTGGGCGGGGCCAGAGAGCAGAGGGATAGGAGGGGCCTGGGCAGAATGGGAGGGGTCAGACAGCAGAGGAGGGGTTTAGGAGGAGGAGCCTACTCAGAATGGGTGGGGTTCAGGAGGAGCCTGGTCAGATTGGGTGGGGTCGGAGAGGTATACGAGGGGCCTGGGCAGAATGGGAGGGGTCAGACAGCAGAGGAGGGATTTAGGAGGAGCCTAGTCAGATTGGGTGGGGTCAGAGAGGAGGAGGAGCCTAGTCAGATTGGGTGGGGTCAGAGAGCAGAGGGATAGGAGGGGCCTGGGCAGAATGGGAGGGGTCAGACAGCAGAGGAGGGGTTTAGGAGGAGCCTGGTCAGATTGGGTGGGGTCAGAGAGGATGGGTATAGGAGGAGCCTGAGCAGAATGGGTGGGGTCGGAGAGGAGGGTTTTAGGAGGAGCCTAGTCAGATTGGGCGGGGCCAGAGAGCAGAGGGATAGGAGGGGCCTGGGCAGAATGGGAGGGGTCAGACAGCAGAGGAGGGGTTTAGGAGGAGCCTAGTCAGATTGGGCGGGGTCAGAGAGCAGAGGGATAGGAGGGGCCTGGGCAGAATGGGAGGGGACAGCAGAGGAGGGGTTTAGGAGGAGGAGCCTAGTCAGATTGGGTGGGGTCGAGGAGGAGGAGCCTAGTCAGATTGGGTGGGGTCAGAGAGCAGAGGGATAGGAGGGGCCTGGGCAGAATGGGAGGGGTCAGACAGCAGAGGAGGGGTTTAGGAGGAGGAGCCTAGTCAGAATGGGTGGGGTTCAGGAGAATCCTGGTCAGATTGGGTTGGTTCGGAGAGGTATACGAGGGGCCTGGGCAGAATGGGAGGGGACAGCAGAGGAGGGGTTTAGGAGGAGGAGCCTAGTCAGATTGGGTGGGGTCAGAGAGGAGGAGGAGCCTAGTCAGATTGGGTGGGGTCAGAGAGCAGAGGGATAGGAGGGGCCTGGGCAGAATGGGAGGGGTCAGACAGCAGAGGAGGGGTTTAGGAGGAGGAGCCTAGTCAGAATGGGTGGGGTTCAGGAGAAGCCTGGTCAGATTGGGTTGGTTCGGAGAGGTATACGAGGGGCCTGGCCAGAATGGGAGGGGACAGCAGAGGAGGGGTTTAGGAGGAGGAGCCTAGTCAGATTGGGTGGGGTCAGAGAGGAGGAGGAGCCTAGTCAGATTGGGTGGGGTCAGAGAGCAGAGGGATAGGAGGGGCCTGGGCAGAATGGGAGGGGACAGCAGAGGAGGGTTTTAGGAGGAGGAGCCTAGTCAGATTGGGTGGGGTCAGAGAGGAGGAGGAGCCTAGTCAGAATGGGTGGGGTTCAGGAGAAGCCTGGTCAGATTGGGTTGGTTCGGAGAGGTATACGAGGGGCCTGGGCAGAATGGGAGGGGTCAGACAGCAGAGGAGGGGTTTAGGAGGAGGAGCCTAGTCAGAGGAGGGGTTTAGGAGGAGGAGCCTAGTCAGAATGGGTGGGGTCAGAGAGGAGGAGGAGCCTAGTCAGATTGGGTGGGGTCAGAGAGCAGAGGGATAGGAGGGGCCTGGGCAGAATGGGAGGGGACAGCAGAGGAGGGGTTTAGGAGGAGGAGCCTAGTCAGATTGGGTGGGGTCAGAGAGGAGGAGGAGCCTAGTCAGATTGGGTGGGGTCAGAGAGCAGAGGGATAGGAGGGGCCTGGGCAGAATGGGAGGGGTCAGACAGCAGAGGAGGGGTTTAGGAGGAGGAGCCTACTCAGAATGGGTGGGGTTCAGGAGGAGCCTGGTCAGATTGGGTGGGGTCGGAGAGGTATACGAGGGGCCTGGGCAGAATGGGAGGGGTCAGACAGCAGAGGAGGGATTTAGGAGGAGCCTAGTCAGATTGGGTGGGGTCAGAGAGGAGGAGGAGCCTAGTCAGATTGGGTGGGGTCAGAGAGCAGAGGGATAGGAGGGGCCTGGGCAGAATGGGAGGGGTCAGACAGCAGAGGAGGGGTTTAGGAGGAGCCTGGTCAGATTGGGTGGGGTCAGAGAGGATGGGTATAGGAGGAGCATGAGCAGAATGGGTGGGGTCGGAGAGGAGGGGTTTAGGAGGAGCCTAGTCAGATTGGGCCGGGCCAGAGAGCAGAGGGATAGGAGGGGCCTGGGCAGAATGGGAGGGGTCAGACAGCAGAGGAGGGGTTTAGGAGGAGCCTAGTCAGATTGGGCGGGGTCAGAGAGCAGAGGGATAGGAGGGGCCTGGGCAGAATGGGAGGGGTCAGACAGCAGAGGAGGGGTTTAGGAGGAGCCTAGTCAGATTGGGCGAGAGCAGAGGGATAGGTGTAGGGTCTGAGGGACTATGAAGGGGTCATAGATGGAGGAGGATCCTGACTTATGGTGGGGAACTGCAAAAACTTTTTTTATGCACCCCCCCTATACTCTCTGATTTCTGTTGGGAGGGGGCAGTCAACATTTGGGGGAGCAGTATTAAAAGGTGCTTGGGCGCAACGTGAAGGGCGATGAGGGGCACAGAATGGCATGGCTTCCAGGTACTTTTTGGGGGGGGCTACCATTAGTTTTTATTGCTCTGATCCTCCCTCATGGGGTGGACCCCAAATGGTTAGGGGCAACGGGGGAGGGGGGGCGGCAAAAAGCTGTTTGACAGTTTCTGTTACCAACAGGGGTGACCATACGATTCTGCTGCAGTTATGTGGTATTGAAAGGTACAACAAGGAGCATGTGGCTGTATTTTTGCAGGTGGGGTGCCCCAAAATTTTACTGCCAGCAGCAGCAGCCCCCCTCCTCCCCACCCTGCAGATTGGTATAGGTACCTTTACGACATTTCTGTTGATAACAGAGGCTATAGCGAATCGCGCTACGAAATCCTAGAGCACTAACATTTGCTAAATAAAGGTGGCATCGGAGCATACGAATGAGGCAGGGAGAGGCTACTGTTGGCAATTGGTTTGGTGGGTCATAGTGAATAACCTCGGCATGCAAATAGGCAGAAGTGTGAGGATTGGCAGTGTCTGTAGAGAATTTTGGCATGCTCTTCAGTTTATTTTTTCCTCCTTACGTTGGCTATGAACTACAGAGGAAAGGCCTGGACTTACTGTTGGGCAAAACATGTATTTATGATATTAAGAAGTGTAGTCTGGCTGTACTGAGAGGGGCTGTACAGTACGGTAAATGCCTGTAAATCCCTGAAATGTGCATCCAACTGTCACTTGAGATTGAACAGTGAACGAAGCAGCTGGGTTACTGGCTGAATGTAAATGGAAGGCACATAGGAAGTGTGTTTGTGGTCACTCAAATTATTGAAACCTGCTTGATGCACTACCAAAGCTGGGGTACCAGGAGGGAACATTTGAGGGGTATTGAGATGGTGGTGTCCAGAGGTCAAAATATGTTTCAGAGACACAGAAGTACTGCGGTCCTGGTCCCACATTGGGGGTAGTCAAAAGTCCCTGCTAAAGATTTCTGTCCAACTGTTACCACATTTTGTGCAGCCTGGCTCCCTCTGAAACGATTCCCCAGTGTTTTTCGATCCTACAGATGACTGTAGCAAACTTCCCAAATTTTTTCTTGGCCTCATACCCCCAGAGGAGTGCCTGACATTTGCCAGCCTAACGATACTCACGTTCTGGGAAAAACCTCACTAACCATGCATATTTATGCACCACACATGGCAAATCCTTACAATTGCAGAACATCATATCGCACTCGTCATCTTTGAGGTGCTGTACGTATTTGGATTTGAGGGAAATATTCATCCTTGCTTGCTCTCCCATCTGAAGTCTATGGTGCTGCTGTTCCTTTCTCACATGTCCCTTCAAAGAGACAAGTGACACACAGACTCAATCACTCAGCAAACATATTTGCTTTGACGCTTTCATCTTGCTGTTTACCTTCCATATATTCCCCCTTCACCAAAAATACAGGCCAGCCATTTCTCATCCCCTCAGTCATCGCAGTCCTTCACTCCTTAGGCCCTGCAAGACCACCATGAACAAGATTCATGTCAGCAAGCAGAAAAAAAGCCTCAGTGTGCTCTTTTGTTCATACTGCTGCCCTCTAGTAACACTTCATGGCAACTGCAGCATAAGAATGGGTCTGAGAAGAGGGCTGTCCTATGCAAATAATGTCCTCCCATGCATACTTTCTTCTTAGACGGTCGGCGGCTTGTGCCGTGATACCCCCTCCAACATATGGTCTTCAACCAAATTTTAAAAAAGCCCACCTGCCTTAGACGAAGGATTTTGCCACTCAAAGGAAGCACATGGGGACATCACCCTCATTTAGCAGGGTCCTAAATTGCCTGCTGTCAGCCTGTATACAGAACAAGGGCGTTCGTGGGCGTTCCTCAAAGGAAGGAGGTGGGTGATTAAATCCACAGTGCCAGGGCAGGCCCAGCCCAGCCCAGCCCAGCCCAGCCCAGTCTGGCACAGCGCACTGCTGTGGAGGTCTATTCCTTCACATCCTGCAGCAGGCATGATGCAGACCTACTAGAGCAAAGGCTTGACTCCTCTGCCCTTGTCTGTCTCTTAAAGGAAACAATCTTTCTAGCTTCTTATTGCACCTAATAAATGGACTCTAGCTTGCCTCAAACTCAACCCATCATTTCATTAGCCAGAGCTCATACTTGACCTTTATTTCTATCCAAGTTCACTGGCACCAAACCCCTGCTTTGAGCGAGTGGCTCACACCAAAATTAAATATCACCTTCATCCAACCTATTTTACAATAAGTGTAGCACCTTCCCCGCATTCTTGTGCTCAGTTATAACCCCCAATACCACAATTGCACTCTGCAATTCACCAAACTTAAAGGACAAAGAATGAAGACATTGATAAAGGAAGATAAGGCCTTGTCCCTATTGCACCTACTTGAAAAATAGGGCAGTTGGTAGAAGGTCATGAGGGAAAACATTTGAAATGTTTGGACACACCTGCCAAAAAAAAGTAGCAAAAAAAAAAAATCACTGTTTGAAAATTTCCCACCTTGGGATACTTCTACAGCATTGGCAGGATTCGAACCCTGGCCTCTGAGGGCTGTCCACACCAAAGGTACAAGACTTACCTTTGAGCTATAGCTCCTTGGTGGTCTAAAGGTTTGCAGTAGTAACTATAAGCAACATACAGGCCTTGGTGTCCTTCCCTGCGGCTTCCATTGCACATAAAAAGGATGACCATGACATAAGGACAATTTGATAGGCTACTTACATGGAAACCAGTGTGGTCCAGTGGGTAAGTTCCTGCCTTCCATCCAGGCAACCAGGGTTCAAATCCCGGGTTCGGCACCAGATGACTGATGGTGGCACAGCAGAGGTAAGCTGGAGGTGGGCCTAAATGGCCAATTGGTAAGTAAAATGTGTCTGTGTGTTGTGGAAGAGTGGAATCATGCCTAGCGAATGAGGGATTGCAGATTGGTTGGTAAGTAAAATAGGTGTGGCCTGAACAGAGACAGGTGAAAGAAAGGGAACAGGTGTTGTGTGTTAGAGGAGGACCCTAGTCAGATTGGGGGTGGTCAGAGAGGAGGGGTTCAGGAGGAGCCTAGTCCGATTGGGTGGGGTCAGAGAGCAGAGGGATAGGAGGGGCCTGGGCAGAATGGGAGGGGTCAGACAGCAGAGGAGGGGTTTAGGAGGAGGAGCCTAGTCAGAATGGGTGGGGTTCAGGAGAAGCCTGGTCAGATTGGGTTGGTTCGGAGAGGTATACGAGGGGCCTGGGCAGAATGGGAGGGGTCAGACAGCAGAGGAGGGATTTAGGAGGAGCCTAGTCAGATTGGGTGGGGTCAGAGAGGAGGAGGAGCCTAGTCAGATTGGGTGGGGTCAGAGAGCAGAGGGATAGGAGGGGCCTGGGCAGAATGGGAGGGGTCAGACAGCAGAGGAGGGGTTTAGGAGGAGGAGCCTAGTCAGAATGGGTGGGGTCAGAGAGGAGGAGGAGCCTAGTCAGATTGGGTGGGGTCAGAGAGCAGAGGGATAGGAGGGGCCTGGGCAGAATGGGAGGGGTCAGACAGCAGAGGAGGGGTTTAGGAGGAGCCTAGTCAGATTGGGCGGGGTCAGAGAGCAGAGGGATAGGAGGGGCCTGGGCAGAATGGGAGGGGTCAGACAGCAGAGGAGGGGTTTAGGAGGAGGAGCCTACTCAGAATGGGTGGGGTTCAGGAGGAGCCTGGTCAGATTGGGTGGGGTCGGAGAGGTATACGAGGGGCCTGGGCAGAATGGGAGGGGTCAGACAGCAGAGGAGGGATTTAGGAGGAGCCTAGTCAGATTGGGTGGGGTCAGAGAGGAGGAGGAGCCTAGTCAGATTGGGTGGGGTCAGAGAGCAGAGGGATAGGAGGGGCCTGGGCAGAATGGGAGGGGTCAGACAGCAGAGGAGGGGTTTAGGAGGAGCCTGGTCAGATTGGGTGGGGTCAGAGAGGATGGGTATAGGAGGAGCCTGAGCAGAATGGGTGGGGTCGGAGAGGAGGGTTTTAGGAGGAGCCTAGTCAGATTGGGCGGGGCCAGAGAGCAGAGGGATAGGAGGGGCCTGGGCAAAATGGGAGGGGTCAGACAGCAGAGGAGGGGTTTAGGAGGAGGAGCCTACTCAGAATGGGTGGGGTTCAGGAGGAGCCTGGTCAGATTGGGTGGGGTCGGAGAGGTATACGAGGGGCCTGGGCAGAATGGGAGGGGTCAGACAGCAGAGGAGGGATTTAGGAGGAGCCTAGTCAGATTGGGTGGGGTCAGAGAGGAGGAGGAGCCTAGTCAGATTGGGTGGGGTCGGAGAGGTATACGAGGGGACTGGGCAGAATGGGAGGGGTCAGAGAGCAGAGGGATAGGAGGGGCCTGGGCAGAATGGGAGGGGACAGCAGAGGAGGGGTTTAGGAGGAGCCTAGTCAGATTGGGTGGGGTCAGAGAGGAGGAGGAGCCTAGTCCGATTGGGTGGGGTCAGAGAGCAGAGGGATAGGAGGGGCCTGGGCAGAATGGGAGGGGTCAGACAGCAGAGGAGGGGTTTAGGAGGAGGAGCCTAGTCAGAATGGGTGGGGTTCAGGAGAAGCCTGGTCAGATTGGGTTGGTTCGGAGAGGTATACGAGGGGCCTGGGCAGAATGGGAGGGGTCAGACAGCAGAGGAGGGATTTAGGAGGAGCCTAGTCAGATTGGGTGGGGTCAGAGAGGAGGAGGAGCCTAGTCAGATTGGGTGGGGTCAGAGAGCAGAGGGATAGGAGGGGCCTGGGCAGAATGGGAGGGGTCAGACAGCAGAGGAGGGGTTTAGGAGGAGGAGCCTAGTCAGATTGGGTGGGGTCAGAGAGGAGGAGGAGCCTAGTCAGATTGGGTGGGGTCAGAGAGCAGAGGGATAGGAGGGGCCTGGGCAGAATGGGAGGGGTCAGACAGCAGAGGAGGGGTTTAGGAGGAGCCTAGTCAGATTGGGCGGGGTCAGAGAGCAGAGGGATAGGAGGGGCCTGGGCAGAATGGGAGGGGTCAGACAGCAGAGGAGGGGTTTAGGAGGAGGAGCCTAGTCAGAATGGGTGGGGTTCAGGAGAAGCCTGGTCAGATTGGGTTGGTTCGGAGAGGTATACGAGGGGCCTGGGCAGAATGGGAGGGGACAGCAGAGGAGGGGTTTAGGAGGAGGAGCCTAGTCAGATTGGGTGGGGTCAGAGAGGAGGAGGAGCCTAGTCAGATTGGGTGGGGTCAGAGAGCAGAGGGATAGGAGGGGCCTGGGCAGAATGGGAGGGGACAGCAGAGGAGGGGTTTAGGAGGAGGAGCCTAGTCAGATTGGGTGGGGTCAGAGAGGAGGAGGAGCCTAGTCAGAATGGGTGGGGTTCAGGAGAAGCCTGGTCAGATTGGGTTGGTTCGGAGAGGTATACGAGGGGCCTGGGCAGAATGGGAGGGGTCAGACAGCAGAGGAGGGATTTAGGAGGAGCCTAGTCAGATTGGGTGGGGTCAGAGAGGAGGAGGAGCCTAGTCAGATTGGGTGGGGTCAGAGAGCAGAGGGATAGGAGGGGCCTGGGCAGAATGGGAGGGGTCAGACAGCAGAGGAGGGGTTTAGGAGGA
The DNA here is from genome assembly GCF_964261635.1 of Lissotriton helveticus. NCBI lineage: Eukaryota > Metazoa > Chordata > Amphibia > Caudata > Salamandridae > Lissotriton > Lissotriton helveticus. Next base: position 1,813,911,871 of record NC_136057.1, read on the forward strand.
GAAGCCTAGTCAGAATGGGTGGGGTCAGAGAGGAGGAGGAGCCTAGTCAGATTGGGTGGGGTCAGAGAGCAGAGGGATAGGAGGGGCCTGGGCAGAATGGGAGGGGTCAGACAGCAGAGGAGGGGTTTAGGAGGAGGAGCCTACTCAGAATGGGTGGGGTTCAGGAGGAGCCTGGTCAGATTGGGTGGGGTCGGAGAGGTATACGAGGGGCCTGGGCAGAATGGGAGGGGTCAGACAGCAGAGGAGGGATTTAGGAGGAGCCTAGTCAGATTGGGTGGGGTCAGAGAGGAGGAGGAGCCTAGTCAGATTGGGTGGGGTCAGAGAGCAGAGGGATAGGAGGGGCCTGGGCAGAATGGGAGGGGTCAGACAGCAGAGGAGGGGTTTAGGAGGAGCCTGGTCAGATTGGGTGGGGTCAGAGAGGATGGGTATAGGAGGAGCCTGAGCAGAATGGGTGGGGTCGGAGAGGAGGGTTTTAGGAGGAGCCTAGTCAGATTGGGCGGGGCCAGAGAGCAGAGGGATAGGAGGGGCCTGGGCAGAATGGGAGGGGTCAGACAGCAGAGGAGGGGTTTAGGAGGAGCCTAGTCAGATTGGGCGGGGTCAGAGAGCAGAGGGATAGGAGGGGCCTGGGCAGAATGGGAGGGGTCAGACAGCAGAGGAGGGGTTTAGGAGGAGCCTAGTCAGATTGGGCGAGAGCAGAGGGATAGGTGTAGGGTCTGAGGGACTATGAAGGGGTCATAGATGGAGGAGGATCCTGACTTATGGTGGGGAACTGCAAAAACTTTTTTTATGCACCCCCCCTATACTCTCTGATTTCTGTTGGGAGGGGGCAGTCAACATTTGGGGGAGCAGTATTAAAAGGTGCTTGGGCGCAACGTGAAGGGCGATGAGGGGCACAGAATGGCATGGCTTCCAGGTACTTTTTGGGGGGGGCTACCATTAGTTTTTATTGCTCTGATCCTCCCTCATGGGGTGGACCCCAAATGGTTAGGGGCAACGGGGGAGGGGGGGCGGCAAAAAGCTGTTTGACAGTTTCTGTTACCAACAGGGGTGACCATACGATTCTGCTGCAGTTATGTGGTATTGAAAGGTACAACAAGGAGCATGTGGCTGTATTTTTGCAGGTGGGGTGCCCCAAAATTTTACTGCCAGCAGCAGCAGCCCCCCTCCTCCCCACCCTGCAGATTGGTATAGGTACCTTTACGACATTTCTGTTGATAACAGAGGCTATAGCGAATCGCGCTACGAAATCCTAGAGCACTAACATTTGCTAAATAAAGGTGGCATCGGAGCATACGAATGAGGCAGGGAGAGGCTACTGTTGGCAATTGGTTTGGTGGGTCATAGTGAATAACCTCGGCATGCAAATAGGCAGAAGTGTGAGGATTGGCAGTGTCTGTAGAGAATTTTGGCATGCTCTTCAGTTTATTTTTTCCTCCTTACGTTGGCTATGAACTACAGAGGAAAGGCCTGGACTTACTGTTGGGCAAAACATGTATTTATGATATTAAGAAGTGTAGTCTGGCTGTACTGAGAGGGGCTGTACAGTACGGTAAATGCCTGTAAATCCCTGAAATGTGCATCCAACTGTCACTTGAGATTGAACAGTGAACGAAGCAGCTGGGTTACTGGCTGAATGTAAATGAAAGGCACATAGGAAGTGTGTTTGTGGTCACTCAAATTATTGAAACCTGCTTGATGCACTACCAAAGCTGGGGTACCAGGAGGGAACATTTGAGGGGTATTGAGATGGTGGTGTCCAGAGGTCAAAATATGTTTCAGAGACACAGAAGTACTGCGGTCCTGGTCCCACATTGGGGGTAGTCAAAAGTCCCTGCTAAAGATTTCTGTCCAACTGTTACCACATTTTGTGCAGCCTGGCTCCCTCTGAAACGATTCCCCAGTGTTTTTCGATCCTACAGATGACTGTAGCAAACTTCCCAAATTTTTTCTTGGCCTCATACCCCCAGAGGAGTGCCTGACATTTGCCAGCCTAACAATACTCACGTTCTGGGAAAAACCTCACTAACCATGCATATTTATGCACCACATATGGCAAATCCTTACAATTGCAGAACATCATATCGCACTCGTCATCTTTGAGGTGCTGTACGTATTTGGATTTGAGGGAAATATTCATCCTTGCTTGCTCTCCCATCTGAAGTCTATGGTGCTGCTGTTCCTTTCTCACATGTCCCTTCAAAGAGACAAGTGACACACAGACTCAATCACTCAGCAAACATATTTGCTTTGACGCTTTCATCTTGCTGTTTACCTTCCATATATTCCCCCTTCACCAAAAATACAGGCCAGCCATTTCTCATCCCCTCAGTCATCGCAGTCCTTCACTCCTTAGGCCCTGCAAGACCACCATGAACAAGATTCATGTCAGCAAGCAGAAAAAAAGCCTCAGTGTGCTCTTTTGTTCATACTGCTGCCCTCTAGTAACACTTCATGGCAACTGCAGCATAAGAATGGGTCTGAGAAGAGGGCTGTCCTATGCAAATAATGTCCTCCCATGCATACTTTCTTCTTAGACGGTCGGCGGCTTGTGCCGTGATACCCCCTCCAACATATGGTCTTCAACCAAATTTTTAAAAAGCCCACCTGCCTTAGACGAAGGATTTTGCCACTCAAAGGAAGCACATGGGGACATCACCCTCATTTAGCAGGGTCCTAAATTGCCTGCTGTCAGCCTGTATACAGAACAAGGGCGTTCGTGGGCGTTCCTCAAAGGAAGGAGGTGGGTGATTAAATCCACAGTGCCAGGGCAGGCCCAGCCCAGCCCAGCCCAGCCCAGCCCAGTCTGGCACAGCGCACTGCTGTGGAGGTCTATTCCTTCACATCCTGCAGCAGGCATGATGCAGACCTACTAGAGCAAAGGCTTGACTCCTCTGCCCTTGTCTGTCTCTTAAAGGAAACAATCTTTCTAGCTTCTTATTGCACCTAATAAATGGACTCTAGCTTGCCTCAAACTCAACCCATCATTTCATTAGCCAGAGCTCATACTTGACCTTTATTTCTATCCAAGTTCACTGGCACCAAACCCCTGCTTTGAGCGAGTGGCTCACACCAAAATTAAATATCACCTTCATCCAACCTATTTTACAATAAGTGTAGCACCTTCCCCGCATTCTTGTGCTCAGTTATAACCCCCAATACCACAATTGCACTCTGCAATTCACCAAACTTAAAGGACAAAGAATGAAGACATTGATAAAGGAAGATAAGGCCTTGTCCCTATTGCACCTACTTGAAAAATAGGGCAGTTGGTAGAAGGTCATGAGGGAAAACATTTGAAATGTTTGGACACACCTGCCAAAAAAAAGTAGCAAAAAAAAAAAAAATCACTGTTTGAAAATTTCCCACCTTGGGATACTTCTACAGCATTGGCAGGATTCGAACGCTGGCCTCTGAGGGCTGTCCACACCAAAGGTACAAGACTTACCTTTGAGCTATAGCTCCTTGGTGGTCTAAAGGTTTGCAGTAGTAACTATAAGCAACATACAGGCCTTGGTGTCCTTCCCTGCGGCTTCCATTGCACATAAAAAGGATGACCATGACATAAGGACAATTTGATAGGCTACTTACATGGAAACCAGTGTGGTCCAGTGGGTAAGTTCCTGCCTTCCATCCAGGCAACCAGGGTTCAAATCCCGGGTTCGGCACCAGATGACTGATGGTGGCACAGCAGAGGTAAGCTGGAGGTGGGCCTAAATGGCCAATTGGTAAGTAAAATGTGTCTGTGTGTTGTGGAAGAGTGGAATCATGCCTAGCGAATGAGGGATTGCAGATTGGTTGGTAAGTAAAATAGGTGTGGCCTGAACAGAGACAGGTGAAAGAAAGGGAACAGGTGTTGTGTGTTAGAGGAGGACCCTAGTCAGATTGGGGGTGGTCAGAGAGGAGGGGTTCAGGAGGAGCCTAGTCAGATTGGGTGGAGTCAGAGAGGAGAGGGAGAGGAGGGGCCTGGGCAGAATGGGAGGGGTCAGACAGCAGAAGAGGGGTTTAGGAGGAGGAGCCTAGTCAGAATGGGTGGGGTTCAGGAGAAGCCTGGTCAGATTGGGTGGGGTCGGAGAGGTATACGAGGGGACTGGGCAGAATGGGAGGGGTCAGAGAGCAGAGGGATAGGAGGGGCCTGGGCAGAATGGGAGGGGTCAGACAGCAGAGGAGGGGTTTAGGAGGAGGAGCCTAGTCAGATTGGGTGGGGTCAGTGAGGAGGAGGAGCCTAGTCAGATTGGGTGGGGTCAGAGAGCAGAGGGGTAGGAGGGGCCTGGGCAGAATGGGAGGGGTCAGACAGCAGAGGAGGGGTTTAGGAGGAGGAGCCTACTCAGAATGGGTGGGGTTCAGGAGGAGCCTGGTCAGATTGGGTGGGGTCGGAGAGGTATACGAGGGGCCTGGGCAGAATGGGAGGGGTCAGACAGCAGAGGAGGGATTTAGGAGGAGCCTAGTCAGATTGGGTGGGGTCAGAGAGGAGGAGGAGCCTAGTCAGATTGGGTGGGGTCAGAGAGCAGAGGGATAGGAGGGGCCTGGGCAGAATGGGAGGGGTCAGACAGCAGAGGAGGGGTTTAGGAGGAGCCTGGTCAGATTGGGTGGGGTCAGAGAGGATGGGTATAGGAGGAGCCTGAGCAGAATGGGTGGGGTCGGAGAGGAGGGTTTTAGGAGGAGCCTAGTCAGATTGGGCGGGGTCAGAGAGCAGAGGGATAGGAGGGGCCTGGGCAGAATGGGAGGGGTCAGACAGCAGAGGAGGGGTTTAGGAGGAGCCTAGTCAGATTGGGCGAGAGCAGAGGGATAGGTGTAGGGTCTGAGGGACTATGAAGGGGTCATAGATGGAGGAGGATCCTGACTTATGGTGGGGAACTGCAAAAACTTTTTTTATGCACCCCCCCTATACTCTCTGATTTCTGTTGGGAGGGGGCAGTCAACATTTGGGGGAGCAGTATTAAAAGGTGCTTGGGCGCAACGTGAAGGGCGATGAGGGGCACAGAATGGCATGGCTTCCAGGTACTTTTTGGGGGGGGCTACCATTAGTTTTTATTGCTCTGATCCTCCCTCATGGGGTGGACCCCAAATGGTTAGGGGCAACGGGGGAGGGGGGGCGGCAAAAAGCTGTTTGACAGTTTCTGTTACCAACAGGGGTGACCATACGATTCTGCTGCAGTTATGTGGTATTGAAAGGTACAACAAGGAGCATGTGGCTGTATTTTTGCAGGTGGGGTGCCCCAAAATTTTACTGCCAGCAGCAGCAGCCCCCCTCCTCCCCACCCTGCAGATTGGTATAGGTACCTTTACGACATTTCTGTTGATAACAGAGGCTATAGCGAATCGCGCTACGAAATCCTAGAGCACTAACATTTGCTAAATAAAGGTGGCATCGGAGCATACGAATGAGGCAGGGAGAGGCTACTGTTGGCAATTGGTTTGGTGGGTCATAGTGAATAACCTCGGCATGCAAATAGGCAGAAGTGTGAGGATTGGCAGTGTCTGTAGAGAATTTTGGCATGCTCTTCAGTTTATTTTTTCCTCCTTACGTTGGCTATGAACTACAGAGGAAAGGCCTGGACTTACTGTTGGGCAAAACATGTATTTATGATATTAAGAAGTGTAGTCTGGCTGTACTGAGAGGGGCTGTACAGTACGGTAAATGCCTGTAAATCCCTGAAATGTGCATCCAACTGTCACTTGAGATTGAACAGTGAACGAAGCAGCTGGGTTACTGGCTGAATGTAAATGGAAGGCACATAGGAAGTGTGTTTGTGGTCACTCAAATTATTGAAACCTGCTTGATGCACTACCAAAGCTGGGGTACCAGGAGGGAACATTTGAGGGGTATTGAGATGGTGGTGTCCAGAGGTCAAAATATGTTTCAGAGACACAGAAGTACTGCGGTCCTGGTCCCACATTGGGGGTAGTCAAAAGTCCCTGCTAAAGATTTCTGTCCAACTGTTACCACATTTTGTGCAGCCTGGCTCCCTCTGAAACGATTCCCCAGTGTTTTTCGATCCTACAGATGACTGTAGCAAACTTCCCAATTTTTTTCTTGGCCTCATACCCCCAGAGGAGTGCCTGACATTTGCCAGCCTAACGATACTCACGTTCTGGTAAAAACCTCACTAACCATGCATATTTATGCACCACACATTGCAAATCCTTACAATTGCAGAACATCATATCGCACTCGTCATCTTTGAGGTGCTGTACGTATTTGGATTTGAGGGAAATATTCATCCTTGCTTGCTCTCCCATCTGAAGTCTATGGTGCTGCTGTTCCTTTCTCACATGTCCCTTCAAAGAGACAAGTGACACACAGACTCAATCACTCAGCAAACATATTTGCTTTGACACTTTCATCTTGCTGTTTACCTTCCAAATATTCCCCCTTCACCAAAAATACAGGCCAGCCATTTCTCATCCCCTCAGTCATCGCAGTCCTTCACTCCTTAGGCCCTGCAAGACCACCATGAACAAGATTCATGTCAGCAAGCAGAAAAAAAGCCTCAGTGTGCTCTTTTGTTCATACTGCTGCCCTCTAGTAACACTTCATGGCAACTGCAGCATAAGAATGGGTCTGAGAAGAGGGCTGTCCTATGCAAATAATGTCCTCCCATGCATACTTTCTTCTTAGACGGTCGGCGGCTTGTGCCGTGATACCCCCTCCAACATATGGTCTTCAACCAAATTTTAAAAAAGCCCACCTGCCTTAGACGAAGGATTTTGCCACTCAAAGGAAGCACATGGGGACATCACCCTCATTTAGCAGGGTCCTAAATTGCCTGCTGTCAGCCTGTATACAGAACAAGGGCGTTCGTGGGCGTTCCTCAAAGGAAGGAGGTGGGTGATTAAATCCACAGTGCCAGGGCAGGCCCAGCCCAGCCCAGCCCAGCCCAGCCCAGCCCAGTCTGGCACAGCGCACTGCTGTGGAGGTCTATTCCTTCACATCCTGCAGCAGGCATGATGCAGACCTACTAGAGCAAAGGCTTGACTCCTCTGCCCTTGTCTGTCTCTTAAAGGAAACAATCTTTCTAGCTTCTTATTGCACCTAATAAATGGACTCTAGCTTGCCTCAAACTCAACCCATCATTTCATTAGCCAGAGCTCATACTTGACCTTTATTTCTATCCAAGTTCACTGGCACCAAACCCCTGCTTTGAGCGAGTGGCTCACACCAAAATTAAATATCACCTTCATCCAACCTATTTTACAATAAGTGTAGCACCTTCCCCGCATTCTTGTGCTCAGTTATAACCCCCAATACCACAATTGCACTCTGCAATTCACCAAACTTAAAGGACAAAGAATGAAGACATTGATAAAGGAAGATAAGGCCTTGTCCCTATTGCACCTACTTGAAAAATAGGGCAGTTGGTAGAAGGTCATGAGGGAAAACATTTGAAATGTTTGGACACACCTGCCAAAAAAAAGTAGCAAAAAAATAAATAAATCACTGTTTGAAAATTTCCCACCTTGGGATACTTCTACAGCATTGGCAGGATTCGAACCCTGGCCTCTGAGGGCTGTCCACACCAAAGGTACAAGACTTACCTTTGAGCTATAGCTCCTTGGTGGTCTAAAGGTTTGCAGTAGTAACTATAAGCAACATACAGGCCTTGGTGTCCTTCCCTGCGGCTTCCATTGCACATAAAAAGGATGACCATGACATAAGGACAATTTGATAGGCTACTTACATGGAAACCAGTGTGGTCCAGTGGGTAAGTTCCTGCCTTCCATCCAGGCAACCAGGGTTCAAATCCCGGGTTCGGCACCAGATGACTGATGGTGGCACAGCAGAGGTAAGCTGGAGGTGGGCCTAAATGGCCAATTGGTAAGTAAAATGTGTCTGTGTGTTGTGGAAGAGTGGAATCATGCCTAGCGAATGAGGGATTGCAGATTGGTTGGTAAGTAAAATAGGTGTGGCCTGAACAGAGACAGGTGAAAGAAAGGGAACAGGTGTTGTGTGTTAGAGGAGGACCCTAGTCAGATTGGGGGTGGTCAGAGAGGAGGGGTTCAGGAGGAGCCTAGTCAGATTGGGTGGAGTCAGAGAGGAGAGGGATAGGAGGGGCCTGGGCAGAATGGGAGGGGTCAGACAGCAGAAGAGGGGTTTAGGAGGAGGAGCCTAGTCAGAATGGGTGGGGTTCAGGAGGAGCTTGGTCAGATTGGGTGGGGTCGGAGAGGTATACGAGGGGACTGGGCAGAATGGGAGGGGTCAGAGAGGAGGGGTATAGGAGGAGCCTAGTCAGATTGGGTGGGGTCAGAGAGCAGAGGGATAGGAGGGGCCTGGGCAGAATGGGAGGGGTCAGACAGCAGAGGAGGGGTTTAGGAGGAGGAGCCTAGTCAGAATGGGTTGGTTCGGAGGGGCCTGGGCAGAATGGGAGGGGTCAGACAGCAGAGGAGGGGTTTAGGAGGAGGAGCCTAGTCAGAATGGGTGGGGTTCAGGAGAAGCCTGGTCAGATTGGGTTGGTTCGGAGAGGTATATGAGGGGCCTGGGCAGAATGGGAGGGGACAGCAGAGGAGGGGTTTAGGAGGAGGAGCCTAGTCAGATTGGGTGGGGTCAGAGAGGAGGAGGAGCCTAGTCAGATTGGGTGGGGATAGAGCAGAGGGATAGGAGGGGCCTGGGCAGAATGGGAGGGGACAGCAGAGGAGGGGTTTAGGAGGAGGAGCCTAGTCAGATTGGGTGGGGTCAGAGAGGAGGAGGAGCCTAGTCAGATTGGGTGGGGTCAGAGAGCAGAGGGATAGGAGGGGCCTGGGCAGAATGGGGGGGGTCAGACAGCAGAGGAGGGGTTTAGGAGGAGGAGCCTACTCAGAATGGGTGGGGTTCAGGAGGAGCCTGGTCAGATTGGGTGGGGTCGGAGAGGTATACGAGGGGCCTGGGCAGAATGGGAGGGGTCAGACAGCAGAGGAGGGGTTTAGGAGGAGCCTGGTCAGATTGGGTGGGGTCAGAGAGGATGGGTATAGGAGGAGCCTGGGCAGAATGGGAGGGGTCAGACAGCAGAGGAGGGGTTTAGGAGGAGCCTAGTCAGATTGGGCGGGGTCAGAGAGCAGAGGGATAGGAGGGGCCTGGGCAGAATGGGAGGGGTCAGACAGCAGAGGAGGGGTTTAGGAGGAGCCTAGTCAGATTGGGCAAGAGCAGAGGGATAGGTGTAGGGTCTGAGGGACTATGAAGGGGTCATAGATGGAGGAGGATCCTGACTTATGGTGGGGAACTGCAAAAACTTTTTTTATGCACCCCCCTATACTCTCTGATTTCTGTTGGGAGGGGGCAGTCAACATTTGGGACCGCAGTATTAAAAGATGCTTGGGCGCAACGTGAAGGGCGATGAGGGGCACAGAATGGCATGGCTTCCAGGTACTTTTTGGGGGGGGCTACCATTAGTTTTTATTGCTCTGATCCTCCCTCATGGGGTGGACCCCAAATGGTTAGGGGCAACGGGGGAGGGGGGGCGGCAAAAAGCTGTTTGACAGTTTCTGTTACCAACAGGGGTGACCATACGATTCTGCTGCAGTTATGTGGTATTGAAAGGTACAACAAGGAGCATGTGGCTGTATTTTTGCAGGTGGGGTGCCCCAAAATTTTACTGCCAGCAGCAGCAGCCCCCCTCCTCCCCACCCTGCAGATTGGTATAGGTACCTTTACGACATTTCTGTTGATAACAGAGGCTATAGCGAATCGCGCTACGAAATCCTAGAGCACTAACATTTGCTAAATAAAGGTGGCATCGGAGCATACGAATGAGGCAGGGAGAGGCTACTGTTGGCAATTGGTTTGGTGTGTCATAGTGAATAACCTCGGCATGCAAATAGGCAGAAGTGTGAGGATTGGCAGTGTCTGTAGAGAATTTTGGCATGCTCTTCAGTTTATTTTTTCCTCCTTACGTTGGCTATGAACTACAGAGGAAAGGCCTGGACTTACTGTTGGGCAAAACATGTATTTATGATATTAAGAAGTGTAGTCTGGCTGTACTGAGAGGGGCTGTACAGTACGGTAAATGCCTGTAAATCCCTGAAATGTGCATCCAACTGTCACTTGAGATTGAACAGTGAACGAAGCAGCTGGGTTACTGGCTGAATGTAAATGGAAGGCACATAGGAAGTGTGTTTGTGGTCACTCAAATTATTGAAACCTGCTTGATGCACTACCAAAGCTGGGGTACCAGGAGGGAACATTTGAGGGGTATTGAGATGGTGGTGTCCAGAGGTCAAAATATGTTTCAGAGACACAGAAGTACTGCGGTCCTGGTCCCACATTGGGGGTAGTCAAAAGTCCCTGCTAAAGATTTCTGTCCAACTGTTACCACATTTTGTGCAGCCTGGCTCCCTCTGAAACGATTCCCCAGTGTTTTTCGATCCTACAGATGACTGTAGCAAACTTCCCAAATTTTTTCTTGGCCTCATACCCCCAGAGGAGTGCCTGACATTTGCCAGCCTAACGATACTCACGTTCTGGGAAAAACCTCACTAACCATGCATATTTATGCACCACACATGGCAAATCCTTACAATTGCAGAACATCATATCGCACTCGTCATCTTTGAGGTGCTGTACGTATTTGGATTTGAGGGAAATATTCATCCTTGCTTGCTCTCCCATCTGAAGTCTATGGTGCTGCTGTTCCTTTCTCACATGTCCCTTCAAAGAGACAAGTGACACACAGACTCAATCACTCAGCAAACATATTTGCTTTGACGCTTTCATCTTGCGGTTTACCTTCCAAATATTCCCCCTTCACCAAAAATACAGGCCAGCCATTTCTCATCCCCTCAGTCATCGCAGTCCTTCACTCCTTAGGCCCTGCAAGACCACCATGAACAAGATTCATGTCAGCAAGCATAAAAAAAGCCTCAGTGTGCTCTTTTGTTCATACTGCTGCCCTCTAGTAACACTTCATGGCAACTGCAGCATAAGAATGGGTCTGAGAAGAGGGCTGTCCTATGCAAATAATGTCCTCCCATGCATACTTTCTTCTTAGACGGTCGGCGGCTTGTGCCGTGATACCCCCTCCAACATATGGTCTTCAACCAAATTTTAAAAAAGCCCACCTGCCTTAGACGAAGGATTTTGCCACTCAAAGGAAGCACATGGGGACATCACCCTCATTTAGCAGGGTCCTAAATTGCCTGCTGTCAGCCTGTATACAGAACAAGGGCGTTCGTGGGCGTTCCTCAAAGGAAGGAGGTGGGTGATTAAATCCACAGTGCCAGGGCAGGCCCAGCCCAGCCCAGCCCAGCCCAGCCCAGTCTGGCCCAGCGCACTGCTGTGGAGGTCTATTCCTTCACATCCTGCAGCAGGCATGATGCAGACCTACTAGAGCAAAGGCTGGACTCCTCTGCCCTTGTCTGTCTCTTAAAGGAAACAATCTTTCTAGCTTCTTATTGCACCTAATAAATGGACTCTAGCTTGCCTCAAACTCAACCCATCATTTCATTAGCCAGAGCTCATACTTGACCTTTATTTCTATCCAAGTTCACTGGCACCAAACCCCTGCTTTGAGCGAGTGGCTCACACCAAAATTAAATATCACCTTCATCCAACCTATTTTACAATAAGTGTAGCACCTTCCCCGCATTCTTGGGCTCAGTTATAACCCCCAATACCACAATTGCACTCTGCAATTCACCAAACTTAAAGGACAAAGAATGAAGACATTGATAAAGGAAGATAAGGCCTTGTCCCTATTGCACCTACTTGAAAAATAGGGCAGTTGGTAGAAGGTCATGAGGGAAAACATTTGAAATGTTTGGACACACCTGCCAAAAAAAAGTAGCAAAAAAAAAAAAAAATCACTGTTTGAAAATTTCCCACCTTGGGATACTTCTACAGCATTGGCAGGATTCAAACCCTGGCCTCTGAGGGCTGTCCACACCAAAGGTACAAGACTTACCTTTGAGCTATAGCTCCTTGGTGGTCTACAGGTTTGCAGTAGTAACTATAAGCAACATACAGGCCTTGGTGTCCTTCCCTGCGGCTTCCATTGCACATAAAAAGGATGACCATGACATAAGGACAATTTGATAGGCTACTTACATGGAAACCAGTGTGGTCCAGTGGGTAAGTTCCTGCCTTCCATCCAGGCAACCAGGGTTCAAATCCCGGGTTCGGCACCAGATGACTGATGGTGGCACAGCAGAGGTAAGCTGGAGGTGGGCCTAAATGGCCAATTGGTAAGTAAAATGTGTCTGTGTGTTGTGGAAGAGTGGAATCATGCCTAGCGAATGAGGGATTGCAGATTGGTTGGTAAGTAAAATAGGTGTGGCCTGAACAGAGACAGGTGAAAGAAAGGGAACAGGTGTTGTGTGTTAGAGGAGGACCCTAGTCAGATTGGGGGTGGTCAGAGAGGAGGGGTTCAGGAGGAGCCTAGTCAGATTGGGTGGAGTCAGAGAGGAGAGGGATAGGAGGGGCCTGGGCAGAATGGGTGGGGTTCAGGAGGAGCCTGGTCAGATTGGGTGGGGTCGGAGAGGTATACGAGGGGACTGGGCAGAATGGGAGGGGTCAGAGAGGAGGGGTATAGGAGGAGCCTAGTCAGATTGGGTGGGGTCAGAGAGCAGAGGAGGGGTTTAGGAGGAGGAGCCTAGTCAGAATGGGTGGGGTTCAGGAGGAGCCTGGTCAGATTGGGTGGGGTCGGAGAGGTATACGAGGGGACTGGGCAGAATGGGAGGGGTCAGAGAGGAGGGGTATAGGAGGAGCCTAGTCAGATTGGGTGGGGTCAGAGAGCAGAGGAGGGGTTTAGGAGGAGGAGCCTAGTCAGAATGGGTGGGGTTCAGGAGAAGCCTGGTCAGATTGGGTTGGTTCGGAGAGGTATACGAGGGGCCTGGGCAGAATGGGAGGGGTCAGACAGCAGAGGAGGGATTTAGGAGGAGCCTAGTCAGATTGGGTGGGGTCAGAGAGCAGAGGGATAGGAGGGGCCTGGGCAGAATGGGAGGGGTCAGACAGCAGAGGAGGGGTTTAGGAGGAGGAGCCTAGTCAGATTGGGTGGGGTCAGAGAGGAGGAGGAGCCTAGTCAGATTGGGTGGGGTCAGAGAGCAGAGGGATAGGAGGGGCCTGGGCAGAATGGGAGGGGTCAGACAGCAGAGGAGGGGTTTAGGAGGAGGAGCCTAGTCAGAATGGGTGGGGTTCAGGAGAAGCCTGGTCAGATTGGGTTGGTTCGGAGAGGTATACGAGGGGCCTGGGCAGAATGGGAGGGGACAGCAGAGGAGGGGTTTAGGAGGAGCCTAGTCAGATTGGGTGGGGTCAGAGAGGAGGAGGAGCCTAGTCAGATTGGGTGGGGTCAGAGAGCAGAGGGATAGGAGGGGCCTGGGCAGAATGGGAGGGGACAGCAGAGGAGGGGTTTAGGAGGAGGAGCCTAGTCAGATTGGGTGGGGTCAGAGAGGAGGAGGAGCCTAGTCAGAATGGGTGGGGTTCAGGAGAAGCCTGGTCAGATTGGGTTGGTTCGGAGAGGTATACGAGGGGCCTGGGCAGAATGGGAGGGGTCAGACAGCAGAGGAGGGATTTAGGAGGAGCCTAGTCAGATTGGGTGGGGTCAGAGAGGAGGAGGAGCCTAGTCAGATTGGGTGGGGTCAGAGAGCAGAGGGATAGGAGGGGCCTGGGAAGAATGGGAGGGGTCAGACAGCAGAGGAGGGGTTTAGGAGGAGCCTGGTCAGATTGGGTGGGGTCAGAGAGGATGGGTATAGGAGGAGCCTGAGCAGAATGGGTGGGGTCAGACAGCAGAGGAGGGTTTTGGAGGAGCCTGGTCAGATTGGGTGGGGTCGGAGAGGAGGGGTATAGGAGGAGCCTGCGCAGAATGGGTGGGGTCGGAGAGGAGGTGTTTAGGAGGAGCCTAGTCAGATTGGGCTGGGCCAGAAAGCAGAGGGATAGGAGGGGCCTGGGCAGAATGGGGGGGGTCAGACAGCAGAGGAGGGTTTTGGAGGAGCCTAGTCAGATTGGGTGGGGTCGGAGAGGAGGGGTATAGGAGGAGCCTAGTCAGATTGGGCGGGGCCAGAGAGCAGAGGGATAGGAGGGGCCTGGGCAGAATGGGTGGGGTCAGACAGCAGAGGAGGGTTTTGGAGGAGCCTAGTCAGATTGGGTGGGGTCAGAGAGGAGGAGGAGCCTAGTCAGATTGGGTGGGGTCAGAGAGCAGAGGGATAGGAGGGGCCTGGGCAGAATGGGAGGGGTCAGACAGCAGAGGAGGGGTTTAGGAGGAGGAGCCTAGTCAGAATGGGTGGGGTTCAGGAGAAGCCTGGTCAGATTGGGTTGGTTCGGAGAGGTATACGAGGGGCCTGGGCAGAATGGGAGGGGACAGCAGAGGAGGGGTTTAGGAGGAGGAGCCTAGTCAGATTGGGTGGGGTCAGAGAGGAGGAGGAGCCTAGTCAGATTGGGTGGGGTCAGAGAGCAGAGGGATAGGAGGGGCCTGGGCAGAATGGGAGGGGTTCAGGAGGAGCCTGGTCAGATTGGGTGGGGTCGGAGAGGGATAGGAGGGGCCTGGGCAGAATGGGAGGGGTCAGACAGCAGAAGAGGGGTTTAGGAGGAGGAGCCTAGTCAGAATGGGTGGGGTTCAGGAGGAGCCTGGTCAGATTGGGTGGGGTCGGAGAGGTATACGAGGGGACTGGGCAGAATGGGAGGGGTCAGAGAGGAGGGGTATAGGAGGAGCCTAGTCAGATTGGGTGGGGTCAGAGAGCAGAGGGATAGGAGGGGCCTGGGCAGAATGGGAGGGGTCAGACAGCAGAGGAGGGGTTTAGGAGGAGGAGCCTAGTCAGAATGGGTGGGGTTCAGGAGGAGCCTGGTCAGATTGGGTGGGGTCGGAGAGGTATACGAGGGGACTGGGCAGAATGGGAGGGGTCAGAGAGCAGAGGGATAGGAGGGGCCTGGGCAGAATGGGAGGGGTCAGACAGCAGAGGAGGGATTTAGGAGGAGCCTAGTCAGATTGGGTGGGGTCAGAGAGGAGGAGGAGCCTAGTCAGATTGGGTGGGGTCAGAGAGCAGAGGGATAGGAGGGGCCTGGGCAGAATGGGAGGGGTCAGACAGCAGAGGAGGGGTTTAGGAGGAGGAGCCTAGTCAGAATGGGTGGGGTTCAGGAGAAGGCTGGTCAGATTGGGTTGGTTCGGAGAGGTATACGAGGGGCCTAGGCAGAATGGGAGGGGACAGCAGAGGAGGGGTTTAGGAGGAGGAGCCTAGTCAGATTGGGTGGGGTCAGAGAGGAGGAGGAACCTAGTCAGATTGGGTGGGGTCAGAGAGCAGAGGGATAGGAGGGGCCTGGGCAGAATGGGAGGGGTCAGACAGCAGAGGAGGGGTTTAGGAGGAGGAGCCTAGTCAGAATGGGTGGGGTTCAGGAGGAGCCTGTTCAGATTGGGTGGGGTCGGAGAGGTATACGAGGGGCCTGGGCAGAATGGGAGGGGTCAGACAGCAGAGGAGGGATTTAGGAGGAGCCTAGTCAGATTGGGTGGGGTCAGAGAGGAGGAGGAGCCTAGTCAGATTGGGTGGGGTCAGAGAGCAGAGGGATAGGAGGGGCCTGGGCAGAATGGGAGGGGTCAGACAGCAGAGGAGGGGTTTAGGAGGAGGAGCCTAGTCAGAATGGGTGGGGTCAGAGAGGAGGAGGAGCCTAGTCAGATTGGGTGGGGTCAGAGAGCAGAGGGATAGGAGGGGCCTGGGCAGAATGGGAGGGGACAGCAGAGGAGGGGTTTAGGAGGAGGAGCCTAGTCAGATTGGGTGGGGTCAGAGAGGAGGAGGAGCCTAGTCAGAATGGGTGGGGTTCAGGAGAAGCCTGGTCAGATTGGGTTGGTTCGGAGAGGTATACGAGGGGCCTGGGCAGAATGGGAGGGGTCAGACAGCAGAGGAGGGATTTAGGAGGAGCCTAGTCAGATTGGGTGGGGTCAGAGAGGAGGAGGAGCCTAGTCAGATTGGGTGGGGTCAGAGAGCAGAGGGATAGGAGGGGCCTGGGCAGAATGGGAGGGGTCAGACAGCAGAGGAGGGGTTTAGGAGGAGGAGCCTAGTCAGAATGGGTGGGGTCAGAGAGGAGGAGGAGCCTAGTCAGATTGGGTGGGGGCAGAGGGATAGGAGGGGCCTGGGCAGAATGGGAGGGGACAGCAGAGGAGGGGTTTAGGAGGAGGAGCCTAGTCATATTGGGTGGGGTCAGAGAGGAGGAGGAGCCTAGTCAGATTGGGTGGGGTCAGAGAGCAGAGGGATAGGAGGGGCCTGGGCAGAATGGGAGGGGTCAGACAGCAGAGGAGGGGTTTAGGAGGAGGAGCCTAGTCAGAATGGGTGGGGTTCAGGAGGAGCCTGGTCAGATTGGGTGGGGTCGGAGAGGTATACGAGGGGCCTGGGCAGAATGGGAGGGGTCAGACAGCAGAGGAGGGATTTAGGAGGAGCCTAGTCAGATTGGGTGGGGTCAGAGAGGAGGAGGAGCCTAGTCAGATTGGGTGGGGTCAGAGAGCAGAGGGATAGGAGGGGCCTGGGCAGAATGGGAGGGGTCAGACAGCAGAGGAGGGGTTTAGGAGGAGCCTGGTCAGATTGGGTGGGGTCAGAGAGGATGGGTATAGGAGGAGCCTGAGCAGAATGGGTGGGGTCAGACAGCAGAGGAGGGTTTTGGAGGAGCCTGGTCAGATTGGGTGGGGTCGGAGAGGAGGGGTATAGGAGGAGCCTGCGCAGAATGGGTGGGGTCGGAGAGGAGGGGTTTAGGAGGAGCCTAGTCAGATTGGGCGGGGCCAGAGAGCAGAGGGATAGGAGGGGCCTGGGCAGAATGGGTGGGGTCAGACAGCAGAGGAGGGTTTTGGAGGAGCCTAGTCAGATTGGGTGGGGTCGGAGAGGAGGGGTATAGGAGGAGCCTAGTCAGATTGGGCGGGGCCAGAGAGCAGAGGGATAGGAGGGGCCTGGGCAGAATGGGTGGGGTCAGACAGCAGAGGAGGGTTTTGGAGGAGCCTAGTCAGATTGGGTGGGGTCGGAGAGGAGGGGTATAGGAGGAGCCTGCGCAGAATGGGTGGGGTCAGAGAGGAGGGGTTTAGGAGGAGCCTACTCAGATTGGGCGGGGCCAGAGAGCAGAGGGATAGGAGGGGCCTGGGCAGAATGGGAGGGGTCAGACAGCAGAGGAGGGGTTTAGGAGGAGCCTAGTCAGATTGGGCGGGGTCAGAGAGCAGAGGGATAGGAGGGGCCTGGGCAGAATGGGAGGGGTCAGACAGCAGAGGAGGGGTTTAGGAGGAGCCTAGTCAGATTGGGCGAGAGCAGAGGGATAGGTGTAGGGTCTGAGGGACTATGAAGGGGTCATAGATGGAGGAGGATCCTGACTTATGGTGGGGAACTGCAAAAACTTTTTTTATGCACCCCCCCTATACTCTCTGATTTCTGTTGGGAGGGGGCAGTCAACATTTGGGGGAGCAGTATTAAAAGGTGCTTGGGCGCAACGTGAAGGGCGATGAGGGGCACAGAATGGCATGGCTTCCAGGTACTTTTTGGGGGGGGCTACCATTAGTTTTTATTGCTCTGATCCTCCCTCATGGGGTGGACCCCAAATGGTTAGGGGCAACGGGGGAGGGGGGGGCGGCAAAAAGCTGTTTGACAGTTTCTGTTACCAACAGGGGTGACCATACGATTCTGCTGCAGTTATGTGGTATTGAAAGGTACAACAAGGAGCATGTGGCTGTATTTTTGCAGGTGGGGTGCCCCAAAATTTTACTGCCAGCAGCAGCAGCCCCCCTCCTCCCCACCCTGCAGATTGGTATAGGTACCTTTACGACATTTCTGTTGATAACAGAGGCTATAGCGAATCGCGCTACGAAATCCTAGAGCACTAACATTTGCTAAATAAAGGTGGCATCGGAGCATACGAATGAGGCAGGGAGAGGCTACTGTTGGCAATTGGTTTGGTGGGTCATAGTGAATAACCTCGGCATGCAAATAGGCAGTAGTGTGAGGATTGGCAGTGTCTGTAGAGAATTTTGGCATGCTCTTCAGTTTATTTTTTCCTCCTTACGTTGGCTATGAACTACAGAGGAAAGGCCTGGACTTACTGTTGGGCAAAACATGTATTTATGATATTAAGAAGTGTAGTCTGGCTGTACTGAGAGGGGCTGTACAGTACGGTAAATGCCTGTAAATCCCTGAAATGTGCATCCAACTGTCACTTGAGATTGAACAGTGAACGAAGCAGCTGGGTTACTGGCTGAATGTAAATGGAAGGCACATAGGAAGTGTGTTTGTGGTCACTCAAATTATTGAAACCTGCTTGATGCACTACCAAAGCTGGGGTACCAGGAGGGAACATTTGAGGGGTATTGAGATGGTGGTGTCCAGAGGTCAAAATATGTTTCAGAGACACAGAAGTACTGCGGTCCTGGTCCCACATTGGGGGTAGTCAAAAGTCCCTGCTAAAGATTTCTGTCCAACTGTTACCACATTTCGTGCAGCCTGGCTCCCTCTGAAACGATTCCCCAGTGTTTTTCGATCCTACAGATGACTGTAGCAAACTTCCCAAATTTTTTCTTGGCCTCATACCCCCAGAGGAGTGCCTGACATTTGCCAGCCTAACGATACTCACGTTCTGGGAAAAACCTCACTAACCATGCATATTTATGCACCACACATGGCAAATCCTTACAATTGCAGAACATCATATCGCACTCGTCATCTTTGAGGTGCTGTACGTATTTGGATTTGAGGGAAATATTCATCCTTGCTTGCTCTCCCATCTGAAGTCTATGGTGCTGCTGTTCCTTTCTCACATGTCCCTTCAAAGAGACAAGTGACACACAGACTCAATCACTCAGCAAACATATTTGCTTTGACGCTTTCATCTTGCTGTTTACCTTCCAAATATTCCCCCTTCACCAAAAATACAGGCCAGCCATTTCTCATCCCCTCAGTCATCGCAGTCCTTCACTCCTTAGGCCCTGCAAGACCACCATGAACAAGATTCATGTCAGCAAGCAGAAAAAAAGCCTCAGTGTGCTCTTTTGTTCATACTGCTGCCCTCTAGTAACACTTCATGGCAACTGCAGCATAAGAATGGGTCTGAGAAGAGGGCTGTCCTATGCAAATAATGTCCTCCCATGCATACTTTCTTCTTAGACGGTCGGCGGCTTGTGCCGTGATACCCCCTCCAACATATGGTCTTCAACCAAATTTTAAAAAAGCCCACCTGCCTTAGACGAAGGATTTTGCCACTCAAAGGAAGCACATGGGGACATCACCCTCATTTAGCAGGGTCCTAAATTGCCTGCTGTCAGCCTGTATACAGAACAAGGGCGTTCGTGGGCGTTCCTCAAAGGAAGGAGGTGGGTGATTAAATCCACAGTGCCAGGGCAGGCCCAGCCCAGCCCAGCCCAGTCTGGCACAGCGCACTGCTCTGGAGGTCTATTCCTTCACATCCTGCAGCAGGCATGATGCAGACCTACTAGAGCAAAGGCTTGACTCCTCTGCCCTTGTCTGTCTCTTAAAGGAAACAATCTTTCTAGCTTCTTATTGCACCTAATAAATGGACTCTAGCTTGCCTCAAACTCAACCCATCATTTCATTAGCCAGAGCTCATACTTGACCTTTATTTCTATCCAAGTTCACTGGCACCAAACCCCTGCTTTGAGCGAGTGGCTCGCACCAAAATTAAATATCACCTTCATCCAACCTATTTTACAATAAGTCTAGCACCTTCCCCGCATTCTTGTGCTCAGTTATAACCCCCAATACCACAATTGCACTCTGCAATTCACCAAACTTAAAGGACAAAGAATGAAGACATTGATAAAGGAAGATAAGGCCTTGTCCCTATTGCACCTACTTGAAAAATAGGGCAGTTGGTAGAAGGTCATGAGGGAAAACATTTGAAATGTTTGGACACACCTGCCAAAAAAAAGTAGCAAAAAAAAAAAAAAATCACTGTTTGAAAATTTCCCACCTTGGGATACTTCTACAGCATTGGCAGGATTCGAACCCTGGCCTCTGAGGGCTGTCCACACCAAAGGTACAAGACTTACCTTTGAGCTATAGCTCCTTGGTGGTCTAAAGGTTTGCAGTAGTAACTATAAGCAACATACAGGCCTTGGTGTCCTTCCCTGCGGCTTCCATTGCACATAAAAAGG
Source organism: Lissotriton helveticus (assembly GCF_964261635.1). Classification (NCBI taxonomy): domain Eukaryota; kingdom Metazoa; phylum Chordata; class Amphibia; order Caudata; family Salamandridae; genus Lissotriton; species Lissotriton helveticus. The sequence continues at coordinate 1,813,931,895 of NC_136057.1, forward strand.
ATGACCATGACATAAGGACAATTTGATAGGCTACTTACATGGAAACCAGTGTGGTCCAGTGGGTAAGTTCCTGCCTTCCATCCAGGCAACCAGGGTTCAAATCCCGGGTTCGGCACCAGATGACTGATGGTGGCACAGCAGAGGTAAGCTGGAGGTGGGCCTAAATGGCCAATTGGTAAGTAAAATGTGTCTGTGTGTTGTGGAAGAGTGGAATCATGCCTAGCGAACGAGGGATTGCAGATTGGTTGGTAAGTAAAATAGGTGTGGCCTGAACAGAGACAGGTGAAAGAAAGGGAACAGGTGTTGTGTGTTAGAGGAGGACCCTAGTCAGATTGGGGGTGGTCAGAGAGGAGGGGTTCAGGAGGAGCCTAGTCAGATTGGGTGGAGTCAGAGAGGAGAGGGATAGGAGGGGCCTGGGCAGAATGGGAGGGGTCAGACAGCAGAAGAGGGGTTTAGGAGGAGGAGCCTAGTCAGAATGGGTGGGGTTCAGGAGGAGCCTGGTCAGATTGGGTGGGGTCGGAGAGGTATACGAGGGGACTGGGCAGAATGGGAGGGGTCAGAGAGGAGGGGTATAGGAGGAGCCTAGTCAGATTGGGTGGGGTCAGAGAGCAGAGGAGGGGTTTAGGAGGAGGAGCCTAGTCAGAATGGGTGGGGTTCAGGAGAAGCCTGGTCAGATTGGGTTGGTTCGGAGAGGTATACGAGGGGCCTGGGCAGAATGGGAGGGGTCAGACAGCAGAGGAGGGATTTAGGAGGAGCCTAGTCAGATTGGGTGGGGTCAGAGAGCAGAGGGATAGGAGGGGCCTGGGCAGAATGGGAGGGGTCAGACAGCAGAGGAGGGGTTTAGGAGGAGGAGCCTAGTCAGATTGGGTGGGGTCAGAGAGGAGGAGGAGCCTAGTCAGATTGGGTGGGGTCAGAGAGCAGAGGGATAGGAGGGGCCTGGGCAGAATGGGAGGGGTCAGACAGCAGAGGAGGGGTTTAGGAGGAGGAGCCTAGTCAGAATGGGTGGGGTTCAGGAGAAGCCTGGTCAGATTGGGTTGGTTCGGAGAGGTATACGAGGGGCCTGGGCAGAATGGGAGGGGACAGCAGAGGAGGGGTTTAGGAGGAGCCTAGTCAGATTGGGTGGGGTCTGAGAGGAGGAGGAGCCTAGTCAGATTGGGTGGGGTCAGAGAGCAGAGGGATAGGAGGGGCCTGGGCAGAATGGGAGGGGACAGCAGAGGAGGGGTTTAGGAGGAGGAGCCTAGTCAGATTGGGTGGGGTCAGAGAGGAGGAGGAGCCTAGTCAGAATGGGTGGGGTTCAGGAGAAGCCTGGTCAGATTGGGTTGGTTCGGAGAGGTATACGAGGGGCCTGGGCAGAATGGGAGGGGTCAGACAGCAGAGGAGGGATTTAGGAGGAGCCTAGTCAGATTGGGTGGGGTCAGAGAGGAGGAGGAGCCTAGTCAGATTGGGTGGGGTCAGAGAGCAGAGGGATAGGAGGGGCCTGGGAAGAATGGGAGGGGTCAGACAGCAGAGGAGGGGTTTAGGAGGAGCCTGGTCAGATTGGGTGGGGTCAGAGAGGATGGGTATAGGAGGAGCCTGAGCAGAATGGGTGGGGTCAGACAGCAGAGGAGGGTTTTGGAGGAGCCTGGTCAGATTGGGTGGGGTCGGAGAGGAGGGGTATAGGAGGAGCCTGCGCAGAATGGGTGGGGTCGGAGAGGAGGTGTTTAGGAGGAGCCTAGTCAGATTGGGCTGGGCCAGAAAGCAGAGGGATAGGAGGGGCCTGGGCAGAATGGGGGGGGTCAGACAGCAGAGGAGGGTTTTGGAGGAGCCTAGTCAGATTGGGTGGGGTCGGAGAGGAGGGGTATAGGAGGAGCCTAGTCAGATTGGGCGGGGCCAGAGAGCAGAGGGATAGGAGGGGCCTGGGCAGAATGGGTGGGGTCAGACAGCAGAGGAGGGTTTTGGAGGAGCCTAGTCAGATTGGGTGGGGTCAGAGAGGAGGAGGAGCCTAGTCAGATTGGGTGGGGTCAGAGAGCAGAGGGATAGGAGGGGCCTGGGCAGAATGGGAGGGGTCAGACAGCAGAGGAGGGGTTTAGGAGGAGGAGCCTAGTCAGAATGGGTGGGGTTCAGGAGAAGCCTGGTCAGATTGGGTTGGTTCGGAGAGGTATACGAGGGGCCTGGGCAGAATGGGAGGGGACAGCAGAGGAGGGGTTTAGGAGGAGGAGCCTAGTCAGATTGGGTGGGGTCAGAGAGGAGGAGGAGCCTAGTCAGATTGGGTGGGGTCAGAGAGCAGAGGGATAGGAGGGGCCTGGGCAGAATGGGAGGGGTTCAGGAGGAGCCTGGTCAGATTGGGTGGGGTCGGAGAGGGATAGGAGGGGCCTGGGCAGAATGGGAGGGGTCAGACAGCAGAAGAGGGGTTTAGGAGGAGGAGCCTAGTCAGAATGGGTGGGGTTCAGGAGGAGCCTGGTCAGATTGGGTGGGGTCGGAGAGGTATACGAGGGGACTGGGCAGAATGGGAGGGGTCAGAGAGGAGGGGTATAGGAGGAGCCTAGTCAGATTGGGTGGGGTCAGAGAGCAGAGGGATAGGAGGGGCCTGGGCAGAATGGGAGGGGTCAGACAGCAGAGGAGGGGTTTAGGAGGAGGAGCCTAGTCAGAATGGGTGGGGTTCAGGAGGAGCCTGGTCAGATTGGGTGGGGTCGGAGAGGTATACGAGGGGACTGGGCAGAATGGGAGGGGTCAGAGAGCAGAGGGATAGGAGGGGCCTGGGCAGAATGGGAGGGGTCAGACAGCAGAGGAGGGATTTAGGAGGAGCCTAGTCAGATTGGGTGGGGTCAGAGAGGAGGAGGAGCCTAGTCAGATTGGGTGGGGTCAGAGAGCAGAGGGATAGGAGGGGCCTGGGCAGAATGGGAGGGGTCAGACAGCAGAGGAGGGGTTTAGGAGGAGGAGCCTAGTCAGAATGGGTGGGGTTCAGGAGAAGGCTGGTCAGATTGGGTTGGTTCGGAGAGGTATACGAGGGGCCTAGGCAGAATGGGAGGGGACAGCAGAGGAGGGGTTTAGGAGGAGGAGCCTAGTCAGATTGGGTGGGGTCAGAGAGGAGGAGGAACCTAGTCAGATTGGGTGGGGTCAGAGAGCAGAGGGATAGGAGGGGCCTGGGCAGAATGGGAGGGGTCAGACAGCAGAGGAGGGGTTTAGGAGGAGGAGCCTAGTCAGAATGGGTGGGGTTCAGGAGGAGCCTGTTCAGATTGGGTGGGGTCGGAGAGGTATAGGAGGGGCCTGGGCAGAATGGGAGGGGTCAGACAGCAGAGGAGGGATTTAGGAGGAGCCTAGTCAGATTGGGTGGGGTCAGAGAGGAGGAGGAGCCTAGTCAGATTGGGTGGGGTCAGAGAGCAGAGGGATAGGAGGGGCCTGGGCAGAATGGGAGGGGTCAGACAGCAGAGGAGGGGTTTAGGAGGAGGAGCCTAGTCAGAATGGGTGGGGTCAGAGAGGAGGAGGAGCCTAGTCAGATTGGGTGGGGTCAGAGAGCAGAGGGATAGGAGGGGCCTGGGCAGAATGGGAGGGGTCAGACAGCAGAGGAGGGGTTTAGGAGGAGGAGCCTACTCAGAATGGGTGGGGTTCAGGAGGAGCCTGGTCAGATTGGGTGGGGTCGGAGAGGTATACGAGGGGCCTGGGCAGAATGGGAGGGGTCAGACAGCAGAGGAGGGATTTAGGAGGAGCCTAGTCAGATTGGGTGGGGTCAGAGAGGAGGAGGAGCCTAGTCAGATTGGGTGGGGTCAGAGAGCAGAGGGATAGGAGGGGCCTGGGCAGAATGGTAGGGGTCAGACAGCAGAGGAGGGGTTTAGGAGGAGCCTGGTCAGATTGGGTGGGGTCAGAGAGGATGGGTATAGGAGGAGCCTGGGCAGAATGGGAGGGGTCAGACAGCAGAGGAGGGGTTTAGGAGGAGCCTAGTCAGATTGGGCGAGAGCAGAGGGATAGGTGTAGGGTCTGAGGGACTATGAAGGGGTCATAGATGGAGGAGGATCCTGACTTATGGTGGGGAACTGCAAAAACTTTTTTTATGCACCCCCCTATACTCTCTGATTTCTGTTGGGAGGGGGCAGTCAACATTTGGGACCGCAGTATTAAAAGATGCTTGGGCGCAACGTGAAGGGCGATGAGGGGCACAGAATGGCATGGCTTCCAGGTACTTTTTGGGGGGGGCTACCATTAGTTTTTATTGCTCTGATCCTCCCTCATGGGGTGGACCCCAAATGGTTAGGGGCAACGGGGGAGGGGGGGCGGCAAAAAGCTGTTTGACAGTTTCTGTTACCAACAGGGGTGACCATACGATTCTGCTGCAGTTATGTGGTATTGAAAGGTACAACAAGGAGCATGTGGCTGTATTTTTGCAGGTGGGGTGCCCCAAAATTTTACTGCCAGCAGCAGCAGCCCCCCTCCTCCCCACCCTGCAGATTGGTATAGGTACCTTTACGACATTTCTGTTGATAACAGAGGCTATAGCGAATCGCGCTACGAAATCCTAGAGCACTAACATTTGCTAAATAAAGGTGGCATCGGAGCATACGAATGAGGCAGGGAGAGGCTACTGTTGGCAATTGGTTTGGTGGGTCATAGTGAATAACCTCGGCATGCAAATAGGCAGAAGTGTGAGGATTGGCAGTGTCTGTAGAGAATTTTGGCATGCTCTTCAGTTTATTTTTTCCTCCTTACGTTGGCTATGAACTACAGAGGAAAGGCCTGGACTTACTGTTGGGCAAAACATGTATTTATGATATTAAGAAGTGTAGTCTGGCTGTACTGAGAGGGGCTGTACAGTACGGTAAATGCCTGTAAATCCCTGAAATGTGCATCCAACTGTCACTTGAGATTGAACAGTGAACGAAGCAGCTGGGTTACTGGCTGAATGTAAATGGAAGGCACATAGGAAGTGTGTTTGTGGTCACTCAAATTATTGAAACCTGCTTGATGCACTACCAAAGCTGGGGTACCAGGAGGGAACATTTGAGGGGTATTGAGATGGTGGTGTCCAGAGGTCAAAATATGTTTCAGAGACACAGAAGTACTGCGGTCCTGGTCCCACATTGGGGGTAGTCAAAAGTCCCTGCTAAAGATTTCTGTCCAACTGTTACCACATTTTGTGCAGCCTGGCTCCCTCTGAAACGATTCCCCAGTGTTTTTCGATCCTACAGATGACTGTAGCAAACTTCCCAAATTTTTTCTTGGACTCATACCCCCAGAGGAGTGCCTGACATTTGCCAGCCTAACGATACTCACGTTCTGGGAAAAACCTCACTAACCATGCATATTTATGCACCACACATGGCAAATCCTTACAATTGCAGAACATCATATCGCACTCGTCATCTTTGAGGTGCTGTACGTATTTGGATTTGAGGGAAATATTCATCCTTGCTTGCTCTCCCATCTGAAGTCTATGGTGCTGCTGTTCCTTTCTCACATGTCCCTTCAAAGAGACAAGTGACACACAGACTCAATCACTCAGCAAACATATTTGCTTTGACGCTTTCATCTTGCTGTTTACCTTCCAAATATTCCCCCTTCACCAAAAATACAGGCCAGCCATTTCTCATCCCCTCAGTCATCGCAGTCCTTCACTCCTTAGGCCCTGCAAGACCACCATGAACAAGATTCATGTCAGCAAGCAGAAAAAAAGCCTCAGTGTGCTCTTTTGTTCATACTGCTGCCCTCTAGTAACACTTCATGGCAACTGCAGCATAAGAATGGGTCTGAGAAGAGGGCTGTCCTATGCAAATAATGTCCTCCCATGCATACTTTCTTCTTAGACGGTCGGCGGCTTGTGCCGTGATACCCCCTCCAACATATGGTCTTCAACCAAATTTTAAAAAAGCCCACCTGCCTTAGACGAAGGATTTTGCCACTCAAAGGAAGCACATGGGGACATCACCCTCATTTAGCAGGGTCCTAAATTGCCTGCTGTCAGCCTGTATACAGAACAAGGGCGTTCGTGGGCGTTCCTCAAAGGAAGGAGGTGGGTGATTAAATCCACAGTGCCAGGGCAGGCCCAGCCCAGCCCAGCCCAGCCCAGCCCAGTCTGGCCCAGCGCACTGCTGTGGAGGTCTATTCCTTCACATCCTGCAGCAGGCATGATGCAGACCTACTAGAGCAAAGGCTGGACTCCTCTGCCCTTGTCTGTCTCTTAAAGGAAACAATCTTTCTAGCTTCTTATTGCACCTAATAAATGGACTCTAGCTTGCCTCAAACTCAACCCATCATTTCATTAGCCAGAGCTCATACTTGACCTTTATTTCTATCCAAGTTCACTGGCACCAAACCCCTGCTTTGAGCGAGTGGCTCACACCAAAATTAAATATCACCTTCATCCAACCTATTTTACAATAAGTGTAACACCTTCCCCGCATTCTTGTGCTCAGTTATAACCCCCAATACCACAATTGCACTCTGCAATTCACCAAACTTAAAGGACAAAGAATGAAGACATTGATAAAGGAAGATAAGGCCTTGTCCCTATTGCACCTACTTGAAAAATAGGGCAGTTGGTAGAAGGTCATGAGGGAAAACATTTGAAATGTTTGGACACACCTGCCAAAAAAAAGTAGCAAAAAAAAAAAAAATCACTGTTTGAAAATTTCCCACCTTGGGATACTTCTACAGCATTGGCAGGATTCAAACCCTGGCCTCTGAGGGCTGTCCACACCAAAGGTACAAGACTTACCTTTGAGCTATAGCTCCTTGGTGGTCTAAAGGTTTGCAGTAGTAACTATAAGCAACATACAGGCCTTGGTGTCCTTCCCTGCGGCTTCCATTGCACATAAAAAGGATGACCATGACATAAGGACAATTTGATAGGCTACTTACATGGAAACCAGTGTGGTCCAGTGGGTAAGTTCCTGCCTTCCATCCAGGCAACCAGGGTTCAAATCCCGGGTTCGGCACCAGATGACTGATGGTGGCACAGCAGAGGTAAGCTGGAGGTGGGCCTAAATGGCCAATTGGTAAGTAAAATGTGTCTGTGTGTTGTGGAAGAGTGGAATCATGCCTAGCGAATGAGGGATTGCTGATTGGTTGGTAAGTAAAATAGGTGTGGCCTGAACAGAGACAGGTGAAAGAAAGGGAACAGGTGTTGTGTGTTAGAGGAGGACCCTAGTCAGATTGGGGGTGGTCAGAGAGGAGGGGTTCAGGAGGAGCCTAGTCAGATTGGGTGGAGTCAGAGAGGAGAGGGATAGGAGGGGCCTGGGCAGAATGGGAGGGGTCAGACAGCAGAAGAGGGGTTTAGGAGGAGGAGCCTGGTCAGATTGGGTGGGGTCGGAGAGGTATACGAGGGGACTGGGCAGAATGGGAGGGGTCAGAGAGGAGGGGTATAGGAGGAGCCTAGTCAGATTGGGTGGGGTCAGAGAGCAGAGGAGGGGTTTAGGAGGAGGAGCCTAGTCAGATTGGGTGGAGTCAGAGAGGAGAGGGATAGGAGGGGCCTGGGCAGAATGGGAGGGGTCAGACAGCAGAAGAGGGGTTTAGGAGGAAGAGCCTAGGCAGAATGGGTGGGGTCAGAGAGGAGGAGGAGCCTAGTCAGATTGGGTGGGGTCAGAGAGCAGAGGGATAGGAGGGGCCTGGGCAGAATGGGAGGGGTCAGACAGCAGAAGAGGGGTTTAGGAGGAGGAGCCTAGTCAGAATGGGTGGGGTTCAGGAGAAGCCTGGTCAGATTGGGTTGGTTCGGAGAGGTATACGAGGGGCCTGGGCAGAATGGGAGGGGTCAGACAGCAGAGGAGGGATTTAGGAGGAGCCTAGTCAGATTGGGTGGGGTCAGAGAGGAGGAGGAGCCTAGTCAGATTGGGTGGGGTCAGAGAGCAGAGGGATAGGAGGGGCCTGGGCAGAATGGGAGGGGTCAGACAGCAGAGGAGGGGTTTAGGAGGAGGAGCCTAGTCAGAATGGGTGGGGTCAGAGAGGAGGAGGAGCCTAGTCAGATTGGGTGGGGTCAGAGAGCAGAGGGATAGGAGGGGCCTGGGCAGAATGGTAGGGGTCAGACAGCAGAGGAGGGGTTTAGGAGGAGCCTGGTCAGATTGGGTGGGGTCAGAGAGGATGGGTATAGGAGGAGCCTGGGCAGAATGGGAGGGGTCAGACAGCAGAGGAGGGGTTTAGGAGGAGCCTAGTCAGATTGGGCGGGGTCAGAGAGCAGAGGGATAGGAGGGGCCTGGGCAGAATGGGAGGGGTCAGACAGCAGAGGAGGGGTTTAGGAGGAGCCTAGTCAGATTGGGCGAGAGCAGAGGGATAGGTGTAGGGTCTGAGGGACTATGAAGGGGTCATAGATGGAGGAGGATCCTGACTTATGGTGGGGAACTGCAAAAACTTTTTTTATGCACCCCCCTATACTCTCTGATTTCTGTTGGGAGGGGGCAGTCAACATTTGGGGGAGCAGTATTAAAAGATGCTTGGGCGCAACGTGAAGGGCGATGAGGGGCACAGAATGGCATGGCTTCCAGGTACTTTTTGGGGGGGGCTACCATTAGTTTTTATTGCTCTGATCCTCCCTCATGGGGTGGACCCCAAATGGTTAGGGGCAACGGGGGAGGGGGGGCGGCAAAAAGCTGTTTGACAGTTTCTGTTACCAACAGGGGTGACCATACGATTCTGCTGCAGTTATGTGGTATTGAAAGGTACAACAAGGAGCATGTGGCTGTATTTTTGCAGGTGGGGTGCCCCAAAATTTTACTGCCAGCAGCAGCAGCCCCCCTCCTCCCCACCCTGCAGATTGGTATAGGTACCTTTACGACATTTCTGTTGATAACAGAGGCTATAGCGAATCGCGCTACGAAATCCTAGAGCACTAACATTTGCTAAATAAAGGTGGCATCGGAGCATACGAATGAGGCAGGGAGAGGCTACTGTTGGCAATTGGTTTGGTGGGTCATAGTGAATAACCTCGGCATGCAAATAGGCAGAAGTGTGAGGATTGGCAGTGTCTGTAGAGAATTTTGGCATGCTCTTCAGTTTATTTTTTCCTCCTTACGTTGGCTATGAACTACAGAGGAAAGGCCTGGACTTACTGTTGGGCAAAACATGTATTTATGATATTAAGAAGTGTAGTCTGGCTGTACTGAGAGGGTCTGTACAGTACGGTAAATGCCTGTAAATCCCTGAAATGTGCATCCAACTGTCACTTGAGATTGAACAGTGAACGAAGCAGCTGGGTTACTGGCTGAATGTAAATGGAAGGCACATAGGAAGTGTGTTTGTGGTCACTCAAATTATTGAAACCTGCTTGATGCACTACCAAAGCTGGGGTACCAGGAGGGAACATTTGAGGGGTATTGAGATGGTGGTGTCCAGAGGTCAAAATATGTTTCAGAGACACAGAAGTACTGCGGTCCTGGTCCCACATTGGGGGTAGTCAAAAGTCCCTGCTAAAGATTTCTGTCCAACTGTTACCACATTTTGTGCAGCCTGGCTCCCTCTGAAACGATTCCCCAGTGTTTTTCGATCCTACAGATGACTGTAGCAAACTTCCCAAATTTTTTCTTGGCCTCATACCCCCAGAGGAGTGCCTGACATTTGCCAGCCTAACGATACTCACGTTCTGGGAAAAACCTCACTAACCATGCATATTTATGCACCACACATGGCAAATCCTTACAATTGCAGAACATCATATCGCACTCGTCATCTTTGAGGTGCTGTACGTATTTGGATTTGAGGGAAATATTCATCCTTGCTTGCTCTCCCATCTGAAGTCTATGGTGCTGCTGTTCCTTTCTCACATGTCCCTTCAAAGAGACAAGTGACACACAGACTCAATCACTCAGCAAACATATTTGCTTTGACGCTTTCATCTTGCTGTTTACCTTCCAAATATTCCCCCTTCACTAAAAATACAGGCCAGCCATTTCTCATCCCCTCAGTCATCGCAGTCCTTCACTCCTTAGGCCCTGCAAGACCACCATGAACAAGATTCATGTCAGCAAGCAGAAAAAAAGCCTCAGTGTGCTCTTTTGTTCATACTGCTGCCCTCTAGTAACACTTCATGGCAACTGCAGCATAAGAATGGGTCTGAGAAGAGGGCTGTCCTATGCAAATAATGTCCTCCCATGCATACTTTCTTATTAGACGGTCGGCGGCTTGTGCCGTGATACCCCCTCCAACATATGGTCTTCAACCAAATTTTAAAAAAGCCCACCTGCCTTAGACGAAGGATTTTGCCACTCAAAGGAAGCACATGGGGACATCACCCTCATTTAGCAGGGTCCTAAATTGCCTGCTGTCAGCCTGTATACAGAACAAGGGCGTTCGTGGGCGTTCCTCAAAGGAAGGAGGTGGGTGATTAAATCCACAGTGCCAGGGCAGGCCCAGCCCAGCCCAGCCCAGCCCAGCCCAGCCCAGCCCAGTCTGGCACAGCGCACTGCTGTGGAGGTCTATTCCTTCACATCCTGCAGCAGGCATGATGCAGACCTACTAGAGCAAAGGCTGGACTCCTCTGCCCTTGTCTGTCTCTTAAAGGAAACAATCTTTCTAGCTTCTTATTGCACCTAATAAATGGACTCTAGCTTGCCTCAAACTCAACCCATCATTTCATTAGCCAGAGCTCATACTTGACCTTTATTTCTATCCAAGTTCACTGGCACCAAACCCCTGCTTTGAGCGAGTGGCTCACACCAAAATTAAATATCACCTTCATCCAACCTATTTTACAATAAGTGTAACACCTTCCCCGCATTCTTGTGCTCAGTTATAACCCCCAATACCACAATTGCACTCTGCAATTCACCAAACTTAAAGGACAAAGAATGAAGACATTGATAAAGGAAGATAAGGCCTTGTCCCTATTGCACCTACTTGAAAAATAGGGCAGTTGGTAGAAGGTCATGAGGGAAAACATTTGAAATGTTTGGACACACCTGCCAAAAAAAAGTAGCAAAAAAAAAAAAAATCACTGTTTGAAAATTTCCCACCTTGGGATACTTCTACAGCATTGGCAGGATTCAAACCCTGGCCTCTGAGGGCTGTCCACACCAAAGGTACAAGACTTACCTTTGAGCTATAGCTCCTTGGTGGTCTAAAGGTTTGCAGTAGTAACTATAAGCAACATACAGGCCTTGGTGTCCTTCCCTGCGGCTTCCATTGCACATAAAAAGGATGACCATGACATAAGGACAATTTGATAGGCTACTTACATGGAAACCAGTGTGGTCCAGTGGGTAAGTTCCTGCCTTCCATCCAGGCAACCAGGGTTCAAATCCCGGGTTCGGCACCAGATGACTGATGGTGGCACAGCAGAGGTAAGCTGGAGGTGGGCCTAAATGGCCAATTGGTAAGTAAAATGTGTCTGTGTGTTGTGGAAGAGTGGAATCATGCCTAGCGAATGAGGGATTGCTGATTGGTTGGTAAGTAAAATAGGTGTGGCCTGAACAGAGACAGGTGAAAGAAAGGGAACAGGTGTTGTGTGTTAGAGGAGGACCCTAGTCAGATTGGGGGTGGTCAGAGAGGAGGGGTTCAGGAGGAGCCTAGTCAGATTGGGTGGAGTCAGAGAGGAGAGGGATAGGAGGGGCCTGGGCAGAATGGGAGGGGTCAGACAGCAGAAGAGGGGTTTAGGAGGAGGAGCCTGGTCAGATTGGGTGGGGTCGGAGAGGTATACGAGGGGACTGGGCAGAATGGGAGGGGTCAGAGAGGAGGGGTATAGGAGGAGCCTAGTCAGATTGGGTGGGGTCAGAGAGCAGAGGAGGGGTTTAGGAGGAGGAGCCTAGTCAGATTGGGTGGAGTCAGAGAGGAGAGGGATAGGAGGGGCCTGGGCAGAATGGGAGGGGTCAGACAGCTGAAGAGGGGTTTAGGAGGAAGAGCCTAGGCAGAATGGGTGGGGTCAGAGAGGAGGAGGAGCCTAGTCAGATTGGGTGGGGTCAGAGAGCAGAGGGATAGGAGGGGCCTGGGCAGAATGGGAGGGGTCAGACAGCAGAAGAGGGGTTTAGGAGGAGGAGCCTAGTCAGAATGGGTGGGGTTCAGGAGAAGCCTGGTCAGATTGGGTTGGTTCGGAGAGGTATACGAGGGGCCTGGGCAGAATGGGAGGGGTCAGACAGCAGAGGAGGGATTTAGGAGGAGCCTAGTCAGATTGGGTGGGGTCAGAGAGGAGGAGGAGCCTAGTCAGATTGGGTGGGGTCAGAGAGCAGAGGGATAGGAGGGGCCTGGGCAGAATGGGAGGGGTCAGACAGCAGAGGAGGGGTTTAGGAGGAGGAGCCTAGTCAGAATGGGTGGGGTCAGAGAGGAGGAGGAGCCTAGTCAGATTGGGTGGGGTCAGAGAGCAGAGGGATAGGAGGGGCCTGGGCAGAATGGTAGGGGTCAGACAGCAGAGGAGGGGTTTAGGAGGAGCCTGGTCAGATTGGGTGGGGTCAGAGAGGATGGGTATAGGAGGAGCCTGGGCAGAATGGGAGGGGTCAGACAGCAGAGGAGGGGTTTAGGAGGAGCCTAGTCAGATTGGGCGGGGTCAGAGAGCAGAGGGATAGGAGGGGCCTGGGCAGAATGGGAGGGGTCAGACAGCAGAGGAGGGGTTTAGGAGGAGCCTAGTCAGATTGGGCGAGAGCAGAGGGATAGGTGTAGGGTCTGAGGGACTATGAAGGGGTCATAGATGGAGGAGGATCCTGACTTATGGTGGGGAACTGCAAAAACTTTTTTTATGCACCCCCCTATACTCTCTGATTTCTGTTGGGAGGGGGCAGTCAACATTTGGGACCGCAGTATTAAAAGATGCTTGGGCGCAACGTGAAGGGCGATGAGGGGCACAGAATGGCATGGCTTCCAGGTACTTTTTGGGGGGGGCTACCATTAGTTTTTATTGCTCTGATCCTCCCTCATGGGGTGGACCCCAAATGGTTAGGGGCAACGGGGGAGGGGGGGCGGCAAAAAGCTGTTTGACAGTTTCTGTTACCAACAGGGGTGACCATACGATTCTGCTGCAGTTATGTGGTATTGAAAGGTACAACAAGGAGCATGTGGCTGTATTTTTGCAGGTGGGGTGCCCCAAAATTTTACTGCCAGCAGCAGCAGCCCCCCTCCTCCCCACCCTGCAGATTGGTATAGGTACCTTTACGACATTTCTGTTGATAACAGAGGCTATAGCGAATCGCGCTACGAAATCCTAGAGCACTAACATTTGCTAAATAAAGGTGGCATCGGAGCATACGAATGAGGCAGGGAGAGGCTACTGTTGGCAATTGGTTTGGTGGGTCATAGTGAATAACCTCGGCATGCAAATAGGCAGAAGTGTGAGGATTGGCAGTGTCTGTAGAGAATTTTGGCATGCTCTTCAGTTTATTTTTTCCTCCTTACGTTGGCTATGAACTACAGAGGAAAGGCCTGGACTTACTGTTGGGCAAAACATGTATTTATGATATTAAGAAGTGTAGTCTGGCTGTACTGAGAGGGGCTGTACAGTACGGTAAATGCCTGTAAATCCCTGAAATGTGCATCCAACTGTCACTTGAGATTGAACAGTGAACGAAGCAGCTGGGTTACTGGCTGAATGTAAATGGAAGGCACATAGGAAGTGTGTTTGTGGTCACTCAAATTATTGAAACCTGCTTGATGCACTACCAAAGCTGGGGTACCAGGAGGGAACATTTGAGGGGTATTGAGATGGTGGTGTCCAGAGGTCAAAATATGTTTCAGAGACACAGAAGTACTGCGGTCCTGGTCCCACATTGGGGGTAGTCAAAAGTCCCTGCTAAAGATTTCTGTCCAACTGTTACCACATTTTGTGCAGCCTGGCTCCCTCTGAAACGATTCCCCAGTGTTTTTCGATCCTACAGATGACTGTAGCAAACTTCCCAAATTTTTTCTTGGCCTCATACCCCCAGAGGAGTGCCTGACATTTGCCAGCCTAACGATACTCACGTTCTGGGAAAAACCTCACTAACCATGCATATTTATGCACCACACATGGCAAATCCTTACAATTGCAGAACATCATATCGCACTCGTCATCTTTGAGGTGCTGTACGTATTTGGATTTGAGGGAAATATTCATCCTTGCTTGCTCTCCCATCTGAAGTCTATGGTGCTGCTGTTCCTTTCTCACATGTCCCTTCAAAGAGACAAGTGACACACAGACTCAATCACTCAGCAAACATATTTGCTTTGACGCTTTCATCTTGCTGTTTACCTTCCAAATATTCCCCCTTCACTAAAAATACAGGCCAGCCATTTCTCATCCCCTCAGTCATCGCAGTCCTTCACTCCTTAGGCCCTGCAAGACCACCATGAACAAGATTCATGTCAGCAAGCAGAAAAAAAGCCTCAGTGTGCTCTTTTGTTCATACTGCTGCCCTCTAGTAACACTTCATGGCAACTGCAGCATAAGAATGGGTCTGAGAAGAGGGCTGTCCTATGCAAATAATGTCCTCCCATGCATACTTTCTTATTAGACGGTCGGCGGCTTGTGCCGTGATACCCCCTCCAACATATGGTCTTCAACCAAATTTTAAAAAAGCCCACCTGCCTTAGACGAAGGATTTTGCCACTCAAAGGAAGCACATGGGGACATCACCCTCATTTAGCAGGGTCCTAAATTGCCTGCTGTCAGCCTGTATACAGAACAAGGGCGTTCGTGGGCGTTCCTCAAAGGAAGGAGGTGGGTGATTAAATCCACAGTGCCAGGGCAGGCCCAGCCCAGCCCAGCCCAGCCCAGCCCAGCCCAGCCCAGTCTGGCACAGCGCACTGCTGTGGAGGTCTATTCCTTCACATCCTGCAGCAGGCATGATGCAGACCTACTAGAGCAAAGGCTGGACTCCTCTGCCCTTGTCTGTCTCTTAAAGGAAACAATCTTTCTAGCTTCTTATTGCACCTAATAAATGGACTCTAGCTTGCCTCAAACTCAACCCATCATTTCATTAGCCAGAGCTCATACTTGACCTTTATTTCTATCCAAGTTCACTGGCACCAAACCCCTGCTTTGAGCGAGTGGCTCACACCAAAATTAAATATCACCTTCATCCAACCTATTTTACAATAAGTGTAACACCTTCCCCGCATTCTTGTGCTCAGTTATAACCCCCAATACCACAATTGCACTCTGCAATTCACCAAACTTAAAGGACAAAGAATGAAGACATTGATAAAGGAAGATAAGGCCTTGTCCCTATTGCACCTACTTGAAAAATAGGGCAGTTGGTAGAAGGTCATGAGGGAAAACATTTGAAATGTTTGGACACACCTGCCAAAAAAAAGTAGCAAAAAAAAAAAAAATCACTGTTTGAAAATTTCCCACCTTGGGATACTTCTACAGCATTGGCAGGATTCAAGCCCTGGCCTCTGAGGGCTGTCCACACCAAAGGTACAAGACTTACCTTTGAGCTATAGCTCCTTGGTGGTCTAAAGGTTTGCAGTAGTAACTATAAGCAACATACAGGCCTTGGTGTCCTTCCCTGCGGCTTCCATTGCACATAAAAAGGATGACCATGACATAAGGACAATTTGATAGGCTACTTACATGGAAACCAGTGTGGTCCAGTGGGTAAGTTCCTGCCTTCCATCCAGGCAACCAGGGTTCAAATCCCGGGTTCGGCACCAGATGACTGATGGTGGCACAGCAGAGGTAAGCTGGAGGTGGGCCTAAATGGCCAATTGGTAAGTAAAATGTGTCTGTGTGTTGTGGAAGAGTGGAATCATGCCTAGCGAATGAGGGATTGCTGATTGGTTGGTAAGTAAAATAGGTGTGGCCTGAACAGAGACAGGTGAAAGAAAGGGAACAGGTGTTGTGTGTTAGAGGAGGACCCTAGTCAGATTGGGGGTGGTCAGAGAGGAGGGGTTCAGGAGGAGCCTAGTCAGATTGGGTGGAGTCAGAGAGGAGAGGGATAGGAGGGGCCTGGGCAGAATGGGAGGGGTCAGACAGCAGAAGAGGGGTTTAGGAGGAGGAGCCTAGTCAGAATGGGTGGGGTTCAGGAGGAGCCTGGTCAGATTGGGTGGGGTCGGAGAGGTATACGAGGGGACTGGGCAGAATGGGAGGGGTCAGAGAGGAGGGGTATAGGAGGAGCCTAGTCAGATTGGGTGGGGTCAGAGAGCAGAGGAGGGGTTTAGGAGGAGGAGCCTAGTCAGAATGGGTGGGGTTCAGGAGAAGCCTGGTCAGATTGGGTTGGTTCGGAGAGGTATACGAGGGGCCTGGGCAGAATGGGAGGGGTCAGACAGCAGAGGAGGGGTTTAGGAGGAGGAGCCTAGTCAGATTGGGTGGGGTCAGAGAGGAGGAGGAGCCTAGTCAGAGAGCAGAGGGATAGGAGGGGCCTGGGCAGAATGGGAGGGGTCAGACAGCAGAGGAGGGGTTTAGGAGGAGGAGCCTAGTCAGAATGGGTGGGGTTCAGGAGAAGCCTGGTCAGATTGGGTTGGTTCGGAGAGGTATACGAGGGGCCTGGGCAGAATGGGAGGG
Source organism: Lissotriton helveticus (assembly GCF_964261635.1). Taxonomy (NCBI): domain Eukaryota; kingdom Metazoa; phylum Chordata; class Amphibia; order Caudata; family Salamandridae; genus Lissotriton; species Lissotriton helveticus. The sequence goes on from NC_136057.1 coordinate 1,813,948,255, forward strand.
GACAGCAGAGGAGGGGTTTAGGAGGAGGAGCCTAGTCAGATTGGGTGGGGTCAGAGAGGAGGAGGAGCCTAGTCAGATTGGGTGGGGTCAGAGAGCAGAGGGATAGGAGGGGCCTGGGCAGAATGGGAGGGGACAGCAGAGGAGGGGTTTAGGAGGAGGAGCCTAGTCAGATTGGGTGGGGTCAGAGAGGAGGAGGAGCCTAGTCAGATTGGGTGGGGTCAGAGAGCAGAGGGATAGGAGGGGCCTGGGAAGAATGGGAGGGGTCAGACAGCAGAGGAGGGGTTTAGGAGGAGCCTGGTCAGATTGGGTGGGGTCAGAGAGGATGGGTATAGGAGGAGCCTGAGCAGAATGGGTGGGGTCAGACAGCAGAGGAGGGTGTTGGAGGAGCCTAGTCAGATTGGGTGGGGTCGGAGAGGAGGGGTATAGGAGGAGCCTAGTCAGATTGGGCGGGGCCAGAGAGCAGAGGGATAGGAGGGGCCTGGGCAGAATGGGGGGGGTCAGACAGCAGAGGAGGGTTTTGGAGGAGCCTAGTCAGATTGGGTGGGGTCAGAGAGCAGAGGGATAGGAGGGGCCTGGGCAGAATGGGAGGGGTCAGACAGCAGAGGAGGGGTTTAGGAGGAGGAGCCTAGTCAGAATGGGTGGGGTTCAGGAGAAGCCTGGTCAGATTGGGTTGGTTCGGAGAGGTATACGAGGGGCCTGGGCAGAATGGGAGGGGACAGCAGAGGAGGGGTTTAGGAGGAGGAGCCTAGTCAGATTGGGTGGGGTCAGAGAGGAGGGGTTTAGGAGGAGCCTAGTCAGATTGGGCTGGGCCAGAAAGCAGAGGGATAGGAGGGGCCTGGGCAGAATGGGTGGGGTCAGACAGCAGAGGAGGGTTTTGGAGGAGCCTAGTCAGATTGGGTGGGGTCAGAGAGGAGGAGGAGCCTAGTCAGATTGGGTGGGGTCAGAGAGCAGAGGGATAGGAGGGGCCTGGGCAGAATGGGAGGGGTCAGACAGCAGAGGAGGGGTTTAGGAGGAGGAGCCTAGTCAGAATGGGTGGGGTTCAGGAGAAGCCTGGTCAGATTGGGTTGGTTCGGAGAGGTATACGAGGGGACTGGGCAGAATGGGAGGGGACAGCAGAGGAGGGGTTTAGGAGGAGGAGCCTAGTCAGATTGGGTGGGGTCAGAGAGGAGGAGGAGCCTAGTCAGATTGGGTGGGGTCAGAGAGCAGAGGGATAGGAGGGGCCTGGGCAGAATGGGAGGGGTTCAGGAGGAGCCTGGTCAGATTGGGTGGGGTCGGAGAGGGATAGGAGGGGCCTGGGCAGAATGGGAGGGGTCAGACAGCAGAAGAGGGGTTTAGGAGGAGGAGCCTAGTCAGAATGGGTGGGGTTCAGGAGGAGCCTGGTCAGATTGGGTGGGGTCGGAGAGGTATACGAGGGGACTGGGCAGAATGGGAGGGGTCAGAGAGGAGGGGTATAGGAGGAGCCTAGTCAGATTGGGTGGGGTCAGAGAGCAGAGGGATAGGAGGGGCCTGGGCAGAATGGGAGGGGTCAGACAGCAGAGGAGGGGTTTAGGAGGAGGAGCCTAGTCAGAATGGGTGGGGTTCAGGAGGAGCCTGGTCAGATTGGGTGGGGTCGGAGAGGTATACGAGGGGACTGGGCAGAATGGGAGGGGTCAGAGAGCAGAGGGATAGGAGGGGCCTGGGCAGAATGGGAGGGGTCAGACAGCAGAGGAGGGATTTAGGAGGAGCCTAGTCAGATTGGGTGGGGTCAGAGAGGAGGAGGAGCCTAGTCAGATTGGGTGGGGTCAGAGAGCAGAGGGATAGGAGGGGCCTGGGCAGAATGGGAGGGGTCAGACAGCAGAGGAGGGGTTTAGGAGGAGGAGCCTAGTCAGAATGGGTGGGGTTCAGGAGAAGCCTGGTCAGATTGGGTTGGTTCGGAGAGGTATACGAGGGGCCTAGGCAGAATGGGAGGGGACAGCAGAGGAGGGGTTTAGGAGGAGGAGCCTAGTCAGATTGGGTGGGGTCAGAGAGGAGGAGGAGCCTAGTCAGATTGGGTGGGGTCAGAGAGCAGAGGGATAGGAGGGGCCTGGGCAGAATGGGAGGGGTCAGACAGCAGAGGAGGGGTTTAGGAGGAGGAGCCTAGTCAGAATGGGTGGGGTTCAGGAGGAGCCTGTTCAGATTGGGTGGGGTCGGAGAGGTATACGAGGGGCCTGGGCAGAATGGGAGGGGTCAGACAGCAGAGGAGGGATTTAGGAGGAGCCTAGTCAGATTGGGTGGGGTCAGAGAGGAGGAGGAGCCTAGTCAGATTGGGTGGGGTCAGAGAGCAGAGGGATAGGAGGGGCCTGGGCAGAATGGGAGGGGTCAGACAGCAGAGGAGGGGTTTAGGAGGAGGAGCCTAGTCAGAATGGGTGGGGTCAGAGAGGAGGAGGAGCCTAGTCAGATTGGGTGGGGTCAGAGAGCAGAGGGATAGGAGGGGCCTGGGCAGAATGGGAGGGGACAGCAGAGGAGGGGTTTAGGAGGAGGAGCCTAGTCAGATTGGGTGGGGTCAGAGAGGAGGAGGAGCCTAGTCAGAATGGGTGGGGTTCAGGAGAAGCCTGGTCAGATTGGGTTGGTTCGGAGAGGTATACGAGGGGCCTGGGCAGAATGGGAGGGGTCAGACAGCAGAGGAGGGATTTAGGAGGAGCCTAGTCAGATTGGGTGGGGTCAGAGAGGAGGAGGAGCCTAGTCAGATTGGGTGGGGTCAGAGAGCAGAGGGATAGGAGGGGCCTGGGCAGAATGGGAGGGGTCAGACAGCAGAGGAGGGGTTTAGGAGGAGGAGCCTAGTCAGAATGGGTGGGGTCAGAGAGGAGGAGGAGCCTAGTCAGATTGGGTGGGGGCAGAGGGATAGGAGGGGCCTGGGCAGAATGGGAGGGGACAGCAGAGGAGGGGTTTAGGAGGAGGAGCCTAGTCATATTGGGTGGGGTCAGAGAGGAGGAGGAGCCTAGTCAGATTGGGTGGGGTCAGAGAGCAGAGGGAAAGGAGGGGCCTGGGCAGAATGGGAGGGGTCAGACAGCAGAGGAGGGGTTTAGGAGGAGGAGCCTAGTCAGAATGGGTGGGGTTCAGGAGGAGCCTGGTCAGATTGGGTGGGGTCGGAGAGACGTATACGAGGGGCCTGGGCAGAATGGGAGGGGTCAGACAGCAGAGGAGGGATTTAGGAGGAGCCTAGTCAGATTGGGTGGGGTCAGAGAGGAGGAGGAGCCTAGTCAGATTGGGTGGGGTCAGAGAGCAGAGGGATAGGAGGGGCCTGGGCAGAATGGGAGGGGTCAGACAGCAGAGGAGGGGTTTAGGAGGAGCCTGGTCAGATTGGGTGGGGTCAGAGAGGATGGGTATAGGAGGAGCCTGAGCAGAATGGGTGGGGTCAGACAGCAGAGGAGGGTTTTGGAGGAGCCTGGTCAGATTGGGTGGGGTCGGAGAGGAGGGGTATAGGAGGAGCCTGCGCAGAATGGGTGGGGTCGGAGAGGAGGGGTTTAGGAGGAGCCTAGTCAGATTGGGCGGGGCCAGAGAGCAGAGGGATAGGAGGGGCCTGGGCAGAATGGGTGGGGTCAGACAGCAGAGGAGGGTTTTGGAGGAGCCTAGTCAGATTGGGTGGGGTCGGAGAGGAGGGGTATAGGAGGAGCCTAGTCAGATTGGGCGGGGCCAGAGAGCAGAGGGATAGGAGGGGCCTGGGCAGAATGGGTGGGGTCAGACAGCAGAGGAGGGTTTTGGAGGAGCCTAGTCAGATTGGGTGGGGTCGGAGAGGAGGGGTATAGGAGGAGCCTGCGCAGAATGGGTGGGGTCAGAGAGGAGGGGTTTAGGAGGAGCCTAGTCAGATTGGGCGGGGCCAGAGAGCAGAGGGATAGGAGGGGCCTGGGCAGAATGGGAGGGGTCAGACAGCAGAGGAGGGGTTTAGGAGGAGCCTAGTCAGATTGGGCGGGGTCAGAGAGCAGAGGGATAGGAGGGGCCTGGGCAGAATGGGAGGGGTCAGACAGCAGAGGAGGGGTTTAGGAGGAGCCTAGTCAGATTGGGCGAGAGCAGAGGGATAGGTGTAGGGTCTGAGGGACTATGAAGGGGTCATAGATGGAGGAGGATCCTGACTTATGGTGGGGAACTGCAAAAACTTTTTTTATGCACCCCCCCTATACTCTCTGATTTCTGTTGGGAGGGGGCAGTCAACATTTGGGGGAGCAGTATTAAAAGGTGCTTGGGCGCAACGTGAAGGGCGATGAGGGGCACAGAATGGCATGGCTTCCAGGTACTTTTTGGGGGGGGCTACCATTAGTTTTTATTGCTCTGATCCTCCCTCATGGGGTGGACCCCAAATGGTTAGGGGCAACGGGGGAGGGGGGGGCGGCAAAAAGCTGTTTGACAGTTTCTGTTACCAACAGGGGTGACCATACGATTCTGCTGCAGTTATGTGGTATTGAAAGGTACAACAAGGAGCATGTGGCTGTATTTTTGCAGGTGGGGTGCCCCAAAATTTTACTGCCAGCAGCAGCAGCCCCCCTCCTCCCCACCCTGCAGATTGGTATAGGTACCTTTACGACATTTCTGTTGATAACAGAGGCTATAGCGAATCGCGCTACGAAATCCTAGAGCACTAACATTTGCTAAATAAAGGTGGCATCGGAGCATACGAATGAGGCAGGGAGAGGCTACTGTTGGCAATTGGTTTGGTGGGTCATAGTGAATAACCTCGGCATGCAAATAGGCAGAAGTGTGAGGATTGGCAGTGTCTGTAGAGAATTTTGGCATGCTCTTCAGTTTATTTTTTCCTCCTTACGTTGGCTATGAACTACAGAGGAAAGGCCTGGACTTACTGTTGGGCAAAACATGTATTTATGATATTAAGAAGTGTAGTCTGGCTGTACTGAGAGGGGCTGTACAGTACGGTAAATGCCTGTAAATCCCTGAAATGTGCATCCAACTGTCACTTGAGATTGAACAGTGAACGAAGCAGCTGGGTTACTGGCTGAATGTAAATGGAAGGCACATAGGAAGTGTGTTTGTGGTCACTCAAATTATTGAAACCTGCTTGATGCACTACCAAAGCTGGGGTACCAGGAGGGAACATTTGAGGGGTATTGAGATGGTGGTGTCCAGAGGTCAAAATATGTTTCAGAGACACAGAAGTACTGCGGTCCTGGTCCCACATTGGGGGTAGTCAAAAGTCCCTGCTAAAGATTTCTGTCCAACTGTTACCACATTTCGTGCAGCCTGGCTCCCTCTGAAACGATTCCCCAGTGTTTTTCGATCCTACAGATGACTGTAGCAAACTTCCCAAATTTTTTCTTGGCCTCATACCCCCAGAGGAGTGCCTGACATTTGCCAGCCTAACGATACTCACGTTCTGGGAAAAACCTCACTAACCATGCATATTTATGCACCACACATGGCAAATCCTTACAATTGCAGAACATCATATCGCACTCGTCATCTTTGAGGTGCTGTACGTATTTGGATTTGAGGGAAATATTCATCCTTGCTTGCTCTCCCATCTGAAGTCTATGGTGCTGCTGTTCCTTTCTCACATGTCCCTTCAAAGAGACAAGTGACACACAGACTCAATCACTCAGCAAACATATTTGCTTTGACGCTTTCATCTTGCTGTTTACCTTCCAAATATTCCCCCTTCACCAAAAATACAGGCCAGCCATTTCTCATCCCCTCAGTCATCGCAGTCCTTCACTCCTTAGGCCCTGCAAGACCACCATGAACAAGATTCATGTCAGCAAGCAGAAAAAAAGCCTCAGTGTGCTCTTTTGTTCATACTGCTGCCCTCTAGTAACACTTCATGGCAACTGCAGCATAAGAATGGGTCTGAGAAGAGGGCTGTCCTATGCAAATAATGTCCTCCCATGCATACTTTCTTCTTAGACGGTCGGCGGCTTGTGCCGTGATACCCCCTCCAACATATGGTCTTCAACCAAATTTTAAAAAAGCCCACCTGCCTTAGACGAAGGATTTTGCCACTCAAAGGAAGCACATGGGGACATCACCCTCATTTAGCAGGGTCCTAAATTGCCTGCTGTCAGCCTGTATACAGAACAAGGGCGTTCGTGGGCGTTCCTCAAAGGAAGGAGGTGGGTGATTAAATCCACAGTGCCAGGGCAGGCCCAGCCCAGCCCAGCCCAGCCCAGCCCAGTCTGGCACAGCGCACTGCTCTGGAGGTCTATTCCTTCACATCCTGCAGCAGGCATGATGCAGACCTACTAGAGCAAAGGCTTGACTCCTCTGCCCTTGTCTGTCTCTTAAAGGAAACAATCTTTCTAGCTTCTTATTGCACCTAATAAATGGACTCTAGCTTGCCTCAAACTCAACCCATCATTTCATTAGCCAGAGCTCATACTTGACCTTTATTTCTATCCAAGTTCACTGGCACCAAACCCCTGCTTTGAGCGAGTGGCTCGCACCAAAATTAAATATCACCTTCATCCAACCTATTTTACAATAAGTCTAGCACCTTCCCCGCATTCTTGTGCTCAGTTATAACCCCCAATACCACAATTGCACTCTGCAATTCACCAAACTTAAAGGACAAAGAATGAAGACATTGATAAAGGAAGATAAGGCCTTGTCCCTATTGCACCTACTTGAAAAATAGGGCAGTTGGTAGAAGGTCATGAGGGAAAACATTTGAAATGTTTGGACACACCTGCCAAAAAAAAGTGGCAAAAAAAAAAAAAAAATCACTGTTTGAAAATTTCCCACCTTGGGATATTTCTACAGCATTGGCAGGATTCGAACCCTGGCCTCTGAGGGCTGTCCACACCAAAGGTACAAGACTTACCTTTGAGCTATAGCTCCTTGGTGGTCTAAAGGTTTGCAGTAGTAACTATAAGCAACATACAGGCCTTGGTGTCCTTCCCTGCGGCTTCCATTGCACATAAAAAGGATGACCATGACATAAGGACAATTTGATAGGCTACTTACATGGAAACCAGTGTGGTCCAGTGGGTAAGTTCCTGCCTTCCATCCAGGCAACCAGGGTTCAAATCCCGGGTTCGGCACCAGATGGCTGATGGTGGCACAGCAGAGGTAAGCTGGAGGTGGGCCTAAATGGCCAATTGGTAAGTAAAATGTGTCTGTGTGTTGTGGAAGAGTGGAATCATGCCTAGCGAATGAGGGATTGCAGATTGGTTGCAAAGTAAAATAGGTGTGGCCTGAACAGAGACAGGTGAAAGAAAGGGAACAGGTGTTGTGTGTTAGAGGAGGACCTTAGTCAGATTGGGGGTGGTCAGAGAGGAGGGGTTCAGGAGGAGCCTAGTCAGATTGGGTGGGGTCAGAGAGGAGGAGGAGCCTAGTCAGATTGGGTGGAGTCAGAGAGCAGAGGGATAGGAGGGGCCTGGGCAGAATGGGAGGGGTTCAGGAGGAGCCTGGTCAGATTGGGTGGGGTCGGAGAGGGATAGGAGGGGCCTGGGCAGAATGGGAGGGGTCAGACAGCAGAAGAGGGGTTTAGGAGGAGGAGCCTAGTCAGAATGGGTGGGGTTCAGAAGGAGCCTGGTCAGATTGGGTGGGGTCGGAGAGGTATACGAGGGGACTGGGCAGAATGGGAGGGGTCAGAGAGGAGGGGTATAGGAGGAGCCTAGTCAGATTGGGTGGGGTCAGAGAGCAGAGGGATAGGAGGGGCCTGGGCAGAATGGGAGGGGTCAGACAGCAGAGGAGGGGTTTAGGAGGAGGAGCCTAGTCAGAATGGGTGGGGTTCAGGAGGAGCCTGGTCAGATTGGGTGGGGTCGGAGAGGTATACGAGGGGACTGGGCAGAATGGGAGGGGTCAGAGAGCAGAGGGATAGGAGGGGCCTGGGCAGAATGGGAGGGGTCAGACAGCAGAGGAGGGATTTAGGAGGAGCCTAGTCAGATTGGGTGGGGTCAGAGAGGAGGAGGAGCCTAGTCAGATTGGGTGGGGTCAGAGAGCAGAGGGATAGGAGGGGCCTGGGCAGAATGGGAGGGGTCAGACAGCAGAGGAGGGGTTTAGGAGGAGGAGCCTAGTCAGAATGGGTGGGGTTCAGGAGGAGCCTGGTCAGATTGGGTGGGGTCGGAGAGGTATACGAGGGGCCTGGGCAGAATGGGAGGGGTCAGAGAGGAGGGGTATAGGAGGAGCCTAGTCAGATTGGGTGGGGTCAGAGAGCAGAGGAGGGGTTTAGGAGGAGGAGCCTAGTCAGAATGGGTGGGGTTCAGGAGAAGCCTGGTCAGATTGGGTTGGTTCGGAGAGGTATACGAGGGGCCTGGGCAGAATGGGAGGGGTCAGACAGCAGAGGAGGGGTTTAGGAGGAGGAGCCTAGTCAGATTGGGTGGGGTCAGAGAGGAGGAGGAGCCTAGTCAGAGAGCAGAGGGATAGGAGGGGCCTGGGCAGAATGGGAGGGGTCAGACAGCGAGGGGTTTAGGAGGAGGAGCCTAGTCAGAATGGGTGGGGTTCAGGAGAAGCCTGGTCAGATTGGGTTGGTTCGGAGAGGTATACGAGGGGCCTGGGCAGAATGGGAGGGGACAGCAGAGGAGGGGTTTAGGAGGAGGAGCCTAGTCAGATTGGGTGGGGTCAGAGAGGAGGAGGAGCCTAGTCAGATTGGGTGGGGTCAGAGAGCAGAGGGATAGGAGGGGCCTGGGCAGAATGGGAGGGGACAGCAGAGGAGGGGTTTAGGAGGAGGAGCCTAGTCAGATTGGGTGGGGTCAGAGAGGAGGAGGAGCCTAGTCAGATTGGGTGGGGTCAGAGAGCAGAGGGATAGGAGGGGCCTGGGAAGAATGGGAGGGGTCAGACAGCAGAGGAGGGGTTTAGGAGGAGCCTGGTCAGATTGGGTGGGGTCAGAGAGGATGGGTATAGGAGGAGCCTGAGCAGAATGGGTGGGGTCAGACAGCAGAGGAGGGTGTTGGAGGAGCCTGGTCAGATTGGGTGGGGTCGGAGAGGAGGGGTTTAGGAGGAGCCTAGTCAGATTGGGCTGGGCCAGAAAGCAGAGGGATAGGAGGGGCCTGGGCAGAATGGGGGGGGTCAGACAGCAGAGGAGGGTTTTGGAGGAGCCTAGTCAGATTGGGTGGGGTCGGAGAGGAGGGGTATAGGAGGAGCCTAGTCAGATTGGGCGGGGCCAGAGAGCAGAGGGATAGGAGGGGCCTGGGCAGAATGGGTGGGGTCAGACAGCAGAGGAGGGTTTTGGAGGAGCCTAGTCAGATTGGGTGGGGTCAGAGAGCAGAGGGATAGGAGGGGCCTGGGCAGAATGGGAGGGGTCAGACAGCAGAGGAGGGGTTTAGGAGGAGGAGCCTAGTCAGAATGGGTGGGGTTCAGGAGAAGCCTGGTCAGATTGGGTTGGTTCGGAGAGGTATACGAGGGGCCTGGGCAGAATGGGAGGGGACAGCAGAGGAGGGGTTTAGGAGGAGGAGCCTAGTCAGATTGGGTGGGGTCAGAGAGGAGGGGTTTAGGAGGAGCCTAGTCAGATTGGGCTGGGCCAGAAAGCAGAGGGATAGGAGGGGCCTGGGCAGAATGGGTGGGGTCAGACAGCAGAGGAGGGTTTTGGAGGAGCCTAGTCAGATTGGGTGGGGTCAGAGAGGAGGAGGAGCCTAGTCAGATTGGGTGGGGTCAGAGAGCAGAGGGATAGGAGGGGCCTGGGCAGAATGGGAGGGGTCAGACAGCAGAGGAGGGGTTTAGGAGGAGGAGCCTAGTCAGAATGGGTGGGGTTCAGGAGAAGCCTGGTCAGATTGGGTTGGTTCGGAGAGGTATACGAGGGGACTGGGCAGAATGGGAGGGGACAGCAGAGGAGGGGTTTAGGAGGAGGAGCCTAGTCAGATTGGGTGGGGTCAGAGAGGAGGAGGAGCCTAGTCAGATTGGGTGGGGTCAGAGAGCAGAGGGATAGGAGGGGCCTGGGCAGAATGGGAGGGGTTCAGGAGGAGCCTGGTCAGATTGGGTGGGGTCGGAGAGGGATAGGAGGGGCCTGGGCAGAATGGGAGGGGTCAGACAGCAGAAGAGGGGTTTAGGAGGAGGAGCCTAGTCAGAATGGGTGGGGTTCAGGAGGAGCCTGGTCAGATTGGGTGGGGTCGGAGAGGTATACGAGGGGACTGGGCAGAATGGGAGGGGTCAGAGAGGAGGGGTATAGGAGGAGCCTAGTCAGATTGGGTGGGGTCAGAGAGCAGAGGGATAGGAGGGGCCTGGGCAGAATGGGAGGGGTCAGACAGCAGAGGAGGGGTTTAGGAGGAGGAGCCTAGTCAGAATGGGTGGGGTTCAGGAGGAGCCTGGTCAGATTGGGTGGGGTCGGAGAGGTATACGAGGGGACTGGGCAGAATGGGAGGGGTCAGAGAGCAGAGGGATAGGAGGGGCCTGGGCAGAATGGGAGGGGTCAGACAGCAGAGGAGGGATTTAGGAGGAGCCTAGTCAGATTGGGTGGGGTCAGAGAGGAGGAGGAGCCTAGTCAGATTGGGTGGGGTCAGAGAGCAGAGGGATAGGAGGGGCCTGGGCAGAATGGGAGGGGTCAGACAGCAGAGGAGGGGTTTAGGAGGAGGAGCCTAGTCAGAATGGGTGGGGTTCAGGAGAAGCCTGGTCAGATTGGGTTGGTTCGGAGAGGTATACGAGGGGCCTAGGCAGAATGGGAGGGGACAGCAGAGGAGGGGTTTAGGAGGAGGAGCCTAGTCAGATTGGGTGGGGTCAGAGAGGAGGAGGAGCCTAGTCAGATTGGGTGGGGTCAGAGAGCAGAGGGATAGGAGGGGCCTGGGCAGAATGGGAGGGGTCAGACAGCAGAGGAGGGGTTTAGGAGGAGGAGCCTAGTCAGAATGGGTGGGGTTCAGGAGGAGCCTGTTCAGATTGGGTGGGGTCGGAGAGGTATACGAGGGGCCTGGGCAGAATGGGAGGGGTCAGACAGCAGAGGAGGGATTTAGGAGGAGCCTAGTCAGATTGGGTGGGGTCAGAGAGGAGGAGGAGCCTAGTCAGATTGGGTGGGGTCAGAGAGCAGAGGGATAGGAGGGGCCTGGGCAGAATGGGAGGGGTCAGACAGCAGAGGAGGGGTTTAGGAGGAGGAGCCTAGTCAGAATGGGTGGGGTCAGAGAGGAGGAGGAGCCTAGTCAGATTGGGTGGGGTCAGAGAGCAGAGGGATAGGAGGGGCCTGGGCAGAATGGGAGGGGACAGCAGAGGAGGGGTTTAGGAGGAGGAGCCTAGTCAGATTGGGTGGGGTCAGAGAGGAGGAGGAGCCTAGTCAGAATGGGTGGGGTTCAGGAGAAGCCTGGTCAGATTGGGTTGGTTCGGAGAGGTATACGAGGGGCCTGGGCAGAATGGGAGGGGTCAGACAGCAGAGGAGGGATTTAGGAGGAGCCTAGTCAGATTGGGTGGGGTCAGAGAGGAGGAGGAGCCTAGTCAGATTGGGTGGGGTCAGAGAGCAGAGGGATAGGAGGGGCCTGGGCAGAATGGGAGGGGTCAGACAGCAGAGGAGGGGTTTAGGAGGAGGAGCCTAGTCAGAATGGGTGGGGTCAGAGAGGAGGAGGAGCCTAGTCAGATTGGGTGGGGGCAGAGGGATAGGAGGGGCCTGGGCAGAATGGGAGGGGACAGCAGAGGAGGGGTTTAGGAGGAGGAGCCTAGTCATATTGGGTGGGGTCAGAGAGGAGGAGGAGCCTAGTCAGATTGGGTGGGGTCAGAGAGCAGAGGGAAAGGAGGGGCCTGGGCAGAATGGGAGGGGTCAGACAGCAGAGGAGGGGTTTAGGAGGAGGAGCCTAGTCAGAATGGGTGGGGTTCAGGAGGAGCCTGGTCAGATTGGGTGGGGTCGGAGAGACGTATACGAGGGGCCTGGGCAGAATGGGAGGGGTCAGACAGCAGAGGAGGGATTTAGGAGGAGCCTAGTCAGATTGGGTGGGGTCAGAGAGGAGGAGGAGCCTAGTCAGATTGGGTGGGGTCAGAGAGCAGAGGGATAGGAGGGGCCTGGGCAGAATGGGAGGGGTCAGACAGCAGAGGAGGGGTTTAGGAGGAGCCTGGTCAGATTGGGTGGGGTCAGAGAGGATGGGTATAGGAGGAGCCTGAGCAGAATGGGTGGGGTCAGACAGCAGAGGAGGGTTTTGGAGGAGCCTGGTCAGATTGGGTGGGGTCGGAGAGGAGGGGTATAGGAGGAGCCTGCGCAGAATGGGTGGGGTCGGAGAGGAGGGGTTTAGGAGGAGCCTAGTCAGATTGGGCGGGGCCAGAGAGCAGAGGGATAGGAGGGGCCTGGGCAGAATGGGTGGGGTCAGACAGCAGAGGAGGGTTTTGGAGGAGCCTAGTCAGATTGGGTGGGGTCGGAGAGGAGGGGTATAGGAGGAGCCTAGTCAGATTGGGCGGGGCCAGAGAGCAGAGGGATAGGAGGGGCCTGGGCAGAATGGGTGGGGTCAGACAGCAGAGGAGGGTTTTGGAGGAGCCTAGTCAGATTGGGTGGGGTCGGAGAGGAGGGGTATAGGAGGAGCCTGCGCAGAATGGGTGGGGTCAGAGAGGAGGGGTTTAGGAGGAGCCTAGTCAGATTGGGCGGGGCCAGAGAGCAGAGGGATAGGAGGGGCCTGGGCAGAATGGGAGGGGTCAGACAGCAGAGGAGGGGTTTAGGAGGAGCCTAGTCAGATTGGGCGGGGTCAGAGAGCAGAGGGATAGGAGGGGCCTGGGCAGAATGGGAGGGGTCAGACAGCAGAGGAGGGGTTTAGGAGGAGCCTAGTCAGATTGGGCGAGAGCAGAGGGATAGGTGTAGGGTCTGAGGGACTATGAAGGGGTCATAGATGGAGGAGGATCCTGACTTATGGTGGGGAACTGCAAAAACTTTTTTTATGCACCCCCCCTATACTCTCTGATTTCTGTTGGGAGGGGGCAGTCAACATTTGGGGGAGCAGTATTAAAAGGTGCTTGGGCGCAACGTGAAGGGCGATGAGGGGCACAGAATGGCATGGCTTCCAGGTACTTTTTGGGGGGGGCTACCATTAGTTTTTATTGCTCTGATCCTCCCTCATGGGGTGGACCCCAAATGGTTAGGGGCAACGGGGGAGGGGGGGGCGGCAAAAAGCTGTTTGACAGTTTCTGTTACCAACAGGGGTGACCATACGATTCTGCTGCAGTTATGTGGTATTGAAAGGTACAACAAGGAGCATGTGGCTGTATTTTTGCAGGTGGGGTGCCCCAAAATTTTACTGCCAGCAGCAGCAGCCCCCCTCCTCCCCACCCTGCAGATTGGTATAGGTACCTTTACGACATTTCTGTTGATAACAGAGGCTATAGCGAATCGCGCTACGAAATCCTAGAGCACTAACATTTGCTAAATAAAGGTGGCATCGGAGCATACGAATGAGGCAGGGAGAGGCTACTGTTGGCAATTGGTTTGGTGGGTCATAGTGAATAACCTCGGCATGCAAATAGGCAGAAGTGTGAGGATTGGCAGTGTCTGTAGAGAATTTTGGCATGCTCTTCAGTTTATTTTTTCCTCCTTACGTTGGCTATGAACTACAGAGGAAAGGCCTGGACTTACTGTTGGGCAAAACATGTATTTATGATATTAAGAAGTGTAGTCTGGCTGTACTGAGAGGGGCTGTACAGTACGGTAAATGCCTGTAAATCCCTGAAATGTGCATCCAACTGTCACTTGAGATTGAACAGTGAACGAAGCAGCTGGGTTACTGGCTGAATGTAAATGGAAGGCACATAGGAAGTGTGTTTGTGGTCACTCAAATTATTGAAACCTGCTTGATGCACTACCAAAGCTGGGGTACCAGGAGGGAACATTTGAGGGGTATTGAGATGGTGGTGTCCAGAGGTCAAAATATGTTTCAGAGACACAGAAGTACTGCGGTCCTGGTCCCACATTGGGGGTAGTCAAAAGTCCCTGCTAAAGATTTCTGTCCAACTGTTACCACATTTCGTGCAGCCTGGCTCCCTCTGAAACGATTCCCCAGTGTTTTTCGATCCTACAGATGACTGTAGCAAACTTCCCAAATTTTTTCTTGGCCTCATACCCCCAGAGGAGTGCCTGACATTTGCCAGCCTAACGATACTCACGTTCTGGGAAAAACCTCACTAACCATGCATATTTATGCACCACACATGGCAAATCCTTACAATTGCAGAACATCATATCGCACTCGTCATCTTTGAGGTGCTGTACGTATTTGGATTTGAGGGAAATATTCATCCTTGCTTGCTCTCCCATCTGAAGTCTATGGTGCTGCTGTTCCTTTCTCACATGTCCCTTCAAAGAGACAAGTGACACACAGACTCAATCACTCAGCAAACATATTTGCTTTGACGCTTTCATCTTGCTGTTTACCTTCCAAATATTCCCCCTTCACCAAAAATACAGGCCAGCCATTTCTCATCCCCTCAGTCATCGCAGTCCTTCACTCCTTAGGCCCTGCAAGACCACCATGAACAAGATTCATGTCAGCAAGCAGAAAAAAAGCCTCAGTGTGCTCTTTTGTTCATACTGCTGCCCTCTAGTAACACTTCATGGCAACTGCAGCATAAGAATGGGTCTGAGAAGAGGGCTGTCCTATGCAAATAATGTCCTCCCATGCATACTTTCTTCTTAGACGGTCGGCGGCTTGTGCCGTGATACCCCCTCCAACATATGGTCTTCAACCAAATTTTAAAAAAGCCCACCTGCCTTAGACGAAGGATTTTGCCACTCAAAGGAAGCACATGGGGACATCACCCTCATTTAGCAGGGTCCTAAATTGCCTGCTGTCAGCCTGTATACAGAACAAGGGCGTTCGTGGGCGTTCCTCAAAGGAAGGAGGTGGGTGATTAAATCCACAGTGCCAGGGCAGGCCCAGCCCAGCCCAGCCCAGCCCAGCCCAGTCTGGCACAGCGCACTGCTCTGGAGGTCTATTCCTTCACATCCTGCAGCAGGCATGATGCAGACCTACTAGAGCAAAGGCTTGACTCCTCTGCCCTTGTCTGTCTCTTAAAGGAAACAATCTTTCTAGCTTCTTATTGCACCTAATAAATGGACTCTAGCTTGCCTCAAACTCAACCCATCATTTCATTAGCCAGAGCTCATACTTGACCTTTATTTCTATCCAAGTTCACTGGCACCAAACCCCTGCTTTGAGCGAGTGGCTCGCACCAAAATTAAATATCACCTTCATCCAACCTATTTTACAATAAGTCTAGCACCTTCCCCGCATTCTTGTGCTCAGTTATAACCCCCAATACCACAATTGCACTCTGCAATTCACCAAACTTAAAGGACAAAGAATGAAGACATTGATAAAGGAAGATAAGGCCTTGTCCCTATTGCACCTACTTGAAAAATAGGGCAGTTGGTAGAAGGTCATGAGGGAAAACATTTGAAATGTTTGGACACACCTGCCAAAAAAAAGTGGCAAAAAAAAAAAAAAAATCACTGTTTGAAAATTTCCCACCTTGGGATATTTCTACAGCATTGGCAGGATTCGAACCCTGGCCTCTGAGGGCTGTCCACACCAAAGGTACAAGACTTACCTTTGAGCTATAGCTCCTTGGTGGTCTAAAGGTTTGCAGTAGTAACTATAAGCAACATACAGGCCTTGGTGTCCTTCCCTGCGGCTTCCATTGCACATAAAAAGGATGACCATGACATAAGGACAATTTGATAGGCTACTTACATGGAAACCAGTGTGGTCCAGTGGGTAAGTTCCTGCCTTCCATCCAGGCAACCAGGGTTCAAATCCCGGGTTCGGCACCAGATGGCTGATGGTGGCACAGCAGAGGTAAGCTGGAGGTGGGCCTAAATGGCCAATTGGTAAGTAAAATGTGTCTGTGTGTTGTGGAAGAGTGGAATCATGCCTAGCGAATGAGGGATTGCAGATTGGTTGCAAAGTAAAATAGGTGTGGCCTGAACAGAGACAGGTGAAAGAAAGGGAACAGGTGTTGTGTGTTAGAGGAGGACCTTAGTCAGATTGGGGGTGGTCAGAGAGGAGGGGTTCAGGAGGAGCCTAGTCAGATTGGGTGGGGTCAGAGAGGAGGAGGAGCCTAGTCAGATTGGGTGGAGTCAGAGAGCAGAGGGATAGGAGGGGCCTGGGCAGAATGGGAGGGGTTCAGGAGGAGCCTGGTCAGATTGGGTGGGGTCGGAGAGGGATAGGAGGGGCCTGGGCAGAATGGGAGGGGTCAGACAGCAGAAGAGGGGTTTAGGAGGAGGAGCCTAGTCAGAATGGGTGGGGTTCAGGAGGAGCCTGGTCAGATTGGGTGGGGTCGGAGAGGTATACGAGGGGACTGGGCAGAATGGGAGGGGTCAGAGAGGAGGGGTATAGGAGGAGCCTAGTCAGATTGGGTGGGGTCAGAGAGCAGAGGGATAGGAGGGGCCTGGGCAGAATGGGAGGGGTCAGACAGCAGAGGAGGGGTTTAGGAGGAGGAGCCTAGTCAGAATGGGTGGGGTTCAGGAGGAGCCTGGTCAGATTGGGTGGGGTCGGAGAGGTATACGAGGGGACTGGGCAGAATGGGAGGGGTCAGAGAGCAGAGGGATAGGAGGGGCCTGGGCAGAATGGGAGGGGTCAGACAGCAGAGGAGGGATTTAGGAGGAGCCTAGTCAGATTGGGTGGGGTCAGAGAGGAGGAGGAGCCTAGTCAGATTGGGTGGGGTCAGAGAGCAGAGGGATAGGAGGGGCCTGGGCAGAATGGGAGGGGTCAGACAGCAGAGGAGGGGTTTAGGAGGAGGAGCCTAGTCAGAATGGGTGGGGTTCAGGAGGAGCCTGGTCAGATTGGGTGGGGTCGGAGAGGTATACGAGGGGCCTGGGCAGAATGGGAGGGGTCAGACAGCAGAGGAGGGATTTAGGAGGAGCCTAGTCAGATTGGGTGGGGTCAGAGAGGAGGAGGAGCCTAGTCAGATTGGGTGGGGTCAGAGAGCAGAGGGATAGGAGGGGCCTGGGCAGAATGGGAGGGGACAGCAGAGGAGGGGTTTAGGAGGAGGAGCCTAGTCAGATTGGGTGGGGTCAGAGAGGAGGAGGAGCCTAGTCAGAATGGGTGGGGTTCAGGAGAAGCCTGGTCAGATTGGGTTGGTTCGGAGAGGTATACGAGGGGCCTGGGCAGAATGGGAGGGGTCAGACAGCAGAGGAGGGATTTAGGAGGAGCCTAGTCAGATTGGGTGGGGTCAGAGAGGAGGAGGAGCCTAGTCAGATTGGGTGGGGTCAGAGAGCAGAGGGATAGGAGGGGCCTGGGCAGAATGGGAGGGGTCAGACAGCAGAGGAGGGGTTTAGGAGGAGGAGCCTAGTCAGAATGGGTGGGGGCAGAGGGATAGGAGGGGCCTGGGCAGAATGGGAGGGGACAGCAGAGGAGGGGTTTAGGAGGAGGAGCCTAGTCAGATTGGGTGGGGTCAGAGAGGAGGAGGAGCCTAGTCAGATTGGGTGGGGTCAGAGAGCAGAGGGATAGGAGGGGCCTGGGCAGAATGGGAGGGGTCAGACAGCAGAGGAGGGGTTTAGGAGGAGGAGCCTAGTCAGAATGGGTGGGGTTCAGGAGGAGCCTGGTCAGATTGGGTGGGGTCGGAGAGGTATACGAGGGGCCTGGGCAGAATGGGAGGGGTCAGACAGCAGAGGAGGGATTTAGGAGGAGCCTAGTCAGATTGGGTGGGGTCAGAGAGCAGAGGGATAGGAGGGGCCTGGGCAGAATGGGAGGGGTCAGACAGCAGAGGAGGGGTTTAGGAGGAGCCTGGTCAGATTGGGTGGGGTCAGAGAGGATGGGTATAGGAGGAGCCTGAGCAGAATGGGTGGGGTCAGACAGCAGAGGAGGGTTTTGGAGGAGCCTGGTCAGATTGGGTGGGGTCGGAGAGGAGGGGTATAGGAGGAGCCTGCGCAGAATGGGTGGGGTCGGAGAGGAGGGGTTTAGGAGGAGCCTAGTCAGATTGGGCGGGGCCAGAGAGCAGAGGGATAGGAGGGGCCTGGGCAGAATGGGAGGGGTCAGACAGCAGAGGAGGGGTTTAGGAGGAGCCTAGTCAGATTGGGCGGGGTCAGAGAGCAGAGGGATAGGAGGGGCCTGGGCAGAATGGGAGGGGTCAGACAGCAGAGGAGGGGTTTAGGAGGAGCCTAGTCAGATTGGGCGAGAGCAGAGGGATAGGTGTAGGGTCTGAGGGACTATGAAGGGGTCATAGATGGAGGAGGATCCTGACTTATGGTGGGGAACTGCAAAAACTTTTTTTATGCACCCCCCCTATACTCTCTGATTTCTGTTGGGAGGGGGCAGTCAACATTTGGGGGAGCAGTATTAAAAGGTGCTTGGGCGCAACGTGAAGGTCGATGAGGGGCACAGAATGGCATGGCTTCCAGGTACTTTTTGGGGGGGGCTACCATTAGTTTTTATTGCTCTGATCCTCCCTCATGGGGTGGACCCCAAATGGTTAGGGGCAACGGGGGAGGGGGGGCGGCAAAAAGCTGTTTGACAGTTTCTGTTACCAACAGGGGTGACCATACGATTCTGCTGCAGTTATGTGGTATTGAAAGGTACAACAAGGAGCATGTGGCTGTATTTTTGCAGGTGGGGTGCCCCAAAATTTTACTGCCAGCAGCAGCAGCCCCCCTCCTCCCCACCCTGCAGATTGGTATAGGTACCTTTACGACATTTCTGTTGATAACAGAGGCTATAGCGAATCGCGCTACGAAATCCTAGAGCACTAACATTTGCTAAATAAAGGTGGCATCGGAGCATACGAATGAGGCAGGGAGAGGCTACTGTTGGCAATTGGTTTGGTGGGTCATAGTGAATAACCTCGGCATGCAAATAGGCAGAAGTGTGAGGATTGGCAGTGTCTGTAGAGAATTTTGGCATGCTCTTCAGTTTATTTTTTCCTCCTTACGTTGGCTATGAACTACAGAGGAAAGGCCTGGACTTACTGTTGGGCAAAACATGTATTTATGATATTAAGAAGTGTAGTCTGGCTGTACTGAGAGGGGCTGTACAGTACGGTAAATGCCTGTAAATCCCTGAAATGTGCATCCAACTGTCACTTGAGATTGAACAGTGAACGAAGCAGCTGGGTTACTGGCTGAATGTAAATGGAAGGCACATAGGAAGTGTGTTTGTGGTCACTCAAATTATTGAAACCTGCTTGATGCACTACCAAAGCTGGGGTACCAGGAGGGAACATTTGAGGGGTATTGAGATGGTGGTGTCCAGAGGTCAAAATATGTTTCAGAGACACAGAAGTACTGCGGTCCTGGTCCCACATTGGGGGTAGTCAAAAGTCCCTGCTAAAGATTTCTGTCCAACTGTTACCACATTTTGTGCAGCCTGGCTCTCTCTGAAACGATTCCCCAGTGTTTTTCGATCCTACAGATGACTGTAGCAAACTTCCCAAATTTTTTCTTGGCCTCATACCCCCAGAGGAGTGCCTGACATTTGCCAGCCTAACGATACTCACGTTCTGGGAAAAACCTCACTAACCATGCATATTTATGCACCACACATGGCAAATCCTTACAATTGCAGAACATCATATCGCACTCGTCATCTTTGAGGTGCTGTACGTATTTGGATTTGAGGGAAATATTCATCCTTGCTTGCTCTCCCATCTGAAGTCTATGGTGCTGCTGTTCCTTTCTCACATGTCCCTTCAAAGAGACAAGTGACACACAGACTCAATCACTCAGCAAACATATTTGCTTTGACGCTTTCATCTTGCTGTTTACCTTCCATATATTCCCCCTTCACCAAAAATACAGGCCAGCCATTTCTCATCCCCTCAGTCATCGCAGTCCTTCACTCCTTAGGCCCTGCAAGACCACCATGAACAAGATTCATGTCAGCAAGCAGAAAAAAAGCCTCAGTGTGCTCTTTTGTTCATACTGCTGCCCTCTAGTAACACTTCATGGCAACTGCAGCATAAGAATGGGTCTGAGAAGAGGGCTGTCCTATGCAAATAATGTCCTCCCATGCATACTTTCTTCTTAGACGGTCGGCGGCTTGTGCCGTGATACCCCCTCCAACATATGGTCTTCAACCAAATTTTAAAAAAGCCCACCTGCCTTAGACGAAGGATTTTGCCACTCAAAGGAAGCACATGGGGACATCACCCTCATTTAGCAGGGTCCTAAATTGCCTGCTGTCAGCCTGTATACAGAACAAGGGCGTTCGTGGGCATTCCTCAAAGGAAGGAGGTGGGTGATTAAATCCACAGTGCCAGGGCAGGCCCAGCCCAGCCCAGTCTGGCACAGCGCACTGCTGTGGAGGTCTATTCCTTCACATCCTGCAGCAGGCATGATGCAGACCTACTGGAGCAAAGGCTTGACTCCTCTGCCCTTGTCTGTCTCTTAAAGGAAACAATCTTTCTAGCTTCTTATTGCACCTAATAAATGGACTCTAGCTTGCCTCAAACTCAACCCATCATTTCATTAGCCAGAGCTCATACTTGACCTTTATTTCTATCCAAGTTCACTGGCACCAAACCCCTGCTTTGAGCGAGTGGCTCACACCAAAATTAAATATCACCTTCATCCAACCTATTTTACAATAAGTGTAGCACCTTCCCCGCATTCTTGTGCTCAGTTATAACCCCCAATACCACAATTGCACTCTGCAATTCACCAAACTTAAAGGACAAAGAATGAAGACATTGATAAAGGAAGATAAGGCCTTGTCCCTATTGCACCTACTTGAAAAATAGGGCAGTTGGTAGAAGGTCATGAGGGAAAACATTTGAAATGTTTGGACACACCTGCCAAAAAAAAGTAGCAAACAAAAAATAAAAAATAACTGTTTGAAAATTTCCCACCTTGGGATACTTCTACAGCATTGGCAGGATTCGAACCCTGGCCTCTGAGGGCTGTCCACACCAAAGGTACAAGACTTACCTTTGAGCTATAGCTCCTTGGTGGTTTAAAGGTTTGCAGTAGTAACTATAAGCAACATACAGGCCTTGGTGTCCTTCCCTGCGGCTTCCATTGCACATAAAAAGGATGACCATGACATAAGGACAATTTGATAGGCTACTTACATGGAAACCAGTGTGGTCCAGTGGGTAAGTTCCTGCCTTCCATCCAGGCAACCAGGGTTCAAATCCCGGCTTCGGCACCAGATGGCTGATGGTGGCACAGCAGAGGTAAGCTGGAGGTGGGCCTAAATGGCCAATTGGTAAGTAAAATGTGTCTGTGTGTTGTGGAAGAGTGGAATCATGCCTAGCGAATGAGGGATTGCAGATTGGTTGCAAAGTAAAATAGGTGTGGCCTGAACAGAGACAGGTGAAAGAAAGGGAACAGGTGTTGTGTGTTAGAGGAGGACCTTAGTCAGATTGGGGGTGGTCAGAGAGGAGGGGTTCAGGAGGAGCCTAGTCAGATTGGGTGGAGTCAGAGAGGAGAGGGATAGGAGGGGCCTGGGCAGAATGGGAGGGGTCAGACAGCAGAAGAGGGGTTTAGGAGGAGGAGCCTAGGCAGAATGGGTGGGGTCAGACAGCAGAAGAGGGGTTTAGGAGGAGCCTGGTCAGATTGGGTGGGGTCAGAGAGCAGAGGGATAGGAGGGGCCTGGGCAGAATGGGAGGGGTCAGACAGCAGAAGAGGGGTTTAGGAGGAGCCTGGTCAGATTGGGTGGGGTCAGAGAGCAGAGGGATAGGAGGGGCCTGGGCAGAATGGGAGGGGTCAGACAGCAGAGGAGGGGTTTAGGAGGAGCCTAGTCAGATTGGGTGGGGTCAGGGAGGAGGAGCCTAGTCAGATTGGGTGGGGTCAGAGAGCAGAGGGATAGGAGGGGCCTGGGCAGAATGGGAGGGGTCAGACAGCAGAGGAGGGGTTTAGGAGGAGGAGCCTAGTCAGAATGGGTGGGGTCAGAGAGCAGAGGGATAGGAGGGGCCTGGGCAGAATGGGAGGGGACAGCAGAGGAGGGGTTTAGGAGGAGGAGCCTAGTCAGATTGGGTGGGGTCAGAGAGGAGGAGGAGCCTAGTCAGATTGGGTGGGGTCAGAGAGCAGAGGGATAGGAGGGGCCTGGGCAGAATGGGAGGGGTCAGACAGCAGAGGAGGGGTTTAGGAGGAGGAGCCTAGTCAGAATGGGTGGGGTTCAGGAGGAGCCTGGTCAGATTGGGTGGGGTCGGAGAGGTATACGAGGGGCCTGGACAGAATGGGAGGGGTCAGACAGCAGAGGAGGGATTTAGGAGGAGCCTAGTCAGATTGGGTGGGGTCAGAGAGGAGGAGGAGCCTAGTCAGATTGGGTGGGGTCAGAGAGCAGAGGGATAGGAGGGGCCTGGGCAGAATGGGAGGGGTCAGACAGCAGAGGAGGGGTTTAGGAGGAGCCTGGTCAGATTGGGTGGGGTCAGAGAGGATGGGTATAGGAGGAGCCTGAGCAGAATGGGTGGGGTCAGACAGCAGAGGAGGGTTTTGGAGGAGCCTGGTCAGATTGGGTGGGGTCGGAGAGGAGGGGTATAGGAGGAGCCTGCGCAGAATGGGTGGGGTCGGAGAGGAGGGGTTTAGGAGGAGCCTAGTCAGATTGGGCTGGGCCAGAAAGCAGAGGGATAGGAGGGGCCTGGGCAGAATGGGGGGGGTCAGACAGCAGAGGAGGGTTTTGGAGGAGCCTAGTCAGATTGGGTGGGGTCGGAGAGGAGGGGTATAGGAGGAGCCTAGTCAGATTGGGCGGGGCCAGAGAGCAGAGGGATAGGAGGGGCCTGGGCAGAATGGGAGGGGTCAGACAGCAGAGGAGGGGTTTAGGAGGAGGAGCCTAGTCAGAATGGGTGGGGTTCAGGAGAAGCCTGGTCAGATTGGGTTGGTTCGGAGAGGTATACGAGGGGCCTGGGCAGAATGGGAGGGGACAGCAGAGGAGGGGTTTAGGAGGAGGAGCCTAGTCAGATTGGGTGGGGTCAGAGAGGAGGGGTTTAGGAGGAGCCTAGTCAGATTGGGCTGGGCCAGAAAGCAGAGGGATAGGAGGGGCCTGGGCAGAATGGGTGGGGTCAGACAGCAGAGGAGGGTTTTGGAGGAGCCTAGTCAGATTGGGTGGGGTCAGAGAGGAGGAGGAGCCTAGTCAGATTGGGTGGGGTCAGACAGCAGAGGAGGGGTTTAGGAGGAGCCTGGTCAGATTGGGTGGGGTCAGAGAGGATGGGTATAGGAGGAGCCTGAGCAGAATGGGTGGGGTCAGACAGCAGAGGAGGGTTTTGGAGGAGCCTGGTCAGATTGGGTGGGGTCGGAGAGGAGGGGTATAGGAGGAGCCTGCGCAGAATGGGTGGGGTCGGAGAGGAGGGGTTTAGGAGGAGCCTAGTCAGATTGGGCTGGGCCAGAAAGCAGAGGGATAGGAGGGGCCTGGGCAGAATGGGGGGGGTCAGACAGCAGAGGAGGGTTTTGGAGGAGCCTAGTCAGATTGGGTGGGGTCGGAGAGGAGGGGTATAGGAGGAGCCTAGTCAGATTGGGCGGGGCCAGAGAGCAGAGGGATAGGAGGGGCCTGGGCAGAATGGGTGGGGTCAGACAGCAGAGGAGGGTTTTGGAGGAGCCTAGTCAGATTGGGTGGGGTCAGAGAGCAGAGGGATAGGAGGGGCCTGGGCAGAATGGGAGGGGTCAGACAGCAGAGGAGGGGTTTAGGAGGAGGAGCCTAGTCAGAATGGGTGGGGTTCAGGAGAAGCCTGGTCAGATTGGGTTGGTTCGGAGAGGTATACGAGGGGCCTGGGCAGAATGGGAGGGGACAGCAGAGGAGGGGTTTAGGAGGAGGAGCCTAGTCAGATTGGGTGGGGTCAGAGAGGAGGGGTTTAGGAGGAGCCTAGTCAGATTGGGCTGGGCCAGAAAGCAGAGGGATAGGAGGGGCCTGGGCAGAATGGGAGGGGTCAGACAGCAGAGGAGGGGTTTAGGAGGAGCCTAGTCAGATTGGGCGGGGTCAGAGAGCAGAGGGATAGGAGGGGCCTGGGCAGAATGGGAGGGGTCAGACAGCAGAGGAGGGGTTTAGGAGGAGCCTAGTCAGATTGGGCGAGAGCAGAGGGATAGGTGTAGGGTCTGAGGGACTATGAAGGGGTCATAGATGGAGGAGGATCCTGACTTATGGTGGGGAACTGCAAAAACTTTTTTTATGCACCCCCCCTATACTCTCTGATTTCTGTTGGGAGGGGGCAGTCAACATTTGGGGGAGCAGTATTAAAAGGTGCTTGGGCGCAACGTGAAGGGCGATGAGGGGCACAGAATGGCATGGCTTCCAGGTACTTTTTGGGGGGGGCTACCATTAGTTTTTATTGCTCTGATCCTCCCTCATGGGGTGGACCCCAAATGGTTAGGGGCAACGGGGGAGGGGGGGCGGCAAAAAGCTGTTTGACAGTTTCTGTTACCAACAGGGGTGACCATACGATTCTGCTGCAGTTATGTGGTATTGAAAGGTACAACAAGGAGCATGTGGCTGTATTTTTGCAGGTGGGGTGCCCCAAAATTTTACTGCCAGCAGCAGCAGCCCCCCTCCTCCCCACCCTGCAGATTGGTATAGGTACCTTTACGACATTTCTGTTGATAACAGAGGCTATAGCGAATCGCGCTACGAAATCCTAGAGCACTAACATTTGCTAAATAAAGGTGGCATCGGAGCATACGAATGAGGCAGGGAGAGGCTACTGTTGGCAATTGGTTTGGTGGGTCATAGTGAATAACCTCGGCATGCAAATAGGCAGAAGTGTGAGGATTGGCAGTGTCTGTAGAGAATTTTGGCATGCTCTTCAGTTTATTTTTTCCTCCTTACGTTGGCTATGAACTACAGAGGAAAGGCCTGGACTTACTGTTGGGCAAAACATGTATTTATGATATTAAGAAGTGTAGTCTGGCTGTACTGAGAGGGGCTGTACAGTACGGTAAATGCCTGTAAATCCCTGAAATGTGCATCCAACTGTCACTTGAGATTGAACAGTGAACGAAGCAGCTGGGTTACTGGCTGAATGTAAATGGAAGGCACATAGGAAGTGTGTTTGTGGTCACTCAAATTATTGAAACCTGCTTGATGCACTACCAAAGCTGGGGTACCAGGAGGGAACATTTGAGGGGTATTGAGATGGTGGTGTCCAGAGGTCAAAATATGTTTCAGAGACACAGAAGTACTGCGGTCCTGGTCCCACATTGGGGGTAGTCAAAAGTCCCTGCTAAAGATTTCTGTCCAACTGTTACCACATTTTGTGCAGCCTGGCTCCCTCTGAAACGATTCCCCAGTGTTTTTCGATCCTACAGATGACTGTAGCAAACTTCCCAAATTTTTTCTTGGCCTCATACCCCCAGAGGAGTGCCTGACATTTGCCAGCCTAACGATACTCACGTTCTGGGAAAAACCTCACTAACCATGCATATTTATGCACCACACATGGCAAATCCTTACAATTGCAGAACATCATATCGCACTCGTCATCTTTGAGGTGCTGTACGTATTTGGATTTGAGGGAAATATTCATCCTTGCTTGCTCTCCCATCTGAAGTCTATGGTGCTGCTGTTCCTTTCTCACATGTCCCTTCAAAGAGACAAGTGACACACAGACTCAATCACTCAGCAAACATATTTGCTTTGACGCTTTCATCTTGCTGTTTACCTTCCAAATATTCCCCCTTCACCAAAAATACAGGCCAGCCATTTCTCATCCCCTCAGTCATCGCAGTCCTTCACTCCTTAGGCCCTGCAAGACCACCATGAACAAGATTCATGTCAGCAAGCAGAAAAAAAGCCTCAGTGTGCTCTTTTGTTCATACTGCTGCCCTCTAGTAACACTTCATGGCAACTGCAGCATAAGCATGGGTCTGAGAAGAGGGCTGTCCTATGCAAATAATGTCCTCCCATGCATACTTTCTTCTTAGACGGTCGGCGGCTTGTGCCGTGATACCCCCTCCAACATATGGTCTTCAACCAAATTTTAAAAAAGCCCACCTGCCTTAGACGAAGGATTTTGCCACTCAAAGGAAGCACATGGGGACATCACCCTCATTTAGCAGGGTCCTAAATTGCCTGCTGTCAGCCTGTATACAGAACAAGGGCGTTCGTGGGCGTTCCTCAAAGGAAGGAGGTGGGTGATTAAATCCACAGTGCCAGGGCAGGCCCAGCCCAGCCCAGCCCAGCCCAGCCCAGTCTGGCACAGCGCACTGCTGTGGAGGTCTATTCCTTCACATCCTGCAGCAGGCATGATGCAGACCTACTAGAGCAAAGGCTTGACTCCTCTGCCCTTGTCTGTCTCTTAAAGGAAACAATCTTTCTAGCTTCTTATTGCACCTAATAAATGGACTCTAGCTTGCCTCAAACTCAACCCATCATTTCATTAGCCAGAGCTCATACTTGACCTTTATTTCTATCCAAGTTCACTGGCACCAAACCCCTGCTTTGAGCGAGTGGCTCACACCAAAATTAAATATCACCTTCATCCAACCTATTTTACAATAAGTGTAGCACCTTCCCCGCATTCTTGTGCTCAGTTATAACCCCCAATATCACAATTGCACTCTGCAATTCACCAAACTTAAAGGACAAAGAATGAAGACATTGATAAAGGAAGATAAGGCCTTGTCCCTATTGCACCTACTTGAAAAATAGGGCAGTTGGTAGAAGGTCATGAGGGAAAACATTTGAAATGTTTGGACACACCTGCCAAAAAAAAGTAGCAAACAAAAAATAAAAAATAACTGTTTGAAAATTTCCCACCTTGGGATACTTCTACAGCATTGGCAGGATTCGAACCCTGGCCTCTGAGGGCTGTCCACACCAAAGGTACAAGACTTACCTTTGAGCTATAGCTCCTTGGTGGTTTAAAGGTTTGCAGTAGTAACTATAAGCAACATACAGGCCTTGGTGTCCTTCCCTGCGGCTTCCATTGCACATAAAAAGGATGACCATGACATAAGGACAATTTGATAGGCTACTTACATGGAAACCAGTGTGGTCCAGTGGGTAAGTTCCTGCCTTCCATCCAGGCAACCAGGGTTCAAATCCCGGCTTCGGCACCAGATGGCTGATGGTGGCACAGCAGAGGTAAGCTGGAGGTGGGCCTAAATGGCCAATTGGTAAGTAAAATGTGTCTGTGTGTTGTGGAAGAGTGGAATCATGCCTAGCGAATGAGGGATTGCAGATTGGTTGCAAAGTAAAATAGGTGTGGCCTGAACAGAGACAGGTGAAAGAAAGGGAACAGGTGTTGTGTGTTAGAGGAGGACCTTAGTCAGATTGGGGGTGGTCAGAGAGGAGGGGTTCAGGAGGAGCCTAGTCAGATTGGGTGGAGTCAGAGAGGAGAGGGATAGGAGGGGCCTGGGCAGAATGGGAGGGGTCAGACAGCAGAAGAGGGGTTTAGGAGGAGGAGCCTAGGCAGAATGGGTGGGGTCAGACAGCAGAAGAGGGGTTTAGGAGGAGCCTGGTCAGATTGGGTGGGGTCAGAGAGCAGAGGGATAGGAGGGGCCTGGGCAGAATGGGAGGGGTCAGACAGCAGAAGAGGGGTTTAGGAGGAGCCTGGTCAGATTGGGTGGGGTCAGAGAGCAGAGGGATAGGAGGGGCCTGGGCAGAATGGGAGGGGTCAGACAGCAGAGGAGGGGTTTAGGAGGAGCCTAGTCAGATTGGGTGGGGTCAGGGAGGAGGAGCCTAGTCAGATTGGGTGGGGTCAGAGAGCAGAGGGATAGGAGGGGCCTGGGCAGAATGGGAGGGGTCAGACAGCAGAGGAGGGGTTTAGGAGGAGGAGCCTAGTCAGAATGGGTGGGGGCAGAGGGATAGGAGGGGCCTGGGCAGAATGGGAGGGGACAGCAGAGGAGGGGTTTAGGAGGAGGAGCCTAGTCAGATTGGGTGGGGTCAGAGAGGAGGAGGAGCCTAGTCAGATTGGGTGGGGTCAGAGAGCAGAGGGATAGGAGGGGCCTGGGCAGAATGGGAGGGGTCAGACAGCAGAGGAGGGGTTTAGGAGGAGGAGCCTAGTCAGAATGGGTGGGGTTCAGGAGGAGCCTGGTCAGATTGGGTGGGGTCGGAGAGGTATACGAGGGGCCTGGACAGAATGGGAGGGGTCAGACAGCAGAGGAGGGATTTAGGAGGAGCCTAGTCAGATTGGGTGGGGTCAGAGAGCAGAGGGATAGGAGGGGCCTGGGCAGAATGGGAGGGGTCAGACAGCAGAGGAGGGGTTTAGGAGGAGCCTGGTCAGATTGGGTGGGGTCAGAGAGGATGGGTATAGGAGGAGCCTGAGCAGAATGGGTGGGGTCAGACAGCAGAGGAGGGTTTTGGAGGAGCCTGGTCAGATTGGGTGGGGTCGGAGAGGAGGGGTATAGGAGGAGCCTGCGCAGAATGGGTGGGGTCGGAGAGGAGGGGTTTAGGAGGAGCCTAGTCAGATTGGGCTGGGCCAGAAAGCAGAGGGATAGGAGGGGCCTGGGCAGAATGGGGGGGGTCAGACAGCAGAGGAGGGTTTTGGAGGAGCCTAGTCAGATTGGGTGGGGTCGGAGAGGAGGGGTATAGGAGGAGCCTAGTCAGATTGGGCGGGGCCAGAGAGCAGAGGGATAGGAGGGGCCTGGGCAGAATGGGAGGGGTCAGACAGCAGAGGAGGGGTTTAGGAGGAGGAGCCTAGTCAGAATGGGTGGGGTTCAGGAGAAGCCTGGTCAGATTGGGTTGGTTCGGAGAGGTATACGAGGGGCCTGGGCAGAATGGGAGGGGACAGCAGAGGAGGGGTTTAGGAGGAGGAGCCTAGTCAGATTGGGTGGGGTCAGAGAGGAGGGGTTTAGGAGGAGCCTAGTCAGATTGGGCTGGGCCAGAAAGCAGAGGGATAGGAGGGGCCTGGGCAGAATGGGTGGGGTCAGACAGCAGAGGAGGGTTTTGGAGGAGCCTAGTCAGATTGGGTGGGGTCAGAGAGGAGGAGGAGCCTAGTCAGATTGGGTGGGGTCAGACAGCAGAGGAGGGGTTTAGGAGGAGCCTGGTCAGATTGGGTGGGGTCAGAGAGGATGGGTATAGGAGGAGCCTGAGCAGAATGGGTGGGGTCAGACAGCAGAGGAGGGTTTTGGAGGAGCCTGGTCAGATTGGGTGGGGTCGGAGAGGAGGGGTATAGGAGGAGCCTGCGCAGAATGGGTGGGGTCGGAGAGGAGGGGTTTAGGAGGAGCCTAGTCAGATTGGGCTGGGCCAGAAAGCAGAGGGATAGGAGGGGCCTGGGCAGAATGGGGGGGGTCAGACAGCAGAGGAGGGTTTTGGAGGAGCCTAGTCAGATTGGGTGGGGTCGGAGAGGAGGGGTATAGGAGGAGCCTAGTCAGATTGGGCGGGGCCAGAGAGCAGAGGGATAGGAGGGGCCTGGGCAGAATGGGTGGGGTCAGACAGCAGAGGAGGGTTTTGGAGGAGCCTAGTCAGATTGGGTGGGGTCAGAGAGCAGAGGGATAGGAGGGGCCTGGGCAGAATGGGAGGGGTCAGACAGCAGAGGAGGGGTTTAGGAGGAGGAGCCTAGTCAGAATGGGTGGGGTTCAGGAGAAGCCTGGTCAGATTGGGTTGGTTCGGAGAGGTATACGAGGGGCCTGGGCAGAATGGGAGGGGACAGCAGAGGAGGGGTTTAGGAGGAGGAGCCTAGTCAGATTGGGTGGGGTCAGAGAGGAGGGGTTTAGGAGGAGCCTAGTCAGATTGGGCTGGGCCAGAAAGCAGAGGGATAGGAGGGGCCTGGGCAGAATGGGAGGGGTCAGACAGCAGAGGAGGGGTTTAGGAGGAGCCTAGTCAGATTGGGCGGGGTCAGAGAGCAGAGGGATAGGAGGGGCCTGGGCAGAATGGGAGGGGTCAGACAGCAGAGGAGGGGTTTAGGAGGAGCCTAGTCAGATTGGGCGAGAGCAGAGGGATAGGTGTAGGGTCTGAGGGACTATGAAGGGGTCATAGATGGAGGAGGATCCTGACTTATGGTGGGGAACTGCAAAAACTTTTTTTATGCACCCCCCCTATACTCTCTGATTTCTGTTGGGAGGGGGCAGTCAACATTTGGGGGAGCAGTATTAAAAGGTGCTTGGGCGCAACGTGAAGGGCGATGAGGGGCACAGAATGGCATGGCTTCCAGGTACTTTTTGGGGGGGGCTACCATTAGTTTTTATTGCTCTGATCCTCCCTCATGGGGTGGACCCCAAATGGTTAGGGGCAACGGGGGAGGGGGGGCGGCAAAAAGCTGTTTGACAGTTTCTGTTACCAACAGGGGTGACCATACGATTCTGCTGCAGTTATGTGGTATTGAAAGGTACAACAAGGAGCATGTGGCTGTATTTTTGCAGGTGGGGTGCCCCAAAATTTTACTGCCAGCAGCAGCAGCCCCCCTCCTCCCCACCCTGCAGATTGGTATAGGTACCTTTACGACATTTCTGTTGATAACAGAGGCTATAGCGAATCGCGCTACGAAATCCTAGAGCACTAACATTTGCTAAATAAAGGTGGCATCGGAGCATACGAATGAGGCAGGGAGAGGCTACTGTTGGCAATTGGTTTGGTGGGTCATAGTGAATAACCTCGGCATGCAAATAGGCAGAAGTGTGAGGATTGGCAGTGTCTGTAGAGAATTTTGGCATGCTCTTCAGTTTATTTTTTCCTCCTTACGTTGGCTATGAACTACAGAGGAAAGGCCTGGACTTACTGTTGGGCAAAACATGTATTTATGATATTAAGAAGTGTAGTCTGGCTGTACTGAGAGGGGCTGTACAGTACGGTAAATGCCTGTAAATCCCTGAAATGTGCATCCAACTGTCACTTGAGATTGAACAGTGAACGAAGCAGCTGGGTTACTGGCTGAATGTAAATGGAAGGCACATAGGAAGTGTGTTTGTGGTCACTCAAATTATTGAAACCTGCTTGATGCACTACCAAAGCTGGGGTACCAGGAGGGAACATTTGAGGGGTATTGAGATGGTGGTGTCCAGAGGTCAAAATATGTTTCAGAGACACAGAAGTACTGCGGTCCTGGTCCCACATTGGGGGTAGTCAAAAGTCCCTGCTAAAGATTTCTGTCCAACTGTTACCACATTTTGTGCAGCCTGGCTCCCTCTGAAACGATTCCCCAGTGTTTTTCGATCCTACAGATGACTGTAGCAAACTTCCCAAATTTTTTCTTGGCCTCATACCCCCAGAGGAGTGCCTGACATTTGCCAGCCTAACGATACTCACGTTCTGGGAAAAACCTCACTAACCATGCATATTTATGCACCACACATGGCAAATCCTTACAATTGCAGAACATCATATCGCACTCGTCATCTTTGAGGTGCTGTACGTATTTGGATTTGAGGGAAATATTCATCCTTGCTTGCTCTCCCATCTGAAGTCTATGGTGCTGCTGTTCCTTTCTCACATGTCCCTTCAAAGAGACAAGTGACACACAGACTCAATCACTCAGCAAACATATTTGCTTTGACGCTTTCATCTTGCTGTTTACCTTCCAAATATTCCCCCTTCACCAAAAATACAGGCCAGCCATTTCTCATCCCCTCAGTCATCGCAGTCCTTCACTCCTTAGGCCCTGCAAGACCACCATGAACAAGATTCATGTCAGCAAGCAGAAAAAAAGCCTCAGTGTGCTCTTTTGTTCATACTGCTGCCCTCTAGTAACACTTCATGGCAACTGCAGCATAAGCATGGGTCTGAGAAGAGGGCTGTCCTATGCAAATAATGTCCTCCCATGCATACTTTCTTCTTAGACGGTCGGCGGCTTGTGCCGTGATACCCCCTCCAACATATGGTCTTCAACCAAATTTTAAAAAAGCCCACCTGCCTTAGACGAAGGATTTTGCCACTCAAAGGAAGCACATGGGGACATCACCCTCATTTAGCAGGGTCCTAAATTGCCTGCTGTCAGCCTGTATACAGAACAAGGGCGTTCGTGGGCGTTCCTCAAAGGAAGGAGGTGGGTGATTAAATCCACAGTGCCAGGGCAGGCCCAGCCCAGCCCAGCCCAGCCCAGCCCAGTCTGGCACAGCGCACTGCTGTGGAGGTCTATTCCTTCACATCCTGCAGCAGGCATGATGCAGACCTACTAGAGCAAAGGCTTGACTCCTCTGCCCTTGTCTGTCTCTTAAAGGAAACAATCTTTCTAGCTTCTTATTGCACCTAATAAATGGACTCTAGCTTGCCTCAAACTCAACCCATCATTTCATTAGCCAGAGCTCATACTTGACCTTTATTTCTATCCAAGTTCACTGGCACCAAACCCCTGCTTTGAGCGAGTGGCTCACACCAAAATTAAATATCACCTTCATCCAACCTATTTTACAATAAGTGTAGCACCTTCCCCGCATTCTTGTGCTCAGTTATAACCCCCAATATCACAATTGCACTCTGCAATTCACCAAACTTAAAGGACAAAGAATGAAGACATTGATAAAGGAAGATAAGGCCTTGTCCCTATTGCACCTACTTGAAAAATAGGGCAGTTGGTAGAAGGTCATGAGGGAAAACATTTGAAATGTTTGGACACACCTGCCAAAAAAAAGTAGCAAAAAAAAAAAAAAAATCACTGTTTGAAAATTTCCCACCTTGGGATACTTCTACAGCATTGGCAGGATTCGAACCCTGGCCTCTGAGGCTGTCCACACCAAAGGTACAAGACTTACCTTTGAGCTATAGCTCCTTGGTGGTCTAAAGGTTTGCAGTAGTAACTATAAGCAACATACAGGCCTTGGTGTCCTTCCCTGCGGCTTCCATTGCACATAAAAAGGATGACCATGACATAAGGACAATTTGATAGGCTACTTACATGGAAACCAGTATGGTCCAGTGGGTAAGTTCCTGCCTTCCATCCAGGCAACCAGGGTTCAAATCCCGGGTTCGGCACCAGATGACTGATGGTGGCACAGCAGAGGTAAGCTGGAGGTGGGCCTAAATGTCCAATTGGTAAGTAAAATGTGTCTGTGTGTTGTGGAAGAGTGGAATCATGCCTAGCGAATGAGGGATTGCAGATTGGTTGCAAAGTAAAATAGGTGTGGCCTGAACAGAGACAGGTGAAAGAAAGGGAACAGGTGTTGTGTGTTAGAGGAGGACCTTAGTCAGATTGGGGGTGGTCAGAGAGGAGGGGTTCAGGAGGAGCCTAGTCAGATTGGGTGCAGTCAGAGAGGAGAGGGATAGGAGGGGCCTGGGCAGAATGGGAGGGGTCAGACAGCAGAAGAGGGGTTTAGGAGGAAGAGCCTAGGCAGAATGGGTGGGGTCAGAGAGGAGGAGGAGCCTAGTCAGATTGGGTGGGGTCAGAGAGCAGAGGGATAGGAGGGGCCTGGGCAGAATGGGAGGGGTCAGACAGCAGAAGAGGGGTTTAGGAGGAGGAGCCTAGTCAGAATGGGTGGGGTTCAGGAGAAGCCTGGTCAGATTGGGTTGGTTCGGAGAGGTATACGAGGGGCCTGGGCAGAATGGGAGGGGTCAGACAGCAGAGGAGGGATTTAGGAGGAGCCTAGTCAGATTGGGTGGGGTCAGAGAGGAGGAGGAGCCTAGTCAGATTGGGTGGGGTCAGAGAGCAGAGGGATAGGAGGGGCCTGGGCAGAATGGGAGGGGTCAGACAGCAGAGGAGGGGTTTAGGAGGAGGAGCCTAGTCAGAATGGGTGGGGTTCAGGAGAAGCCTGGTCAGATTGGGTTGGTTCGGAGAGGTATACGAGGGGCCTGGGCAGAATTGGAGGGGACAGCAGAGGAGGGGTTTAGGAGGAGGAGCCTAGTCAGATTGGGTGGGGTCAGAGAGGAGGAGGAGCCTAGTCAGATTGGGTGGGGTCAGAGAGCAGAGGGATAGGAGGGGCCTGGGCAGAATGGGAGGGGTCAGACAGCAGAGGAGGGGTTTAGGAGGAGGAGCCTAGTCAGAATGGGTGGGGTTCAGGAGAAGCCTGGTCAGATTGGGTTGGTTCGGAGAGGTATACGAGGGGCTTGGGCAGAATGGGAGGGGTCAGACAGCAGAGGAGGGATTTAGGAGGAGCCTAGTCAGATTGGGTGGGGTCAGAGAGGAGGAGGAGCCTAGTCAGATTGGGTGGGGTCAGAGAGCAGAGGGATAGGAGGGGCCTGGGCAGAATGGGAGGGGTCAGACAGCAGAGGAGGGGTTTAGGAGGAGGAGCCTAGTCAGAATGGGTGGGGTCAGAGAGGAGGAGGAGCCTAGTCAGATTGGGTGAGGTCAGAGAGCAGAGGGATAGGAGGGGCCTGGGCAGAATGGGAGGGGTCAGACAGCAGAGGAGGGGTTTAGGAGGAGGAGCCTAGTCAGAATGGGTGGGGTTCAGGAGGAGCCTGGTCAGATTGGGTGGGGTCGGAGAGGTATACGAGGGGCCTGGGCAGAATGGGAGGGGTCAGACAGCAGAAGAGGGGTTTAGGAGGAGCCTGGTCAGATTGGGTGGGGTCAGAGAGCAGAGGGATAGGAGGGGCCTGGGCAGAATGGGAGGGGTCAGACAGCAGAGGAGGGGTTTAGGAGGAGGAGCCTAGTCAGAATGGGTGGGGTTCATGAGAAGCCTGGTCAGATTGGGTTGGTTCGGAGAGGTATACGAGGGGCCTGGGCAGAATGGGAGGGGACAGCAGAGGAGGGGTTTAGGAGGAGCCTAGTCAGTTTGGGTGGGGTCAGGGAGGAGGAGCCTAGTCAGATTGGGTGGGGTCAGAGAGCAGAGGGATAGGAGGGGCCTGGGCAGAATGGGAGGGGTCAGACAGCAGAGGAGGGGTTTAGGAGGAGGAGCCTAGTCAGAATGGGTGGGGTCAGAGAGGAGGAGGAGCCTAGTCAGATTGGGTGGGGTCAGAGGGATAGGAGGGGCCTGGGCAGAATGGGAGGGGTCAGACAGCAGAGGAGGGGTTTAGGAGGAGGAGCCTAGTCAGAATGGGTGGGGTTCAGGAGAAGCCTGGTCAGATTGGGTTGGTTTGGAGAGGTATACGAAGGGCCTGGGCAGAATGGGAGGGGACAGCAGAGGAGGGGTTTAGGAGGAGGAGCCTAGTCAGATTGGGTGGGGTCAGAGAGGAGGAGGAGCCTAGTCAGATTGGGTGGGGTCAGAGAGCAGAGGGATAGGAGGGGCCTGGGCAGAATGGGAGGGGACAGCAGAGGAGGGGTTTAGGAGGAGGAGCCTAGTCAGATTGGGTTGGGTCAGAGAGGAGGAGGAGCCTAGTCAGATTGGGTGGGGTTCAGGAGAAGCCTGGTCAGATTGGGTTGGTTCGGAGAGGTATACGAGGGGCCTGGGCAGAATGGGAGGGGTCAGACAGCAGAGGAGGGATTTAGGAGGAGCCTAGTCAGATTGGGTGGGGTCAGAGAGGAGGAGGAGCCTAGTCAGATTGGGTGGGGTCAGAGAGCAGAGGGATAGGAGGGGCCTGGGCAGAATGGGAGGGGACAGCAGAGGAGGGGTTTAGGAGGAGGAGCCTAGTCAGATTGGGTGGGGTCAGAGAGGAGGAGGAGCCTAGTCAGATTGGGTGGGGTCAGAGAGCAGAGGGATAGGAGGGGCCTGGGCAGAATGGGAGGGGACAGCAGAGGAGGGGTTTAGGAGGAGGAGCCTAGTCAGATTGGGTTGGGTCAGAGAGGAGGAGGAGCCTAGTCAGAATGGGTGGGGTCAGAGAGGAGGAGGAGCCTAGTCAGATTGGGTGGGGTCAGAGAGCAGAGGGATAGGAGGGGCCTGGGCAGAATGGGAGGGGTCAGACAGCAGAAGAGGGGTTTAGGAGGAGCCTGGTCAGATTGGGTGGGGTCAGAGAGGAGGAGGAGCCTAGTCAGATTGGGTGGGGTCAGAGAGCAGAGGGATAGGAGGGGCCTGGGCAGAATGGGAGGGGTCAGACAGCAGAGGAGGGGTTTAGGAGGAGGAGCCTAGTCAGAATGGGTGGGGTCAGAGAGCAGAGGGATAGGAGGGGCCTGGGCAGAATGGGAGGGGACAGCAGAGGAGGGGTTTAGGAGGAGGAGCCTAGTCAGATTGGGTGGGGTCAGAGAGGAGGAGGAGCCTAGTCAGATTGGGTGGGGTCAGAGAGCAGAGGGATAGGAGGGGCCTGGGCAGAATGGGAGGGGACAGCAGAGGAGGGGTTTAGGAGGAGGAGCCTAGTCAGATTGGGTGGGGTCAGAGAGGAGGAGGAGCCTAGTCAGAATGGGTGGGGTTCAGGAGAAGCCTGGTCAGATTGGGTTGGTTCGGAGAGGTATACGAGGGGCCTGGGCAGAATGGGAGGGGTCAGACAGCAGAGGAGGGATTTAGGAGGAGCCTAGTCAGATTGGGTGGGGTCAGAGAGGAGGAGGAGCCTAGTCAGATTGGGTGGGGTCAGAGAGCAGAGGGATAGGAGGGGCCTGGGCAGAATGGGAGGGGACAGCAGAGGAGGGGTTTAGGAGGAGGAGCCTAGTCAGATTGGGTGGGGTCAGAGAGGAGGAGGAGCCTAGTCAGATTGGGTGGGGTCAGAGAGCAGAGGGATAGGAGGGGCCTGGGCAGAATGGGAGGGGACAGCAGAGGAGGGGTTTAGGAGGAGGAGCCTAGTCAGATTGGGTTGGGTCAGAGAGGAGGAGGAGCCTAGTCAGAATGGGTGGGGTCAGAGAGGAGGAGGAGCCTAGTCAGATTGGGTGGGGTCAGAGAGCAGAGGGATAGGAGGGGCCTGGGCAGAATGGGAGGGGTCAGACAGCAGAAGAGGGGTTTAGGAGGAGCCTGGTCAGATTGGGTGGGGTCAGAGAGCAGAGGGATAGGAGGGGCCTGGGCAGAATGGGAGGGGTCAGACAGCAGAGGAGGGATTTAGGAAGAGCCTAGTCAGATTGGGAGGGGTCAGAGAGGAGGAGGAGCCTAGTCAGATTGGGTGGGGTCAGAGAGCAGAGGGATAGGAGGGGCCTGGGCAGAATGGGAGGGGTCAGACAGCAGAGGAGGGGTTTAGGAGGAGGAGCCTAGTCAGAATGGGTGGGGTTCAGGAGAAGCCTGGTCAGATTGGGTTGGTTCGGAGAGGTATACGAGGGGCCTGGGCAGAATGGGAGGGGACAGCAGAGGAGGGGTTTAGGAGGAGGAGCCTAGTCAGATTGGGTGGGGTCAGAGAGGAGGAGGAGCCTAGTCAGATTGGGTGGGGTCAGAGAGCAGAGGGATAGGAGGGGCCTGGGCAGAATGGGAGGGGTCAGACAGCAGAGGAGGGATTTAGGAAGAGCCTAGTCAGATTGGGAGGGGTCAGAGAGGAGGAGGAGCCTAGTCAGATTGGGTGGGGTCAGAGAGCAGAGGGATAGGAGGGGCCTGGGCAGAATGGGAGGGGTCAGACAGCAGAGGAGGGGTTTAGGAGGAGGAGCCTAGTCAGAATGGGTGGGGTTCAGGAGAAGCCTGGTCAGATTGGGTTGGTTCGGAGAGGTATACGAGGGGCCTGGGCAGAATGGGAGGGGTCAGACAGCAGAGGAGGGATTTAGGAGGAGCCTAGTCAGATTGGGTGGGGTCAGAGAGGAGGAGGAGCCTAGTCAGATTGGGTGGGGTCAGAGAGCAGAGGGATAGGAGGGGCCTGGGCAGAATGGGAGGGGACAGCAGAGGAGGGGTTTAGGAGGAGGAGCCTAGTCAGATTGGGTTGGGTCAGAGAGGAGGAGGAGCCTAGTCAGAATGGGTGGGGTCAGAGAGGAGGAGGAGCCTAGTCAGATTGGGTGGGGTCAGAGAGCAGAGGGATAGGAGGGGCCTGGGCAGAATGGGAGGGGTCAGACAGCAGAAGAGGGGTTTAGGAGGAGCCTGGTCAGATTGGGTGGGGTCAGAGAGCAGAGGGATAGGAGGGGCCTGGGCAGAATGGGAGGGGTCAGACAGCAGAGGAGGGATTTAGGAAGAGCCTAGTCAGATTGGGAGGGGTCAGAGAGGAGGAGGAGCCTAGTCAGATTGGGTGGGGTCAGAGAGCAGAGGGATAGGAGGGGCCTGGGCAGAATGGGAGGGGTCAGACAGCAGAGGAGGGGTTTAGGAGGAGGAGCCTAGTCAGAATGGGTGGGGTTCAGGAGAAGCCTGGTTAGATTGGGTTGGTTCGGAGAGGTATACGAGGGGCCTGGGCAGAATGGGAGGGGACAGCAGAGGAGGGGTTTAGGAGGAGGAGCCTAGTCAGATTGGGTGGGGTCAGAGAGGAGGAGGAGCCTAGTCAGATTGGGTGGGGTCAGAGAGCAGAGGGATAGGAGGGGCCTGGGCAGAATGGGAGGGGACAGCAGAGGAGGGGTTTAGGAGGAGGAGCCTAGTCAGATTGGGTTGGGTCAGAGAGGAGGAGGAGCCTAGTCAGATTGGGTGGGGTTCAGGAGAAGCCTGGTCAGATTGGGTTGGTTCGGAGAGGTATACGAGGGGCCTGGCCAGAATGGGAGGGGTCAGACAGCAGAGGAGGGATTTAGGAGGAGCCTAGTCAGATTGGGTGGGGTCAGAGAGGAGGAGGAGCCTAGTCAGATTGGGTGGGGTCAGAGAGCAGAGGGATAGGAGGGGCCTGGGCAGAATGGGAGGGGTCAGACAGCAGAGGAGGGGTTTAGGAGGAGGAGCCTAGTCAGAATGGGTGGGGTCAGAGAGCAGAGGGATAGGAGGGGCCTGGGCAGAATGGGAGGGGTCAGACAGCAGAGGAGGGGTTTAGGAGGAGGAGCCTAGTCAGAATGGGTGGGGTTCAGGAGGAGCCTGGTCAGATTGGGTGGGGTCGGAGAGGTATACGAGGGGCCTGGACAGAATGGGAGGGGTCAGACAGCAGAGGAGGGATTTAGGAGGAGCCTAGTCAGATTGGGTGGGGTCAGAGAGGAGGAGGAGCCTAGTCAGATTGGGTGGGGTCAGAGAGCAGAGGGATAGGAGGGGCCTGGGCAGAATGGGAGGGGTCAGACAGCAGAGGAGGGGTTTAGGAGGAGCCTGGTCAGATTGGGTGGGGTCAGAGAGGATGGGTATAGGAGGAGCCTGAGCAGAATGGGTGGGGTCAGACAGCAGAGGAGGGTTTTGGAGGAGCCTGGTCAGATTGGGTGGGGTCGGAGAGGAGGGGTATAGGAGGAGCCTGCGCAGAATGGGTGGGGTCGGAGAGGAGGGGTTTAGGAGGAGCCTAGTCAGATTGGGCGGGGCCAGAGAGCAGAGGGATAGGAGGGGCCTGGGCAGAATGGGAGGGGTCAGACAGCAGAGGAGGGGTTTAGGAGGAGCCTAGTCAGATTGGGCGGGGTCAGAGAGCAGAGGGATAGGAGGGGCCTGGGCAGAATGGGAGGGGTCAGACAGCAGAGGAGGGGTTTAGGAGGAGCCTAGTCAGATTGGGCGAGAGCAGAGGGATAGGTGTAGGGTCTGAGGGACTATGAAGGGGTCATAGATGGAGGAGGATCCTGACTTATGGTGGGGAACTGCAAAAACTTTTTTTATGCACCCCCCCTATACTCTCTGATTTCTGTTGGGAGGGGGCAGTCAACATTTGGGGGAGCAGTATTAAAAGGTGCTTGGGCGCAACGTGAAGGGCGATGAGGGGCACAGAATGGCATGGCTTCCAGGTACTTTTTGGGGGGGGCTACCATTAGTTTTTATTGCTCTGATCCTCCCTCATGGGGTGGACCCCAAATGGTTAGGGGCAACGGGGGAGGGGGGGCGGCAAAAAGCTGTTTGACAGTTTCTGTTACCAACAGGGGTGACCATACGATTCTGCTGCAGTTATGTGGTATTGAAAGGTACAACAAGGAGCATGTGGCTGTATTTTTGCAGGTGGGGTGCCCTAAAATTTTACTGCCAGCAGCAGCAGCCCCCCTCCTCCCCACCCTGCAGATTGGTATAGGTACCTTTACGACATTTCTGTTGATAACAGAGGCTATAGCGAATCGCGCTACGAAATCCTAGAGCACTAACATTTGCTAAATAAAGGTGGCATCGGAGCATACGAATGAGGCAGGGAGAGGCTACTGTTGGCAATTGGTTTGGTGGGTCATAGTGAATAACCTCGGCATGCAAATAGGCAGAAGTGTGAGGATTGGCAGTGTCTGTAGAGAATTTTGGCATGCTCTTCAGTTTATTTTTTCCTCCTTACGTTGGCTATGAACTACAGAGGAAAGGCCTGGACTTACTGTTGGGCAAAACATGTATTTATGATATTAAGAAGTGTAGTCTGGCTGTACTGAGAGGGGCTGTACAGTACGGTAAATGCCTGTAAATCCCTGAAATGTGCATCCAACTGTCACTTGAGATTGAACAGTGAACGAAGCAGCTGGGTTACTGGCTGAATGTAAATGGAAGGCACATAGGAAGTGTGTTTGTGGTCACTCAAATTATTGAAACCTGCTTGATGCACTACCAAAGCTGGGGTACCAGGAGGGAACATTTGAGGGGTATTGAGATGGTGGTGTCCAGAGGTCAAAATATGTTTCAGAGACACAGAAGTACTGCGGTCCTGGTCCCACATTGGGGGTAGTCAAAAGTCCCTGCTAAAGATTTCTGTCCAACTGTTACCACATTTTGTGCAGCCTGGCTCCCTCTGAAACGATTCCCCAGTGTTTTTCGATCCTACAGATGACTGTAGCAAACTTCCCAAATTTTTTCTTGGCCTCATACCCCCAGAGGAGTGCCTGACATTTGCCAGCCTAACGATACTCACGTTCTGGGAAAAACCTCACTAACCATGCATATTTATGCACCACACATGGCAAATCCTTACAATTGCAGAACATCATATCGCACTCGTCATCTTTGAGGTGCTGTACGTATTTGGATTTGAGGGAAATATTCATCCTTGCTTGCTCTCCCATCTGAAGTCTATGGTGCTGCTGTTCCTTTCTCACATGTCCCTTCAAAGAGACAAGTGACACACAGACTCAATCACTCAGCAAACATATTTGCTTTGACGCTTTCATCTTGCTGTTTACCTTCCAAATATTCCCCCTTCACCAAAAATACAGGCCAGCCATTTCTCATCCCCTCAGTCATCGCAGTCCTTCACTCCTTAGGCCCTGCAAGACCACCATGAACAAGATTCATGTCAGCAAGCAGAAAAAAAGCCTCAGTGTGCTCTTTTGTTCATACTGCTGCCCTCTAGTAACACTTCATGGCAACTGCAGCATAAGCATGGGTCTGAGAAGAGGGCTGTCCTATGCAAATAATGTCCTCCCATGCATACTTTCTTCTTAGACGGTCGGCGGCTTGTGCCGTGATACCCCCTCCAACATATGGTCTTCAACCAAATTTTAAAAAAGCCCACCTGCCTTAGACGAAGGATTTTGCCACTCAAAGGAAGCACATGGGGACATCACCCTCATTTAGCAGGGTCCTAAATTGCCTGCTGTCAGCCTGTATACAGAACAAGGGCGTTCGTGGGCGTTCCTCAAAGGAAGGAGGTGGGTGATTAAATCCACAGTGCCAGGGCAGGCCCAGCCCAGCCCAGCCCAGCCCAGCCCAGCCCAGTCTGGCACAGCGCACTGCTGTGGAGGTCTATTCCTTCACATCCTGCAGCAGGCATGATGCAGACCTACTAGAGCAAAGGCTTGACTCCTCTGCCCTTGTCTGTCTCTTAAAGGAAACAATCTTTCTAGCTTCTTATTGCACCTAATAAATGGACTCTAGCTTGCCTCAAACTCAACCCATCATTTCATTAGCCAGAGCTCATACTTGACCTTTATTTCTATCCAAGTTCACTGGCACCAAACCCCTGCTTTGAGCGAGTGGCTCACACCAAAATTAAATATCACCTTCATCCAACCTATTTTACAATAAGTGTAGCACCTTCCCCGCATTCTTGTGCTCAGTTATAACCCCCAATATCACAATTGCACTCTGCAATTCACCAAACTTAAAGGACAAAGAATGAAGACATTGATAAAGGAAGATAAGGCCTTGTCCCTATTGCACCTACTTGAAAAATAGGGCAGTTGGTAGAAGGTCATAAGGGAAAACATTTGAAATGTTTGGACACACCTGCCAAAAAAAAGTAGCAAAAAAAAAAAAAAATCACTGTTTGAAAATTTCCCACCTTGGGATACTTCTACAGCATTGGCAGGATTCGAACCCTGGCCTCTGAGGCTGTCCACACCAAAGGTACAAGACTTACCTTTGAGCTATAGCTCCTTGGTGGTCTAAAGGTTTGCAGTAGTAACTATAAGCAACATACAGGCCTTGGTGTCCTTCCCTGCGGCTTCCATTGCACATAAAAAGGATGACCATGACATAAGGACAATTTGATAGGCTACTTACATGGAAACCAGTATGGTCCAGTGGGTAAGTTCCTGCCTTCCATCCAGGCAACCAGGGTTCAAATCCCGGGTTCGGCACCAGATGACTGATGGTGGCACAGCAGAGGTAAGCTGGAGGTGGGCCTAAATGGCCAATTGGTAAGTAAAATGTGTCTGTGTGTTGTGGAAGAGTGGAATCATGCCTAGCGAATGAGGGATTGCAGATTGGTTGCAAAGTAAAATAGGTGTGGCCTGAACAGAGACAGGTGAAAGAAAGGGAACAGGTGTTGTGTGTTAGAGGAGGACCTTAGTCAGATTGGGGGTGGTCAGAGAGGAGGGGTTCAGGAGGAGCCTAGTCAGATTGGGTGCAGTCAGAGAGGAGAGGGATAGGAGGGGCCTGGGCAGAATGGGAGGGGTCAGACAGCAGAAGAGGGGTTTAGGAGGAAGAGCCTAGGCAGAATGGGTGGGGTCAGAGAGGAGGAGGAGCCTAGTCGGGTGGGGTCAGAGAGCAGAGGGATAGGAGGGGCCTGGGCAGAATGGGAGGGGTCAGACAGCAGAACAGGGGTTTAGGAGGAGGAGCCTAGTCAGAATGGGTGGGGTTCAGGAGAAGCCTGGTCAGATTGGGTTGGTTCGGAGAGGTATACGAGGGGCCTGGGCAGAATGGGAGGGGTCAGACAGCAGAGGAGGGATTTAGGAGGAGCCTAGTCAGATTGGGTGGGGTCAGAGAGGAGGAGGAGCCTAGTCAGATTGGGTGGGGTCAGAGAGCAGAGGGATAGGAGGGGCCTGGGCAGAATGGGAGGGGTCAGACAGCAGAGGAGGGGTTTAGGAGGAGGAGCCTAGTCAGAATGGGTGGGGTTCAGGAGAAGCCTGGTCAGATTGGGTTGGTTCGGAGAGGTATACGAGGGGCCTGGGCAGAATTGGAGGGGACAGCAGAGGAGGGGTTTAGGAGGAGGAGCCTAGTCAGATTGGGTGGGGTCAGAGAGGAGGAGGAGCCTAGTCAGATTGGGTGGGGTCAGAGAGCAGAGGGATAGGAGGGGCCTGGGCCGAGGGGTCAGACAGCAGAGGAGGGGTTTAGGAGGAGGAGCCTAGTCAGAATGGGTGGGGTTCAGGAGAAGCCTGGTCAGATTGGGTTGGTTCGGAGAGGTATACGAGGGGCCTGGGCAGAATGGGAGGGGTCAGACAGCAGAGGAGGGATTTAGGAGGAGCCTAGTCAGATTGGGTGGGGTCAGAGAGGAGGAGGAGCCTAGTCAGATTGGGTGGGGTCAGAGAGCAGAGGGATAGGAGGGGCCTGGGCAGAATGGGAGGGGTCAGACAGCAGAGGAGGGGTTTAGGAGGAGGAGCCTAGTCAGAATGGGTGGGGTTCAGGAGAAGCCTGGTCAGATTGGGTTGGTTCGGAGAGGTATACGAGGGGCCTGGGCAGAATGGGAGGGGACAGCAGAGGAGGGGTTTAGGAGGAGGAGCCTAGTCAGATTGGGTGGGGTCAGAGAGGAGGAGGAGCCTAGTCAGAATGGGTGGGGTTCAGGAGAAGCCTGGTCAGATTGGGTTGGTTCGGAGAGGTATACAAGGGGCCTGGGCAGAATGGGAGGGGTCAGACAGCAGAGGAGGGATTTAGGAGGAGCCTATTCAGATTGGGTGGGGTCAGAGAGGAGGAGGAGCCTAGTCAGATTGGGTGGGGTCAGAGAGCAGAGGGATAGGAGGGGCCTGGGCAGAATGGGAGGGGACAGCAGAGGAGGGGTTTAGGAGGAGGAGCCTAGTCAGATTGGGTGGGGTCAGAGAGGAGGAGGAGCCTAGTCAGATTGGGTGAGGTCAGAGAGCAGAGGGATAGGAGGGGCCTGGGCAGAATGGGAGGGGTCAGACAGCAGAGGAGGGGTTTAGGAGGAGGAGCCTAGTCAGAATGGGTGGGGTTCAGGAGGAGCCTGGTCAGATTGGGTGGGGTCGGAGAGGTATACGAGGGGCCTGGGCAGAATGGGAGGGGTCAGACAGCAGAGGAGGGATTTAGGAGGAGCCTAGTCAGATTGGGTGGGGTCAGAGAGCAGAGGGATAGGAGGGGCCTGGGCAGAATGGGAGGGGTCAGACAGCAGAGGAGGGGTTTAGGAGGAGGAGCCTAGTCAGAATGGGTGGGGTCAGAGAGGAGGAGGAGCCTAGTCAGATTGGGTGGGGTCAGAGAGCAGAGGGATAGGAGGGGCCTGGGTAGAATGGGAGGGGTCAGACAGCAGAGGAGGGGTTTAGGAGGAGGAGCCTAGTCAGAATGGGTGGGGTTCAGGAGAAGCCTGGTCAGATTGGGTTGGTTCGGAGAGGTATACGAGGGGCCTGGGCAGAATGGGAGGGGTCAGACAGCAGAGGAGGGATTTAGAAAAAG
Organism: Lissotriton helveticus; assembly: GCF_964261635.1. Classification (NCBI taxonomy): domain Eukaryota; kingdom Metazoa; phylum Chordata; class Amphibia; order Caudata; family Salamandridae; genus Lissotriton; species Lissotriton helveticus. The sequence goes on from NC_136057.1 coordinate 1,813,992,374, forward strand.
CCTAGTCAGATTGGGTGGGGTCAGAGAGGAGGAGGAGCCTAGTCAGAATGGGTGGGGTTCAGGAGAAGCCTGGTCAGATTGGGTTGGTTCGGAGAGGTATACAAGGGGCCTGGGCAGAATGGGAGGGGTCAGACAGCAGAGGAGGGATTTAGGAGGAGCCTAGTCAGATTGGGCGGGGTCAGAGAGGAGGAGGAGCCTAGTCAGATTGGGTGGGGTCAGAGAGCAGAGGGATAGGAGGGGCCTGGGCAGAATGGGAGGGGTCAGACAGCAGAGGAGGGGTTTAGGAGGAGGAGCCTAGTCAGAATGGGTGGGGTCAGAGAGGAGGAGGAGCCTAGTCAGATTGGGTGGGGTCAGAGAGCAGAGGGATAGGAGGGGCCTGGGCAGAATGGGAGGGGACAGCAGAGGAGGGGTTTAGGAGGAGGAGCCTAGTCAGAATGGGTGGGGTCAGAGAGCAGAGGGATAGGAGGGGCCTGGGCAGAATGGGAGGGGACAGCAGAGGAGGGGTTTAGGAGGAGGAGCCTAGTCAGATTGGGTGGGGTCAGAGAGGAGGAGGAGCCTAGTCAGATTGGGTGGGGTCAGAGAGCAGAGGGATAGGAGGGGCCTGGGCAGAATGGGAGGGGACAGCAGAGGAGGGGTTTAGGAGGAGGAGCCTAGTCAGATTGGGTGGGGTCAGAGAGGAGGAGGAGCCTAGTCAGATTGGGTGGGGTCAGAGAGCAGAGGGATAGGAGGGGCCTGGGCAGAATGGGAGGGGTCAGACAGCAGAGGAGGGGTTTAGGAGGAGGAGCCTAGTCAGAATGGGTGGGGTCAGAGAGGAGGAGGAGCCTAGTCAGATTGGGTGGGGTCAGAGGGATAGGAGGGGCCTGGGCAGAATGGGAGGGGTCAGACAGCAGAGGAGGGGTTTAGGAGGAGGAGCCTAGTCAGAATGGGTGGGGTTCAGGAGAAGCCTGGTCAGATTGGGTTGGTTCGGAGAGGTATACGAGGGGCCTGGGCAGAATGGGAGGGGTCAGACAGCAGAGGAGGGATTTAGAAAAAGCCTAGTCAGATTGGGTGGGGTCAGAGAGGAGGAGGAGCCTAGTCAGATTGGGTGGGGTCAGAGAGCAGAGGGATAGGAGGGGCCTGGGCAGAATGGGAGGGGTCAGACAGCAGAGGAGGGGTTTAGGAGGAGGAGCCTAGTCAGAATGGGTGGGGTCAGAGAGCAGAGGGATAGGAGGGGCCTGGGCAGAATGGGAGGGGACAGCAGAGGAGGGGTTTAGGAGGAGGAGCCTAGTCAGATTGGGTGGGGTCAGAGAAGAGGAGGAGCCTAGTCAGATTGGGTGGGGTCAGAGAGCAGAGGGATAGGAGGGGCCTGGGCAGAATGGGAGGGGTCAGACAGCAGAGGAGGGGTTTAGGAGGAGGAGCCTAGTCAGAATGGGTGGGGTTCAGGAGGAGCCTGGTCAGATTGGGTGGGGTCGGAGAGGTATACGAGGGGCCTGGGCAGAATGGGAGGGGTCAGACAGCAGAGGAGGGATTTAGGAGGAGCCTAGTCAGATTGGGTGGGGTCAGAGAGGAGGAGGAGCCTAGTCAGATTGGGTGGGGTCAGAGAGCAGAGGGATAGGAGGGGCCTGGGCAGAATGGGAGGGGTCAGACAGCAGAGGAGGGGTTTAGGAGGAGGAGCCTAGTCAGAATGGGTGGGGTCAGAGAGGAGGAGGAGCCTAGTCAGATTGGGTGGGGTCAGAGAGCAGAGGGATAGGAGGGGCCTGGGCAGAATGGGAGGGGACAGCAGAGGAGGGGTTTAGGAGGAGGAGCCTAGTCAGATTGGGTGGGGTCAGAGAAGAGGAGGAGCCTAGTCAGATTGGGTGGGGTCAGAGAGCAGAGGGATAGGAGGGGCCTGGGCAGAATGGGAGGGGTCAGACAGCAGAGGAGGGGTTTAGGAGGAGGAGCCTAGTCAGAATGGGTGGGGTTCAGGAGGAGCCTGGTCAGATTGGGTGGGGTCGGAGAGGTATACGAGGGGCCTGGGCAGAATGGGAGGGGTCAGACAGCAGAGGAGGGATTTAGGAGGAGCCTAGTCAGATTGGGTGGGGTCAGAGAGGAGGAGGAGCCTAGTCAGATTGGGTGGGGTCAGAGAGCAGAGGGATAGGAGGGGCCTGGGCAGAATGGGAGGGGTCAGACAGCAGAGGAGGGGTTTAGGAGGAGGAGCCTAGTCAGAATGGGTGGGGTCAGAGAGGAGGAGGAGCCTAGTCAGATTGGGTGGGGTCAGAGAGCAGAGGGATAGGAGGGGCCTGGGTAGAATGGGAGGGGTCAGACAGCAGAGGAGGGGTTTAGGAGGAGGAGCCTAGTCAGAATGGGTGGGGTTCAGGAGAAGCCTGGTCAGATTGGGTTGGTTCGGAGAGGTATACGAGGGGCCTGGGCAGAATGGGAGGGGTCAGACAGCAGAGGAGGGATTTAGGAGGAGCCTAGTCAGATTGGGTGGGGTCAGAGAGGAGGAGGAGCCTAGTCAGAATGGGTGGGGTTCAGGAGAAGCCTGGTCAGATTGGGTTGGTTCGGAGAGGTATACAAGGGGCCTGGGCAGAATGGGAGGGGTCAGACAGCAGAGGAGGGATTTAGGAGGAGCCTAGTCAGATTGGGCGGGGTCAGAGAGGAGGAGGAGCCTAGTCAGATTGGGTGGGGTCAGAGAGCAGAGGGATAGGAGGGGCCTGGGCAGAATGGGAGGGGTCAGACAGCAGAGGAGGGGTTTAGGAGGAGGAGCCTAGTCAGAATGGGTGGGGTCAGAGAGGAGGAGGAGCCTAGTCAGATTGGGTGGGGTCAGAGAGCAGAGGGATAGGAGGGGCCTGGGCAGAATGGGAGGGGACAGCAGAGGAGGGGTTTAGGAGGAGGAGCCTAGTCAGAATGGGTGGGGTCAGAGAGCAGAGGGATAGGAGGGGCCTGGGCAGAATGGGAGGGGACAGCAGAGGAGGGGTTTAGGAGGAGGAGCCTAGTCAGATTGGGTGGGGTCAGAGAGGAGGAGGAGCCTAGTCAGATTGGGTGGGGTCAGAGAGCAGAGGGATAGGAGGGGCCTGGGCAGAATGGGAGGGGACAGCAGAGGAGGGGTTTAGGAGGAGGAGCCTAGTCAGATTGGGTGGGGTCAGAGAGGAGGAGGAGCCTAGTCAGATTGGGTGGGGTCAGAGAGCAGAGGGATAGGAGGGGCCTGGGCAGAATGGGAGGGGTCAGACAGCAGAGGAGGGGTTTAGGAGGAGGAGCCTAGTCAGGAGGAGGAGGAGCCTAGTCAGATTGGGTGGGGTCAGAGGGATAGGAGGGGCCTGGGCAGAATGGGAGGGGTCAGACAGCAGAGGAGGGGTTTAGGAGGAGGAGCCTAGTCAGAATGGGTGGGGTTCAGGAGAAGCCTGGTCAGATTGGGTTGGTTTGGAGAGGTATACGAGGGGCCTGGGCAGAATGGGAGGGGACAGCAGAGGAGGGGTTTAGGAGGAGGAGCCTAGTCAGATTGGGTGGGGTCAGAGAGGAGGAGGAGCCTAGTCAGATTGGGTGGGGTCAGAGAGCAGAGGGATAGGAGGGGCCTGGGCAGAATGGGAAGGGACAGCAGAGGAGGGGTTTAGGAGGAGGAGCCTAGTCAGATTGGGTTGGGTCAGAGAGGAGGAGGAGCCTAGTCAGATTGGGTGGGGTTCAGGAGAAGCCTGGTCAGATTGGGTTGGTTCGGAGAGGTATACGAGGGGCCTGGGCAGAATGGGAGGGGTCAGACAGCAGAGGAGGGATTTAGGAGGAGCCTAGTCAGATTGGGTGGGGTCAGAGAGGAGGAGGAGCCTAGTCAGATTGGGTGGGGTCAGAGAGCAGAGGAATAGGAGGGGCCTGGGCAGAATGGGAGGGGTCAGACAGCAGAGGAGGGGTTTAGGAGGAGGAGCCTAGTCAGAATGGGTGGGGTCAGAGAGCAGAGGGATAGGAGGGGCCTGGGCAGAATGGGAGGGGACAGCAGAGGAGGGGTTTAGGAGGAGGAGCCTAGTCAGATTGGGTGGGGTCAGAGAAGAGGAGGAGCCTAGTCAGATTGGGTGGGGTCAGAGAGCAGAGGGATAGGAGGGGCCTGGGCAGAATGGGAGGGGTCAGACAGCAGAGGAGGGGTTTAGGAGGAGGAGCCTAGTCAGAATGGGTGGGGTTCAGGAGGAGCCTGGTCAGATTGGGTGGGGTCGGAGAGGTATACGAGGGGCCTGGGCAGAATGGGAGGGGTCAGACAGCAGAGGAGGGATTTAGGAGGAGCCTAGTCAGATTGGGTGGGGTCAGAGAGGAGGAGGAGCCTAGTCAGATTGGGTGGGGTCAGAGAGCAGAGGGATAGGAGGGGCCTGGGCAGAATGGGAGGGGTCAGACAGCAGAGGAGGGGTTTAGGAGGAGGAGCCTAGTCAGAATGGGTGGGGTCAGAGAGGAGGAGGAGCCTAGTCAGATTGGGTGGGGTCAGAGAGCAGAGGGATAGGAGGGGCCTGGGCAGAATGGGAGGGGACAGCAGAGGAGGGGTTTAGGAGGAGGAGCCTAGTCAGATTGGGTGGGGTCAGAGAAGAGGAGGAGCCTAGTCAGATTGGGTGGGGTCAGAGAGCAGAGGGATAGGAGGGGCCTGGGCAGAATGGGAGGGGTCAGACAGCAGAGGAGGGGTTTAGGAGGAGGAGCCTAGTCAGAATGGGTGGGGTTCAGGAGGAGCCTGGTCAGATTGGGTGGGGTCGGAGAGGTATACGAGGGGCCTGGGCAGAATGGGAGGGGTCAGACAGCAGAGGAGGGATTTAGGAGGAGCCTAGTCAGATTGGGTGGGGTCAGAGAGGAGGAGGAGCCTAGTCAGATTGGGTGGGGTCAGAGAGCAGAGGGATAGGAGGGGCCTGGGCAGAATGGGAGGGGTCAGACAGCAGAGGAGGGGTTTAGGAGGAGGAGCCTAGTCAGAATGGGTGGGGTCAGAGAGGAGGAGGAGCCTAGTCAGATTGGGTGGGGTCAGAGGGATAGGAGGGGCCTGGGCAGAATGGGAGGGGTCAGACAGCAGAGGAGGGGTTTAGGAGGAGGAGCCTAGTCAGAATGGGTGGGGTTCAGGAGAAGCCTGGTCAGATTGGGTTGGTTTGGAGAGGTATACGAGGGGCCTGGGCAGAATGGGAGGGGACAGCAGAGGAGGGGTTTAGGAGGAGGAGCCTAGTCAGATTGGGTGGGGTCAGAGAGGAGGAGGAGCCTAGTCAGATTGGGTGGGGTCAGAGAGCAGAGGGATAGGAGGGGCCTGGGCAGAATGGGAGGGGACAGCAGAGGAGGGGTTTAGGAGGAGGAGCCTAGTCAGATTGGGTTGGGTCAGAGAGGAGGAGGAGCCTAGTCAGATTGGGTGGGGTTCAGGAGAAGCCTGGTCAGATTGGGTTGGTTCGGAGAGGTATACGAGGGGCCTGGGCAGAATGGGAGTGGTCAGACAGCAGAGGAGGGATTTAGGAGGAGCCTAGTCAGATTGGGTGGGGTCAGAGAGGAGGAGGAGCCTAGTCAGATTGGGTGGGGTCAGAGAGCAGAGGGATAGGAGGGGCCTGGGCAGAATGGGAGGGGTCAGACAGCAGAGGAGGGGTTTAGGAGGAGGAGCCTAGTCAGAATGGGTGGGGTCAGAGAGCAGAGGGATAGGAGGGGCCTGGGCAGAATGGGAGGGGACAGCAGAGGAGGGTTTTAGGAGGAGGAGCCTAGTCAGATTGGGTGGGGTCAGAGAAGAGGAGGAGCCTAGTCAGATTGGGTGGGGTCAGAGAGCAGAGGGATAGGAGGGGCCTGGGCAGAATGGGAGGGGTCAGACAGCAGAGGAGGGGTTTAGGAGGAGGAGCCTAGTCAGAATGGGTGGGGTTCAGGAGGAGCCTGGTCAGATTGGGTGGGGTCGGAGAGGTATACGAGGGGCCTGGGCAGAATGGGAGGGGTCAGACAGCAGAGGAGGGATTTAGGAGGAGCCTAGTCAGATTGGGTGGGGTCAGAGAGGAGGAGGAGCCTAGTCAGATTGGGTGGGGTCAGAGAGCAGAGGGATAGGAGGGGCCTGGGCAGAATGGGAGGGGTCAGACAGCAGAGGAGGGGTTTAGGAGGAGGAGCCTAGTCAGAATGGGTGGGGTCAGAGAGGAGGAGGAGCCTAGTCAGATTGGGTGGGGTCAGAGAGCAGAGGGATAGGAGGGGCCTGGGCAGAATGGGAGGGGACAGCAGAGGAGGGGTTTAGGAGGAGGAGCCTAGTCAGATTGGGTGGGGTCAGAGAAGAGGAGGAGCCTAGTCAGATTGGGTGGGGTCAGAGAGCAGAGGGATAGGAGGGGCCTGGTCAGAATGGGAGGGGTCAGACAGCAGAGGAGGGGTTTAGGAGGAGGAGCCTAGTCAGAATGGGTGGGGTTCAGGAGAAGCCTGGTCAGATTGGGTTGTTTCGGAGAGGTATACGAGGGGCCTGGGCAGAATGGGAGGGGTCAGACAGCAGAGGAGGGATTTAGGAGGAGCCTAGTCAGATTGGGTGGGGTCAGAGAGGAGGAGGAGCCTAGTCAGATTGGGTGGGGTCAGAGAGCAGAGGGATAGGAGGGGCCTGGGCAGAATGGGAGGGGTCAGACAGCAGAGGAGGGGTTTAGGAGGAGGAGCCTAGTCAGAATGGGTGGGGTTCAGGAGAAGCCTGGTCAGATTGGGTTGGTTCGGAGAGGTATACGAGGGGCCTGGGCAGAATGGGAGGGGTCAGACAGCAGAGGAGGGATTTAGGAGGAGCCTAGTCAGATTGGGTGGGGTCAGAGAGGAGGAGGAGCCTAGTCAGATTGGGTGGGGTCAGAGAGCAGAGGGATAGGAGGGGCCTGGGCAGAATGGGAGGGGTCAGACAGCAGAGGAGGGGTTTAGGAGGAGGAGCCTAGTCAGAATGGGTGGGGTCAGAGAGGAGGAGGAGCCTAGTCAGATTGGGTGGGGTCAGAGAGCAGAGGGATAGGAGGGGCCTGGGTAGAATGGGAGGGGTCAGACAGCAGAGGAGGGGTTTAGGAGGAGGAGCCTAGTCAGAATGGGTGGGGTTCAGGAGAAGCCTGGTCAGATTGGGTTGGTTCGGAGAGGTATACGAGGGGCCTGGGCAGAATGGGAGGGGTCAGACAGCAGAGGAGGGATTTAGGAGGAGCCTAGTCAGATTGGGTGGGGTCAGAGAGGAGGAGGAGCCTAGTCAGAATGGGTGGGGTTCAGGAGAAGCCTGGTCAGATTGGGTTGGTTCGGAGAGGTATACAAGGGGCCTGGGCAGAATGGGAGGGGTCAGACAGCAGAGGAGGGATTTAGGAGGAGCCTAGTCAGATTGGGCGGGGTCAGAGAGGAGGAGGAGCCTAGTCAGATTGGGTGGGGTCAGAGAGCAGAGGGATAGGAGGGGCCTGGGCAGAATGGGAGGGGTCAGACAGCAGAGGAGGGGTTTAGGAGGAGGAGCCTAGTCAGAATGGGTGGGGTCAGAGAGGAGGAGGAGCCTAGTCAGATTGGGTGGGGTCAGAGAGCAGAGGGATAGGAGGGGCCTGGGCAGAATGGGAGGGGACAGCAGAGGAGGGGTTTAGGAGGAGGAGCCTAGTCAGAATGGGTGGGGTCAGAGAGCAGAGGGATAGGAGGGGCCTGGGCAGAATGGGAGGGGACAGCAGAGGAGGGGTTTAGGAGGAGGAACCTAGTCAGATTGGGTGGGGTCAGAGAGGAGGAGGAGCCTAGTCAGATTGGGTGGGGTCAGAGAGCAGAGGGATAGGAGGGGCCTGGGCAGAATGGGAGGGGACAGCAGAGGAGGGGTTTAGGAGGAGGAGCCTAGTCAGATTGGGTGGGGTCAGAGAGGAGGAGGAGCCTAGTCAGATTGGGTGGGGTCAGAGAGCAGAGGGATAGGAGGGGCCTGGGCAGAATGGGAGGGGTCAGACAGCAGAGGAGGGGTTTAGGAGGAGGAGCCTAGTCAGGAGGAGGAGGAGCCTAGTCAGATTGGGTGGGGTCAGAGGGATAGGAGGGGCCTGGGCAGAATGGGAGGGGTCAGACAGCAGAGGAGGGGTTTAGGAGGAGGAGCCTAGTCAGAATGGGTGGGGTTCAGGAGAAGCCTGGTCAGATTGGGTTGGTTTGGAGAGGTATACGAGGGGCCTGGGCAGAATGGGAGGGGACAGCAGAGGAGGGGTTTAGGAGGAGGAGCCTAGTCAGATTGGGTGGGGTCAGAGAGGAGGAGGAGCCTAGTCAGATTGGGTGGGGTCAGAGAGCAGAGGGATAGGAGGGGACTGGGCAGAATGGGAAGGGACAGCAGAGGAGGGGTTTAGGAGGAGGAGCCTAGTCAGATTGGGTTGGGTCAGAGAGGAGGAGGAGCCTAGTCAGATTGGGTGGGGTTCAGGAGAAGCCTGGTCAGATTGGGTTGGTTCGGAGAGGTATACGAGGGGCCTGGGCAGAATGGGAGGGGTCAGACAGCAGAGGAGGGATTTAGGAGGAGCCTAGTCAGATTGGGTGGGGTCAGAGAGGAGGAGGAGCCTAGTCAGATTGGGTGGGGTCAGAGAGCAGAGGGATAGGAGGGGCCTGGGCAGAATGGGAGGGGTCAGACAGCAGAGGAGGGGTTTAGGAGGAGGAGCCTAGTCAGAATGGGTGGGGTCAGAGAGCAGAGGGATAGGAGGGGCCTGGGCAGAATGGGAGGGGACAGCAGAGGAGGGGTTTAGGAGGAGGAGCCTAGTCAGATTGGGTGGGGTCAGAGAAGAGGAGGAGCCTAGTCAGATTGGGTGGGGTCAGAGAGCAGAGGGATAGGAGGGGCCTGGGCAGAATGGGAGGGGTCAGACAGCAGAGGAGGGGTTTAGGAGGAGGAGCCTAGTCAGAATGGGTGGGGTTCAGGAGGAGCCTGGTCAGATTGGGTGGGGTCGGAGAGGTATACGAGGGGCCTGGGCAGAATGGGAGGGGTCAGACAGCAGAGGAGGGATTTAGGAGGAGCCTAGTCAGATTGGGTGGGGTCAGAGAGGAGGAGGAGCCTAGTCAGATTGGGTGGGGTCAGAGAGCAGAGGGATAGGAGGGGCCTGGGCAGAATGGGAGGGGTCAGACAGCAGAGGAGGGGTTTAGGAGGAGGAGCCTAGTCAGAATGGGTGGGGTCAGAGAGGAGGAGGAGCCTAGTCAGATTGGGTGGGGTCAGAGAGCAGAGGGATAGGAGGGGCCTGGGCAGAATGGGAGGGGACAGCAGAGGAGGGGTTTAGGAGGAGGAGCCTAGTCAGATTGGGTGGGGTCAGAGAAGAGGAGGAGCCTAGTCAGATTGGGTGGGGTCAGAGAGCAGAGGGATAGGAGGGGCCTGGGCAGAATGGGAGGGGTCAGACAGCAGAGGAGGGGTTTAGGAGGAGGAGCCTAGTCAGAATGGGTGGGGTTCAGGAGGAGCCTGGTCAGATTGGGTGGGGTCGGAGAGGTATACGAGGGGCCTGGGCAGAATGGGAGGGGTCAGACAGCAGAGGAGGGATTTAGGAGGAGCCTAGTCAGATTGGGTGGGGTCAGAGAGGAGGAGGAGCCTAGTCAGATTGGGTGGGGTCAGAGAGCAGAGGGATAGGAGGGGCCTGGGCAGAATGGGAGGGGTCAGACAGCAGAGGAGGGGTTTAGGAGGAGGAGCCTAGTCAGAATGGGTGGGGTCAGAGAGGAGGAGGAGCCTAGTCAGATTGGGTGGGGTCAGAGGGATAGGAGGGGCCTGGGCAGAATGGGAGGGGTCAGACAGCAGAGGAGGGGTTTAGGAGGAGGAGCCTAGTCAGAATGGGTGGGGTTCAGGAGAAGCCTGGTCAGATTGGGTTGGTTTGGAGAGGTATACGAGGGGCCTGGGCAGAATGGGAGGGGACAGCAGAGGAGGGGTTTAGGAGGAGGAGCCTAGTCAGATTGGGTGGGGTCAGAGAGGAGGAGGAGCCTAGTCAGATTGGGTGGGGTCAGAGAGCAGAGGGATAGGAGGGGCCTGGGCAGAATGGGAGGGGACAGCAGAGGAGGGGTTTAGGAGGAGGAGCCTAGTCAGATTGGGTTGGGTCAGAGAGGAGGAGGAGCCTAGTCAGATTGGGTGGGGTTCAGGAGAAGCCTGGTCAGATTGGGTTGGTTCGGAGAGGTATACGAGGGGCCTGGGCAGAATGGGAGGGGTCAGACAGCAGAGGAGGGATTTAGGAGGAGCCTAGTCAGATTGGGTGGGGTCAGAGAGGAGGAGGAGCCTAGTCAGATTGGGTGGGGTCAGAGAGCAGAGGGATAGGAGGGGCCTGGGCAGAATGGGAGGGGTCAGACAGCAGAGGAGGGGTTTAGGAGGAGGAGCCTAGTCAGAATGGGTGGGGTCAGAGAGCAGAGGGATAGGAGGGGCCTGGGCAGAATGGGAGGGGACAGCAGAGGAGGGGTTTAGGAGGAGGAGCCTAGTCAGATTGGGTGGGGTCAGAGAAGAGGAGGAGCCTAGTCAGATTGGGTGGGGTCAGAGAGCAGAGGGATAGGAGGGGCCTGGGCAGAATGGGAGGGGTCAGACAGCAGAGGAGGGGTTTAGGAGGAGGAGCCTAGTCAGAATGGGTGGGGTTCAGGAGGAGCCTGGTCAGATTGGGTGGGGTCGGAGAGGTATACGAGGGGCCTGGGCAGAATGGGAGGGGTCAGACAGCAGAGGAGGGATTTAGGAGGAGCCTAGTCAGATTGGGTGGGGTCAGAGAGGAGGAGGAGCCTAGTCAGATTGGGTGGGGTCAGAGATCAGAGGGATAGGAGGGGCCTGGGCAGAATGGGAGGGGTCAGACAGCAGAGGAGGGGTTTAGGAGGAGGAGCCTAGTCAGAATGGGTGGGGTCAGAGAGGAGGAGGAGCCTAGTCAGATTGGGTGGGGTCAGAGAGCAGAGGGATAGGAGGGGCCTGGGCAGAATGGGAGGGGACAGCAGAGGAGGGGTTTAGGAGGAGGAGCCTAGTCAGATTGGGTGGGGTCAGAGAAGAGGAGGAGCCTAGTCAGATTGGGTGGGGTCAGAGAGCAGAGGGATAGGAGGGGCCTGGGCAGAATGGGAGGGGTCAGACAGCAGAGGAGGGGTTTAGGAGGAGGAGCCTAGTCAGAATGGGTGGGGTTCAGGAGAAGCCTGGTCAGATTGGGTTGTTTCGGAGAGGTATACGAGGGGCCTGGGCAGAATGGGAGGGGTCAGACAGCAGAGGAGGGATTTAGGAGGAGCCTAGTCAGATTGGGTGGGGTCAGAGAGGAGGAGGAGCCTAGTCAGATTGGGTGGGGTCAGAGAGCAGAGGGATAGGAGGGGCCTGGGCAGAATGGGAGGGGTCAGACAGCAGAGGAGGGGTTTAGGAGGAGGAGCCTAGTCAGAATGGGTGGGGTTCAGGAGAAGCCTGGTCAGATTGGGTTGGTTCGGAGAGGTATACGAGGGGCCTGGGCAGAATGGGAGGGGTCAGACAGCAGAGGAGGGATTTAGGAGGAGCCTAGTCAGATTGGGTGGGGTCAGAGAGGAGGAGGAGCCTAGTCAGATTGGGTGGGGTCAGAGAGCAGAGGGATAGGAGGGGCCTGGGCAGAATGGGAGGGGTCAGACAGCAGAGGAGGGGTTTAGGAGGAGGAGCCTAGTCAGAATGGGTGGGGTCAGAGAGGAGGAGGAGCCTAGTCAGATTGGGTGGGGTCAGAGAGCAGAGGGATAGGAGGGGCCTGGGCAGAATGGGAGGGGACAGCAGAGGAGGGGTTTAGGAGGAGCCTGGTCAGATTGGGTGGGGTCAGAGAGGATGGGTATAGGAGGAGCCTGAGCAGAATGGGTGGGGTCAGACAGCAGAGGAGGGTTTTGGAGGAGCCTGGTCAGATTGGGTGGGGTCGGAGAGGTGGGGTATAGGAGGAGCCTGCGCAGAATGGGTGGGGTCGGAGAGGAGGGGTTTAGGAGGAGCCTAGTCAGATTGGGCGGGGCCAGAGAGCAGATGGATAGGAGGGGCCTGGGCAGAATGGGAGGGGTCAGACAGCAGAGGAGGGGTTTAGGAGGAGCCTAGTCAGATTGGGCGGGGTCAGAGAGCAGAGGGATAGGAGGGGCCTGGGCAGAATGGGAGGGGTCAGACAGCAGAGGAGGGGTTAAGGAGGAGCCTAGTCAGATTGGGCGAGAGCAGAGGGATAGGTGTAGGGTCTGAGGGACTATGAAGGGGTCATAGATGGAGGAGGATCCTGACTTATGGTGGGGAACTGCAAAAACTTTTTTTATGCACCCCCCCTATACTCTCTGATTTCTGTTGGGAGGGTGCAGTCAACATTTGGGGGAGCAGTATTAAAAGGTGCTTGGGCGCAACGTGAAGGGCGATGAGGGGCACAGAATGGCATGGCTTCCAGGTACTTTTTTGGGGGGGCTACCATTAGTTTTTATTGCTCTGATCCTCCCTCATGGGGTGGACCCCAAATGGTTAGGGGCAACGGGGGAGGGGGGGCGGCAAAAAGCTGTTTGACAGTTTCTGTTACCAACAGGGGTGACCATACGATTCTGCTGCAGTTATGTGGTATTGAAAGGTACAACAAGGAGCATGTGGCTGTATTTTTGCAGGTGGGGTGCCCCAAAATTTTACTGCCAGCAGCAGCAGCCCCCCTCCTCCCCACCCTGCAGATTGGTATAGGTACCTTTACGACATTTATGTTGATAACAGAGGCTATAGCGAATCGCGCTACGAAATCCTAGAGCACTAACATTTGCTAAATAAAGGTGGCATCGGAGCATACGAATGAGGCAGGGAGAGGCTACTGTTGGCAATTGGTTTGGTGGGTCATAGTGAATAACCTCGGCATGCAAATAGGCAGAAGTGTGAGGATTGGCAGTGTCTGTAGAGAATTTTGGCATGCTCTTCAGTTTATTTTTTCCTCCTTACGTTGGCTATGAACTACAGAGGAAAGGCCTGGACTTACTGTTGGGCAAAACATGTATTTATGATATTAAGAAGTGTAGTCTGGCTGTACTGAGAGGGGCTGTACAGTACGGTAAATGCCTGTAAATCCCTGAAATGTGCATCCAACTGTCACTTGAGATTGAACAGTGAACGAAGCAGCTGGGTTACTGGCTGAATGTAAATGGAAGGCACATAGGAAGTGTGTTTGTGGTCACTCAAATTATTGAAACCTGCTTGATGCACTACCAAAGCTGGGGTACCAGGAGGGAACATTTGAGGGGTATTGAGATGGTGGTGTCCAGAGGTCAAAATATGTTTCAGAGACACAGAAGTACTGCGGTCCTGGTCCCACATTGGGGGTAGTCAAAAGTCCCTGCTAAAGATTTCTGTCCAACTGGTACCACATTTTGTGCAGCCTGGCTCCCTCTGAAACGATTCCCCAGTGTTTTTCGATCCTACAGATGACTGTAGCAAACTTCCCAAATTTTTTCTTGGCCTCATACCCCCAGAGGAGTGCCTGACATTTGCCAGCCTAACGATACACACGTTCTGGGAAAAACCTCACTAACCATGCATATTTATGCACCACACATGGCAAATCCTTACAATTGCAGAACATCATATCGCACTCGTCATCTTTGAGGTGCTGTACGTATTTGGATTTGAGGGAAATATTCATCCTTGCTTGCTCTCCCATCTGAAGTCTATGGTGCTGCTGTTCCTTTCTCACATGTCCCTTCAAAGAGACAAGTGACACACAGACTCAATCACTCAGCAAACATATTTGCTTTGACGCTTTCATCTTGCTGTTTACCTTCCAAATATTCCCCCTTCACCAAAAATACAGGCCAGCCATTTCTCATCCCCTCAGTCATCGCAGTCCTTCACTCCTTAGGCCCTGCAAGACCACCATGAACAAGATTCATGTCAGCAAGCAGAAAAAAAGCCTCAGTGTGCTCTTTTGTTCATACTGCTGCCCTCTAGTAACACTTCATGGCAACTGCAGCATAAGAATGGGTCTGAGAAGAGGGCTGTCCTATGCAAATAATGTCCTCCCATGCATACTTTCTTCTTAGACGGTCGGCGGCTTGTGCCGTGATACCCCCTCCAACATATGGTCTTCAACCAAATTTTAAAAAAGCCCACCTTCCTTAGACGAAGGATTTTGCCACTCAAAGGAAGCACATGGGGACATCACCCTCATTTAGCAGGGTCCTAAATTGCCTGCTGTCAGCCTGTATACAGAACAAGGGCGTTCGTGGGCGTTCCTCAAAGGAAGGAGGTGGGTGATTAAATCCACAGTGCCAGGGCAGGCCCAGCCCAGCCCAGCCCAGCCCAGCCCAGTCTGGCACAGCGCACTGCTGTGGAGGTCTATTCCTTCACATCCTGCAGCAGGCATGATGCAGACCTACTAGAGCAAAGGCTTGACTCCTCTGCCCTTGTCTGTCTCTTAAAGGAAACAATCTTTCTAGCTTCTTATTGCACCTAATAAATGGACTCTAGCTTGCCTCAAACTCAACCCATCATTTCATTAGCCAGAGCTCATACTTGACCTTTATTTCTATCCAAGTTCACTGGCACCAAACCCCTGCTTTGAGCGAGTGGCTCACACCAAAATTAAATATCACCTTCATCCAACCTATTTTACAATAAGTGTAGCACCTTCCCCGCATTCTTGTGCTCAGTTATAACCCCCAATACCACAATTGCACTCTGCAATTCACCAAACTTAAAGGACAAAGAATGAAGACATTGATAAAGGAAGATAAGGCCTTGTCCCTATTGCACCTACTTGAAAAATAGGGCAGTTGGTAGAAGGTCATGAGGGAAAACATTTGAAATGTTTGGACACACCTGCCAAAAAAAAGTAGCAAAAAAAAATAAAAAATCACTGTTTGAAAATTTCCCACCTTGGGATACTTCTACAGCATTGGCAGGATTCGAACCCTGGCCTCTGAGGGCTGTCCACACCAAAGGTACAAGACTTACCTTTGAGCTATAGCTCCTTGGTGGTCTAAAGGTTTGCAGTAGTAACTATAAGCAACATACAGGCCTTGGTGTCCTTCCCTGCGGCTTCCATTGCACATAAAAAGGATGACCATGACATAAGGACAATTTGATAGGCTACTTACATGGAAACCAGTGTGGTCCAGTGGGTAAGTTCCTGCCTTCCATCCAGGCAACCAGGGTTCAAATCCCGGGTTCGGCACCAGATGACTGATGGTGGCACAGCAGAGGTAAGCTGGAGGTGGGCCTAAATGGCCAATTGGTAAGTAAAATGTGTCTGTGTGTTGTGGAAGAGTGGAATCATGCCTAGCGAATGAGGGATTGCAGATTGGTTGCAAAGTAAAATAGGTGTGGCCTGAACAGAGACAGGTGAAAGAAAGGGAACAGGTGTTGTGTGTTAGAGGAGGACCTTAGTCAGATTGGGGGTGGTCAGAGAGGAGGGGTTCAGGAGGAGCCTAGTCAGAATGGGTGGGGTCAGAGAGGAGGAGGAGCCTAGTCAGATTGGGTGGGGTCAGAGAGCAGAGGGATAGGAGGGGCCTGGGCAGAATGGGAGGGGTCAGACAGCAGAAGAGGGGTTTAGGAGGAGCCTGGTCAGATTGGGTGGGGTCAGAGAGCAGAGGGATAGGAGGGGCCTGGGCAGAATGGGAGGGGTCAGACAGCAGAGGAGGGGTTTAGGAGGAGGAGCCTAGTCAGAATGGGTGGGGTCAGAGAGGAGGAGGAGCCTAGTCAGATTGGGTGGGGTCAGAGGGATAGGAGGGGCCTGGGCAGAATGGGAGGGGTCAGACAGCAGAGGAGGGGTTTAGGAGGAGGAGCCTAGTCAGAATGGGTGGGGTTCAGGAGAAGCCTGGTCAGATTGGGTTGGTTTGGAGAGGTATACGAGGGGCCTGGGCAGAATGGGAGGGGACAGCAGAGGAGGGGTTTAGGAGGAGGAGCCTAGTCAGGTTGGGTCAGAGAGGAGGAGGAGCCTAGTCAGATTGGGTGGGGTTCAGGAGAAGCCTGGTCAGATTGGGTTGGTTCGGAGAGGTATACGAGGGGCCTGGGCAGAATGGGAGGGGTCAGACAGCAGAGGAGGGATTTAGGAGGAGCCTAGTCAGATTGGGTGGGGTCAGAGAGGAGGAGGAGCCTAGTCAGATTGGGTGGGGTCAGAGAGCAGAGGGATAGGAGGGGCCTGGGCAGAATGGGAGGGGTCAGACAGCAGAGGAGGGGTTTAGGAGGAGGAGCCTAGTCAGAATGGGTGGGGTCAGAGAGCAGAGGGATAGGAGGGGCCTGGGCAGAATGGGAGGGGACAGCAGAGGAGGGGTTTAGGAGGAGCCTAGTCAGATTGGGTGGGGTCGAGGAGGAGGAGCCTAGTCAGATTGGGTGGGGTCAGAGAGCAGAGGGATAGGAGGGGCCTGGGCAGAATGGGAGGGGTCAGACAGCAGAGGAGGGGTTTAGGAGGAGGAGCCTAGTCAGAATGGGTGGGGTTCAGGAGGAGCCTGGTCAGATTGGGTGGGGTCGGAGAGGTATACGAGGGGCCTGGACAGAATGGGAGGGGTCAGACAGCAGAGGAGGGATTTAGGAGGAGCCTAGTCAGATTGGGTGGGGTCAGAGAGGAGGAGGAGGAGCCTAGTCAGATTGGGTGGGGTCAGAGAGCAGAGGGATAGGAGGGGCCTGGGCAGAATGGGAGGGGTCAGACAGCAGAGGAGGGGTTTAGGAGGAGCCTGGTCAGATTGGGTGGGGTCAGAGAGGATGGGTATAGGAGGAGCCTGAGCAGAATGGGTGGGGTCAGACAGCAGAGGAGGGTTTTGGAGGAGCCTGGTCAGATTGGGTGGGGTCGGAGAGGAGGGGTATAGGAGGAGCCTGCGCAGAATGGGTGGGGTCGGAGAGGAGGGGTTTAGGAGGAGCCTAGTCAGATTGGGCGGGGCCAGAGAGCAGAGGGATAGGAGGGGCCTGGGCAGAATGGGAGGGGTCAGACAGCAGAGGAGGGGTTTAGGAGGAGCCTAGTCAGATTGGGCGGGGTCAGAGAGCAGAGGGATAGGAGGGGCCTGGGCAGAATGGGAGGGGTCAGACAGCAGAGGAGGGGTTTAGGAGGAGCCTAGTCAGATTGGGCGAGAGCAGAGGGATAGGTGTAGGGTCTGAGGGACTATGAAGGGGTCATAGATGGAGGAGGATCCTGACTTATGGTGGGGAACTGCAAAAACTTTTTTTATGCACCCCCCCTATACTCTCTGATTTCTGTTGGGAGGGGGCAGTCAACATTTGGGGGAGCAGTATTAAAAGGTGCTTGGGCGCAACGTGAAGGGCGATGAGGGGCACAGAATGGCATGGCTTCCAGGTACTTTTTGGGGGGGGCTACCATTAGTTTTTATTGCTCTGATCCTCCCTCATGGGGTGGACCCCAAATGGTTAGGGGCAACGGGGGAGGGGGGGCGGCAAAAAGCTGTTTGACAGTTTCTGTTACCAACAGGGGTGACCATACGATTCTGCTGCAGTTATGTGGTATTGAAAGGTACAACAAGGAGCATGTGGCTGTATTTTTGCAGGTGGGGTGCCCCAAAATTTTACTGCCAGCAGCAGCAGCCCCCCTCCTCCCCACCCTGCAGATTGGTATAGGTACCTTTACGACATTTCTGTTGATAACAGAGGCTATAGCGAATCGCGCTACGAAATCCTAGAGCACTAACATTTGCTAAATAAAGGTGGCATCGGAGCATACGAATGAGGCAGGGAGAGGCTACTGTTGGCAATTGGTTTGGTGGGTCATAGTGAATAACCTCGGCATGCAAATAGGCAGAAGTGTGAGGATTGGCAGTGTCTGTAGAGAATTTTGGCATGCTCTTCAGTTTATTTTTTCCTCCTTACGTTGGCTATGAACTACAGAGGAAAGGCCTGGACTTACTGTTGGGCAAAACATGTATTTATGATATTAAGAAGTGTAGTCTGGCTGTACTGAGAGGGGCTGTACAGTACGGTAAATGCCTGTAAATCCCTGAAATGTGCATCCAACTGTCACTTGAGATTGAACAGTGAACGAAGCAGCTGGGTTACTGGCTGAATGTAAATGGAAGGCACATAGGAAGTGTGTTTGTGGTCACTCAAATTATTGAAACCTGCTTGATGCACTACCAAAGCTGGGGTACCAGGAGGGAACATTTGAGGGGTATTGAGATGGTGGTGTCCAGAGGTCAAAATATGTTTCAGAGACACAGAAGTACTGCGGTCCTGGTCCCACATTGGGGGTAGTCAAAAGTCCCTGCTAAAGATTTCTGTCCAACTGTTACCACATTTTGTGCAGCCTGGCTCCCTCTGAAACGATTCCCCAGTGTTTTTCGATCCTACAGATGACTGTAGCAAACTTCCCAAATTTTTTCTTGGCCTCATACCCCCAGAGGAGTGCCTGACATTTGCCAGCCTAACGATACTCACGTTCTGGGAAAAACCTCACTAACCATGCATATTTATGCACCACACATGGCAAATCCTTACAATTGCAGAACATCATATCGCACTCGTCATCTTTGAGGTGCTGTACGTATTTGGATTTGAGGGAAATATTCATCCTTGCTTGCTCTCCCATCTGAAGTCTATGGTGCTGCTGTTCCTTTCTCACATGTCCCTTCAAAGAGACAAGTGACACACAGACTCAATCACTCAGCAAACATATTTGCTTTGACGCTTTCATCTTGCTGTTTACCTTCCAAATATTCCCCCTTCACCAAAAATACAGGCCAGCCATTTCTCATCCCCTCAGTCATCGCAGTCCTTCACTCCTTAGGCCCTGCAAGACCACCATGAACAAGATTCATGTCAGCAAGCAGAAAAAAAGCCTCAGTGTGCTCTTTTGTTCATACTGCTGCCCTCTAGTAACACTTCATGGCAACTGCAGCATAAGCATGGGTCTGAGAAGAGGGCTGTCCTATGCAAATAATGTCCTCCCATGCATACTTTCTTCTTAGACGGTCGGCGGCTTGTGCGGTGATACCCCCTCCAACATATGGTCTTCAACCAAATTTTAAAAAAGCCCACCTGCCTTAGACGAAGGATTTTGCCACTCAAAGGAAGCACATGGGGACATCACCCTCATTTAGCAGGGTCCTAAATTGCCTGCTGTCAGCCTGTATACAGAACAAGGGCGTTCGTGGGCGTTCCTCAAAGGAAGGAGGTGGGTGATTAAATCCACAGTGCCAGGGCAGGCCCAGCCCAGCCCAGCCCAGCCCAGCCCAGTCTGGCACAGCGCACTGCTGTGGAGGTCTATTCCTTCACATCCTGCAGCAGGCATGATGCAGACCTACTAGAGCAAAGGCTTGACTCCTCTGCCCTTGTCTGTCTCTTAAAGGAAACAATCTTTCTAGCTTCTTATTGCACCTAATAAATGGACTCTAGCTTGCCTCAAACTCAACCCATCATTTCATTAGCCAGAGCTCATACTTGACCTTTATTTCTATCCAAGTTCACTGGCACCAAACCCCTGCTTTGAGCGAGTGGCTCACACCAAAATTAAATATCACCTTCATCCAACCTATTTTACAATAAGTGTAGCACCTTCCCCGCATTCTTGTGCTCAGTTATAACCCCCAATATCACAATTGCACTCTGCAATTCACCAAACTTAAAGGACAAAGAATGAAGACATTGATAAAGGAAGATAAGGCCTTGTCCCTATTGCACCTACTTGAAAAATAGGGCAGTTGGTAGAAGGTCATGAGGGAAAACATTTGAAATGTTTGGACACACCTGCCAAAAAAAAGTAGCAAAAAAAAAAAAAAAATCACTGTTTGAAAATTTCCCACCTTGGGATACTTCTACAGCATTGGCAGGATTCGAACCCTGGCCTCTGAGGCTGTCCACACCAAAGGTACAAGACTTACCTTTGAGCTATAGCTCCTTGGTGGTCTAAAGGTTTGCAGTAGTAACTATAAGCAACATACAGGCCTTGGTGTCCTTCCCTGCGGCTTCCATTGCACATAAAAAGGATGACCATGACATAAGGACAATTTGATAGGCTACTTACATGGAAACCAGTGTGGTCCAGTGGGTAAGTTCCTGCCTTCCATCCAGGCAACCAGGGTTCAAATCCCGGGTTCGGCACCAGATGACTGATGGTGGCACAGCAGAGGTAAGCTGGAGGTGGGCCTAAATGGCCAATTGGTAAGTAAAATGTGTCTGTGTGTTGTGGAAGAGTGGAATCATGCCTAGCGAATGAGGGATTGCAGATTGGTTGCAAAGTAAAATAGGTGTGGCCTGAACAGAGACAGGTGAAAGAAAGGGAACAGGTGTTGTGTGTTAGAGGAGGACCTTAGTCAGATTGGGGGTGGTCAGAGAGGAGGGGTTCAGGAGGAGCCTAGTCAGATTGGGTGCAGTCAGAGAGGAGAGGGATAGGAGGGGCCTGGGCAGAATGGGAGGGGTCAGACAGCAGAAGAGGGGTTTAGGAGGAAGAGCCTAGGCAGAATCGGTGGGGTCAGAGAGGAGGAGGAGCCTAGTCAGATTGGGTGGGGTCAGAGAGCAGAGGGATAGGAGGGGCCTGGGCAGAATGGGAGGGGTCAGACAGCAGAAGAGGGGTTTAGGAGGAGGAGCCTAGTCAGAATGGTTGGGGTTCAGGAGAAGCCTGGTCAGATTGGGTTGGTTCGGAGAGGTATACGAGGGGCCTGGGCAGAATGGGAGGGGTCAGACAGCAGAGGAGGGATTTAGGAGGAGCCTAGTCAGATTGGGTGGGGTCAGAGAGGAGGAGGAGCCTAGTCAGATTGGGTGGGGTCAGAGAGCAGAGGGATAGGAGGGGCCTGGGCAGAATGGGAGGGGTCAGACAGCAGAGGAGGGGTTTAGGAGGAGGAGCCTAGTCAGAATGGGTGGGGTTCAGGAGAAGCCTGGTCAGATTGGGTTGGTTCGGAGAGGTATACGAGGGGCCTGGGCAGAATTGGAGGGGACAGCAGAGGAGGGGTTTAGGAGGAGGAGCCTAGTCAGATTGGGTGGGGTCAGAGAGCAGAGGGATAGGAGGGGCCTGGGCAGAATGGGAGGGGTCAGACAGCAGAAGAGGGGTTTAGGAGGAGCCTGGTCAGATTGGGTGGGGTCAGAGAGCAGAGGGATAGGAGGGGCCTGGGCAGAATGGGAGGGGTCAGACAGCAGAGGAGGGGTTTAGGAGGAGGAGCCTAGTCAGAATGGGTGGGGTCAGAGAGGAGGAGGAGCCTAGTCAGATTGGGTGGGGTCAGAGGGATAGGAGGGGCCTGGGCAGAATGGGAGGGGTCAGACAGCAGAGGAGGGGTTTAGGAGGAGGAGCCTAGTCAGAATGGGTGGGGTTCAGGAGAAGCCTGGTCAGATTGGGTTGGTTTGGAGAGGTATACGAGGGGCCTGGGCAGAATGGGAGGGGACAGCAGAGGAGGGGTTTAGGAGGAGGAGCCTAGTCAGGTTGGGTCAGAGAGGAGGAGGAGCCTAGTCAGATTGGGTGGGGTTCAGGAGAAGCCTGGTCAGATTGGGTTGGTTCGGAGAGGTATACGAGGGGCCTGGGCAGAATGGGAGGGGTCAGACAGCAGAGGAGGGATTTAGGAGGAGCCTAGTCAGATTGGGTGGGGTCAGAGAGGAGGAGGAGCCTAGTCAGATTGGGTGGGGTCAGAGAGCAGAGGGATAGGAGGGGCCTGGGCAGAATGGGAGGGGTCAGACAGCAGAGGAGGGGTTTAGGAGGAGGAGCCTAGTCAGAATGGGTGGGGTCAGAGAGCAGAGGGATAGGAGGGGCCTGGGCAGAATGGGAGGGGACAGCAGAGGAGGGGTTTAGGAGGAGCCTAGTCAGATTGGGTGGGGTCGAGGAGGAGGAGCCTAGTCAGATTGGGTGGGGTCAGAGAGCAGAGGGATAGGAGGGGCCTGGGCAGAATGGGAGGGGTCAGACAGCAGAGGAGGGGTTTAGGAGGAGGAGCCTAGTCAGAATGGGTGGGGTTCAGGAGGAGCCTGGTCAGATTGGGTGGGGTCGGAGAGGTATACGAGGGGCCTGGACAGAATGGGAGGGGTCAGACAGCAGAGGAGGGATTTAGGAGGAGCCTAGTCAGATTGGGTGGGGTCAGAGAGGAGGAGGAGCCTAGTCAGATTGGGTGGGGTCAGAGAGCAGAGGGATAGGAGGGGCCTGGGCAGAATGGGAGGGGTCAGACAGCAGAGGAGGGGTTTAGGAGGAGCCTGGTCAGATTGGGTGGGGTCAGAGAGGATGGGTATAGGAGGAGCCTGAGCAGAATGGGTGGGGTCAGACAGCAGAGGAGGGTTTTGGAGGAGCCTGGTCAGATTGGGTGGGGTCGGAGAGGAGGGGTATAGGAGGAGCCTGCGCAGAATGGGTGGGGTCGGAGAGGAGGGGTTTAGGAGGAGCCTAGTCAGATTGGGCGGGGCCAGAGAGCAGAGGGATAGGAGGGGCCTGGGCAGAATGGGAGGGGTCAGACAGCAGAGGAGGGGTTTAGGAGGAGCCTAGTCAGATTGGGCGGGGTCAGAGAGCAGAGGGATAGGAGGGGCCTGGGCAGAATGGGAGGGGTCAGACAGCAGAGGAGGGGTTTAGGAGGAGCCTAGTCAGATTGGGCGAGAGCAGAGGGATAGGTGTAGGGTCTGAGGGACTATGAAGGGGTCATAGATGGAGGAGGATCCTGACTTATGGTGGGGAACTGCAAAAACTTTTTTTATGCACCCCCCCTATACTCTCTGATTTCTGTTGGGAGGGGGCAGTCAACATTTGGGGGAGCAGTATTAAAAGGTGCTTGGGCGCAACGTGAAGGGCGATGAGGGGCACAGAATGGCATGGCTTCCAGGTACTTTTTGGGGGGGGCTACCATTAGTTTTTATTGCTCTGATCCTCCCTCATGGGGTGGACCCCAAATGGTTAGGGGCAACGGGGGAGGGGGGGCGGCAAAAAGCTGTTTGACAGTTTCTGTTACCAACAGGGGTGACCATACGATTCTGCTGCAGTTATGTGGTATTGAAAGGTACAACAAGGAGCATGTGGCTGTATTTTTGCAGGTGGGGTGCCCCAAAATTTTACTGCCAGCAGCAGCAGCCCCCCTCCTCCCCACCCTGCAGATTGGTATAGGTACCTTTACGACATTTCTGTTGATAACAGAGGCTATAGCGAATCGCGCTACGAAATCCTAGAGCACTAACATTTGCTAAATAAAGGTGGCATCGGAGCATACGAATGAGGCAGGGAGAGGCTACTGTTGGCAATTGGTTTGGTGGGTCATAGTGAATAACCTCGGCATGCAAATAGGCAGAAGTGTGAGGATTGGCAGTGTCTGTAGAGAATTTTGGCATGCTCTTCAGTTTATTTTTTCCTCCTTACGTTGGCTATGAACTACAGAGGAAAGGCCTGGACTTACTGTTGGGCAAAACATGTATTTATGATATTAAGAAGTGTAGTCTGGCTGTACTGAGAGGGGCTGTACAGTACGGTAAATGCCTGTAAATCCCTGAAATGTGCATCCAACTGTCACTTGAGATTGAACAGTGAACGAAGCAGCTGGGTTACTGGCTGAATGTAAATGGAAGGCACATAGGAAGTGTGTTTGTGGTCACTCAAATTATTGAAACCTGCTTGATGCACTACCAAAGCTGGGGTACCAGGAGGGAACATTTGAGGGGTATTGAGATGGTGGTGTCCAGAGGTCAAAATATGTTTCAGAGACACAGAAGTACTGCGGTCCTGGTCCCACATTGGGGGTAGTCAAAAGTCCCTGCTAAAGATTTCTGTCCAACTGTTACCACATTTTGTGCAGCCTGGCTCCCTCTGAAACGATTCCCCAGTGTTTTTCGATCCTACAGATGACTGTAGCAAACTTCCCAAATTTTTTCTTGGCCTCATACCCCCAGAGGAGTGCCTGACATTTGCCAGCCTAACGATACTCACGTTCTGGGAAAAACCTCACTAACCATGTATATTTATGCACCACACATGGCAAATCCTTACAATTGCAGAACATCATATCGCACTCGTCATCTTTGAGGTGCTGTACGTATTTGGATTTGAGGGAAATATTCATCCTTGCTTGCTCTCCCATCTGAAGTCTATGGTGCTGCTGTTCCTTTCTCACATGTCCCTTCAAAGAGACAAGTGACACACAGACTCAATCACTCAGCAAACATATTTGCTTTGACGCTTTCATCTTGCTGTTTACCTTCCAAATATTCCCCCTTCACCAAAAATACAGGCCAGCCATTTCTCATCCCCTCAGTCATCGCAGTCCTTCACTCCTTAGGCCCTGCAAGACCACCATGAACAAGATTCATGTCAGCAAGCAGAAAAAAAGCCTCAGTGTGCTCTTTTGTTCATACTGCTGCCCTCTAGTAACACTTCATGGCAACTGCAGCATAAGCATGGGTCTGAGAAGAGGGCTGTCCTATGCAAATAATGTCCTCCCATGCATACTTTCTTCTTAGACGGTCGGCGGCTTGTGCGGTGATACCCCCTCCAACATATGGTCTTCAACCAAATTTTAAAAAAGCCCACCTGCCTTAGACGAAGGATTTTGCCACTCAAAGGAAGCACATGGGGACATCACCCTCATTTAGCAGGGTCCTAAATTGCCTGCTGTCAGCCTGTATACAGAACAAGGGCGTTCGTGGGCGTTCCTCAAAGGAAGGAGGTGGGTGATTAAATCCACAGTGCCAGGGCAGGCCCAGCCCAGCCCAGCCCAGCCCAGCCCAGTCTGGCACAGCGCACTGCTGTGGAGGTCTATTCCTTCACATCCTGCAGCAGGCATGATGCAGACCTACTAGAGCAAAGGCTTGACTCCTCTGCCCTTGTCTGTCTCTTAAAGGAAACAATCTTTCTAGCTTCTTATTGCACCTAATAAATGGACTCTAGCTTGCCTCAAACTCAACCCATCATTTCATTAGCCAGAGCTCATACTTGACCTTTATTTCTATCCAAGTTCACTGGCACCAAACCCCTGCTTTGAGCGAGTGGCTCACACCAAAATTAAATATCACCTTCATCCAACCTATTTTACAATAAGTGTAGCACCTTCCCCGCATTCTTGTGCCCAGTTATAACCCCCAATATCACAATTGCACTCTGCAATTCACCAAACTTAAAGGACAAAGAATGAAGACATTGATAAAGGAAGATAAGGCCTTGTCCCTATTGCACCTACTTGAAAAATAGGGCAGTTGGTAGAAGGTCATGAGGGAAAACATTTGAAATGTTTGGACACACCTGCCAAAAAAAAGTAGCAAAAAAAAAAAAAAAATCACTGTTTGAAAATTTCCCACCTTGGGATACTTCTACAGCATTGGCAGGATTCGAACCCTGGCCTCTGAGGCTGTCCACACCAAAGGTACAAGACTTACCTTTGAGCTATAGCTCCTTGGTGGTCTAAAGGTTTGCAGTAGTAACTATAAGCAACATACAGGCCTTGGTGTCCTTCCCTGCGGCTTCCATTGCACATAAAAAGGATGACCATGACATAAGGACAATTTGATAGGCTACTTACATGGAAACCAGTGTGGTCCAGTGGGTAAGTTCCTGCCTTCCATCCAGGCAACCAGGGTTCAAATCCCGGGTTCGGCACCAGATGACTGATGGTGGCACAGCAGAGGTAAGCTGGAGGTGGGCCTAAATGGCCAATTGGTAAGTAAAATGTGTCTGTGTGTTGTGGAAGAGTGGAATCATGCCTAGCGAATGAGGGATTGCAGATTGGTTGCAAAGTAAAATAGGTGTGGCCTGAACAGAGACAGGTGAAAGAAAGGGAACAGGTGTTGTGTGTTAGAGGAGGACCTTAGTCAGATTGGGGGTGGTCAGAGAGGAGGGGTTCAGGAGGAGCCTAGTCAGATTGGGTGCAGTCAGAGAGGAGAGGGATAGGAGGGGCCTGGGCAGAATGGGAGGGGTCAGACAGCAGAAGAGGGGTTTAGGAGGAAGAGCCTAGGCAGAATCGGTGGGGTCAGAGAGGAGGAGGAGCCTAGTCAGATTGGGTGGGGTCAGAGAGCAGAGGGATAGGAGGGGCCTGGGCAGAATGGGAGGGGTCAGACAGCAGAAGAGGGGTTTAGGAGGAGGAGCCTAGTCAGAATGGTTGGGGTTCAGGAGAAGCCTGGTCAGATTGGGTTGGTTCGGAGAGGTATACGAGGGGCCTGGGCAGAATGGGAGGGGTCAGACAGCAGAGGAGGGATTTAGGAGGAGCCTAGTCAGATTGGGTGGGGTCAGAGAGGAGGAGGAGCCTAGTCAGATTGGGTGGGGTCAGACAGCAGAGGAGGGGTTTAGGAGGAGGAGCCTAGTCAGAATGGGTGGGGTTCAGGAGAAGCCTGGTCAGATTGGGTTGGTTCGGAGAGGTATACGAGGGGCCTGGGCAGAATTGGAGGGGACAGCAGAGGAGGGGTTTAGGAGGAGGAGCCTAGTCAGATTGGGTGGGGTTAGAGAGGAGGAGGAGCCTAGTCAGATTGGGTGGGGTCAGAGAGCAGAGGGATAGGAGGGGCCTGGGCAGAATGGGAGGGGTCAGACAGCAGAAGAGGGGTTTAGGAGGAGCCTGGTCAGATTGGGTGGGGTCAGAGAGCAGAGGGATAGGAGGGGCCTGGGCAGAATGGGAGGGGTCAGACAGCAGAGGAGGGTTTAGGAGGAGGAGCCTAGTCAGAATGGGTGGGGTCAGAGAGGAGGAGGAGCCTAGTCAGATTGGGTGGGGTCAGAGGGATAGGAGGGGCCTGGGCAGAATGGGAGGGGTCAGACAGCAGAGGAGGGGTTTAGGAGGAGGAGCCTAGTCAGAATGGGTGGGGTTCAGGAGAAGCCTGGTCAGATTGGGTTGGTTTGGAGAGGTATACGAGGGGCCTGGGCAGAATGGGAGGGGTCAGACAGCAGAGGAGGGATTTAGGAGGAGCCTAGTCAGAGTGGGTGGGGTCAGAGAGGAGGAGGAGCCTAGTCAGATTGGGTGGGGTCAGAGAGCAGAGGGATAGGAGGGGCCTGGGCAGAATGGGAGGGGTCAGACAGCAGAGGAGGGGTTTAGGAGGAGGAGCCTAGTCAGAATGGGTGGGGTCAGAGAGCAGAGGGATAGGAGGGGCCTGGGCAGAATGGGAGGGGACAGCAGAGGAGGGGTTTAGGAGGAGCCTAGTCAGATTGGGTGGGGTCGAGGAGGAGGAGCCTAGTCAGATTGGGTGGGGTCAGAGAGCAGAGGATAGGAGGGGCCTGGGCAGAATGGGAGGGGTCAGACAGCAGAGGAGGGGTTTAGGAGGAGGAGCCTAGTCAGAATGGGTGGGGTTCAGGAGGAGCCTGGTCAGATTGGGTGGGGTCGGAGAGGTATACGAGGGGCCTGGACAGAATGGGAGGGGTCAGACAGCAGAGGAGGGATTTAGGAGGAGCCTAGTCAGATTGGGTGGGGTCAGAGAGGAGGAGGAGCCTAGTCAGATTGGGTGGGGTCAGAGAGCAGAGGGATAGGAGGGGCCTGGGCAGAATGGGAGGGGTCAGACAGCAGAGGAGGGGTTTAGGAGGAGCCTGGTCAGATTGGGTGGGGTCAGAGAGGATGGGTATAGGAGGAGCCTGAGCAGAATGGGTGGGGTCAGACAGCAGAGGAGGGTTTTGGAGGAGCCTGGTCAGATTGGGTGGGGTCGGAGAGGAGGGGTATAGGAGGAGCCTGCGCAGAATGGGTGGGGTCGGAGAGGAGGGGTTTAGGAGGAGCCTAGTCAGATTGGGCGGGGCCAGAGAGCAGAGGGATAGGAGGGGCCTGGGCAGAATGGGAGGGGTCAGACAGCAGAGGAGGGGTTTAGGAGGAGCCTAGTCAGATTGGGCGGGGTCAGAGAGCAGAGGGATAGGAGGGGCCTGGGCAGAATGGGAGGGGTCAGACAGCAGAGGAGGGGTTTAGGAGGAGCCTAGTCAGATTGGGCGAGAGCAGAGGGATAAGTGTAGGGTCTGAGGGACTATGAAGGGGTCATAGATGGAGGAGGATCCTGACTTATGGTGGGGAACTGCAAAAACTTTTTTTATGCACCCCCCCTATACTCTCTGATTTCTGTTGGGAGGGGGCAGTCAACATTTGGGGGAGCAGTATTAAAAGGTGCTTGGGCGCAACGTGAAGGGCGATGAGGGGCACAGAATGGCATGGCTTCCAGGTACTTTTTGGGGGGGGCTACCATTAGTTTTTATTGCTCTGATCCTCCCTCATGGGGTGGACCCCAAATGGTTAGGGGCAACGGGGGAGGGGGGGCGGCAAAAAGCTGTTTGACAGTTTCTGTTACCAACAGGGGTGACCATACGATTCTGCTGCAGTTATGTGGTATTGAAAGGTACAACAAGGAGCATGTGGCTGTATTTTTGCAGGTGGGGTGCCCCAAAATTTTACTGCCAGCAGCAGCAGCCCCCCTCCTCCCCACCCTGCAGATTGGTATAGGTACCTTTACGACATTTCTGTTGATAACAGAGGCTATAGCGAATCGCGCTACGAAATCCTAGAGCACTAACATTTGCTAAATAAAGGTGGCATCGGAGCATACGAATGAGGCAGGGAGAGGCTACTGTTGGCAATTGGTTTGGTGGGTCATAGTGAATAACCTCGGCATGCAAATAGGCAGAAGTGTGAGGATTGGCAGTGTCTGTAGAGAATTTTGGCATGCTCTTCAGTTTATTTTTTCCTCCTTACGTTGGCTATGAACTACAGAGGAAAGGCCTGGACTTACTGTTGGGCAAAACATGTATTTATGATATTAAGAAGTGTAGTCTGGCTGTACTGAGAGGGGCTGTACAGTACGGTAAATGCCTGTAAATCCCTGAAATGTGCATCCAACTGTCACTTGAGATTGAACAGTGAACGAAGCAGCTGGGTTACTGGCTGAATGTAAATGGAAGGCACATAGGAAGTGTGTTTGTGGTCACTCAAATTATTGAAACCTGCTTGATGCACTACCAAAGCTGGGGTACCAGGAGGGAACATTTGAGGGGTATTGAGATGGTGGTGTCCAGAGGTCAAAATATGTTTCAGAGACACAGAAGTACTGCGGTCCTGGTCCCACATTGGGGGTAGTCAAAAGTCCCTGCTAAAGATTTCTGTCCAACTGTTACCACATTTTGTGCAGCCTGGCTCCCTCTGAAACGATTCCCCAGTGTTTTTCGATCCTACAGATGACTGTAGCAAACTTCCCAAATTTTTTCTTGGCCTCATACCCCCAGAGGAGTGCCTGACATTTGCCAGCCTAACGATACTCACGTTCTGGGAAAAACCTCACTAACCATGCATATTTATGCACCACACATGGCAAATCCTTACAATTGCAGAACATCATATCGCACTCGTCATCTTTGAGGTGCTGTACGTATTTGGATTTGAGGGAAATATTCATCCTTGCTTGCTCTCCCATCTGAAGTCTATGGTGCTGCTGTTCCTTTCTCACATGTCCCTTCAAAGAGACAAGTGACACACAGACTCAATCACTCAGCAAACATATTTGCTTTGACGCTTTCATCTTGCTGTTTACCTTCCAAATATTCCCCCTTCACCAAAAATACAGGCCAGCCATTTCTCATCCCCTCAGTCATCGCAGTCCTTCACTCCTTAGGCCCTGCAAGACCACCATGAACAAGATTCATGTCAGCAAGCAGAAAAAAAGCCTCAGTGTGCTCTTTTGTTCATACTGCTGCCCTCTAGTAACACTTCATGGCAACTGCAGCATAAGCATGGGTCTGAGAAGAGGGCTGTCCTATGCAAATAATGTCCTCCCATGCATACTTTCTTCTTAGACGGTCGGCGGCTTGTGCGGTGATACCCCCTCCAACATATGGTCTTCAACCAAATTTTAAAAAAGCCCACCTGCCTTAGACGAAGGATTTTGCCACTCAAAGGAAGCACATGGGGACATCACCCTCATTTAGCAGGGTCCTAAATTGCCTGCTGTCAGCCTGTATACAGAACAAGGGCGTTCGTGGGCGTTCCTCAAAGGAAGGAGGTGGGTGATTAAATCCACAGTGCCAGGGCAGGCCCAGCCCAGCCCAGCCCAGCCCAGCCCAGTCTGGCACAGCGCACTGCTGTGGAGGTCTATTCCTTCACATCCTGCAGCAGGCATGATGCAGACCTACTAGAGCAAAGGCTTGACTCCTCTGCCCTTGTCTGTCTCTTAAAGGAAACAATCTTTCTAGCTTCTTATTGCACCTAATAAATGGACTCTAGCTTGCCTCAAACTCAACCCATCATTTCATTAGCCAGAGCTCATACTTGACCTTTATTTCTATCCAAGTTCACTGGCACCAAACCCCTGCTTTGAGCGAGTGGCTCACACCAAAATTAAATATCACCTTCATCCAACCTATTTTACAATAAGTGTAGCACCTTCCCCGCATTCTTGTGCTCAGTTATAACCCCCAATATCACAATTGCACTCTGCAATTCACCAAACTTAAAGGACAAAGAATGAAGACATTGATAAAGGAAGATAAGGCCTTGTCCCTATTGCACCTACTTGAAAAATAGGGCAGTTGGTAGAAGGTCATGAGGGAAAACATTTGAAATGTTTGGACACACCTGCCAAAAAAAAGTAGCAAAAAAAAAAAAAAATCACTGTTTGAAAATTTCCCACCTTGGGATACTTCTACAGCATTGGCAGGATTCGAACCCTGGCCTCTGAGGCTGTCCACACCAAAGGTACAAGACTTACCTTTGAGCTATAGCTCCTTGGTGGTCTAAAGGTTTGCAGTAGTAACTATAAGCAACATACAGGCCTTGGTGTCCTTCCCTGCGGCTTCCATTGCACATAAAAAGGATGACCATGACATAAGGACAATTTGATAGGCTACTTACATGGAAACCAGTGTGGTCCAGTGGGTAAGTTCCTGCCTTCCATCCAGGCAACCAGGGTTCAAATCCCGGGTTCGGCACCAGATGACTGATGGTGGCACAGCAGAGGTAAGCTGGAGGTGGGCCTAAATGGCCAATTGGTAAGTAAAATGTGTCTGTGTGTTGTGGAAGAGTGGAATCATGCCTAGCGAATGAGGGATTGCAGATTGGTTGGTAAGTAAAATAGGTGTGGCCTGAACAGAGACAGGTGAAAGAAAGGGAACAGGTGTTGTGTGTTAGAGGAGGACCTTAGTCAGATTGGGGGTGGTCAGAGAGGAGGGGTTCAGGAGGAGCCTAGTCAGATTGGGTGCAGTCAGAGAGGAGAGGGATAGGAGGGGCCTGGGCAGAATGGGAGGGGTCAGACAGCAGAAGAGGGGTTTAGGAGGAAGAGCCTAGGCAGAATCGGTGGGGTCAGAGAGGAGGAGGAGCCTAGTCAGATTGGGTGGGGTCAGAGAGCAGAGGGATAGGAGGGGCCTGGGCAGAATGGGAGGGGTCAGACAGCAGAAGAGGGGTTTAGGAGGAGGAGCCTAGTCAGAATGGTTGGGGTTCAGGAGAAGCGTGGTCAGATTGGGTTGGTTCGGAGAGGTATACGAGGGGCCTGGGCAGAATGGGAGGGGTCAGACAGCAGAGGAGGGATTTAGGAGGAGCCTAGTCAGATTGGGTGGGGTCAGAGAGCAGAGGGATAGGAGGGGCCTGGGCAGAATGGGAGGGGACAGCAGAGGAGGGGTTTAGGAGGAGGAGCCTAGTCAGATTGGGTGGGGTCAGAGAGGAGGAGGAGCCTAGTCAGAATGGGTGGGGTTCAGGAGAAGCCTGGTCAGATTGGGTTGGTTCGTAGAGGTATACAAGGGGCCTGGGCAGAATGGGAGGGGTCAGACAGCAGAGGAGGGATTTAGGAGGAGCCTAGTCAGATTGGGTGGGGTCAGAGAGGAGGAGGAGCCTAGTCAGATTGGGTGGGGTCAGAGAGCAGAGGGATAGGAGGGGCCTGGGCAGAATGGGAGGGGTCAGACAGCAGAGGAGGGGTTTAGGAGGAGGAGCCTAGTCAGATTGGG
Source organism: Lissotriton helveticus (assembly GCF_964261635.1). Classification (NCBI taxonomy): domain Eukaryota; kingdom Metazoa; phylum Chordata; class Amphibia; order Caudata; family Salamandridae; genus Lissotriton; species Lissotriton helveticus. The sequence continues at coordinate 1,814,023,900 of NC_136057.1, forward strand.
TGGGGTCAGAGAGGAGGAGGAGCCTAGTCAGATTGGGTGGGGTCAGAGAGCAGAGGGATAGGAGGGGCCTGGGCAGAATGGGAGGGGTCAGACAGCAGAGGAGGGGTTTAGGAGGAGGAGCCTAGTCAGAATGGGTGGGGTTCAGGAGGAGCCTGGTCAGATTGGGTGGGGTCGGAGAGGTATACGAGGGGCCTGGGCAGAATGGGAGGGGTCAGACAGCAGAGGAGGGATTTAGGAGGAGCCTAGTCAGATTGGGTGGGGTCAGAGAGGAGGAGGAGCCTAGTCAGAATGGGTGGGGTTCAGGAGAAGCCTGGTCAGATTGGGTTGGTTCGGAGAGGTATACGAGGGGCCTGGGCAGAATGGGAGGGGTCAGACAGCAGAGGAGGGATTTAGGAGGAGCCTAGTCAGATTGGGTGGGGTCAGAGAGGAGGAGGAGCCTAGTCAGATTGGGTGGGGTCAGAGAGCAGAGGGATAGGAGGGGCCTGGGTAGAATGGGAGGGGTCAGACAGCAGAGGAGGGGTTTAGGAGGAGGAGCCTAGTCAGAATGGGTGGGGTCAGAGAGGAGGAGGAGCCTAGTCAGATTGGGTGGGGTCAGAGAGCAGAGGGATAGGAGGGGCCTGGGCAGAATGGGAGGGGTCAGACAGCAGAGGAGGGGTTTAGGAGGAGGAGCCTAGTCAGAATGGGTGGGGTCAGAGAGGAGGAGGAGCCTAGTCAGATTGGGTGGGGTCAGAGAGCAGAGGGATAGGAGGGGCCTGGGCAGAATGGGAGGGGTCAGACAGCAGAGGAGGGGTTTAGGAGGAGGAGCCTAGTCAGAATGGGTGGGGTTCAGGAGAAGCCTGGTCAGATTGGGTTGGTTCGGAGAGGTATACAAGGGGCCTGGGCAGAATGGGAGGGGTCAGACAGCAGAGGAGGGATTTAGGAGGAGCCTAGTCAGATTGGGTGGGGTCAGAGAGGAGGAGGAGCCTAGTGAGATTGGGTGGGGTCAGAGAGCAGAGGGATAGGAGGGGCCTGGGCAGAATGGGAGGGGTCAGACAGCAGAAGAGGGGTTTAGGAGGAGGAGCCTAGTCAGAATGGGTGGGGTCAGAGAGGAGGAGGAGCCTAGTCAGATTGGGTGGGGTCAGAGAGCAGAGGGATAGGAGGGGCCTGGGCAGAATGGGAGGGGACAGCAGAGGAGGGGTTTAGGAGGAGGAGCCTAGTCAGATTGGGTGGGGTCAGAGAGGAGGAGGAGCCTAGTCAGATTGGGTGGGGTCAGAGAGCAGAGGGATAGGAGGGGCCTGGGCAGAATGGGAGGGGTCAGACAGCAGAGGAGGGGTTTAGGAGGAGCCTAGTCAGAATGGGTGGGGTCAGAGAGGAGGAGGAGCCTAGTCAGATTGGGTGGGGTCAGAGAGCAGAGGGATAGGAGGGGCCTGGGCAGAATGGGAGGGGACAGCAGAGGAGGGGTTTAGGAGGAGGAGCCTAGTCAGATTGGGTGGGGTCAGAGAGGAGGAGGAGCCTAGTCAGAATGGGTGGGGTTCAGGAGAAGCCTGGTCAGATTGGGTTGGTTCGGAGAGGTATACGAGGGGCCTGGGCAGAATGGGAGGGGTCAGACAGCAGAGGAGGGATTTAGGAGGAGCCTAGTCAGATTGGGTGGGGTCAGAGAGGAGGAGGAGCCTAGTGAGATTGGGTGGGGTCAGAGAGCAGAGGGATAGGAGGGGCCTGGGCAGAATGGGAGGGGTCAGACAGCAGAGGAGGGGTTTAGGAGGAGGAGCCTAGTCAGAATGGGTGGGGTCAGAGAGGAGGAGGAGCCTAGTCAGATTGGGTGGGGTCAGAGAGCAGAGGGATAGGAGGGGCCTGGGCAGAATGGGAGGGGACAGCAGAGGAGGGGTTTAGGAGGAGGAGCCTAGTCAGATTGGGTGGGGTCAGAGAGGAGGAGGAGCCTAGTCAGATTGGGTGGGGTCAGAGAGCAGAGGGATAGGAGGGGCCTGGGCAGAATGGGAGGGGTCAGACAGCAGAGGAGGGGTTTAGGAGGAGCCTAGTCAGAATGGGTGGGGTCAGAGAGGAGGAGGAGCCTAGTCAGATTGGGTGGGGTCAGAGAGCAGAGGGATAGGAGGGGCCTGGGCAGAATGGGAGGGGACAGCAGAGGAGGGGTTTAGGAGGAGGAGCCTAGTCAGATTGGGTGGGGTCAGAGAGGAGGAGGAGCCTAGTCAGAATGGGTGGGGTTCAGGAGAAGCCTGGTCAGATTGGGTTGGTTCGGAGAGGTATACGAGGGGCCTGGGCAGAATGGGAGGGGTCAGACAGCAGAGGAGGGATTTAGGAGGAGCCTAGTCAGATTGGGTGGGGTCAGAGAGGAGGAGGAGCCTAGTCAGATTGGGTGGGGTCAGAGAGCAGAGGGATAGGAGGGGCCTGGGCAGAATGGGAGGGGTCAGACAGCAGAGGAGGGGTTTAGGAGGAGGAGCCTAGTCAGAATGGGTGGGGTCAGAGAGGAGGAGGAGCCTAGTCAGATTGGGTGGGGGCAGAGGGATAGGAGGGGCCTGGGCAGAATGGGAGGGGACAGCAGAGGAGGGGTTTAGGAGGAGGAGCCTAGTCAGATTGGGTGGGGTCAGAGAGGAGGAGGAGCCTAGTCAGATTGGGTGGGGTCAGAGAGCAGAGGGATAGGAGGGGCCTGGGCAGAATGGGAGGGGTCAGACAGCAGAGGAGGGGTTTAGGAGGAGGAGCCTAGTCAGAATGGGTGGGGTTCAGGAGGAGCCTGGTCAGATTGGGTGGGGTCGGAGAGGTATACGAGGGGCCTGGACAGAATGGGAGGGGTCAGACAGCAGAGGAGGGATTTAGGAGGAGCCTAGTCAGATTGGGTGGGGTCAGAGAGGAGAGGGATAGGAGGGGCCTGGGCAGAATGGGAGGGGTCAGACAGCAGAGGAGGGGTTTAGGAGGAGCCTGGTCAGATTGGGTGGGGTCAGAGAGGATGGGTATAGGAGGAGCCTGAGCAGAAGGGGTGGGGTCAGACAGCAGAGGAGGGTTTTGGAGGAGCCTGGTCAGATTGGGTGGGGTCGGAGAGGAGGGGTATAGGAGGAGCCTGCGCAGAATGGGTGGGGTCGGAGAGGAGGGGTTTAGGAGGAGCCTAGTCAGATTGGGCGGGGCCAGAGAGCAGAGGGATAGGAGGGGCCTGGGCAGAATGGGTGGGGTCAGACAGCAGAGGAGGGTTTTGGAGGAGCCTAGTCAGATTGGGTGGGGTCGGAGAGGAGGGGTATAGGAGGAGCCTAGTCAGATTGGGCGGGGCCAGAGAGCAGAGGGATAGGAGGGGCCTGGGCAGAATGGGAGGGGTCAGACAGCAGAGGAGGGGTTTAGGAGGAGCCTAGTCAGATTGGGCGGGGTCAGAGAGCAGAGGGATAGGAGGGGCCTGGGCAGAATGGGAGGGGTCAGACAGCAGAGGAGGGGTTTAGGAGGAGCCTAGTCAGATTGGGCGAGAGCAGAGGGATAGGTGTAGGGTCTGAGGGACTATGAAGGGGTCATAGATGGAGGAGGATCCTGACTTATGGTGGGGAACTGCAAAAACTTTTTTTATGCACCCCCCCCCTATACTCTCTGATTTCTGTTGGGAGGGGGCAGTCAACATTTGGGGGAGCAGTATTAAAAGGTGCTTGGGCGCAACGTGAAGGGCGATGAGGGGCACAGAATGGCATGGCTTCCAGGTACTTTTTGGGGGGGGCTATCATTAGTTTTTATTGCTCTGATCCTCCCTCATGGGGTGGACCCCAAATGGTTAGGGGCAACGGGGGAGGGGGGGCGGCAAAAAGCTGTTTGACAGTTTCTGTTACCAACAGGGGTGACCATACGATTCTGCTGCAGTTATGTGGTATTGAAAGGTACAACAAGGAGCATGTGGCTGTATTTTTGCAGGTGGGGTGCCCCAAAATTTTACTGCCAGCAGCAGCAGCCCCCCTCCTCCCCACCCTGCAGATTGGTATAGGTACCTTTACGACATTTCTGTTGATAACAGAGGCTATAGCGAATCGCGCTACGAAATCCTAGAGCACTAACATTTGCTAAATAAAGGTGGCATCGGAGCATACGAATGAGGCAGGGAGAGGCTCCTGTTGGCAATTGGTTTGGTGGGTCATAGTGAATAACCTCGGCATGCAAATAGGCAGAAGTGTGAGGATTGGCAGTGTCTGTAGAGAATTTTGGCATGCTCTTCAGTTTATTTTTTCCTCCTTACGTTGGCTATGAACTACAGAGGAAAGGCCTGGACTTACTGTTGGGCAAAACATGTATTTATGATATTAAGAAGTGTAGTCTGGCTGTACTGAGAGGGGCTGTACAGTACGGTAAATGCCTGTAAATCCCTGAAATGTGCATCCAACTGTCACTTGAGATTGAACAGTGAACGAAGCAGCTGGGTTACTGGCTGAATGTAAATGGAAGGCACATAGGAAGTGTGTTAGTGGTCACTCAAATTATTGAAACCTGCTTGATGCACTACCAAAGCTGGGGTACCAGGAGGGAACATTTGAGGGGTATTGAGATGGTGGTGTCCAGAGGTCAAAATATGTTTCAGAGACACAGAAGTACTGCGGTCCTGGTCCCACATTGGGGGTAGTCAAAAGTCCCTGCTAAAGATTTCTGTCCAACTGTTACCACATTTTGTGCAGCCTGGCTCCCTCTGAAACGATTCCCCAGTGTTTTTCGATCCTACAGATGACTGTAGCAAACTTCCCAAATTTTTTCTTGGCCTCATACCCCCAGAGGAGTGCCTGACATTTGCCAGCCTAACGATACTCACGTTCTGGGAAAAACCTCACTAACCATGCATATTTATGCACCACACATGGCAAATCCTTACAATTGCAGAACATCATATCGCACTCGTCATCTTTGAGGTGCTGTACGTATTTGGATTTGAGGGAAATATTCATCCTTGCTTGCTCTCCCATCTGAAGTCTATGGTGCTGCTGTTCCTTTCTCACATGTCCCTTCAAAGAGACAAGTGACACACAGACTCAATCACTCAGCAAACATATTTGCTTTGACGCTTTCATCTTGCTGTTTACCTTCCAAATATTCCCCCTTCACCAAAAATACAGGCCAGCCATTTCTCATCCCCTCAGTCATCGCAGTCCTTCACTCCTTAGGCCCTGCAAGACCACCATGAACAAGATTCATGTCAGCAAGCAGAAAAAAAACCTCAGTGTGCTCTTTTGTTCATACTGCTGCCCTCTAGTAACACTTCATGGCAACTGCAGCATAAGAATGGGTCTGAGAAGAGGGCTGTCCTATGCAAATAATGTCCTCCCATGCATACTTTCTTCTTAGACGGTCGGCGGCTTGTGCCGTGATACCCCCTCCAACATATGGTCTTCAACCAAATTTTAAAAAAGCCCACCTGCCTTAGACGAAGGATTTTGCCACTCAAAGGAAGCACATGGGGACATCACCCTCATTTAGCAGGGTCCTAAATTGCCTGCTGTCAGCCTGTATACAGAACAAGGGCGTTCGTGGGCGTTCCTCAAAGGAAGGAGGTGGGTGATTAAATCCACAGTGCCAGGGCAGGCCCAGCCCAGCCCAGCCCAGCCCAGCCCAGTCTGGCACAGCGCACTGCTGTGGAGGTCTATTCCTTCACATCCTGCAGCAGGCATGAAGCAGACCTACTAGAGCAAAGGCTTGACTCCTCTGCCCTTGTCTGTCTCTTAAAGGAAACAATCTTTCTAGCTTCTTATTGCACCTAATAAATGGACTCTAGCTTGCCTCAAACTCAACCCATCATTTCATTAGCCAGAGCTCATACTTGACCTTTATTTCTATCCAAGTTCACTGGCACCAAACCCCTGCTTTGAGCGAGGGGCTCACACCAAAATTAAATATCACCTTCATCCAACCTATTTTACAATAAGTGTAGCACCTTCCCCGCATTCTTGTGCTCAGTTATAACCCCCAATACCACAATTGCACTCTGCAATTCACCAAACTTAAAGGACAAAGAATGAAGACATTGATAAAGGAAGATAAGGCCTTGTCCCTATTGCACCTACTTGAAAAATAGGGCAGTTGGTAGAAGGTCATGAGGGAAAACATTTGAAATGTTTGGACACACCTGCCAAAAAAAAGTAGCAAAAAAAAAAAAAAATCACTGTTTGAAAATTTCCCACCTTGGGATACTTCTACAGCATTGGCAGGATTCGAACCCTGGCCTCTGAGGCTGTCCACACCAAAGGTACAAGACTTACCTTTGAGCTATAGCTCCTTGGTGGTCTAAAGGTTTGCAGTAGTAACTATAAGCAACATACAGGCCTTGGTGTCCTTCCCTGCGGCTTCCATTGCACATAAAAAGGATGACCATGACATAAGGACAATTTGATAGGCTACTTACATGGAAACCAGTGTGGTCCAGTGGGTAAGTTCCTGCCTTCCATCCAGGCAACCAGGGTTCAAATCCCGGGTTCGGCACCAGATGACTGATGGTGGCACAGCAGAGGTAAGCTGGAGGTGGGCCTAAATGGCCAATTGGTAAGTAAAATGTGTCTGTGTGTTGTGGAAGAGTGGAATCATGCCTAGCGAATGAGGGATTGCAGATTGGTTGCAAAGTAAAATAGGTGTGGCCTGAACAGAGACAGGTGAAAGAAAGGGAACAGGTGTTGTGTGTTAGAGGAGGACCTTAGTCAGATTGGGGGTGGTCAGAGAGGAGGGGTTCAGGAGGAGCCTAGTCAGATTGGGTGGAGTCAGAGAGGAGAGGGATAGGAGGGGCCTGGGCAGAATGGGAGGGGTCAGACAGCAGAAGAGGGGTTTAGGAGGAGGAGCCTAGTCAGAATGGGTGGGGTCAGAGAGGAGGAGGAGCCTAGTCAGATTGGGTGGGGTCAGAGAGCAGAGGGATAGGAGGGGCCTGGGCAGAATGGGAGGGGTCAGACAGCAGAAGAGGGGTTTAGGAGGAGCCTGGTCAGATTGGGTGGGGTCAGAGAGCAGAGGGATAGGAGGGGCCTGGGCAGAATGGGAGGGGTCAGACAGCAGAGGAGGGATTTAGGAGGAGGAGCCTAGTCAGATTGGGTGGGGTCAGAGAGCAGAGGGATAGGAGGGGCCTGGGCAGAATGGGAGGGGTCAGACAGCAGAGGAGGGGTTTAGGAGGAGGAGCCTAGTCAGATTGGGTGGGGTCAGAGAGCAGAGGGATAGGAGGGGCCTGGGCAGAATGGGAGGGGTCAGACAGCAGAGGAGGGGTTTAGGAGGAGGAGCCTAGTCAGAATGGGTGGGGTTCAGGAGAAGCCTGGTCAGATTGGGTTGGTTCGGAGAGGTATACGAGGGGCCTGGGCAGAATGGGAGGGGACAGCAGAGGAGGGGTTTAGGAGGAGCAGCCTAGTCAGATTGGGTGGGGTCAGAGAGGAGGAGGAGCCTAGTCAGATTGGGTGGGGTCAGAGAGCAGAGGGATAGGAGGGGCCTGGGCAGAATGGGAGGGGTCAGACAGCAGAGGAGGGGTTTAGGAGGAGGAGCCTAGTCAGAATGGGTGGGGTTCAGGAGGAGCCTGGTCAGATTGGGTGGGGTCGGAGAGGTATACGAGGGGCCTGGGCAGAATGGGAGGGGTCAGACAGCAGAGGAGGGATTTAGGAGGAGCCTAGTCAGATTGGGTGGGGTCAGAGAGGAGGAGGAGCCTAGTCAGATTGGGTGGGGTCAGAGAGCAGAGGGATAGGAGGGGCCTGGGCAGAATGGGAGGGGTCAGACAGCAGAGGAGGGGTTTAGGAGGAGGAGCCTAGTCAGAATGGGTGGGGTCAGAGAGGAGGAGGAGCCTAGTCAGATTGGGTGGGGTCAGAGAGCAGAGGGATAGGAGGGGCCTGGGCAGAATGGGAGGGGTCAGACAGCAGAGGAGGGGTTTAGGAGGAGGAGCCTAGTCAGAATGGGTGGGGTTCAGGAGAAGCCTGGTCAGATTGGGTTGGTTCGGAGAGGTATACGAGGGGCCTGGGCAGAATGGGAGGGGTCAGACAGCAGAGGAGGGATTTAGGAGGAGCCTAGTCAGTTTGGGTGGGGTCAGAGAGGAGGAGGAGCCTAGTCAGATTGGGTGGGGTCAGAGAGCAGAGGGATAGGAGGGGCCTGGGCAGAATGGGAGGGGTCAGACAGCAGAGGAGGGGTTTAGGAGGAGGAGCCTAGTCAGAATGGGTGGGGTCAGAGAGGAGGAGGAGCCTAGTCAGATTGGGTGGGGTCAGAGAGCAGAGGGATAGGAGGGGCCTGGGCAGAATGGGAGGGGTCAGACAGCAGAGGAGGGGTTTAGGAGGAGGAGCCTAGTCAGAATGGGTGGGGTTCAGGAGAAGCCTGGTCAGATTGGGTTGGTTCGGAGAGGTATACGAGGGGCCTGGGCAGAATGGGAGGGGACAGCAGAGGAGGGGTTTAGGAGGAGGAGCCTAGTCAGATTGGGTGGGGTCAGAGAGGAGGAGGAGCCTAGTCAGATTGGGTGGGGTCAGAGAGCAGAGGGATAGGAGGGGCCTGGGCAGAATGGGAGGAGGAGCCTAGTCAGATTCGGTGGGGTCAGAGAGCAGAGGGATAGGAGGGGCCTGGGCAGAATGGGAGGGGTCAGACAGCAGAGGAGGGGTTTAGGAGGAGTGGCCTAGTCAGAATGGGTGGGGTTCAGGAGAAGCCTGGTCAGATTGGGTTGGTTCGGAGAGGTATACGAGGGGCCTGGGCAGAATGGGAGGGGTCAGACAGCAGAGGAGGGATTTAGGAGGAGCCTAGTCAGATTGGGTGGGGTCAGAGAGGAGGAGGAGCCTAGTCAGATTGGGTGGGGTCAGAGAGCAGAGGGATAGGAGGGGCCTGGGCAGAATGGGAGGGGTCAGACAGCAGAGGAGGGGTTTAGGAGGAGGAGCCTAGTCAGAATGGGTGGGGTCAGAGAGGAGGAGGAGCCTAGTCAGATTGGGTGGGGTCAGAGAGCAGAGGGATAGGAGGGGCCTGGGCAGAATGGGAGGGGTCAGACAGCAGAGGAGGGGTTTAGGAGGTGGAGCCTAGTCAGAATGGGTGGGGTCAGAGAGGAGGAGGAGCCTAGTCAGATTGGGTGGGGTCAGAGAGCAGAGGGATAGGAGGGGCCTGGGCAGAATGGGAGGGGACAGCAGAGGAGGGGTTTAGGAGGAGGAGCCTAGTCAGATTGGGTGGGGTCAGAGAGGAGGAGGAGCCTAGTCAGATTGGGTGGGGTCAGAGAGCAGAGGGATAGGAGGGGCCTGGGCAGAATGGGAGGGGACAGCAGAGGAGGGGTTTAGGAGGAGGAGCCTAGTCAGATTGGGTTGGGTCAGAGAGGAGGAGGAGCCTAGTCAGAATGGGTGGGGTCAGAGAGGAGGAGGAGCCTAGTCAGATTGGGTGGGGTCAGAGAGCAGAGGGATAGGAGGGGCCTGGGCAGAATGGGAGGGGTCAGACAGCAGAAGAGGGGTTTAGGAGGAGCCTGGTCAGATTGGGTGGGGTCAGAGAGCAGAGGGATAGGAGGGGCCTGGGCAGAATGGGAGGGGTCAGACAGCAGAGGAGGGATTTAGGAAGAGCCTAGTCAGATTGGGAGGGGTCAGAGAGGAGGAGGAGCCTAGTCAGATTGGGTGGGGTCAGAGAGCAGAGGGATAGGAGGGGCCTGGGCAGAATGGGAGGGGTCAGACAGCAGAGGAGGGGTTTAGGAGGAGGAGCCTAGTCAGAATGGGTGGGGTTCAGGAGAAGCCTGGTCAGATTGGGTTGGTTCGGAGAGGTATACGAGGGGCCTGGGCAGAATGGGAGGGGACAGCAGAGGGGGGGTTTAGGAGGAGGAGCCTAGTCAGATTGGGTGGGGTCAGAGAGGAGGAGGAGCCTAGTCAGATTGGGTGGGGTCAGAGAGCAGAGGGATAGGAGGGGCCTGGGCAGAATGGGAGGGGTCAGACAGCAGAGGAGGGGTTTAGGAGGAGGAGCCTAGTCAGAATGGGTGGGGTTCAGGAGGAGCCTGGTCAGATTGGGTGGGGTCGGAGAGGTATACGAGGGGCCTGGGCAGAATGGGAGGGGTCAGACAGCAGAGGAGGGGTTTAGGAGGAGGAGCCTAGTCAGAATGGGTGGGGTTCAGGAGAAGCCTGGTCAGATTGGGTTGGTTCGGAGAGGTATACGAGGGGCCTGGGCAGAATGGGAGGGGTCAGGCAGCAGAGGAGGGATTTAGGAGGAGCCTAGTCAGATTGGGTGGGGTCAGAGAGGAGGAGGAGCCTAGTCAGATTGGGTGGGGTCAGAGAGCAGAGGGATAGGAGGGGCCTGGGCAGAATGGGAGGGGTCAGACAGCAGAGGAGGGGTTTAGGAGGAGGAGCCTAGTCAGAATGGGTGGGGTCAGAGAGGAGGAGGAGCCTAGTCAGATTGGGTGGGGTCAGAGAGCAGAGGGATAGGAGGGGCCTGGGCAGAATGGGAGGGGACAGCAGAGGAGGGGTTTAGGAGGAGGAGCCTAGTCAGATTGGGTGGGGTCAGAGAGGAGGAGGAGCCTAGTCAGAATGGGTGGGGTTCAGGAGAAGCCTGGTCAGATTGGGTTGGTTCGGAGAGGTATACGAGGGGCCTGGGCAGAATGGGAGGGGTCAGACAGCAGAGGAGGGATTTAGGAGGAGCCTAGTCAGATTGGGTGGGGTCAGAGAGGAGGAGGAGCCTAGTCAGATTGGGTGGGGTCAGAGAGCAGAGGGATAGGAGGGGCCTGGGCAGAATGGGAGGGGTCAGACAGCAGAGGAGGGGTTTAGGAGGAGGAGCCTAGTCAGAATGGGTGGGGTCAGAGAGGAGGAGGAGCCTAGTCAGATTGGGTGGGGTCAGAGAGCAGAGGGATAGGAGGGGCCTGGGCAGAATGGGAGGGGACAGCAGAGGAGGGGTTTAGGAGGAGCCTGGTCAGATTGGGTGGGGTCAGAGAGGATGGGTATAGGAGGAGCCTGAGCAGAATGGGTGGGGTCAGACAGCAGAGGAGGGTTTTGGAGGAGCCTGGTCAGATTGGGTGGGGTCGGAGAGGAGGGGTATAGGAGGAGCCTGCGCAGAATGGGTGGGGTCGGAGAGGAGGGGTTTAGGAGGAGCCTAGTCAGATTGGGCGGGGCCAGAGAGCAGAGGGATAGGAGGGGCCTGGGCAGAATGGGAGGGGTCAGACAGCAGAGGAGTGGTTTAGGAGGAGCCTAGTCAGATTGGGCGGGGTCAGAGAGCAGAGGGATGGGAGGGGTCACACAGCAGAGGAGGGGTTTAGGAGGAGCCTAGTCAGATTGGGCGAGAGCAGAGGGATAGGTGTAGGGTCTGAGGGACTATGAAGGGGTCATAGATGGAGGAGGATCCTGACTTATGGTGGGGAACTGCAAAAACTTTTTTTATGCACCCCCCCCCTATACTCTCTGATTTCTGTTGGGAGGGGGCAGTCAACATTTGGGGGAGCAGTATTAAAAGGTGCTTGGGCGCAACGTGAAGGGCGATGAGGGGCACAGAATGGCATGGCTTCCAGGTACTTTTTGGGGGGGGCTATCATTAGTTTTTATTGCTCTGATCCTCCCTCATGGGTTGGACCCCAAATGGTTAGGGGCAACGGGGGAGGGGGGGCGGCAAAAAGCTGTTTGACAGTTTCTGTTACCAACAGGGGTGACCATACGATTCTGCTGCAGTTATGTGGTATTGAAAGGTACAACAAGGAGCATGTGGCTGTATTTTTGCAGGTGGGGTGCCCCAAAATTTTACTGCCAGCAGCAGCAGCCCCCCTCCTCCCCACCCTGCAGATTGGTATAGGTACCTTTACGACATTTCTGTTGATAACAGAGGCTATAGCGAATCGCGCTACGAAATCCTAGAGCACTAACATTTGCTAAATAAAGGTGGCATCGGAGCATACGAATGAGGCAGGGAGAGGCTACTGTTGGCAATTGGTTTGGTGGGTCATAGTGAATAACCTCGGCATGCAAATAGGCAGAAGTGTGAGGATTGGCAGTGTCTGTAGAGAATTTTGGCATGCTCTTCAGTTTATTTTTTCCTCCTTACGTTGGCTATGAACTACAGAGGAAAGGCCTGGACTTACTGTTGGGCAAAACATGTATTTATGATATTAAGAAGTGTAGTCTGGCTGTACTGAGAGGGGCTGTACAGTACGGTAAATGCCTGTAAATCCCTGAAATGTGCATCCAACTGTCACTTGAGATTGAACAGTGAACGAAGCAGCTGGGTTACTGGCTGAATGTAAATGGAAGGCACATAGGAAGTGTGTTTGTGGTCACTCAAATTATTGAAACCTGCTTGATGCACTACCAAAGCTGGGGTACCAGGAGGGAACATTTGAGGGGTATTGAGATGGTGGTGTCCAGAGGTCAAAATATGTTTCAGAGACACAGAAGTACTGCGGTCCTGGTCCCACATTGGGGGTAGTCAAAAGTCCCTGCTAAAGATTTCTGTCCAACTGTTACCACATTTTGTGCAGCCTGGCTCCCTCTGAAACGATTCCCCAGTGTTTTTCGATCCTACAGATGACTGTAGCAAACTTCCCAAATTTTTTCTTGGCCTCATACCCCCAGAGGAGTGCCTGACATTTGCCAGCCTAACGATACTCACGTTCTGGGAAAAACCTCACTAACCATGCATATTTATGCACCACACATGGCAAATCCTTACAATTGCAGAACATCATATCGCACTCGTCATCTTTGAGGTGCTGTACGTATTTGGATTTGAGGGAAATATTCATCCTTGCTTGCTCTCCCATCTGAAGTCTATGGTGCTGCTGTTCCTTTCTCACATGTCCCTTCAAAGAGACAAGTGACACACAGACTCAATCACTCAGCAAACATATTTGCTTTGACGCTTTCATCTTGCTGTTTACCTTCCAAATATTCCCCCTTCACCAAAAATACAGGCCAGCCATTTCTCATCCCCTCAGTCATCGCAGTCCTTCACTCCTTAGGCCCTGCAAGACCACCATGAACAAGATTCATGTCAGCAAGCAGAAAAAAAGCCTCAGTGTGCTCTTTTGTTCATACTGCTGCCCTCTAGTAACACTTCATGGCAACTGCAGCATAAGAATGGGTCTGAGAAGAGGGCTGTCCTATGCAAATAATGTCCTCCCATGCATACTTTCTTCTTAGACGGTCGGCGGCTTGTGCCGTGATACCCCCTCCAACATATGGTCTTCAACCAAATTTTAAAAAAGCCCACCTGCCTTAGACGAAGGATTTTGCCACTCAAAGGAAGCACATGGGGACATCACCCTCATTTAGCAGGGTCCTAAATTGCCTGCTGTCAGCCTGTATACAGAACAAGGGCGTTCGTGGGCGTTCCTCAAAGGAAGGAGGTGGGTGATTAAATCCACAGTGCCAGGGCAGGCCCAGCCCAGCCCAGCCCAGTCTGGCACAGCGCACTGCTGTGGAGGTCTATTCCTTCACATCCTGCAGCAGGCATGAAGCAGACCTACTAGAGCAAAGGCTTGACTCCTCTGCCCTTGTCTGTCTCTTAAAGGAAACAATCTTTCTAGCTTCTTATTGCACCTAATAAATGGACTCTAGCTTGCCTCAAACTCAACCCATCATTTCATTAGCCAGAGCTCATACTTGACCTTTATTTCTATCCAAGTTCACTGGCACCAAACCCCTGCTTTGAGCGAGTGGCTCACACCAAAATTAAATATCACCTTCATCCAACCTATTTTACAATAAGTGTAGCACCTTCCCCGCATTCTTGTGCTCAGTTATAACCCCCAATACCACAATTGCACTCTGCAATTCACCAAACTTAAAGGACAAAGAATGAAGACATTGATAAAGGAAGATAAGGCCTTGTCCCTATTGCACCTACTTGAAAAATAGGGCAGTTGGTAGAAGGTCATGAGGGAAAACATTTGAAATGTTTGGACACACCTGCCAAAAAAAAGTAGCAAAAAAAAAAAAAAAATCACTGTTTGAAAATTTCCCACCTTGGGATACTTCTACAGCATTGGCAGGATTCGAACCCTGGCCTCTGAGGCTGTCCACACCAAAGGTACAAGACTTACCTTTGAGCTATAGCTCCTTGGTGGTCTAAAGGTTTGCAGTAGTAACTATAAGCAACATACAGGCCTTGGTGTCCTTCCCTGCGGCTTCCATTGCACATAAAAAGGATGACCATGACATAAGGACAATTTGATAGGCTACTTACATGGAAACCAGTGTGGTCCAGTGGGTAAGTTCCTGCCTTCCATCCAGGCAACCAGGGTTCAAATCCCGGGTTCGGCACCAGATGACTGATGGTGGCACAGCAGAGGTAAGCTGGAGGTGGGCCTAAATGGCCAATTGGTAAGTAAAATGTGTCTGTGTGTTGTGGAAGAGTGGAATCATGCCTAGCGAATGAGGGATTGCAGATTGGTTGCAAAGTAAAATAGGTGTGGCCTGAACAGAGACAGGTGAAAGAAAGGGAACAGGTGTTGTGTGTTAGAGGAGGACCTTAGTCAGATTGGGGGTGGTCAGAGAGGAGGGGTTCAGGAGGAGCCTAGTCAGATTGGGTGGAGTCAGAGAGGAGAGGGATAGGAGGGGCCTGGGCAGAATGGGAGGGGTCAGACAGCAGAAGAGGGGTTTAGGAGGAGGAGCCTAGTCAGAATGGGTGGGGTCAGAGAGGAGGAGGAGCCTAGTCAGATTGGGTGGGGTCAGAGAGCAGAGGGATAGGAGGGGCCTGGGCAGAATGGGAGGGGTCAGACAGCAGAAGAGGGGTTTAGGAGGAGCCTGGTCAGATTGGGTGGGGTCAGAGAGCAGAGGGATAGGAGGGGCCTGGGCAGAATGGGAGGGGTCAGACAGCAGAGGAGGGATTTAGGAAGAGCCTAGTCAGATTGGGAGGGGTCAGAGAGGAGGAGGAGCCTAGTCAGATTGGGTGGGGTCAGAGAGCAGAGGGATAGGAGGGGCCTGGGCAGAATGGGAGGGGTCAGACAGCAGAGGAGGGGTTTAGGAGGAGGAGCCTAGTCAGAATGGGTGGGGTTCAGGAGAAGCCTGGTCAGATTGGGTTGGTTCGGAGAGGTATACGAGGGGCCTGGGCAGAATGGGAGGGGACAGCAGAGGAGGGGTTTAGGAGGAGGAGCCTAGTCAGATTGGGTGGGGTCAGAGAGGAGGAGGAGCCTAGTCAGATTGGGTGGGGTCAGAGAGCAGAGGGATAGGAGGGGCCTGGGCAGAATGGGAGGGGTCAGACAGCAGAGGAGGGGTTTAGGAGGAGGAGCCTAGTCAGAATGGGTGGGGTTCAGGAGGAGCCTGGTCAGATTGGGTGGGGTCGGAGAGGTATACGAGGGGCCTGGGCAGAATGGGAGGGGTCAGACAGCAGAGGAGGGATTTAGGAGGAGCCTAGTCAGATTGGGTGGGGTCAGAGAGGAGGAGGAGCCTAGTCAGATTGGGTGGGGTCAGAGAGCAGAGGGATAGGAGGGGCCTGGGCAGAATGGGAGGGGTCAGACAGCAGAGGAGGGGTTTAGGAGGAGGAGCCTAGTCAGAATGGGTGGGGTCAGAGAGGAGGAGGAGCCTAGTCAGATTGGGTGGGGGCAGAGGGATAGGAGGGGCCTGGGCAGAATGGGAGGGGTCAGACAGCAGAGGAGGGGTTTAGGAGGAGGAGCCTAGTCAGAATGGGTGGGGTTCAGGAGAAGCCTGGTCAGATTGGGTTGGTTCGGAGAGGTATACGAGGGGCCTGGGCAGAATGGGAGGGGTCAGACAGCAGAGGAGGGATTTAGGAGGAGCCTAGTCAGTTTGGGTGGGGTCAGAGAGGAGGAGGAGCCTAGTCAGATTGGGTGGGGTCAGAGAGCAGAGGGATAGGAGGGGCCTGGGCAGAATGGGAGGGGTCAGACAGCAGAGGAGGGGTTTAGGAGGAGGAGCCTAGTCAGAATGGGTGGGGTTCAGGAGAAGCCTGGTCAGATTGGGTTGGTTCGGAGAGGTATACGAGGGGCCTGGGCAGAATGGGAGGGGACAGCAGAGGAGGGGTTTAGGAGGAGGAGCCTAGTCAGATTGGGTGGGGTCAGAGAGGAGGAGGAGCCTAGTCAGATTGGGTGGGGTCAGAGAGCAGAGGGATAGGAGGGGCCTGGGCAGAATGGGAGGAGGAGCCTAGTCAGATTCGGTGGGGTCAGAGAGCAGAGGGATAGGAGGGGCCTGGGCAGAATGGGAGGGGTCAGACAGCAGAGGAGGGGTTTAGGAGGAGGAGCCTAGTCAGAATGGGTGGGGTTCAGGAGAAGCCTGGTCAGATTGGGTTGGTTCGGAGAGGTATACGAGGGGCCTGGGCAGAATGGGAGGGGACAGCAGAGGAGGGGTTTAGGAGGAGGAGCCTAGTCAGATTGGGTGGGGTCAGAGAGGAGGAGGAGCCTAGTCAGATTGGGTGGGGTCAGAGAGCAGAGGGATAGGAGGGGCCTGGGCAGAATGGGAGGGGACAGCAGAGGAGGGGTTTAGGAGGAGGAGCCTAGTCAGATTGGGTGGGGTCAGAGAGGAGGAGGAGCCTAGTCAGAATGGGTGGGGTTCAGGAGAAGCCTGGTCAGATTGGGTTGGTTCGGAGAGGTATACGAGGGGCCTGGGCAGAATGGGAGGGGTCAGACAGCAGAGGAGGGATTTAGGAGGAGCCTAGTCAGTTTGGGTGGGGTCAGAGAGGAGGAGGAGCCTAGTCAGATTGGGTGGGGTCAGAGAGCAGAGGGATAGGAGGGGCCTGGGCAGAATGGGAGGGGTCAGACAGCAGAGGAGGGGTTTAGGAGGAGGAGCCTAGTCAGAATGGGTGGGGTCAGAGAGGAGGAGGAGCCTAGTCAGATTGGGTGGGGTCAGAGAGCAGAGGGATAGGAGGGGCCTGGGCAGAATGGGAGGGGTCAGACAGCAGAGGAGGGGTTTAGGAGGAGGAGCCTAGTCAGAATGGGTGGGGTTCAGGAGAAGCCTGGTCAGATTGGGTTGGTTCGGAGAGGTATACGAGGGGCCTGGGCAGAATGGGAGGGGACAGCAGAGGAGGGGTTTAGGAGGAGGAGCCTAGTCAGATTGGGTGGGGTCAGAGAGGAGGAGGAGCCTAGTCAGATTGGGTGGGGTCAGAGAGCAGAGGGATAGGAGGGGCCTGGGCAGAATGGGAGGAGGAGCCTAGTCAGATTCGGTGGGGTCAGAGAGCAGAGGGATAGGAGGGGCCTGGGCAGAATGGGAGGGGTCAGACAGCAGAGGAGGGGTTTAGGAGGAGGAGCCTAGTCAGAATGGGTGGGGTTCAGGAGAAGCCTGGTCAGATTGGGTTGGTTCGGAGAGGTATACGAGGGGCCTGGGCAGAATGGGAGGGGACAGCAGAGGAGGGGTTTAGGAGGAGGAGCCTAGTCAGATTGGGTGGGGTCAGAGAGGAGGAGGAGCCTAGTCAGATTGGGTGGGGTCAGAGAGCAGAGGGATAGGAGGGGCCTGGGCAGAATGGGAGGGGACAGCAGAGGAGGGGTTTAGGAGGAGGAGCCTAGTCAGATTGGGTGGGGTCAGAGAGGAGGAGGAGCCTAGTCAGAATGGGTGGGGTTCAGGAGAAGCCTGGTCAGATTGGGTTGGTTCGGAGAGGTATACGAGGGGCCTGGGCAGAATGGGAGGGGTCAGACAGCAGAGGAGGGATTTAGGAGGAGCCTAGTCAGATTGGGTGGGGTCAGAGAGGAGGAGGAGCCTAGTCAGATTGGGTGGGGTCAGAGAGCAGAGGGATAGGAGGGGCCTGGGCAGAATGGGAGGGGTCAGACAGCAGAGGAGGGGTTTAGGAGGAGGAGCCTAGTCAGAATGGGTGGGGTCAGAGAGGAGGAGGAGCCTAGTCAGATTGGGTGGGGTCAGAGAGCAGAGGGATAGGAGGGGCCTGGGCAGAATGGGAGGGGTCAGACAGCAGAGGAGGGGTTTAGGAGGAGGAGCCTAGTCAGAATGGGTGGGGTCAGAGAGGAGGAGGAGCCTAGTCAGATTGGGTGGGGTCAGAGAGCAGAGGGATAGGAGGGGCCTGGGCAGAATGGGAGGGGACAGCAGAGGAGGGGTTTAGGAGGAGGAGCCTAGTCAGATTGGGTGGGGTCAGAGAGGAGAAGGAGCCTAGTCAGATTGGGTGGGGTCAGAGAGCAGAGGGATAGGAGGGGCCTGGGCAGAATGGGAGGGGACAGCAGAGGAGGGGTTTAGGAGGAGGAGCCTAGTCAGATTGGGTTGGGTCAGAGAGGAGGAGGAGCCTAGTCAGAATGGGTGGGGTCAGAGAGGAGGAGGAGCCTAGTCAGATTGGGTGGGGTCAGAGAGCAGAGGGATAGGAGGGGCCTGGGCAGAATGGGAGGGGTCAGACAGCAGAAGAGGGGTTTAGGAGGAGCCTGGTCAGATTGGGTGGGGTCAGAGAGCAGAGGGATAGGAGGGGCCTGGGCAGAATGGGAGGGGTCAGACAGCAGAGGAGGGGTTTAGGAGGAGGAGCCTAGTCAGAATGGGTGGGGTTCAGGAGAAGCCTGGTCAGATTGGGTTGGTTCGGAGAGGTATACGAGGGGCCTGGGCAGAATGGGAGGGGACAGCAGAGGAGGGGTTTAGGAGGAGGAGCCTAGTCAGATTGGGTGGGGTCAGAGAGGAGGAGGAGCCTAGTCAGATTGGGTGGGGTCAGAGAGCAGAGGGATAGGAGGGGCCTGGGCAGAATGGGAGGGGTCAGACAGCAGAGGAGGGGTTTAGGAGGAGGAGCCTAGTCAGAATGGGTGGGGTTCAGGAGGAGCCTGGTTAGATTGGGTGGGGTCGGAGAGGTATACGAGGGGCCTGGGCAGAATGGGAGGGGTCAGACAGCAGAGGAGGGATTTAGGAGGAGCCTAGTCAGATTGGGTGGGGTCAGAGAGGAGGAGGAGCCTAGTCAGATTGGGTGGGGTCAGAGAGCAGAGGGATAGGAGGGGCCTGGGCAGAATGGGAGGAGGAGCCTAGTCAGATTCGGTGGGGTCAGAGAGCAGAGGGATAGGAGGGGCCTGGGCAGAATGGGAGGGGTCAGACAGCAGAGGAGGGGTTTAGGAGGAGTGGCCTAGTCAGAATGGGTGGGGTTCAGGAGAAGCCTGGTCAGATTGGGTTGGTTCGGAGAGGTATACGAGGGGCCTGGGCAGAATGGGAGGGGTCAGACAGCAGAGGAGGGATTTAGGAGGAGCCTAGTCAGATTGGGTGGGGTCAGAGAGGAGGAGGAGCCTAGTCAGATTGGGTGGGGTCAGAGAGCAGAGGGATAGGAGGGGCCTGGGCAGAATGGGAGGGGTCAGACAGCAGAGGAGGGGTTTAGGAGGAGGAGCCTAGTCAGAATGGGTGGGGTCAGAGAGGAGGAGGAGCCTAGTCAGATTGGGTGGGGTCAGAGAGCAGAGGGATAGGAGGGGCCTGGGCAGAATGGGAGGGGTCAGACAGCAGAGGAGGGGTTTAGGAGGTGGAGCCTAGTCAGAATGGGTGGGGTCAGAGAGGAGGAGGAGCCTAGTCAGATTGGGTGGGGTCAGAGAGCAGAGGGATAGGAGGGGCCTGGGCAGAATGGGAGGGGACAGCAGAGGAGGGGTTTAGGAGGAGGAGCCTAGTCAGATTGGGTGGGGTCAGAGAGGAGGAGGAGCCTAGTCAGATTGGGTGGGGTCAGAGAGCAGAGGGATAGGAGGGGCCTGGGCAGAATGGGAGGGGACAGCAGAGGAGGGGTTTAGGAGGAGGAGCCTAGTCAGATTGGGTTGGGTCAGAGAGGAGGAGGAGCCTAGTCAGAATGGGTGGGGTCAGAGAGGAGGAGGAGCCTAGTCAGATTGGGTGGGGTCAGAGAGCAGAGGGATAGGAGGGGCCTGGGCAGAATGGGAGGGGTCAGACAGCAGAAGAGGGGTTTAGGAGGAGCCTGGTCAGATTGGGTGGGGTCAGAGAGCAGAGGGATAGGAGGGGCCTGGGCAGAATGGGAGGGGTCAGACAGCAGAGGAGGGATTTAGGAAGAGCCTAGTCAGATTGGGAGGGGTCAGAGAGGAGGAGGAGCCTAGTCAGATTGGGTGGGGTCAGAGAGCAGAGGGATAGGAGGGGCCTGGGCAGAATGGGAGGGGTCAGACAGCAGAGGAGGGGTTTAGGAGGAGGAGCCTAGTCAGAATGGGTGGGGTTCAGGAGAAGCCTGGTCAGATTGGGTTGGTTCGGAGAGGTATACGAGGGGCCTGGGCAGAATGGGAGGGGACAGCAGAGGAGGGGTTTAGGAGGAGGAGCCTAGTCAGATTGGGTGGGGTCAGAGAGGAGGAGGAGCCTAGTCAGATTGGGTGGGGTCAGAGAGCAGAGGGATAGGAGGGGCCTGGGCAGAATGGGAGGGGTCAGACAGCAGAGGAGGGGTTTAGGAGGAGGAGCCTAGTCAGAATGGGTGGGGTTCAGGAGGAGCCTGGTCAGATTGGGTGGGGTCGGAGAGGTATACGAGGGGCCTGGGCAGAATGGGAGGGGTCAGACAGCAGAGGAGGGGTTTAGGAGGAGGAGCCTAGTCAGAATGGGTGGGGTTCAGGAGAAGCCTGGTCAGATTGGGTTGGTTCGGAGAGGTATACGAGGGGCCTGGGCAGAATGGGAGGGGTCAGGCAGCAGAGGAGGGATTTAGGAGGAGCCTAGTCAGATTGGGTGGGGTCAGAGAGGAGGAGGAGCCTAGTCAGATTGGGTGGGGTCAGAGAGCAGAGGGATAGGAGGGGCCTGGGCAGAATGGGAGGGGTCAGACAGCAGAGGAGGGGTTTAGGAGGAGGAGCCTAGTCAGAATGGGTGGGGTCAGAGAGGAGGAGGAGCCTAGTCAGATTGGGTGGGGTCAGAGAGCAGAGGGATAGGAGGGGCCTGGGCAGAATGGGAGGGGACAGCAGAGGAGGGGTTTAGGAGGAGGAGCCTAGTCAGATTGGGTGGGGTCAGAGAGGAGGAGGAGCCTAGTCAGAATGGGTGGGGTTCAGGAGAAGCCTGGTCAGATTGGGTTGGTTCGGAGAGGTATACGAGGGGCCTGGGCAGAATGGGAGGGGTCAGACAGCAGAGGAGGGATTTAGGAGGAGCCTAGTCAGATTGGGTGGGGTCAGAGAGGAGGAGGAGCCTAGTCAGATTGGGTGGGGTCAGAGAGCAGAGGGATAGGAGGGGCCTGGGCAGAATGGGAGGGGTCAGACAGCAGAGGAGGGGTTTAGGAGGAGGAGCCTAGTCAGAATGGGTGGGGTCAGAGAGGAGGAGGAGCCTAGTCAGATTGGGTGGGGTCAGAGAGCAGAGGGATAGGAGGGGCCTGGGCAGAATGGGAGGGGACAGCAGAGGAGGGGTTTAGGAGGAGCCTGGTCAGATTGGGTGGGGTCAGAGAGGATGGGTATAGGAGGAGCCTGAGCAGAATGGGTGGGGTCAGACAGCAGAGGAGGGTTTTGGAGGAGCCTGGTCAGATTGGGTGGGGTCGGAGAGGAGGGGTATAGGAGGAGCCTGCGCAGAATGGGTGGGGTCGGAGAGGAGGGGTTTAGGAGGAGCCTAGTCAGATTGGGCGGGGCCAGAGAGCAGAGGGATAGGAGGGGCCTGGGCAGAATGGGAGGGGTCAGACAGCAGAGGAGTGGTTTAGGAGGAGCCTAGTCAGATTGGGCGGGGTCAGAGAGCAGAGGGATGGGAGGGGTCACACAGCAGAGGAGGGGTTTAGGAGGAGCCTAGTCAGATTGGGCGAGAGCAGAGGGATAGGTGTAGGGTCTGAGGGACTATGAAGGGGTCATAGATGGAGGAGGATCCTGACTTATGGTGGGGAACTGCAAAAACTTTTTTTATGCACCCCCCCCTATACTCTCTGATTTCTGTTGGGAGGGGGCAGTCAACATTTGGGGGAGCAGTATTAAAAGGTGCTTGGGCGCAACGTGAAGGGCGATGAGGGGCACAGAATGGCATGGCTTCCAGGTACTTTTTGGGGGGGGCTATCATTAGTTTTTATTGCTCTGATCCTCCCTCATGGGTTGGACCCCAAATGGTTAGGGGCAACGGGGGAGGGGGGGCGGCAAAAAGCTGTTTGACAGTTTCTGTTACCAACAGGGGTGACCATACGATTCTGCTGCAGTTATGTGGTATTGAAAGGTACAACAAGGAGCATGTGGCTGTATTTTTGCAGGTGGGGTGCCCCAAAATTTTACTGCCAGCAGCAGCAGCCCCCCTCCTCCCCACCCTGCAGATTGGTATAGGTACCTTTACGACATTTCTGTTGATAACAGAGGCTATAGCGAATCGCGCTACGAAATCCTAGAGCACTAACATTTGCTAAATAAAGGTGGCATCGGAGCATACGAATGAGGCAGGGAGAGGCTACTGTTGGCAATTGGTTTGGTGGGTCATAGTGAATAACCTCGGCATGCAAATAGGCAGAAGTGTGAGGATTGGCAGTGTCTGTAGAGAATTTTGGCATGCTCTTCAGTTTATTTTTTCCTCCTTACGTTGGCTATGAACTACAGAGGAAAGGCCTGGACTTACTGTTGGGCAAAACATGTATTTATGATATTAAGAAGTGTAGTCTGGCTGTACTGAGAGGGGCTGTACAGTACGGTAAATGCCTGTAAATCCCTGAAATGTGCATCCAACTGTCACTTGAGATTGAACAGTGAACGAAGCAGCTGGGTTACTGGCTGAATGTAAATGGAAGGCACATAGGAAGTGTGTTTGTGGTCACTCAAATTATTGAAACCTGCTTGATGCACTACCAAAGCTGGGGTACCAGGAGGGAACATTTGAGGGGTATTGAGATGGTGGTGTCCAGAGGTCAAAATATGTTTCAGAGACACAGAAGTACTGCGGTCCTGGTCCCACATTGGGGGTAGTCAAAAGTCCCTGCTAAAGATTTCTGTCCAACTGTTACCACATTTTGTGCAGCCTGGCTCCCTCTGAAACGATTCCCCAGTGTTTTTCGATCCTACAGATGACTGTAGCAAACTTCCCAAATTTTTTCTTGGCCTCATACCCCCAGAGGAGTGCCTGACATTTGCCAGCCTAACGATACTCACGTTCTGGGAAAAACCTCACTAACCATGCATATTTATGCACCACACATGGCAAATCCTTACAATTGCAGAACATCATATCGCACTCGTCATCTTTGAGGTGCTGTACGTATTTGGATTTGAGGGAAATATTCATCCTTGCTTGCTCTCCCATCTGAAGTCTATGGTGCTGCTGTTCCTTTCTCACATGTCCCTTCAAAGAGACAAGTGACACACAGACTCAATCACTCAGCAAACATATTTGCTTTGACGCTTTCATCTTGCTGTTTACCTTCCAAATATTCCCCCTTCACCAAAAATACAGGCCAGCCATTTCTCATCCCCTCAGTCATCGCAGTCCTTCACTCCTTAGGCCCTGCAAGACCACCATGAACAAGATTCATGTCAGCAAGCAGAAAAAAAGCCTCAGTGTGCTCTTTTGTTCATACTGCTGCCCTCTAGTAACACTTCATGGCAACTGCAGCATAAGAATGGGTCTGAGAAGAGGGCTGTCCTATGCAAATAATGTCCTCCCATGCATACTTTCTTCTTAGACGGTCGGCGGCTTGTGCCGTGATACCCCCTCCAACATATGGTCTTCAACCAAATTTTAAAAAAGCCCACCTGCCTTAGACGAAGGATTTTGCCACTCAAAGGAAGCACATGGGGACATCACCCTCATTTAGCAGGGTCCTAAATTGCCTGCTGTCAGCCTGTATACAGAACAAGGGCGTTCGTGGGCGTTCCTCAAAGGAAGGAGGTGGGTGATTAAATCCACAGTGCCAGGGCAGGCCCAGCCCAGCCCAGCCCAGTCTGGCACAGCGCACTGCTGTGGAGGTCTATTCCTTCACATCCTGCAGCAGGCATGAAGCAGACCTACTAGAGCAAAGGCTTGACTCCTCTGCCCTTGTCTGTCTCTTAAAGGAAACAATCTTTCTAGCTTCTTATTGCACCTAATAAATGGACTCTAGCTTGCCTCAAACTCAACCCATCATTTCATTAGCCAGAGCTCATACTTGACCTTTATTTCTATCAAAGTTCACTGGCACCAAACCCCTGCTTTGAGCGAGTGGCTCACACCAAAATTAAATATCACCTTCATCCAACCTATTTTACAATAAGTGTAGCACCTTCCCCGCATTCTTGTGCTCAGTTATAACCCCCAATACCACAATTGCACTCTGCAATTCACCAAACTTAAAGGACAAAGAATGAAGACATTGATAAAGGAAGATAAGGCCTTGTCCCTATTGCACCTACTTGAAAAATAGGGCAGTTGGTAGAAGGTCATGAGGGAAAACATTTGAAATGTTTGGACACACCTGCCAAAAAAAAGTAGCAAAAAAAAAAAAAAAATCACTGTTTGAAAATTTCCCACCTTGGGATACTTCTACAGCATTGGCAGGATTCGAACCCTGGCCTCTGAGGCTGTCCACACCAAAGGTACAAGACTTACCTTTGAGCTATAGCTCCTTGGTGGTCTAAAGGTTTGCAGTAGTAACTATAAGCAACATACAGGCCTTGGTGTCCTTCCCTGCGGCTTCCATTGCACATAAAAAGGATGACCATGACATAAGGACAATTTGATAGGCTACTTACATGGAAACCAGTGTGGTCCAGTGGGTAAGTTCCTGCCTTCCATCCAGGCAACCAGGGTTCAAATCCCGGGTTCGGCACCAGATGACTGATGGTGGCACAGCAGAGGTAAGCTGGAGGTGGGCCTAAATGGCCAATTGGTAAGTAAAATGTGTCTGTGTGTTGTGGAAGAGTGGAATCATGCCTAGCGAATGAGGGATTGCAGATTGGTTGCAAAGTAAAATAGGTGTGGCCTGAACAGAGACAGGTGAAAGAAAGGGAACAGGTGTTGTGTGTTAGAGGAGGACCTTAGTCAGATTGGGGGTGGTCAGAGAGGAGGGGTTCAGGAGGAGCCTAGTCAGATTGGGTGGAGTCAGAGAGGAGAGGGATAGGAGGGGCCTGGGCAGAATGGGAGGGGTCAGACAGCAGAAGAGGGGTTTAGGAGGAGGAGCCTAGTCAGAATGGGTGGGGTCAGAGAGGAGGAGGAGCCTAGTCAGATTGGGTGGGGTCAGAGAGCAGAGGGATAGGAGGGGCCTGGGCAGAATGGGAGGGGTCAGACAGCAGAAGAGGGGTTTAGGAGGAGCCTGGTCAGATTGGGTGGGGTCAGAGAGCAGAGGGATAGGAGGGGCCTGGGCAGAATGGGAGGGGTCAGACAGCAGAGGAGGGATTTAGGAAGAGCCTAGTCAGATTGGGAGGGGTCAGAGAGGAGGAGGAGCCTAGTCAGATTGGGTGGGGTCAGAGAGCAGAGGGATAGGAGGGGCCTGGGCAGAATGGGAGGGGTCAGACAGCAGAGGAGGGGTTTAGGAGGAGGAGCCTAGTCAGAATGGGTGGGGTTCAGGAGAAGCCTGGTCAGATTGGGTTGGTTCGGAGAGGTATACGAGGGGCCTGGGCAGAATGGGAGGGGACAGCAGAGGAGGGGTTTAGGAGGAGGAGCCTAGTCAGATTGGGTGGGGTCAGAGAGGAGGAGGAGCCTAGTCAGATTGGGTGGGGTCAGAGAGCAGAGGGATAGGAGGGGCCTGGGCAGAATGGGAGGGGTCAGACAGCAGAGGAGGGGTTTAGGAGGAGGAGCCTAGTCAGAATGGGTGGGGTTCAGGAGGAGCCTGGTCAGATTGGGTGGGGTCGGAGAGGTATACGAGGGGCCTGGGCAGAATGGGAGGGGTCAGACAGCAGAGGAGGGATTTAGGAGGAGCCTAGTCAGATTGGGTGGGGTCAGAGAGGAGGAGGAGCCTAGTCAGATTGGGTGGGGTCAGAGAGCAGAGGGATAGGAGGGGCCTGGGCAGAATGGGAGGGGTCAGACAGCAGAGGAGGGGTTTAGGAGGAGGAGCCTAGTCAGAATGGGTGGGGTCAGAGAGGAGGAGGAGCCTAGTCAGATTGGGTGGGGTCAGAGAGCAGAGGGATAGGAGGGGCCTGGGCAGAATGGGAGGGGTCAGACAGCAGAGGAGGGGTTTAGGAGGAGGAGCCTAGTCAGAATGGGTGGGGTTCAGGAGAAGCCTGGTCAGATTGGGTTGGTTCGGAGAGGTATACGAGGGGCCTGGGCAGAATGGGAGGGGACAGCAGAGGAGGGGTTTAGGAGGAGGAGCCTAGTCAGATTGGGTGGGGTCAGAGAGGAGGAGGAGCCTAGTCAGATTGGGTGGGGTCAGAGAGCAGAGGGATAGGAGGGGCCTGGGCAGAATGGGAGGAGGAGCCTAGTCAGATTCGGTGGGGTCAGAGAGCAGAGGGATAGGAGGGGCCTGGGCAGAATGGGAGGGGTCAGACAGCAGAGGAGGGGTTTAGGAGGAGGAGCCTAGTCAGAATGGGTGGGGTTCAGGAGAAGCCTGGTCAGATTGGGTTGGTTCGGAGAGGTATACGAGGGGCCTGGGCAGAATGGGAGGGGACAGCAGAGGAGGGGTTTAGGAGGAGGAGCCTAGTCAGATTGGGTGGGGTCAGAGAGGAGGAGGAGCCTAGTCAGATTGGGTGGGGTCAGAGAGCAGAGGGATAGGAGGGGCCTGGGCAGAATGGGAGGGGACAGCAGAGGAGGGGTTTAGGAGGAGGAGCCTAGTCAGATTGGGTGGGGTCAGAGAGGAGGAGGAGCCTAGTCAGAATGGGTGGGGTTCAGGAGAAGCCTGGTCAGATTGGGTTGGTTCGGAGAGGTATACGAGGGGCCTGGGCAGAATGGGAGGGGTCAGACAGCAGAGGAGGGATTTAGGAGGAGCCTAGTCAGTTTGGGTGGGGTCAGAGAGGAGGAGGAGCCTAGTCAGATTGGGTGGGGTCAGAGAGCAGAGGGATAGGAGGGGCCTGGGCAGAATGGGAGGGGTCAGACAGCAGAGGAGGGGTTTAGGAGGAGGAGCCTAGTCAGAATGGGTGGGGTCAGAGAGGAGGAGGAGCCTAGTCAGATTGGGTGGGGTCAGAGAGCAGAGGGATAGGAGGGGCCTGGGCAGAATGGGAGGGGTCAGACAGCAGAGGAGGGGTTTAGGAGGAGGAGCCTAGTCAGAATGGGTGGGGTTCAGGAGAAGCCTGGTCAGATTGGGTTGGTTCGGAGAGGTATACGAGGGGCCTGGGCAGAATGGGAGGGGACAGCAGAGGAGGGGTTTAGGAGGAGGAGCCTAGTCAGATTGGGTGGGGTCAGAGAGGAGGAGGAGCCTAGTCAGATTGGGTGGGGTCAGAGAGCAGAGGGATAGGAGGGGCCTGGGCAGAATGGGAGGAGGAGCCTAGTCAGATTCGGTGGGGTCAGAGAGCAGAGGGATAGGAGGGGCCTGGGCAGAATGGGAGGGGTCAGACAGCAGAGGAGGGGTTTAGGAGGAGGAGCCTAGTCAGAATGGGTGGGGTTCAGGAGAAGCCTGGTCAGATTGGGTTGGTTCGGAGAGGTATACGAGGGGCCTGGGCAGAATGGGAGGGGACAGCAGAGGAGGGGTTTAGGAGGAGGAGCCTAGTCAGATTGGGTGGGGTCAGAGAGGAGGAGGAGCCTAGTCAGATTGGGTGGGGTCAGAGAGCAGAGGGATAGGAGGGGCCTGGGCAGAATGGGAGGGGACAGCAGAGGAGGGGTTTAGGAGGAGGAGCCTAGTCAGATTGGGTGGGGTCAGAGAGGAGGAGGAGCCTAGTCAGAATGGGTGGGGTTCAGGAGAAGCCTGGTCAGATTGGGTTGGTTCGGAGAGGTATACGAGGGGCCTGGGCAGAATGGGAGGGGTCAGACAGCAGAGGAGGGATTTAGGAGGAGCCTAGTCAGATTGGGTGGGGTCAGAGAGGAGGAGGAGCCTAGTCAGATTGGGTGGGGTCAGAGAGCAGAGGGATAGGAGGGGCCTGGGCAGAATGGGAGGGGTCAGACAGCAGAGGAGGGGTTTAGGAGGAGGAGCCTAGTCAGAATGGGTGGGGTCAGAGAGGAGGAGGAGCCTAGTCAGATTGGGTGGGGTCAGAGAGCAGAGGGATAGGAGGGGCCTGGGCAGAATGGGAGGGGTCAGACAGCAGAGGAGGGGTTTAGGAGGAGGAGCCTAGTCAGAATGGGTGGGGTCAGAGAGGAGGAGGAGCCTAGTCAGATTGGGTGGGGTCAGAGAGCAGAGGGATAGGAGGGGCCTGGGCAGAATGGGAGGGGACAGCAGAGGAGGGGTTTAGGAGGAGGAGCCTAGTCAGATTGGGTGGGGTCAGAGAGGAGAAGGAGCCTAGTCAGATTGGGTGGGGTCAGAGAGCAGAGGGATAGGAGGGGCCTGGGCAGAATGGGAGGGGACAGCAGAGGAGGGGTTTAGGAGGAGGAGCCTAGTCAGATTGGGTTGGGTCAGAGAGGAGGAGGAGCCTAGTCAGAATGGGTGGGGTCAGAGAGGAGGAGGAGCCTAGTCAGATTGGGTGGGGTCAGAGAGCAGAGGGATAGGAGGGGCCTGGGCAGAATGGGAGGGGTCAGACAGCAGAAGAGGGGTTTAGGAGGAGCCTGGTCAGATTGGGTGGGGTCAGAGAGCAGAGGGATAGGAGGGGCCTGGGCAGAATGGGAGGGGTCAGACAGCAGAGGAGGGGTTTAGGAGGAGGAGCCTAGTCAGAATGGGTGGGGTTCAGGAGAAGCCTGGTCAGATTGGGTTGGTTCGGAGAGGTATACGAGGGGCCTGGGCAGAATGGGAGGGGACAGCAGAGGAGGGGTTTAGGAGGAGGAGCCTAGTCAGATTGGGTGGGGTCAGAGAGGAGGAGGAGCCTAGTCAGATTGGGTGGGGTCAGAGAGCAGAGGGATAGGAGGGGCCTGGGCAGAATGGGAGGGGTCAGACAGCAGAGGAGGGGTTTAGGAGGAGGAGCCTAGTCAGAATGGGTGGGGTTCAGGAGGAGCCTGGTTAGATTGGGTGGGGTCGGAGAGGTATACGAGGGGCCTGGGCAGAATGGGAGGGGTCAGACAGCAGAGGAGGGATTTAGGAGGAGCCTAGTCAGATTGGGTGGGGTCAGAGAGGAGGAGGAGCCTAGTCAGATTGGGTGGGGTCAGAGAGCAGAGGGATAGGAGGGGCCTAAGCAGAATGGGAGGGGTCAGACAGCAGAGGAGGGGTTTAGGAGGAGGAGCCTAGTCAGAATGGGTGGGGTCAGAGAGGAGGAGGAGCCTAGTCAGATTGGGTGGGGTCAGAGAGCAGAGGGATAGGAGGGGCCTGGGCAGAATGGGAGGGGTCAGACAGCAGAGGAGGGGTTTAGGAGGAGGAGCCTAGTCAGAATGGGTGGGGTTCAGGAGAAGCCTGGTCAGATTGGGTTGGTTCGGAGAGGTATACGAGGGGCCTGGGCAGAATGGGAGGGGTCAGACAGCAGAGGAGGGATTTAGGAGGAGCCTAGTCAGTTTGGGTGGGGTCAGAGAGGAGGAGGAGCCTAGTCAGATTGGGTGAGGTCAGAGAGCAGAGGGATAGGAGGGGCCTGGGCAGAATGGGAGGGGTCAGACAGCAGAGGAGGGGTTTAGGAGGAGGAGCCTAGTCAGAATGGGTGGGGTCAGAGAGGAGGAGGAGCCTAGTCAGATTGGGTGGGGTCAGAGAGCAGAGGGATAGGAGGGGCCTGGGCAGAATGGGAGGGGTCAGACAGCAGAGGAGGGGTTTAGGAGGAGGAGCCTAGTCAGAATGGGTGGGGTTCAGGAGAAGCCTGGTCAGATTGGGTTGGTTCGGAGAGGTATACAAGGGGCCTGGGCAGAATGGGAGGGGACAGCAGAGGAGGGGTTTAGGAGGAGGAGCCTAGTCAGATTGGGTGGGGTCAGAGAGGAGGAGGAGCCTAGTCAGATTGGGTGGGGTCAGAGAGCAGAGGGATAGGAGGGGCCTGGGCAGAATGGGAGGAGGAGCCTAGTCAGATTCGGTGGGGTCAGAGAGCTGAGGGATAGGAGGGGCCTGGGCAGAATGGGAGGGGTCAGACAGCAGAGGAGGGGTTTAGGAGGAGGAGCCTAGTCAGAATGGGTGGGGTTCAGGAGAAGCCTGGTCAGATTGGGTTGGTTCGGAGAGGTATACGAGGGGCCTGGGCAGAATGGGAGGGGACAGCAGAGGAGGGGTTTAGGAGGAGGAGCCTAGTCAGATTGGGTGGGGTCAGAGAGGAGGAGGAGCCTAGTCAGATTGGGTGGGGTCAGAGAGCAGAGGGATAGGAGGGGCCTGGGCAGAATGGGAGGGGACAGCAGAGGAGGGGTTTAGGAGGAGGAGCCTAGTCAGATTGGGTGGGGTCAGAGAGGAGGAGGAGCCTAGTCAGAATGGGTGGGGTTCAGGAGAAGCCTGGTCAGATTGGGTTGGTTCGGAGAGGTATACGAGGGGCCTGGGCAGAATGGGAGGGGTCAGACAGCAGAGGAGGGATTTAGGAGGAGCCTAGTCAGATTGGGTGGGGTCAGAGAGGAGGAGGAGCCTAGTCAGATTGGGTGGGGTCAGAGAGCAGAGGGATAGGAGGGGCCTCGGCAGAATGGGAGGGGTCAGACAGCAGAGGAGGGGTTTAGGAGGAGGAGCCTAGTCAGAATGGGTGGGGTCAGAGAGGAGGAGGAGCCTAGTCAGATTGGGTGGGGTCAGAGAGCAGAGGGATAGGAGGGGCCTGGGCAGAATGGGAGGGGACAGCAGAGGAGGGGTTTAGGAGGAGGAGCCTAGTCAGATTGGGTGGGGTCAGAGAGGAGGAGGAGCCTAGTCAGATTGGGTGGGGTCAGAGAGCAGAGGGATAGGAGGGGCCTGGGCAGAATGGGAGGGGTCAGACAGCAGAGGAGGGGTTTAGGAGGAGGAGCCTAGTCAGAATGGGTGGGGTTCAGGAGGAGCCTGGTCAGATTGGGTGGGGTCGGAGAGGTATACGAGGGGCATGGGCAGAATGGGAGGGGTCAGACAGCAGAGGAGGGATTTAGGAGGAGCCTAGTCAGATTGGGTGGGGTCAGAGAGGAGGAGGAGCCTAGTCAGATTGGGTGGGGTCAGAGAGCAGAGGGATAGGAGGGGCCTGGGCAGAATGGGAGGGGTCAGACAGCAGAGGAGGGGTTTAGGAGGAGGAGCCTAGTCAGAATGGGTGGGGTCAGAGAGGAGAAGGAGCCTAGTCAGATTGGGTGGGGTCAGAGAGCAGAGGGATAGGAGGGGCCTGGGCAGAATGGGAGGGGACAGCAGAGGAGGGGTTTAGGAGGAGGAGCCTAGTCAGATTGGGTGGGGTCAGAGAGGAGGAGGAGCCTAGTCAGAATGGGTGGGGTTCAGGAGAAGCCTGGTCAGATTGGGTTGGTTCGGAGAGGTATACGAGGGGCCTGGGCAGAATGGGAGGGGTCAGACAGCAGAGGAGGGATTTAGGAGGAGCCTAGTCAGATTGGGTGGGGTCAGAGAGGAGGAGGAGCCTAGTCAGATTGGGTGGGGTCAGAGAGCAGAGGGATAGGAGGGGCCTGGGCAGAATGGGAGGGGACAGCAGAGGAGGGGTTTAGGAGGAGGAGCCTAGTCAGATTGGGTGGGGTCAGAGAGGAGGAGGAGCCTAGTCAGATTGGGTGGGGTCAGAGAGCAGAGGGATAGGAGGGGCCTGGGCAGAATGGGAGGGGACAGCAGAGGAGGGGTTTAGGAGGAGGAGCCTAGTCAGATTGGGTGGGGTCAGAGAGGAGGAGGAGCCTAGTCAGAATGGGTGGGGTTCAGGAGAAGCCTGGTCAGATTGGGTTGGTTCGGAGAGGTATACGAGGGGCCTGGGCAGAATGGGAGGGGTCAGACAGCAGAGGAGGGATTTAGGAGGAGCCTAGTCAGATTGGGTGGGGTCAGAGAGGAGGAGGAGCCTAGTCAGATTGGGTGGGGTCAGAGAGCAGAGGGATAGGAGGGGCCTGGGCAGAATGGGAGGGGTCAGACAGCAGAGGAGGGGTTTAGGAGGAGGAGCCTAGTCAGAATGGGTGGGGTCAGAGAGGAGGAGGAGCCTAGTCAGATTGGGTGGGGTCAGAGAGCAGAGGGATAGGAGGGGCCTGGGCAGAATGGGAGGGGACAGCAGAGGAGGGGTTTAGGAGGAGGAGCCTAGTCAGATTGGGTGGGGTCAGAGAGGAGGAGGAGCCTAGTCAGATTGGGTGGGGTCAGAGAGCAGAGGGATAGGAGGGGCCTGGGCAGAATGGGAGGGGTCAGACAGCAGAGGAGGGGTTTAGGAGGAGGAGCCTAGTCAGAATGGGTGGGGTTCAGGAGGAGCCTGGTCAGATTGGGTGGGGTCGGAGAGGTATACGAGGGGCCTGGGCAGAATGGGAGGGGTCAGACAGCAGAGGAGGGATTTAGGAGGAGCCTAGTCAGATTGGGTGGGGTCAGAGAGGAGGAGGAGCCTAGTCAGATTGGGTGGGGTCAGAGAGCAGAGGGATAGGAGGGGCCTGGGCAGAATGGGAGGGGTCAGACAGCAGAGGAGGGATTTAGGAGGAGGAGCCTAGTCAGAATGGGTGGGGTCAGAGAGGAGGAGGAGCCTAGTCAGATTGGGTGGGGTCAGAGAGCAGAGGGATAGGAGGGGCCTGGGCAGAATGGGAGGGGACAGCAGAGGAGGGGTTTAGGAGGAGGAGCCTAGTCAGATTGGGTGGGGTCAGAGAGGAGGAGGAGCCTAGTCAGAATGGGTGGGGTTCAGGAGAAGCCTGGTCAGATTGGGTTGGTTCGGAGAGGTATACGAGGGGCCTGGGCAGAATGGGAGGGGTCAGACAGCA
Source organism: Lissotriton helveticus (assembly GCF_964261635.1). NCBI lineage: Eukaryota > Metazoa > Chordata > Amphibia > Caudata > Salamandridae > Lissotriton > Lissotriton helveticus. Next base: position 1,814,056,281 of record NC_136057.1, read on the forward strand.
GAGGAGGGATTTAGGAGGAGCCTAGTCAGATTGGGTGGGGTCAGAGAGGAGGAGGAGCCTAGTCAGATTGGGTGGGGTCAGAGAGCAGAGGGATAGGAGGGGCCTGGGCAGAATGGGAGGGGTCAGACAGCAGAGGAGGGGTTTAGGAGGAGGAGCCTAGTCAGAATGGGTGGGGTCAGAGAGGAGGAGGAGCCTAGTCAGATTGGGTGGGGGCAGAGGGATAGGAGGGGCCTGGGCAGAATGGGAGGGGACAGCAGAGGAGGGGTTTAGGAGGAGGAGCCTAGTCAGATTGGGTGGGGTCAGAGAGGAGGAGGAGCCTAGTCAGATTGGGTGGGGTCAGAGAGCAGAGGGATAGGAGGGGCCTGGGCAGAATGGGAGGGGTCAGACAGCAGAGGAGGGGTTTAGGAGGAGGAGCCTAGTCAGAATGGGTGGGGTTCAGGAGGAGCCTGGTCAGATTGGGTGGGGTCGGAGAGGTATACGAGGGGCCTGGACAGAATGGGAGGGGTCAGACAGCAGAGGAGGGATTTAGGAGGAGCCTAGTCAGATTGGGTGGGGTCAGAGAGGAGGAGGAGCCTAGTCAGATTGGGTGGGGTCTGAGAGCAGAGGGATAGGAGGGGCCTGGGCAGAATGGGAGGGGTCAGACAGCAGAGGAGGGGCTTAGGAGGAGGAGCCTAGTCAGAATGGGTGGGGTTCAGGAGAAGCCTGGTCAGATTGGGTTGGTTCGGAGAGGTATACGAGGGGCCTGGGCAGAATGGGAGGGGACAGCAGAGGAGGGGTTTAGGAGGAGGAGCCTAGTCAGATTGGGTGGGGTCAGAGAGCAGAGGGATAGGAGGGGCCTGGGCAGAATGGGAGGGGACAGCAGAGGAGGGGTTTAGGAGGAGGAGCCTAGTCAGATTGGGTGGGGTCAGAGAGGAGGAGGAGCCTAGTCAGAATGGGTGGGGTTCAGGAGAAGCCTGGTCAGATTGGGTTGGTTCGGAGAGGTATACAAGGGGCCTGGGCAGAATGGGAGGGGTCAGACAGCAGAGGAGGGATTTAGGAGGAGCCTAGTCAGATTGGGTGGGGTCAGAGAGGAGGAGGAGCCTAGTCAGATTGGGTGGGGTCAGAGAGCAGAGGGATAGGAGGGGCCTGGGCAGAATGGGAGGGGTCAGACAGCAGAGGAGGGGTTTAGGAGGAGGAGCCTAGTCAGAATGGGTGGGGTCAGAGAGGAGGAGGAGCCTAGTCAGATTGGGTGGGGTCAGAGAGCAGAGGGATAGGAGGGGCCTGGGCAGAATGGGAGGGGACAGCAGAGGAGGGGTTTAGGAGGAGGAGCCTAGTCAGATTGGGTGGGGTCAGAGAGGAGGAGGAGCCTAGTCAGATTGGGTGGGGTCAGAGAGCAGAGGGATAGGAGGGGCCTGGGCAGAATGGGAGGGGTCAGACAGCAGAGGAGGGGTTTAGGAGGAGGAGCCTAGTCAGAATGGGTGGGGTTCAGGAGGAGCCTGGTCAGATTGGGTGGGGTCGGAGAGGTATACGAGGGGCCTGGGCAGAATGGGAGGGGTCAGACAGCAGAGGAGGGATTTAGGAGGAGCCTAGTCAGATTGGGTGGGGTTCAGGAGAAGCCTGGTCAGATTGGGTTGGTTCGGAGAGGTATACGAGGGGCCTGGGCAGAATGGGAGGGGTCAGACAGCAGAGGAGGGATTTAGGAGGAGCCTAGTCAGATTGGGTGGGGTCAGAGAGGAGGAGGAGCCTAGTCAGAATGGGTGGGGTTCAGGAGAAGCCTGGTCAGATTGGGTTGGTTCGGAGAGGTATACGAGGGGCCTGGGCAGAATGGGAGGGGTCAGACACCAGAGGAGGGATTTAGGAGGAGCCTAGTCAGATTGGGTGGGGTCAGAGAGGAGGAGGAGCCTAGTCAGATTGGGTGGGGTCAGAGAGCAGAGGGATAGGAGGGGCCTGGGTAGAATGGGAGGGGTCAGACAGCAGAGGAGGGGTTTAGGAGGAGGAGCCTAGTCAGAATGGGTGGGGTCAGAGAGGAGGAGGAGCCTAGTCAGATTGGGTGGGGTCAGAGAGCAGAGGGATAGGAGGGGCCTGGGCAGAATGGGAGGGGTCAGACAGCAGAGGAGGGGTTTAGGAGGAGGAGCCTAGTCAGAATGGGTGGGGTTCAGGAGAAGCCTGGTCAGATTGGGTTGGTTCGGAGAGGTATACGAGGGGCCTGGGCAGAATGGGAGGGGTCAGACAGCAGAGGAGGGATTTAGGAGGAGCCTAGTCAGATTGGGTGGGGTCAGAGAGGAGGAGGAGCCTAGTCAGAATGGGTGGGGTTCAGGAGAAGCCTGGTCAGATTGGGTTGGTTCGGAGAGGTATACAAGGGGCCTGGGCAGAATGGGAGGGGTCAGACAGCAGAGGAGGGATTTAGGAGGAGCCTAGTCAGATTGGGTGGGGTCAGAGAGGAGGAGGAGCCTAGTCAGATTGGGTGGGGTCAGAGAGCAGAGGGATAGGAGGGGCCTGGGCAGAATGGGAGGGGTCAGACAGCAGAGGAGGGGTTTAGGAGGAGGAGCCTAGTCAGAATGGGTGGGGTCAGAGAGGAGGAGGAGCCTAGTCAGATTGGGTGGGGTCAGAGAGCAGAGGGATAGGAGGGGCCTGGGCAGAATGGGAGGGGACAGCAGAGGAGGGGTTTAGGAGGAGGAGCCTAGTCAGATTGGGTGGGGTCAGAGAGGAGGAGGAGCCTAGTCAGATTGGGTGGGGTCAGAGAGCAGAGGGATAGGAGGGGCCTGGGCAGAATGGGAGGGGTCAGACAGCAGAGGAGGGGTTTAGGAGGAGGAGCCTAGTCAGAATGGGTGGGGTCAGAGAGGAGGAGGAGCCTAGTCAGATTGGGTGGGGTCAGAGAGCAGAGGGATAGGAGGGGCCTGGGCAGAATGGGAGGGGACAGCAGAGGAGGGGTTTAGGAGGAGGAGCCTAGTCAGATTGGGTGGGGTCAGAGAGGAGGAGGAGCCTAGTCAGAATGGGTGGGGTTCAGGAGAAGCCTGGTCAGATTGGGTTGGTTCGGAGAGGTATACGAGGGGCCTGGGCAGAATGGGAGGGGTCAGACAGCAGAGGAGGGATTTAGGAGGAGCCTAGTCAGATTGGGTGGGGTCAGAGAGGAGGAGGAGCCTAGTCAGATTGGGTGGGGTCAGAGAGCAGAGGGATAGGAGGGGCCTGGGCAGAATGGGAGGGGTCAGACAGCAGAGGAGGGGTTTAGGAGGAGGAGCCTAGTCAGAATGGGTGGGGTCAGAGAGGAGGAGGAGCCTAGTCAGATTGGGTGGGGGCAGAGGGATAGGAGGGGCCTGGGCAGAATGGGAGGGGACAGCAGAGGAGGGGTTTAGGAGGAGGAGCCTAGTCAGATTGGGTGGGGTCAGAGAGGAGGAGGAGCCTAGTCAGATTGGGTGGGGTCAGAGAGCAGAGGGATAGGAGGGGCCTGGGCAGAATGGGAGGGGTCAGACAGCAGAGGAGGGGTTTAGGAGGAGGAGCCTAGTCAGAATGGGTGGGGTTCAGGAGGAGCCTGGTCAGATTGGGTGGGGTCGGAGAGGTATACGAGGGGCCTGGACAGAATGGGAGGGGTCAGACAGCAGAGGAGGGATTTAGGAGGAGCCTAGTCAGATTGGGTGGGGTCAGAGAGGAGAGGGATAGGAGGGGCCTGGGCAGAATGGGAGGGGTCAGACAGCAGAGGAGGGGTTTAGGAGGAGCCTGGTCAGATTGGGTGGGGTCAGAGAGGATGGGTATAGGAGGAGCCTGAGCAGAATGGGTGGGGTCAGACAGCAGAGGAGGGTTTTGGAGGAGCCTGGTCAGATTGGGTGGGGTCGGAGAGGAGGGGTATAGGAGGAGCCTGCGCAGAATGGGTGGGGTCGGAGAGGAGGGGTTTAGGAGGAGCCTAGTCAGATTGGGCGGGGCCAGAGAGCAGAGGGATAGGAGGGGCCTGGGCAGAATGGGTGGGGTCAGACAGCAGAGGAGGGTTTTGGAGGAGCCTAGTCAGATTGGGTGGGGTCGGAGAGGAGGGGTATAGGAGGAGCCTAGTCAGATTGGGCGGGGCCAGAGAGCAGAGGGATAGGAGGGGCCTGGGCAGAATGGGAGGGGTCAGACAGCAGAGGAGGGGTTTAGGAGGAGGAGCCTAGTCAGGATGGGTGGGGTTCAGGAGGAGCCTGGTCAGATTGGGTGGGGTCGGAGAGGTATACGAGAGGCCTGGGCAGAATGGGAGGGGTCAGACAGCAGAGGAGGGATTTAGGAGGAGCCTAGTCAGATTGGGTGGGGTCAGAGAGGAGGAGGAGCCTAGTCAGATTGGGTGGGGTCAGAGAGCAGAGGGATAGGAGGGGCCTGGGCAGAATGGGAGGGGTCAGACAGCAGAGGAGGGGTTTAGGAGGAGGAGCCTAGTCAGAATGGGTGGGGTCAGAGAGGAGGAGGAGCCTAGTCAGATTGGGTGGGGTCAGAGAGCAGAGGGATAGGAGGGGCCTGGGCAGAATGGGAGGGGTCAGACAGCAGAGGAGGGGTTTAGGAGGAGGAGCCTAGTCAGAATGGGTGGGGTCAGAGAGGAGGAGGAGCCTAGTCAGATTGGCTGGGGTCAGAGAGCAGAGGGATAGGAGGGGCCTGGGCAGAATGGGAGGGGTCAGACAGCAGAGGAGGGGTTTAGGAGGAGGAGCCTAGTCAGAATGGGTGGGGTCAGAGAGGAGGAGGAGCCTAGTCAGATTGGGTGGGGTCAGAGAGCAGAGGGATAGGAGGGGCCTGGGCAGAATGGGAGGGGTCAGACAGCAGAGGAGGGATTTAGGAGGAGCCTAGTCAGATTGGGTGGGGTCAGAGAGGAAGAGGAGCCTAGTCAGATTGGGTGGGGTCGGAGAGGTATACGAGGGGACTGGGCAGAATGGGAGGGGTCAGAGAGCAGAGGGATAGGAGGGGCCTGGGCAGAATGGGAGGGGTCAGACAGCAGAGGAGGGATTTAGGAGGAGCCTAGTCAGATTGGGTGGGGTCAGAGAGCAGAGGGATAGGAGGGGCCTGGGCAGAATGGGAGGGGTCAGACAGCAGAGGAGGGGTTTAGGAGGAGGAGCCTAGTCAGAATGGGTGGGGTTCAGGAGAAGCCTGGTCAGGTTGGTTCGGAGAGGTATACGAGGGGCCTGGGCAGAATGGGAGGGGACAGCAGAGGAGGGGTTTAGGAGGAGGAGCCTAGTCAGATTGGGTGGGGTCAGAGAGGAGGAGGAGCCTAGTCAGATTGGGTGGGGTCAGAGAGCAGAGGGATAGGAGGGGCCTGGGCAGAATGGGAGGGGTCAGACAGCAGAGGAGGGGTTTAGGAGGAGGAGCCTAGTCAGAATGGGTGGGGTTCAGGAGGAGCCTGGTCAGATTGGGTGGGGTCGGAGAGGTATACGAGGGGCCTGGGCAGAATGGGAGGGGTCAGACAGCAGAGGAGGGATTTAGGAGGAGCCTAGTCAGATTGGGTGGGGTCAGAGAGGAGGAGGAGCCTAGTCAGATTGGGTGGGGTCAGAGAGCAGAGGGATAGGAGGGGCCTGGGCAGAATGGGAGGGGTCAGACAGCAGAGGAGGGGTTTAGGAGGAGGAGCCTAGTCAGAATGGGTGGGGTTCAGGAGGAGCCTGGTCAGATTGGGTGGGGTCGGAGAGGTATACGAGGGGCCTGGGCAGAATGGGAGGGGTCAGACAGCAGAGGAGGGATTTAGGAGGAGCCTAGTCAGATTGGGTGGGGTCAGAGAGGAGGAGGAGCCTAGTCAGATTGGGTGGGGTCAGAGAGCAGAGGGATAGGAGGGGCCTGGGCAGAATGGGAGGGGTCAGACAGCAGAGGAGGGGTTTAGGAGGAGGAGCCTAGTCAGAATGGGTGGGGTCAGAGAGGAGGAGGAGCCTAGTCAGATTGGGTGGGGTCAGAGAGCAGAGGGATAGGAGGGGCCTGGGCAGAATGGGAGGGGTCAGACAGCAGAGGAGGGGTTTAGGAGGAGGAGCCTAGTCAGAATGGGTGGGGTTCAGGAGAAGCCTGGTCAGATTGGGTTGGTTCGGAGAGGTATACGAGGGGCCTGGGCAGAATGGGAGGGGTCAGACAGCAGAGGAGGGATTTAGGAGGAGCCTAGTCAGTTTGGGTGGGGTCAGAGAGGAGGAGGAGCCTAGTCAGATTGGGTGGGGTCAGAGAGCAGAGGGATAGGAGGGGCCTGGGCAGAATGGGAGGGGTCAGACAGCAGAGGAGGGGTTTAGGAGGAGGAGCCTAGTCAGAATGGGTGGGGTTCAGGAGGAGCCTGGTCAGATTGGGTGGGGTCGGAGAGGTATACGAGGGGCCTGGGCAGAATGGGAGGGGTCAGACAGCAGAGGAGGGATTTAGGAGGAGCCTAGTCAGATTGGGTGGGGTCAGAGAGGAGGAGGAGCCTAGTCAGATTGGGTGGGGTCAGAGAGCAGAGGGATAGGAGGGGCCTGGGCAGAATGGGAGGGGTCAGACAGCAGAGGAGGGGTTTAGGAGGAGGAGCCTAGTCAGAATGGGTGGGGTTCAGGAGGAGCCTGGTCAGATTGGGTGGGGTCGGAGAGGTATACGAGGGGCCTGGGCAGAATGGGAGGGGTCAGACAGCAGAGGAGGGATTTAGGAGGAGCCTAGTCAGATTGGGTGGGGTCAGAGAGGAGGAGGAGCCTAGTCAGATTGGGTGGGGTCAGAGAGCAGAGGGATAGGAGGGGCCTGGGCAGAATGGGAGGGGTCAGACAGCAGAGGAGGGGTTTAGGAGGAGGAGCCTAGTCAGAATGGGTGGGGTTCAGGAGGAGCCTGGTCAGATTGGGTGGGGTCGGAGAGGTATACGAGGGGCCTGGGCAGAATGGGAGGGGTCAGACAGCAGAGGAGGGATTTAGGAGGAGCCTAGTCAGATTGGGTGGGGTCAGAGAGGAGGAGGAGCCTAGTCAGATTGGGTGGGGTCAGAGAGCAGAGGGATAGGAGGGGCCTGGGCAGAATGGGAGGGGTCAGACAGCAGAGGAGGGGTTTAGGAGGAGGAGCCTAGTCAGATTGGGTGGGGTCAGAGAGGAGGAGGAGCCTAGTCAGATTGGGTGGGGTCAGAGAGCAGAGGGATAGGAGGGGCCTGGGCAGAATGGGAGGGGTCAGACAGCAGAGGAGGGGTTTAGGAGGAGGAGCCTAGTCAGAATGGGTGGGGTTCAGGAGAAGCCTGGTCAGATTGGGTTGGTTCGGAGAGGTATACGAGGGGCCTGGGCAGAATGGGAGGGGTCAGACAGCAGAGGAGGGATTTAGGAGGAGCCTAGTCAGTTTGGGTGGGGTCAGAGAGGAGGAGGAGCCTAGTCAGATTGGGTGGGGTCAGAGAGCAGAGGGATAGGAGGGGCCTGGGCAGAATGGGAGGGGTCAGACAGCAGAGGAGGGGTTTAGGAGGAGGAGCCTAGTCAGAATGGGTGGGGTCAGAGAGGAGGAGGAGCCTAGTCAGATTGGGTGGGGTCAGAGAGCAGAGGGATAGGAGGGGCCTGGGCAGAATGGGAGGGGTCAGACAGCAGAGGAGGGGTTTAGGAGGAGGAGCCTAGTCAGAATGGGTGGGGTTCAGGAGAAGCCTGGTCAGATTGGGTTGGTTCGGAGAGGTATACGAGGGGCCTGGGCAGAATGGGAGGGGACAGCAGAGGAGGGGTTTAGGAGGAGGAGCCTAGTCAGATTGGGTGGGGTCAGAGAGGAGGAGGAGTCTAGTCAGATTGGGTGGGGTCAGAGAGCAGAGGGATAGGAGGGGCCTGGGCAGAATGGGAGGAGGAGCCTAGTCAGATTCGGTGGGGTCAGAGAGCAGAGGGATAGGAGGGGCCTGGGCAGAATGGGAGGGGTCAGACAGCAGAGGAGGGGTTTAGGAGGAGGATCCTAGTCAGAATGGGTGGGGTTCAGGAGAAGCCTGGTCAGATTGGGTTGGTTCGGAGAGGTATACGAGGGGCCTGGGCAGAATGGGAGGGGACAGCAGAGGAGGGGTTTAGGAGGAGGAGCCTAGTCAGATTGGGTGGGGTCAGAGAGGAGGAGGAGCCTAGTCAGATTGGGTGGGGTCAGAGAGCAGAGGGATAGGAGGGGCCTGGGCAGAATGGGAGGGGACAGCAGAGGAGGGGTTTAGGAGGAGGAGCCTAGTCAGATTGGGTGGGGTCAGAGAGGAGGAGGAGCCTAGTCAGAATGGGTGGGGTTCAGGAGAAGCCTGGTCAGATTGGGTTGGTTCGGAGAGGTATACGAGGGGCCTGGGCAGAATGGGAGGGGTCAGACAGCAGAGGAGGGATTTAGGAGGAGCCTAGTCAGATTGGGTGGGGTCAGAGAGGAGGAGGAGCCTAGTCAGATTGGGTGGGGTCAGAGAGCAGAGGGATAGGAGGGGCCTGGGCAGAATGGGAGGGGTCAGACAGCAGAGGAGGGGTTTAGGAGGAGGAGCCTAGTCAGAATGGGTGGGGTCAGAGAGGAGGAGGAGCCTAGTCAGATTGGGTGGGGTCAGAGAGCAGAGGGATAGGAGGGGCCTGGGCAGAATGGGAGGGGACAGCAGAGGAGGGGTTTAGGAGGAGGAGCCTAGTCAGATTGGGTGGGGTCAGAGAGGAGGAGGAGCCTAGTCAGAATGGGTGGGGTTCAGGAGAAGCCTGGTCAGATTGGGTTGGTTCGGAGAGGTATACGAGGGGCCTGGGCAGAATGGGAGGGGTCAGACAGCAGAGGAGGGATTTAGGAGGAGCCTAGTCAGATTGGGTGGGGTCAGAGAGGAGGAGGAGCCTAGTCAGATTGGGTGGGGTCAGAGAGCAGAGGGATAGGAGGGGCCTGGGCAGAATGGGAGGGGTCAGACAGCAGAGGAGGGGTTTAGGAGGAGGAGCCTAGTCAGAATGGGTGGGGTCAGAGAGGAGGAGGAGCCTAGTCAGATTGGGTGGGGGCAGAGGGATAGGAGGGGCCTGGGCAGAATGGGAGGGGACAGCAGAGGAGGGGTTTAGGAGGAGGAGCCTAGTCAGATTGGGTGGGGTCAGAGAGGAGGAGGAGCCTAGTCAGATTGGGTGGGGTCAGAGAGCAGAGGGATAGGAGGGGCCTGGGCAGAATGGGAGGGGTCAGACAGCAGAGGAGGGGTTTAGGAGGAGGAGCCTAGTCAGAATGGGTGGGGTTCAGGAGGAGCCTGGTCAGATTGGGTGGGGTCGGAGAGGTATACGAGGGGCCTGGACAGAATGGGAGGGGTCAGACAGCAGAGGAGGGATTTAGGAGGAGCCTAGTCAGATTGGGTGGGGTCAGAGAGGAGGAGGAGCCTAGTCAGATTGGGTGGGGTCAGAGAGCAGAGGGATAGGAGGGGCCTGGGCAGAATGGGAGGGGTCAGACAGCAGAGGAGGGGCTTAGGAGGAGGAGCCTAGTCAGAATGGGTGGGGTTCAGGAGAAGCCTGGTCAGATTGGGTTGGTTCGGAGAGGTATACGAGGGGCCTGGGCAGAATGGGAGGGGACAGCAGAGGAGGGGTTTAGGAGGAGGAGCCTAGTCAGATTGGGTGGGGTCAGAGAGCAGAGGGATAGGAGGGGCCTGGGCAGAATGGGAGGGGACAGCAGAGGAGGGGTTTAGGAGGAGGAGCCTAGTCAGATTGGGTGGGGTCAGAGAGGAGGAGGAGCCTAGTCAGAATGGGTGGGGTTCAGGAGAAGCCTGGTCAGATTGGGTTGGTTCGGAGAGGTATACAAGGGGCCTGGGCAGAATGGGAGGGGTCAGACAGCAGAGGAGGGATTTAGGAGGAGCCTAGTCAGATTGGGTGGGGTCAGAGAGGAGGAGGGGCCTAGTCAGATTGGGTGGGGTCAGAGAGCAGAGGGATAGGAGGGGCCTGGGCAGAATGGGAGGGGTGAGACAGCAGAGGAGGGGTTTAGGAGGAGGAGCCTAGTCAGAATGGGTGGGGTCAGAGAGGAGGAGGAGCCTAGTCAGATTGGGTGGGGTCAGAGAGCAGAGGGATAGGAGGGGCCTGGGCAGAATGGGAGGGGACAGCAGAGGAGGGGTTTAGGAGGAGGAGCCTAGTCAGATTGGGTGGGGTCAGAGAGGAGGAGGAGCCTAGTCAGATTGGGTGGGGTCAGAGAGCAGAGGGATAGGAGGGGCCTGGGCAGAATGGGAGGGGTCAGACAGCAGAGGAGGGGTTTAGGAGGAGGAGCCTAGTCAGAATGGGTGGGGTTCAGGAGGAGCCTGGTCAGATTGGGTGGGGTCGGAGAGGTATACGAGGGGCCTGGGCAGAATGGGAGGGGTCAGACAGCAGAGGAGGGATTTAGGAGGAGCCTAGTCAGATTGGGTGGGGTTCAGGAGAAGCCTGGTCAGATTGGGTTGGTTCGGAGAGGTATACGAGGGGCCTGGGCAGAATGGGAGGGGTCAGACAGCAGAGGAGGGATTTAGGAGGAGCCTAGTCAGATTGGGTGGGGTCAGAGAGGAGGAGGAGCCTAGTCAGAATGGGTGGGGTTCAGGAGAAGCCTGGTCAGATTGGGTTGGTTCGGAGAGGTATACGAGGGGCCTGGGCAGAATGGGAGGGGTCAGACACCAGAGGAGGGATTTAGGAGGAGCCTAGTCAGATTGGGTGGGGTCAGAGAGGAGGAGGAGCCTAGTCAGATTGGGTGGGGTCAGAGAGCAGAGGGATAGGAGGGGCCTGGGTAGAATGGGAGGGGTCAGACAGCAGAGGAGGGGTTTAGGAGGAGGAGCCTAGTCAGAATGGGTGGGGTCAGAGAGGAGGAGGAGCCTAGTCAGATTGGGTGGGGTCAGAGAGCAGAGGGATAGGAGGGGCCTGGGCAGAATGGGAGGGGTCAGACAGCAGAGGAGGGGTTTAGGAGGAGGAGCCTAGTCAGAATGGGTGGGGTTCAGGAGAAGCCTGGTCAGATTGGGTTGGTTCGGAGAGGTATACGAGGGGCCTGGGCAGAATGGGAGGGGTCAGACAGCAGAGGAGGGATTTAGGAGGAGCCTAGTCAGATTGGGTGGGGTCAGAGAGGAGGAGGAGCCTAGTCAGAATGGGTGGGGTTCAGGAGAAGCCTGGTCAGATTGGGTTGGTTCGGAGAGGTATACAAGGGGCCTGGGCAGAATGGGAGGGGTCAGACAGCAGAGGAGGGATTTAGGAGGAGCCTAGTCAGATTGGGTGGGGTCAGAGAGGAGGAGGAGCCTAGTCAGATTGGGTGGGGTCAGAGAGCAGAGGGATAGGAGGGGCCTGGGCAGAATGGGAGGGGTCAGACAGCAGAGGAGGGGTTTAGGAGGAGGAGCCTAGTCAGAATGGGTGGGGTCAGAGAGGAGGAGGAGCCTAGTCAGATTGGGTGGGGTCAGAGAGCAGAGGGATAGGAGGGGCCTGGGCAGAATGGGAGGGGACAGCAGAGGAGGGGTTTAGGAGGAGGAGCCTAGTCAGATTGGGTGGGGTCAGAGAGGAGGAGGAGCCTAGTCAGATTGGGTGGGGTCAGAGAGCAGAGGGATAGGAGGGGCCTGGGCAGAATGGGAGGGGTCAGACAGCAGAGGAGGGGTTTAGGAGGAGGAGCCTAGTCAGAATGGGTGGGGTCAGAGAGGAGGAGGAGCCTAGTCAGATTGGGTGGGGTCAGAGAGCAGAGGGATAGGAGGGGCCTGGGCAGAATGGGAGGGGACAGCAGAGGAGGGGTTTAGGAGGAGGAGCCTAGTCAGATTGGGTGGGGTCAGAGAGGAGGAGGAGCCTAGTCAGAATGGGTGGGGTTCAGGAGAAGCCTGGTCAGATTGGGTTGGTTCGGAGAGGTATACGAGGGGCCTGGGCAGAATGGGAGGGGTCAGACAGCAGAGGAGGGATTTAGGAGGAGCCTAGTCAGATTGGGTGGGGTCAGAGAGGAGGAGGAGCCTAGTCAGATTGGATGGGGTCAGAGAGCAGAGGGATAGGAGGGGCCTGGGCAGAATGGGAGGGGTCAGACAGCAGAGGAGGGGTTTAGGAGGAGGAGCCTAGTCAGAATGGGTGGGGTCAGAGAGGAGGAGGAGCCTAGTCAGATTGGGTGGGGGCAGAGGGATAGGAGGGGCCTGGGCAGAATGGGAGGGGACAGCAGAGGAGGGGTTTAGGAGGAGGAGCCTAGTCAGATTGGGTGGGGTCAGAGAGGAGGAGGAGCCTAGTCAGATTGGGTGGGGTCAGAGAGCAGAGGGATAGGAGGGGCCTGGGCAGAATGGGAGGGGTCAGACAGCAGAGGAGGGGTTTAGGAGGAGGAGCCTAGTCAGAATGGGTGGGGTTCAGGAGGAGCCTGGTCAGATTGGGTGGGGTCGGAGAGGTATACGAGGGGCCTGGACAGAATGGGAGGGGTCAGACAGCAGAGGAGGGATTTAGGAGGAGCCTAGTCAGATTGGGTGGGGTCAGAGAGGAGAGGGATAGGAGGGGCCTGGGCAGAATGGGAGGGGTCAGACAGCAGAGGAGGGGTTTAGGAGGAGCCTGGTCAGATTGGGTGGGGTCAGAGAGGATGGGTATAGGAGGAGCCTGAGCAGAATGGGTGGGGTCAGACAGCAGAGGAGGGTTTTGGAGGAGCCTGGTCAGATTGGGTGGGGTCGGAGAGGAGGGGTATAGGAGGAGCCTGCGCAGAATGGGTGGGGTCGGAGAGGAGGGGTTTAGGAGGAGCCTAGTCAGATTGGGCGGGGCCAGAGAGCAGAGGGATAGGAGGGGCCTGGGCAGAATGGGTGGGGTCAGACAGCAGAGGAGGGTTTTGGAGAAGCCTAGTCAGATTGGGTGGGGTCGGAGAGGAGGGGTATAGGAGGAGCCTAGTCAGATTGGGCGGGGCCAGAGAGCAGAGGGATAGGAGGGGCCTGGGCAGAATGGGAGGGGTCAGACAGCAGAGGAGGGGTTTAGGAGGAGGAGCCTAGTCAGGATGGGTGGGGTTCAGGAGGAGCCTGGTCAGATTGGGTGGGGTCGGAGAGGTATACGAGAGGCCTGGGCAGAATGGGAGGGGTCAGACAGCAGAGGAGGGATTTAGGAGGAGCCTAGTCAGATTGGGTGGGGTCAGAGAGGAGGAGGAGCCTAGTCAGATTGGGTGGGGTCAGAGAGCAGAGGGATAGGAGGGGCCTGGGCAGAATGGGAGGGGTCAGACAGCAGAGGAGGGGTTTAGGAGGAGGAGCCTAGTCAGAATGGGTGGGGTCAGAGAGGAGGAGGAGCCTAGTCAGATTGGGTGGGGTCAGAGAGCAGAGGGATAGGAGGGGCCTGGGCAGAATGGGAGGGGTCAGACAGCAGAGGAGGGGTTTAGGAGGAGGAGCCTAGTCAGAATGGGTGGGGTCAGAGAGGAGGAGGAGCCTAGTCAGATTGGCTGGGGTCAGAGAGCAGAGGGATAGGAGGGGCCTGGGCAGAATGGGAGGGGTCAGACAGCAGAGGAGGGGTTTAGGAGGAGGAGCCTAGTCAGAATGGGTGGGGTCAGAGAGGAGGAGGAGCCTAGTCAGATTGGGTGGGGTCAGAGAGCAGAGGGATAGGAGGGGCCTGGGCAGAATGGGAGGGGTCAGACAGCAGAGGAGGGATTTAGGAGGAGCCTAGTCAGATTGGGTGGGGTCGGAGAGGTATACGAGGGGACTGGGCAGAATGGGAGGGGTCAGAGAGCAGAGGGATAGGAGGGGCCTGGGCAGAATGGGAGGGGTCAGACAGCAGAGGAGGGATTTAGGAGGAGCCTAGTCAGATTGGGTGGGGTCAGAGAGCAGAGGGATAGGAGGGGCCTGGGCAGAATGGGAGGGGTCAGACAGCAGAGGAGGGGTTTAGGAGGAGGAGCCTAGTCAGAATGGGTGGGGTTCAGGAGAAGCCTGGTCAGGTTGGTTCGGAGAGGTATACGAGGGGCCTGGGCAGAATGGGAGGGGACAGCAGAGGAGGGGTTTAGGAGGAGGAGCCTAGTCAGATTGGGTGGGGTCAGAGAGGAGGAGGAGCCTAGTCAGATTGGGTGGGGTCAGAGAGCAGAGGGATAGGAGGGGCCTGGGCAGAATGGGAGGGGTCAGACAGCAGAGGAGGGGTTTAGGAGGAGGAGCCTAGTCAGAATGGGTGGGGTTCAGGAGGAGCCTGGTCAGATTGGGTGGGGTCGGAGAGGTATACGAGGGGCCTGGGCAGAATGGGAGGGGTCAGACAGCAGAGGAGGGATTTAGGAGGAGCCTAGTCAGATTGGGTGGGGTCAGAGAGGAGGAGGAGCCTAGTCAGATTGGGTGGGGTCAGAGAGCAGAGGGATAGGAGGGGCCTGGGCAGAATGGGAGGGGTCAGACAGCAGAGGAGGGGTTTAGGAGGAGGAGCCTAGTCAGAATGGGTGGGGTTCAGGAGGAGCCTGGTCAGATTGGGTGGGGTCGGAGAGGTATACGAGGGGCCTGGGCAGAATGGGAGGGGTCAGACAGCAGAGGAGGGATTTAGGAGGAGCCTAGTCAGATTGGGTGGGGTCAGAGAGGAGGAGGAGCCTAGTCAGATTGGGTGGGGTCAGAGAGCAGAGGGATAGGAGGGGCCTGGGCAGAATGGGAGGGGTCAGACAGCAGAGGAGGGGTTTAGGAGGAGGAGCCTAGTCAGAATGGGTGGGGTCAGAGAGGAGGAGGAGCCTAGTCAGATTGGGTGGGGTCAGAGAGCAGAGGGATAGGAGGGGCCTGGGCAGAATGGGAGGGGTCAGACAGCAGAGGAGGGGTTTAGGAGGAGGAGCCTAGTCAGAATGGGTGGGGTTCAGGAGAAGCCTGGTCAGATTGGGTTGGTTCGGAGAGGTATACGAGGGGCCTGGGCAGAATGGGAGGGGTCAGACAGCAGAGGAGGGATTTAGGAGGAGCCTAGTCAGTTTGGGTGGGGTCAGAGAGGAGGAGGAGCCTAGTCAGATTGGGTGGGGTCAGAGAGCAGAGGGATAGGAGGGGCCTGGGCAGAATGGGAGGGGTCAGACAGCAGAGGAGGGGTTTAGGAGGAGGAGCCTAGTCAGAATGGGTGGGGTTCAGGAGGAGCCTGGTCAGATTGGGTGGGGTCGGAGAGGTATACGAGGGGCCTGGGCAGAATGGGAGGGGTCAGACAGCAGAGGAGGGATTTAGGAGGAGCCTAGTCAGATTGGGTGGGGTCAGAGAGGAGGAGGAGCCTAGTCAGATTGGGTGGGGTCAGAGAGCAGAGGGATAGGAGGGGCCTGGGCAGAATGGGAGGGGTCAGACAGCAGAGGAGGGGTTTAGGAGGAGGAGCCTAGTCAGAATGGGTGGGGTTCAGGAGGAGCCTGGTCAGATTGGGTGGGGTCGGAGAGGTATACGAGGGGCCTGGGCAGAATGGGAGGGGTCAGACAGCAGAGGAGGGATTTAGGAGGAGCCTAGTCAGATTGGGTGGGGTCAGAGAGGAGGAGGAGCCTAGTCAGATTGGGTGGGGTCAGAGAGCAGAGGGATAGGAGGGGCCTGGGCAGAATGGGAGGGGTCAGACAGCAGAGGAGGGGTTTAGGAGGAGGAGCCTAGTCAGAATGGGTGGGGTTCAGGAGGAGCCTGGTCAGATTGGGTGGGGTCGGAGAGGTATACGAGGGGCCTGGGCAGAATGGGAGGGGTCAGACAGCAGAGGAGGGATTTAGGAGGAGCCTAGTCAGATTGGGTGGGGTCAGAGAGGAGGAGGAGCCTAGTCAGATTGGGTGGGGTCAGAGAGCAGAGGGATAGGAGGGGCCTGGGCAGAATGGGAGGGGTCAGACAGCAGAGGAGGGGTTTAGGAGGAGGAGCCTAGTCAGAATGGGTGGGGTCAGAGAGGAGGAGGAGCCTAGTCAGATTGGGTGGGGTCAGAGAGCAGAGGGATAGGAGGGGCCTGGGCAGAATGGGAGGGGTCAGACAGCAGAGGAGGGGTTTAGGAGGAGGAGCCTAGTCAGAATGGGTGGGGTTCAGGAGAAGCCTGGTCAGATTGGGTTGGTTCGGAGAGGTATACGAGGGGCCTGGGCAGAATGGGAGGGGTCAGACAGCAGAGGAGGGATTTAGGAGGAGCCTAGTCAGTTTGGGTGGGGTCAGAGAGGAGGAGGAGCCTAGTCAGATTGGGTGGGGTCAGAGAGCAGAGGGATAGGAGGGGCCTGGGCAGAATGGGAGGGGTCAGACAGCAGAGGAGGGGTTTAGGAGGAGGAGCCTAGTCAGAATGGGTGGGGTCAGAGAGGAGGAGGAGCCTAGTCAGATTGGGTGGGGTCAGAGAGCAGAGGGATAGGAGGGGCCTGGGCAGAATGGGAGGGGTCAGACAGCAGAGGAGGGGTTTAGGAGGAGGAGCCTAGTCAGAATGGGTGGGGTTCAGGAGAAGCCTGGTCAGATTGGGTTGGTTCGGAGAGGTATACGAGGGGCCTGGGCAGAATGGGAGGGGACAGCAGAGGAGGGGTTTAGGAGGAGGAGCCTAGTCAGATTGGGTGGGGTCAGAGAGGAGGAGGAGCCTAGTCAGATTGGGTGGGGTCAGAGAGCAGAGGGATAGGAGGGGCCTGGGCAGAATGGGAGGAGGAGCCTAGTCAGATTCGGTGGGGTCAGAGAGCAGAGGGATAGGAGGGGCCTGGGCAGAATGGGAGGGGTCAGACAGCAGAGGAGGGGTTTAGGAGGAGGAGCCTAGTCAGAATGGGTGGGGTTCAGGAGAAGCCTGGTCAGATTGGGTTGGTTCGGAGAGGTATACGAGGGGCCTGGGCAGAATGGGAGGGGACAGCAGAGGAGGGGTTTAGGAGGAGGAGCCTAGTCAGATTGGGTGGGGTCAGAGAGGAGGAGGAGCCTAGTCAGATTGGGTGGGGTCAGAGAGCAGAGGGATAGGAGGGGCCTGGGCAGAATGGGAGGGGACAGCAGAGGAGGGGTTTAGGAGGAGGAGCCTAGTCAGATTGGGTGGGGTCAGAGAGGAGGAGGAGCCTAGTCAGAATGGGTGGGGTTCAGGAGAAGCCTGGTCAGATTGGGTTGGTTCGGAGAGGTATACGAGGGGCCTGGGCAGAATGGGAGGGGTCAGACAGCAGAGGAGGGATTTAGGAGGAGCCTAGTCAGATTGGGTGGGGTCAGAGAGGAGGAGGAGCCTAGTCAGATTGGGTGGGGTCAGAGAGCAGAGGGATAGGAGGGGCCTGGGCAGAATGGGAGGGGTCAGACAGCAGAGGAGGGGTTTAGGAGGAGGAGCCTAGTCAGAATGGGTGGGGTCAGAGAGGAGGAGGAGCCTAGTCAGATTGGGTGGGGTCAGAGAGCAGAGGGATAGGAGGGGCCTGGGCAGAATGGGAGGGGACAGCAGAGGAGGGGTTTAGGAGGAGGAGCCTAGTCAGATTGTGTGGGGTCAGAGAGGAGGAGGAGCCTAGTCAGATTGGGTGGGGTCAGAGAGCAGAGGGATAGGAGGGGCCTGGGCAGAATGGGAGGGGTCAGACAGCAGAGGAGGGGTTTAGGAGGAGGAGCCTAGTCAGAATGGGTGGGGTTCAGGAGGAGCCTGGTCAGATTGGGTGGGGTCGGAGAGGTATACGAGGGGCCTGGGCAGAATGGGAGGGGTCAGACAGCAGAGGAGGGATTTAGGAGGAGCCTAGTCAGATTGGGTGGGGTCAGAGAGGAGGAGGAGCCTAGTCAGATTGGGTGGGGTCAGAGAGCAGAGGGATAGGAGGGGCCTGGGCAGAATGGGAGGGGTCAGACAGCAGAGGAGGGGTTTAGGAGGAGGAGCCTAGTCAGAATGGGTGGGGTCAGAGAGGAGGAGGAGCCTAGTCAGATTGGGTGGGGTCAGAGAGCAGAGGGATAGGAGGGGCCTGGGCAGAATGGGAGGGGACAGCAGAGGAGGGGTTTAGGAGGAGGAGCCTAGTCAGATTGGGTGGGGTCAGAGAGGAGGAGGAGCCTAGTCAGAATGGGTGGGGTTCAGGAGAAGCCTGGTCAGATTGGGTTGGTTCGGAGAGGTATACGAGGGGCCTGGGCAGAATGGGAGGGGTCAGACAGCAGAGGAGGGATTTAGGAGGAGCCTAGTCAGATTGGGTGGGGTCAGAGAGGAGGAGGAGCCTAGTCAGATTGGGTGGGGTCAGAGAGCAGAGGGATAGGAGGGGCCTGGGCAGAATGGGAGGGGTCAGACAGCAGAGGAGGGGTTTAGGAGGAGGAGCCTAGTCAGAATGGGTGGGGTTCAGGAGAAGCCTGGTCAGATTGGGTTGGTTCGGAGAGGTATACGAGGGGCCTGGGCAGAATGGGAGGGGTCAGACAGCAGAGGAGGGATTTAGGAGGAGCCTAGTCAGATTGGGTGGGGTCAGAGAGGAGGAGGAGCCTAGTCAGATTGGGTGGGGTCAGAGAGCAGAGGGATAGGAGGGGCCTGGGCAGAATGGGAGGGGTCAGACAGCAGAGGAGGGGTTTAGGAGGAGGAGCCTAGTCAGAATGGGTGGGGTCAGAGAGGAGGAGGAGCCTAGTCAGATTGGGTGGGGTCAGAGAGCAGAGGGATAGGAGGGGCCTGGGCAGAATGGGAGGGGTCAGACAGCAGAGGAGGGGTTTAGGAGGAGGAGCCTAGTCAGATTGGGTGGGGTCAGAGAGGAGGAGGAGCCTAGTCAGATTGGGTGGGGTCAGAGAGCAGAGGGATAGGAGGGGCCTGGGCAGAATGGGAGGGGTCAGACAGCAGAGGAGGGGTTTAGGAGGAGGAGCCTAGTCAGAATGGGTGGGGTTCAGGAGGAGCCTGGTCAGATTGGGTGGGGTCGGAGAGGTATACGAGGGGCCTGGGCAGAATGGGAGGGGTCAGACAGCAGAGGAGGGATTTAGGAGGAGCCTAGTCAGATTGGGTGGGGTCAGAGAGGAGGAGGAGCCTAGTCAGATTGGGTGGGGTCAGAGAGCAGAGGGATAGGAGGGGCCTGGGCAGAATGGGAGGGGTCAGACAGCAGAGGAGGGATTTAGGAGGAGCCTAGTCAGATTGGGTGGGGTCAGAGAGGAGGAGGAGCCTAGTCAGATTGGGTGGGGTCGGAGAGGTATACGAGGGGACTGGGCAGAATGGGAGGGGTCAGAGAGCAGAGGGATAGGAGGGGCCTGGGCAGAATGGGAGGGGTCAGACAGCAGAGGAGGGATTTAGGAGGAGCCTAGTCAGATTGGGTGGGGTCAGAGAGGAGGAGGAGCCTAGTCAGATTGGGTGGGGTCAGAGAGCAGAGGGATAGGAGGGGCCTGGGCAGAATGGGAGGGGTCAGACAGCAGAAGAGGGGTTTAGGAGGAGGAGCCTAGTCAGAATGGGTGGGGTTCAGGAGAAGCCTGGTCAGGTTGGTTCGGAGAGGTATACGAGGGGCCTGGGCAGAATGGGAGGGGACAGCAGAGGAGGGGTTTAGGAGGAGGAGCCTAGTCAGATTGGGTGGGGTCAGAGAGGAGGAGGAGCCTAGTCAGATTGGGTGGGGTCAGAGAGCAGAGGGATAGGAGGGGCCTGGGCAGAATGGGAGGGGTCAGACAGCAGAGGAGGGATTTAGGAGGAGCCTAGTCAGATTGGGTGGGGTCAGAGAGGAGGAGGAGCCTAGTCAGATTGGGTGGGGTCGGAGAGGTATACGAGGGGACTGGGCAGAATGGGAGGGGTCAGAGAGCAGAGGGATAGGAGGGGCCTGGGCAGAATGGGAGGGGTCAGACAGCAGAGGAGGGATTTAGGAGGAGCCTAGTCAGATTGGGTGGGGTCAGAGAGGAGGAGGAGCCTAGTCAGATTGGGTGGGGTCAGAGAGCAGAGGGATAGGAGGGGCCTGGGCAGAATGGGAGGGGTCAGACAGCAGAGGAGGGGTTTAGGAGGAGGAGCCTAGTCAGAATGGGTGGGGTTCAGGAGAAGCCTGGTCAGGTTGGTTCGGAGAGGTATACGAGGGGCCTGGGCAGAATGGGAGGGGTCAGACAGCAGAGGAGGGGTTTAGGAGGAGGAGCCTAGTCAGAATGGGTGGGGTCAGAGAGGAGGAGGAGCCTAGTCAGATTGGGTGGGGTCAGAGAGCAGAGGGATAGGAGGGGCCTGGGCAGAATGGGAGGGGACAGCAGAGGAGGGGTTTAGGAGGAGGAGCCTAGTCAGAATGGGTGGGGTTCAGGAGAAGCCTGGTCAGATTGGGTTGGTTCGGAGAGGTATACGAGGGGCCTGGGCAGAATGGGAGGGGTCAGACAGCAGAGGAGGGATTTAGAAGGAGCCTAGTCAGATTGGGTGGGGTCAGAGAGGAGGAGGAGCCTAGTCAGATTGGGTGGGGTCAGAGAGCAGAGGGATAGGAGGGGCCTGGGCAGAATGGGAGGGGTCAGACAGCAGAGGAGGGGTTTAGGAGGAGGAGCCTAGTCAGAATGGGTGGGGTCAGAGAGGAGGAGGAGCCTAGTCAGATTGGTTGGGGTCAGAGAGCAGAGGGATAGGAGGGGCCTGGGCAGAATGGGTGGGGTTCAGGAGAAGCCTGGTCAGGTTGGTTCGGAGAGGTATACGAGGGGCCTGGGCAGAATGGGAGGGGACAGCAGAGGAGGGGTTTAGGAGGAGGAGCCTAGTCAGAATGGGTGGGGTTCAGGAGAAGCCTGGTCAGATTGGGTTGGTTCGGAGAGGTATACGAGGGGCCTGGGCAGAATGGGAGGGGTCAGACAGCAGAGGAGGGATTTAGGAGGAGCCTAGTCAGATTGGGTGGGGTCAGAGAGGAGGAGGAGCCTAGTCAGATTGGGTGGGGTCAGAGAGCAGAGGGATAGGAGGGGCCTGGGCAGAATGGGAGGGGTCAGACAGCAGAGGAGGGGTTTAGGAGGAGGAGCCTAGTCAGATTGGGTGGGGTCAGAGAGGAGGAGGAGCCTAGTCAGATTGGGTGGGGTCAGAGAGCAGAGGGATAGGAGGGGCCTGGGCAGAATGGGAGGGGTCAGACAGCAGAGGAGGGGTTTAGGAGGAGCCTAGTCAGATTGGGTGGGGTCAGAGAGGAAGAGGAGCCTAGTCAGATTGGGTGGGGTCGGAGAGGTATACGAGGGGACTGGGCAGAATGGGAGGGGTCAGAGAGCAGAGGGATAGGAGGGGCCTGGGCAGAATGGGAGGGGTCAGACAGCAGAGGAGGGATTTAGGAGGAGCCTAGTCAGATTGGGTGGGGTCAGAGAGCAGAGGGATAGGAGGGGCCTGGGCAGAATGGGAGGGGTCAGACAGCAGAGGAGGGGTTTAGGAGGAGGAGCCTAGTCAGAATGGGTGGGGTTCAGGAGAAGCCTGGTCAGGTTGGTTCGGAGAGGTATACGAGGGGCCTGGGCAGAATGGGAGGGGACAGCAGAGGAGGGGTTTAGGAGGAGCCTAGTCAGATTGGGTGGGGTCAGAGAGGAGGAGGAGCCTAGTCAGATTGGGTGGGGTCAGAGAGCAGAGGGATAGGAGGGGCCTGGGCAGAATGGGAGGGGTCAGACAGCAGAGGAGGGGTTTAGGAGGAGGAGCCTAGTCAGAATGGGTGGGGTTCAGGAGGAGCCTGGTCAGATTGGGTGGGGTCGGAGAGGTATACGAGGGGCCTGGGCAGAATGGGAGGGGTCAGACAGCAGAGGAGGGATTTAGGAGGAGCCTAGTCAGATTGGGTGGGGTCAGAGAGGAGGAGGAGCCTAGTCAGATTGGGTGGGGTCAGAGAGCAGAGGGATAGGAGGGGCCTGGGCAGAATGGGAGGGGTCAGACAGCAGAGGAGGGGTTTAGGAGGAGGAGCCTAGTCAGAATGGGTGGGGTTCAGGAGGAGCCTGGTCAGATTGGGTGGGGTCGGAGAGGTATACGAGGGGCCTGGGCAGAATGGGAGGGGTCAGACAGCAGAGGAGGGATTTAGGAGGAGCCTAGTCAGATTGGGTGGGGTCAGAGAGGAGGAGGAGCCTAGTCAGATTGGGTGGGGTCAGAGAGCAGAGGGATAGGAGGGGCCTGGGCAGAATGGGAGGGGTCAGACAGCAGAGGAGGGGTTTAGGAGGAGGAGCCTAGTCAGAATGGGTGGGGTCAGAGAGGAGGAGGAGCCTAGTCAGATTGGGTGGGGTCAGAGAGCAGAGGGATAGGAGGGGCCTGGGCAGAATGGGAGGGGTCAGACAGCAGAGGAGGGGTTTAGGAGGAGGAGCCTAGTCAGAATGGGTGGGGTTCAGGAGAAGCCTGGTCAGATTGGGTTGGTTCGGAGAGGTATACGAGGGGCCTGGGCAGAATGGGAGGGGTCAGACAGCAGAGGAGGGATTTAGGAGGAGCCTAGTCAGTTTGGGTGGGGTCAGAGAGGAGGAGGAGCCTAGTCAGATTGGGTGGGGTCAGAGAGCAGAGGGATAGGAGGGGCCTGGGCAGAATGGGAGGGGTCAGACAGCAGAGGAGGGGTTTAGGAGGAGGAGCCTAGTCAGAATGGGTGGGGTCAGAGAGGAGGAGGAGCCTAGTCAGATTGGGTGGGGTCAGAGAGCAGAGGGATAGGAGGGGCCTGGGCAGAATGGGAGGGGTCAGACAGCAGAGGAGGGGTTTAGGAGGAGGAGCCTAGTCAGAATGGGTGGGGTTCAGGAGAAGCCTGGTCAGATTGGGTTGGTTCGGAGAGGTATACGAGGGGCCTGGGCAGAATGGGAGGGGACAGCAGAGGAGGGGTTTAGGAGGAGGAGCCTAGTCAGATTGGGTGGGGTCAGAGAGGAGGAGGAGCCTAGTCAGATTGGGTGGGGTCAGAGAGCAGAGGGATAGGAGGGGCCTGGGCAGAATGGGAGGAGGAGCCTAGTCAGATTCATTGGGGTCAGAGAGCAGAGGGATAGGAGGGGCCTGGGCAGAATGGGAGGGGTCAGACAGCAGAGGAGGGGTTTAGGAGGAGGAGCCTAGTCAGAATGGGTGGGGTTCAGGAGAAGCCTGGTCAGATTGGGTTGGTTCGGAGAGGTATACGAGGGGCCTGGGCAGAATGGGAGGGGACAGCAGAGGAGGGGTTTAGGAGGAGGAGCCTAGTCAGATTGGGTGGGGTCAGAGAGGAGGAGGAGCCTGCGCAGAATGGGTGGGGTCGGAGAGGAGGGGTTTAGGAGGAGCCTAGTCAGATTGGGCGGGGCCAGAGAGCAGAGGGATAGGAGGGGCCTGGGCAGAATGGGAGGGGTCAGACAGCAGAGGAGGGGTTTAGGAGGAGCCTAGTCAGATTGGGCGGGGTCAGAGAGCAGAGGGATAGGAGGGGCCTGGGCAGAATGGGAGGGGTCAGACAGCAGAGGAGGGGTTTAGGAGGAGCCTAGTCAGATTGGGCGAGAACAGAGGGATAGGTGTAGGGTCTGAGGGACTATGAAGGGGTCATAGATGGAGGAGGATCCTGACTTATGGTGGGGAACTGCAAAAACTTTTTTTATGCACCCCCCCTATACTCTCTGATTTCTGTTGGGAGGGGGCAGTCAACATTTGGGGGAGCAGTATTAAAAGGTGCTTCGGCGCAACGTGAAGGGCGATGAGGGGCACAGAATGGCATGGCTTCCAGGTACTTTTTGGGGGGGGCTACCATTAGTTTTTATTGCTCTGATCCTCCCTCATGGGGTGGACCCCAAATGGTTAGGGGCAACGGGGGAGGGGGGGCGGCAAAAAGCTGTTTGACAGTTTCTGTTACCAACAGGGGTGACCATACGATTCTGCTGCAGTTATGTGGTATTGAAAGGTACAACAAGGAGCATGTGGCTGTATTTTTGCAGGTGGGGTGCCCCAAAATTTTACTGCCAGCAGCAGCAGCCCCCCTCCTCCCCACCCTGCAGATTGGTATAGGTACCTTTACGACATTTCTGTTGATAACAGAGGCTATAGCGAATCGCGCTACGAAATCCTAGAGCACTAACATTTGCTAAATAAAGGTGGCATCGGAGCATACGAATGAGGCAGGGAGAGGCTACTGTTGGCAATTGGTTTGGTGGGTCATAGTGAATAACCTCGGCATGCAAATAGGCAGAAGTGTGAGGATTGGCAGTGTCTGTAGAGAATTTTGGCATGCTCTTCAGTTTATTTTTTCCTCCTTACGTTGGCTATGAACTACAGAGGAAAGGCCTGGACTTACTGTTGGGCAAAACATGTATTTATGATATTAAGAAGTGTAGTCTGGCTGTACTGAGAGGGGCTGTACAGTACGGTAAATGCCTGTAAATCCCTGAAATGTGCATCCAACTGTCACTTGAGATTGAACAGTGAACGAAGCAGCTGGGTTACTGGCTGAATGTAAATGGAAGGCACATAGGAAGTGTGTTTGTGGTCACTCAAATTATTGAAACCTGCTTGATGCACTACCAAAGCTGGGGTACCAGGAGGGAACATTTGAGGGGTATTGAGATGGTGGTGTCCAGAGGTCAAAATATGTTTCAGAGACACAGAAGTACTGCGGTCCTGGTCCCACATTGGGGGTAGTCAAAAGTCCCTGCTAAAGATTTCTGTCCAACTGTTACCACATTTTGTGCAGCCTGGCTCCCTCTGAAACGATTCCCCAGTGTTTTTCGATCCTACAGATGACTGTAGCAAACTTCCCAAATTTTTTCTTGGCCTCATACCCCCAGAGGAGTGCCTGACATTTGCCAGCCTAACGATACTCACGTTCTGGGAAAAACCTCACTAACCATGCATATTTATGCACCACACATGGCAAATCCTTACAATTGCAGAACATCATATCGCACTCGTCATCTTTGAGGTGCTGTACGTATTTGGATTTGAGGGAAATATTCATCCTTGCTTGCTCTCCCATCTGAAGTCTATGGTGCTGCTGTTCCTTTCTCACATGTCCCTTCAAAGAGACAAGTGACACACAGACTCAATCACTCAGCAAACATATTTGCTTTGACGCTTTCATCTTGCTGTTTACCTTCCAAATATTCCCCCTTCACCAAAAATACAGGCCAGCCATTTCTCATCCCCTCAGTCATCGCAGTCCTTCACTCCTTAGGCCCTGCAAGACCACCATGAACAAGATTCATGTCAGCAAGCAGAAAAAAAGCCTCAGTGTGCTCTTTTGTTCATACTGCTGCCCTCTAGTAACACTTCATGGCAACTGCAGCATAAGAATGGGTCTGAGAAGAGGGCTGTCCTATGCAAATAATGTCCTCCCATGCATACTTTCTTCTTAGACGGTCGGCGGCTTGTGCCGTGATACCCCCTCCAACATATGGTCTTCAACCAAATTTTAAAAAAGCCCACCTGCCTTAGACGAAGGATTTTGCCACTCAAAGGAAGCACATGGGGACATCACCCTCATTTAGCAGGGTCCTAAATTGCCTGCTGTCAGCCTGTATACAGAACAAGGGCGTTCGTGGGCGTTCCTCAAAGGAAGGAGGTGGGTGATTAAATCCACAGTGCCAGGGCAGGCCCAGCCCAGCCCAGCCCAGCCCAGCCCAGTCTGGCACAGCGCACTGCTGTGGAGGTCTATTCCTTCACATCCTGCAGCAGGCATGATGCAGACCTACTAGAGCAAAGGCTTGACTCCTCTGCCCTTGTCTGTCTCTTAAAGGAAACAATCTTTCTAGCTTCTTATTGCACCTAATAAATGGACTCTAGCTTGCCTCAAACTCAACCCATCATTTCATTAGCCAGAGCTCATACTTGACCTTTATTTCTATCCAAGTTCACTGGCACCAAACCCCTGCTTTGAGCGAGTGGCTCACACCAAAATTAAATATCACCTTCATCCAACCTATTTTACAATAAGTGTAGCACCTTCCCCGCATTCTTGTGCTCAGTTATAACCCCCAATACCACAATTGCACTCTGCAATTCACCAAACTTAAAGGACAAAGAATGAAGACATTGATAAAGGAAGATAAGGCCTTGTCCCTATTGCACCTACTTGAAAAATAGGGCAGTTGGTAGAAGGTCATGAGGGAAAACATTTGAAATGTTTGGACACACCTGCCAAAAAAAAGTAGCAAAAAAAAAAAAAAATCACTGTTTGAAAATTTCCCACCTTGGGATACTTCTACAGCATTGGCAGGATTCGAACCCTGGCCTCTGAGGGCTGTCCACACCAAAGGTACAAGACTTACCTTTGAGCTATAGCTCCTTGGTGGTCTAAAGGTTTGCAGTAGTAACTATGAGCAACATACAGGCCTTGGTGTCCTTCCCTGCGGCTTCCATTGCACATAAAAAGGATGACCATGACATAAGGACAATTTGATAGGCTACTTACATGGAAACCAGTGTGGTCCAGTGGGTAAGTTCCTGCCTTCCATCCAGGCAACCAGGGTTCAAATCCCGGGTTCGGCACCAGATGACTGATGGTGGCACAGCAGAGGTAAGCTGGAGGTGGGCCTAAATGGCCAATTGGTAAGTAAAATGTGTCTGTGTGTTTTGGAAGAGTGGAATCATGCCTAGCGAATGAGGGATTGCAGATTGGTTGCAAAGTAAAATAGGTGTGGCCTGAACAGAGACAGGTGAAAGAAAGGGAACAGGTGTTGTGTGTTAGAGGAGGACCCTAGTCAGATTGGGGGTGGTCAGAGAGCAGAGGGATAGGAGGGGCCTGGGCAGAATGGGAGGGGTCAGACAGCAGAGGAGGGGTTTAGGAGGAGGAGCCTAGTCAGAATGGGTGGGGTCAGAGAGGAGGAGGAGCCTAGTCAGATTGGGTGGGGTCAGAGAGCAGAGGGATAGGAGGGGCCTGGGCAGAATGGGAGGGGTCAGACAGCAGAGGAGGGGTTTAGGAGGAGGATCCTAGTCAGAAAGGGTGGGGTCAGAGAGGAGGAGGAGCCTAGTCAGATTGGCTGGGGTCAGAGAGCAGAGGGATAGGAGGGGCCTGGGCAGAATGGGAGGGGTCAGACAGCAGAGGAGGGATTTAGGAGGAGCCTAGTCAGATTGGGTGGGGTCAGAGAGGAGGAGGAGCCTAGTCAGATTGGGTGGGGTCGGAGAGGTATACGAGGGGACTGGGCAGAATGGGAGGGGTCAGAGAGCAGAGGGATAGGAGGGGCCTGGGCAGAATGGGAGGGGTCAGACAGCAGAGGAGGGATTTAGGAGGAGCCTAGTCAGATTGGGTGGGGTCAGAGAGGAGGAGGAGCCTAGTCAGATTGGGTGGGGTCAGAGAGCAGAGGGATAGGAGGGGCCTGGGCAGAATGGGAGGGGTCAGACAGCAGAGGAGGGATTTAGGAGGAGCCTAGTCAGATTGGGTGGGGTCAGAGAGGAGGAGGAGCCTAGTCAGATTGGGTGGGGTCAGAGAGCAGAGGGATAGGAGGGGCCTGGGCAGAATGGGAGGGGTCAGACAGCAGAGGAGGGATTTAGGAGGAGCCTAGTCAGATTGGGTGGGGTCAGAGAGGAGGAGGAGCCTAGTCAGATTGGGTGGGGTCGGAGAGGTATACGAGGGGACTGGGCAGAATGGGAGGGGTCAGAGAGCAGAGGGATAGGAGGGGCCTGGGCAGAATGGGAGGGGTCAGACAGCAGAGGAGGGATTTAGGAGGAGCCTAGTCAGATTGGGTGGGGTCAGAGAGGAGGAGGAGCCTAGTCAGATTGGGTGGGGTCAGAGAGCAGAGGGATAGGAGGGGCCTGGGCAGAATGGGAGGGGTCAGACAGCAGAGGAGGGGTTTAGGAGGAGGAGCCTAGTCAGAATGGGTGGGGTTCAGGAGAAGCCTGGTCAGGTTGGTTCGGAGAGGTATACGAGGGGCCTGGGCAGAATGGGAGGGGTCAGACAGCAGAGGAGGGGTTTAGGAGGAGGAGCCTAGTCAGAATGGGTGGGGTTCAGGAGAAGCCTGGTCAGATTGGGTTGGTTCGGAGAGGTATACGAGGGGCCTGGGCAGAATGGGAGGGGTCAGACAGCAGAGGAGGGATTTAGAAGGAGCCTAGTCAGATTGGGTGGGGTCAGAGAGGAGGAGGAGCCTAGTCAGATTGGGTGGGGTCAGAGAGCAGAGGGATAGGAGGGGCCTGGGCAGAATGGGAGGGGTCAGACAGCAGAGGAGGGGTTTAGGAGGAGGATCCTAGTCAGAAAGGGTGGGGTCAGAGAGGAGGAGGAGCCTAGTCAGATTGGCTGGGGTCAGAGAGCAGAGGGATAGGAGGGGCCTGGGCAGAATGGGAGGGGTCAGACAGCAGAGGAGGGATTTAGGAGGAGCCTAGTCAGATTGGGTGGGGTCAGAGAGGAGGAGGAGCCTAGTCAGATTGGGTGGGGTCGGAGAGGTATACGAGGGGACTGGGCAGAATGGGAGGGGTCAGAGAGCAGAGGGATAGGAGGGGCCTGGGCAGAATGGGAGGGGTCAGACAGCAGAGGAGGGATTTAGGAGGAGCCTAGTCAGATTGGGTGGGGTCAGAGAGGAGGAGGAGCCTAGTCAGATTGGGTGGGGTCAGAGAGCAGAGGGATAGGAGGGGCCTGGGCAGAATGGGAGGGGTCAGACAGCAGAGGAGGGATTTAGGAGGAGCCTAGTCAGATTGGGTGGGGTCAGAGAGGAGGAGGAGCCTAGTCAGATTGGGTGGGGTCAGAGAGCAGAGGGATAGGAGGGGCCTGGGCAGAATGGGAGGGGTCAGACAGCAGAGGAGGGATTTAGGAGGAGCCTAGTCAGATTGGGTGGGGTCAGAGAGGAGGAGGAGCCTAGTCAGATTGGGTGGGGTCGGAGAGGTATACGAGGGGACTGGGCAGAATGGGAGGGGTCAGAGAGCAGAGGGATAGGAGGGGCCTGGGCAGAATGGGAGGGGTCAGACAGCAGAGGAGGGATTTAGGAGGAGCCTAGTCAGATTGGGTGGGGTCAGAGAGGAGGAGGAGCCTAGTCAGATTGGGTGGGGTCAGAGAGCAGAGGGATAGGAGGGGCCTGGGCAGAATGGGAGGGGTCAGACAGCAGAGGAGGGGTTTAGGAGGAGGAGCCTAGTCAGAATGGGTGGGGTTCAGGAGAAGCCTGGTCAGGTTGGTTCGGAGAGGTATACGAGGGGCCTGGGCAGAATGGGAGGGGTCAGACAGCAGAGGAGGGGTTTAGGAGGAGGAGCCTAGTCAGAATGGGTGGGGTTCAGGAGAAGCCTGGTCAGATTGGGTTGGTTCGGAGAGGTATACGAGGGGCCTGGGCAGAATGGGAGGGGTCAGACAGCAGAGGAGGGATTTAGAAGGAGCCTAGTCAGATTGGGTGGGGTCAGAGAGGAGGAGGAGCCTAGTCAGATTGGGTGGGGTCAGAGAGCAGAGGGATAGGAGGGGCCTGGGCAGAATAAGAGGGGTCAGACAGCAGAGGAGGGGTTTAGGAGGAGGAGCCTAGTCAGAATGGGTGGGGTCAGAGAGGAGGAGGAGCCTAGTCAGATTGGGTGGGGTCAGAGAGCAGAGGGATAGGAGGGGCCTGGGCAGAATGGGTGGGGTTCAGGAGAAGCCTGGTCAGGTTGGTTCGGAGAGGTATACGAGGGGCCTGGGCAGAATGGGAGGGGACAGCAGAGGAGGGGTTTAGGAGGAGGAACCTAGTCAGAATGGGTGGGGTTCAGGAGAAGCCTGGTCAGATTGGGTTGGTTCGGAGAGGTATACGAGGGGCCTGGGCAGAATGGGAGGGGTCAGACAGCAGAGGAGGGATTTAGGAGGAGCCTAGTCAGATTGGGTGGGGTCAGAGAGGAGGAGGAGCCTAGTCAGATTGGGTGGGGTCAGAGAGCAGAGGGATAGGAGGGGCCTGGGCAGAATGGGAGGGGTCAGACAGCAGAGGAGGGGTTTAGGAGGAGGAGCCTAGTCAGATTGGGTGGGGTCAGAGAGGAGGAGGAGCCTAGTCAGATTGGGTGGGGTCAGAGAGCAGAGGGATAGGAGGGGCCTGGGCAGAATGGGAGGGGTCAGACAGCAGAGGAGGGGTTTAGGAGGAGGAGCCTAGTCAGGATGGGTGGGGTTCAGGAGGAGCCTGGTCAGATTGGGTGGGGTCGGAGAGGTATACGAGAGGCCTGGGCAGAATGGGAGGGGTCAGACAGCAGAGGAGGGATTTAGGAGGAGCCTAGTCAGATTGGGTGGGGTCAGAGAGGAGGAGGAGCCTAGTCAGATTGGGTGGGGTCAGAGAGGTATACGAGGGGACTGGGCAGAATGGGAGGGGTCAGAGAGGAGGGGTATAGGAGGAGCCTAGTCAGAATGGGTGGGGTCGGAGAGGTATACGAGGGGACTGGGCAGAATGGGAGGGGTCAGAGAGGAGGGGTATAGGAGGAGCCTAGTCAGATTGGGTGGGGTCAGAGAGCAGAGGGATAGGAGGGGCCTGGGCAGAATGGTAGGGGTCAGACAGCAGAAGAGGGGTTTAGGAGGAGGAGCCTAGTCAGAATGGGTGGGGTTCAGGAGGAGCCTGGTCAGATTGGGTGGGGTCGGAGAGGTAAACGAGGGGACTGGGCAGAATGGGAGGGGTCAGAGAGGAGGGGTATAGGAGGAGCCTAGTCAGATTGGGTGGGGTCGGAGAGGTATACGAGGGGACTGGGCAGAATGGGAGGGGTCAGAGAGGAGGGGTATAGGAGGAGCCTAGTCAGATTGGGTGGGGTCAGAGAGCAGAGGGATAGGAGGGGCCTGGGCAGAATGGTAGGGGTCAGACAGCAGAAGAGGGGTTTAGGAGGAGGAGCCTAGTCAGAATGGGTGGGGTTCAGGAGGAGCCTGGTCAGATTGGGTGGGGTCGGAGAGGTATACGAGGGGACTGGGCAGAATGGGAGGGGTCAGAGAGCTGAGGGATAGGAGGGGCCTGGGCAGAATGGGAGGGGTCAGACAGCAGAGGAGGGATTTAGGAGGAGCCTAGTCAGATTGGGTGGGGTCAGAGAGGAGGAGGAGCCTAGTCCGATTGGGTGGGGTCAGAGAGCAGAGGGATAGGAGGGGCCTGGGCAGAATGGGAGGGGTCAGACAGCAGAGGAGGGGTTTAGGAGGAGGAGCCTAGTCAGAATGGGTGGGGTTCAGGAGGAGCCTGGTCAGATTGGGTGGGGTCGGAGAGGTATACGAGGGGCCTGGGCAGAATGGGAGGGGTCAGACAGCAGAGGAGGGATTTAGGAGGAGCCTAGTCAGATTGGGTGGGGTCAGAGAGGAGGAGGAGCCTAGTCAGATTGGGTGGGGTCAGAGAGCAGAGGGATAGGAGGGGCCTGGGCAGAATGGGAGGGGTCAGACAGCAGAGGAGGGGTTTAGGAGGAGGAGCCTAGTCAGAATGGGTGGGGTTCAGGAGGAGCCTGGTCAGATTGGGTGGGGTCGGAGAGGTATACGAGGGGCCTGGGCAGAATGGGAGGGGTCAGACAGCAGAGGAGGGATTTAGGAGGAGCCTAGTCAGATTGGGTGGGGTCAGAGAGGAGGAGGAGCCTAGTCAGATTGGGTGGGGTCAGAGAGCAGAGGGATAGGAGGGGCCTGGGCAGAATGGGAGGGGTCAGACAGCAGAGGAGGGGTTTAGGAGGAGGAGCCTAGTCAGAATGGGTGGGGTCAGAGAGGAGGAGGAGCCTAGTCAGATTGGGTGGGGTCAGAGAGCAGAGGGATAGGAGGGGCCTGGGCAGAATGGGAGGGGTCAGACAGCAGAGGAGGGGTTTAGGAGGAGGAGCCTAGTCAGAATGGGTGGGGTCAGAGAGGAGGAGGAGCCTAGTCAGATTGGGTGGGGTCAGAGAGCAGAGGGATAGGAGGGGCCTGGGCAGAATGGGAGGGGTCAGACAGCAGAGGAGGGGTTTAGGAGGAGGAGCCTAGTCAGAATGGGTGGGGTCAGAGAGGAGGAGGAGCCTAGTCAGATTGGGTGGGGTCAGAGAGCAGAGGGATAGGAGGGGCCTGGGCAGAATGGGAGGGGTCAGACAGCAGAGGAGGGGTTTAGGAGGAGGAGCCTAGTCAGAATGGGTGGGGTTCAGGAGAAGCCTGGTCAGATTGGGTTGGTTCGGAGAGGTATACGAGGGGCCTGGGCAGAATGGGAGGGGTCAGACAGCAGAGGAGGGATTTAGGAGGAGCCTAGTCAGATTGGGTGGGGTCAGAGAGGAGGAGGAGCCTAGTCAGATTGGGTGGGGTCAGAGAGCAGAGGGATAGGAGGGGCCTGGGCAGAATGGGAGGGGTCAGACAGCAGAGGAGGGGTTTAGGAGGAGGAGCCTAGTCAGAATGGGTGGGGTCAGAGAGGAGGAGGAGCCTAGTCAGATTGGGTGGGGTCAGAGAGCAGAGGGATAGGAGGGGCCTGGGCAGAATGGGAGGGGTCAGACAGCAGAGGAAGGGTTTAGGAGGAGGAGCCTAGTCAGATTGGGTGGGGTCAGAGAGGAGGAGGAGCCTAGTCAGATTGGGTGGGGTCAGAGAGCAGAGGGATAGGAGGGGCCTGGGCAGAATGGGAGGGGTCAGACAGCAGAGGAGGGGTTTAGGAGGAGGAGCCTAGTCAGAATGGGTGGGGTTCAGGAGGAGCCTGGTCAGATTGGGTGGGGTCGGAGAGGTATACGAGGGGCCTGGGCAGAATGGGAGGGGTCAGACAGCAGAGGAGGGATTTAGGAGGAGCCTAGTCAGATTGGGTGGGGTCAGAGAGGAGGAGGAGCCTAGTCAGATTGGGTGGGGTCAGAGAGCAGAGGGATAGGAGGGGCCTGGGCAGAATGGGAGGGGTCAGACAGCAGAGGAGGGATTTAGGAGGAGCCTAGTCAGATTGGGTGGGGTCAGAGAGGAGAAGGAGCCTAGTCAGATTGTGTGGGGTCGGAGAGGTATACGAGGGGACTGAGCAGAATGGGAGGGGTCAGAGAGCAGAGGGATAGGAGGGGCCTGGGCAGAATGGGAGGGGTCAGACAGCAGAGGAGGGATTTAGGAGGAGCCTAGTCAGATTGGGTGGGGTCAGAGAGGAGGAGGAGCCTAGTCAGATTGGGTGGGGTCAGAGAGCAGAGGGATAGGAGGGGCCTGGGCAGAATGGGAGGGGTCAGACAGCAGAGGAGGGGTTTAGGAGGAGGAGCCTAGTCAGAATGGGTGGGGTTCAGGAGAAGCCTGGTCAGGTTGGTTCGGAGAGGTATACGAGGGGCCTGGGCAGAATGGGAGGGGACAGCAGAGGAGGGGTTTAGGAGGAGGAGCCTAGTCAGATTGGGTGGGGTCAGAGAGGAGGAGGAGCCTAGTCAGATTGGGTGGGGTCAGAGAGCAGAGGGATAGGAGGGGCCTGGGCAGAATGGGAGGGGTCAGACAGCAGAGGAGGGATTTAGGAGGAGCCTAGTCAGATTGGGTGGGGTCAGAGAGGAGGAGGAGCCTAGTCAGATTGGGTGGGGTCGGAGAGGTATACGAGGGGACTGGGCAGAATGGGAGGGGTCAGAGAGCAGAGGGATAGGAGGGGCCTGGGCAGAATGGGAGGGGTCAGACAGCAGAGGAGGGATTTAGGAGGAGCCTAGTCAGATTGGGTGGGGTCAGAGAGGAGGAGGAGCCTAGTCAGATTGGGTGGGGTCAGAGAGCAGAGGGATAGGAGGGGCCTGGGCAGAATGGGAGGGGTCAGACAGCAGAGGAGGGGTTTAGGAGGAGGAGCCTAGTCAGAATGGGTGGGGTTCAGGAGAAGCCTGGTCAGGTTGGTTCGGAGAGGTATACGAGGGGCCTGGGCAGAATGGGAGGGGTCAGACAGCAGAGGAGGGGTTTAGGAGGAGGAGCCTAGTCAGAATGGGTGGGGTCAGAGAGGAGGAGGAGCCTAGTCAGATTGGGTGGGGTCAGAGAGCAGAGGGATAGGAGGGGCCTGGGCAGAATGGGAGGGGACAGCAGAGGAGGGGTTTAGGAGGAGGAGCCTAGTCAGAATGGGTGGGGTTCAGGAGAAGCCTGGTCAGATTGGGTTGGTTCGGAGAGGTATACGAGGGGCCTGGGCAGAATGGGAGGGGTCAGACAGCAGAGGAGGGGTTTAGGAGGAGGACCCTAATCAGAATGGGTGGGGTCAGAGAGGAGGAGGAGCCTAGTCAGATTGGCTGGGGTCAGAGAGCAGAGGGATAGGAGGGGCCTGGGCAGAATGGGAGGGGTCAGACAGCAGAGGAGGGATTTAGGAGGAGCCTAGTCAGATTGGGTGGGGTCAGAGAGGAGGAGGAGCCTAGTCAGAATGGGTGGGGTTCAGGAGAAGCCTGGTCAGATTGGGTTGGTTCGGAGAGGTATACGAGGGGCCTGGGCAGAATGGGAGGGGTCAGACAGCAGAGGAGGGATTTAGGAGGAGCCTAGTCAGATTGGGTGGGGTGAGAGAGGAGGAGGAGCCTAGTCAGATTGGGTGGGGTCAGAGAGCAGAGGGATAGGAGGGGCCTGGGCAGAATGGGAGGGGTCAGACAGCAGAGGAGGGGTTTAGGAGGAGGAGCCTAGTCAGAATGGGTGGGGTCAGAGAGGAGGAGGAGCCTAGTCAGATTGGGTGGGGTCAGAGAGCAGAGGGATAGGAGGGGCCTGGGCAGAATGGGTGGGGTTCAGGAGAAGCCTGGTCAGGTTGGTTCGGAGAGGTATACGAGGGGCCTGGGCAGAATGGGAGGGGACAGCAGAGGAGGGGTTTAGGAGGAGGAGCCTAGTCAGATTGGGTGGGGTCAGAGAGGAGGAGGAGCCTAGTCAGATTGGGTGGGGTCAGAGAGCAGAGGGATAGGAGGGGCCTGGGCAGAATGGGAGGGGTCAGACAGCAGAGGAGGGGTTTAGGAGGAGGAGCCTAGTCAGAATGGGTGGGGTTCAGGAGGAGCCTGGTCAGATTGGGTGGGGTCGGAGAGGTAAACGAGGGGACTGGGCAGAATGGGAGGGGTCAGAGAGGAGGGGTATAGGAGGAGCCTAGTCAGATTGGGTGGGGTCGGAGAGGTATACGAGGGGACTGGGCAGAATGGGAGGGGTCAGAGAGGAGGGGTATAGGAGGAGCCTAGTCAGATAGGGTGGGGTCAGAGAGCAGAGGGATAGGAGGGGCCTGGGCAGAATGGTAGGGGTCAGACAGCAGAAGAGGGGTTTAGGAGGAGGAGCCTAGTCAGAATGGGTGGGGTTCAGGAGGAGCCTGGTCAGATTGGGTGGGGTCGGAGAGGTATACGAGGGGACTGGGCAGAATGGGAGGGGTCAGAG
The DNA here is from genome assembly GCF_964261635.1 of Lissotriton helveticus. NCBI lineage: Eukaryota > Metazoa > Chordata > Amphibia > Caudata > Salamandridae > Lissotriton > Lissotriton helveticus. The sequence continues at coordinate 1,814,090,802 of NC_136057.1, forward strand.
AGCAGAGGGATAGGAGGGGCCTGGGCAGAATGGGAGGGGTCAGACAGCAGAGGAGGGATTTAGGAGGAGCCTAGTCAGATTGGGTGGGGTCAGAGAGGAGGAGGAGCCTAGTCCGATTGGGTGGGGTCAGAGAGCAGAGGGATAGGAGGGGCCTGGGCAGAATGGGAGGGGTCAGACAGCAGAGGAGGGGTTTAGGAGGAGGAGCCTAGTCAGAATGGGTGGGGTTCAGGAGGAGCCTGGTCAGATTGGGTGGGGTCGGAGAGGTATACGAGGGGCCTGGGCAGAATGGGAGGGGTCAGACAGCAGAGGAGGGATTTAGGAGGAGCCTAGTCAGATTGGGTGGGGTCAGAGAGGAGGAGGAGCCTAGTCAGATTGGGTGGGGTCAGAGAGCAGAGGGATAGGAGGGGCCTGGGCAGAATGGGAGGGGTCAGACAGCAGAGGAGGGGTTTAGGAGGAGGAGCCTAGTCAGAATGGGTGGGGTTCAGGAGAAGCCTGGTCAGATTGGGTGGGGTCGGAGAGGTATACGAGGGGCCTGGGCAGAATTGGAGGGGTCAGACAGCAGAGGAGGGATTTAGGAGGAGCCTAGTCAGATTGGGTGGGGTCAGAGAGGAGGAGGAGCCTAGTCAGATTGGGTGGGGTCAGAGAGCAGAGGGATAGGAGGGGCCTGGGCAGAATGGGAGGGGTCAGACAGCAGAGGAGGGGTTTAGGAGGAGGAGCCTAGTCAGAATGGGTGGGGTTCAGGAGAAGCCTGGTCAGATTGGGTTGGTTCGGAGAGGTATACGAGGGGCCTGGGCAGAATGGGAGGGGTCAGACAGCAGAGGAGGGATTTAGGAGGAGCCTAGTCAGATTGGGTGGGGTCAGAGAGGAGGAGGAGCCTAGTCAGATTGGGTGGGGTCAGAGAGCAGAGGGATAGGAGGGGCCTGGGCAGAATGGGAGGGGTCAGACAGCAGAGGAGGGGTTTAGGAGGAGGAGCCTAGTCAGAATGGGTGGGGTCAGAGAGGAGGAGGAGCCTAGTCAGATTGGGTGGGGTCAGAGAGCAGAGGGATAGGAGGGGCCTGGGCAGAATGGGAGGGGTCAGACAGCAGAGGAGGGGTTTAGGAGGAGGAGCCTAGTCAGAATGGGTGGGGTCAGAGAGGAGGAGGAGCCTAGTCAGATTGGGTGGGGTCAGAGAGCAGAGGGATAGGAGGGGCCTGGGCAGAATGGGAGGGGTCAGACAGCAGAGGAGGGGTTTAGGAGGAGGAGCCTAGTCAGAATGGGTGGGGTTCAGGAGAAGCCTGGTCAGATTGGGTTGGTTCGGAGAGGTATACGAGGGGCCTGGGCAGAATGGGAGGGGTCAGACAGCAGAGGAGGGATTTAGGAGGAGCCTAGTCAGATTGGGTGGGGTCAGAGAGGAGGAGGAGCCTAGTCAGATTGGGTGGGGTCAGAGAGCAGAGGGATAGGAGGGGCCTGGGCAGAATGGGAGGGGTCAGACAGCAGAGGAGGGGTTTAGGAGGAGGAGCCTAGTCAGAATGGGTGGGGTCAGAGAGGAGGAGGAGCCTAGTCAGATTGGGTGGGGTCAGAGAGCAGAGGGATAGGAGGGGCCTGGGCAGAATGGGAGGGGTCAGACAGCAGAGGAGGGGTTTAGGAGGAGGAGCCTAGTCAGATTGGGTGGGGTCAGAGAGGAGGAGGAGCCTAGTCAGATTGGGTGGGGTCAGAGAGCAGAGGGATAGGAGGGGCCTGGGCAGAATGGGAGGGGTCAGACAGCAGAGGAGGGGTTTAGGAGGAGGAGCCTAGTCAGAATGGGTGGGGTTCAGGAGGAGCCTGGTCAGATTGGGTGGGGTCGGAGAGGTATACGAGGGGCCTGGGCAGAATGGGAGGGGTCAGACAGCAGAGGAGGGATTTAGGAGGAGCCTAGTCAGATTGGGTGGGGTCAGAGAGGAGGAGGAGCCTAGTCAGATTGGGTGGGGTCAGAGAGCAGAGGGATAGGAGGGGCCTGGGCAGAATGGGAGGGGTCAGACAGCAGAGGAGGGGTTTAGGAGGAGCCTCGTCAGATTGGGTGGGGTCAGAGAGGATGGGTATAGGAGGAGCCTGAGCAGAATGGGTGGGGTCAGACAGCAGAGGAGGGTTTTGGAGGAGCCTGGTCAGATTGGGTGGGGTCGGAGAGGAGGGGTATAGGAGAAGCCTGCGCAGAATGGGTGGGGTCGGAGAGGAGGGGTTTAGGAGGAGCCTAGTCAGATTGGGCGGGGCCAGAGAGCAGAGGGATAGGAGGGGCCTGGGCAGAATGGGAGGGGTCAGACAGCAGAGGAGGGGTTTAGGAGGAGCCTAGTCAGATTGGGCGGGGTCAGAGAGCAGAGGGATAGGAGGGGCCTGGGCAGAATGGGAGGGGTCAGACAGCAGAGGAGGGGTTTAGGAGGAGCCTAGTCAGATTGGGCGAGAGCAGAGGGATAGGTGTAGGGTCTGAGGGACTATGAAGGGGTCATAGATGGAGGAGGATCCTGACTTATGGCGGGGAACTGCAAAAACTTTTTTTATGCACCCCCCCTATACTCTCTGATTTCTGTTGGGAGGGGGCAGTCAACATTTGGGGGAGCAGTATTAAATGGTGCTTGGGCGCAACGTGAAGGGCGATGAGGGGCACAGAATGGCATGGCTTCCAGGTACTTTTTGGGGGGGGCTACCATTAGTTTGTATTGCTCTGATCCTCCCTCATGGGGTGGACCCCAAATGGTTAGGGGCAACGGGGGAGGGGGGGCGGCAAAAAGCTGTTTGACAGTTTCTGTTACCAACAGGGGTGACCATACGATTCTGCTGCAGTTATGTGGTATTGAAAGGTACAACAAGGAGCATGTGGCTGTATTTTTGCAGGTGGGGTGCCCCAAAATTTTACTGCCAGCAGCAGCAGCCCCCCTCCTCCCCACCCTGCAGATTGGTATAGGTACCTTTACGACATTTCTGTTGATAACAGAGGCTATAGCGAATCGCGCTACGAAATCCTAGAGCACTAACATTTGCTAAATAAAGGTGGCATCGGAGCATACGAATGAGGCAGGGAGAGGCTACTGTTGGCAATTGGTTTGGTGGGTCATAGTGAATAACCTCGGCATGCAAATAGGCAGAAGTGTGAGGATTGGCAGTGTCTGTAGAGAATTTTGGCATGCTCTTCAGTTTATTTTTTCCTCCTTACGCTGGCTATGAACTACAGAGGAAAGGCCTGGACTTACTGTTGGGCAAAACATGTATTTATGATATTAAGAAGTGTAGTCTGGCTGTACTGAGAGGGGCTGTACAGTACGGTAAATGCCTGTAAATCCCTGAAATGTGCATCCAACTGTCACTTGAGATTGAACAGTGAACGAAGCAGCTGGGTTACTGGCTGAATGTAAATGGAAGGCACATAGGAAGTGTGTTTGTGGTCACTCAAATTATTGAAACCTGCTTGATGCACTACCAAAGCTGGGGTACCAGGAGGGAACATTTGAGGGGTATTGAGATGGTGGTGTCCAGAGGTCAAAATATGTTTCAGAGACACAGAAGTACTGCGGTCCTGGTCCCACATTGGGGGTAGTCAAAAGTCCCTGCTAAAGATTTCTGTCCAACTGTTACCACATTTTGTGCAGCCTGGCTCCCTCTGAAACGATTCCCCAGTGTTTTTCGATCCTACAGATGACTGTAGCAAACTTCCCAAATTTTTTCTTGGCCTCATACCCCCAGAGGAGTGCCTGACATTTGCCAGCCTAACGATACTCACGTTCTGGGAAAAACCTCACTAACCATGCATATTTATGCACCACACATGGCAAATCCTTACAATTGCAGAACATCATATCGCACTCGTCATCTTTGAGGTGCTGTACGTATTTGGATTTGAGGGAAATATTCATCCTTGCTTGCTCTCCCATCTGAAGTCTATGGTGCTGCTGTTCCTTTCTCACATGTCCCTTCAAAGAGACAAGTGACACACAGACTCAATCACTCAGCAAACATATTTGCTTTGACGCTTTCATCTTGCTGTTTACCTTCCAAATATTCCCCCTTCACCAAAAATACAGGCCAGCCATTTCTCATCCCCTCAGTCATCGCAGTCCTTCACTCCTTAGGCCCTGCAAGACCACCATGAACAAGATTCATGTCAGCAAGCAGAAAAAAAGCCTCAGTGTGCTCTTTTGTTCATACTGCTGCCCTCTAGTAACACTTCATGGCAACTGCAGCATAAGAATGGGTCTGAGAAGAGGGCTGTCCTATGCAAATAATGTCCTCCCATGCATACTTTCTTCTTAGACGGTCGGCGGCTTGTGCCGTGATACCCCCTCCAACATATGGTCTTCAACCAAATTTTAAAAAAGCCCACCTGCCTTAGACGAAGGATTTTGCCACTCAAAGGAAGCACATGGGGACATCACCCTCATTTAGCAGGGTCCTAAATTGCCTGCTGTCAGCCTGTATACAGAACAAGGGCATTCGTGGGCGTTCGTGGGCGTTCCTCAAAGGAAGGAGGTGGGTGATTAAATCCACAGTGCCAGGGCAGGCCCAGCCCAGCCCAGCCCAGCCCAGTCTGGCACAGCGCACTGCTGTGGAGGTCTATTCCTTCACATCCTGCAGCAGGCATGATGCAGACCTACTAGAGCAAAGGCTTGACTCCTCTGCCCTTGTCTGTCTCTTAAAGGAAACAATCTTTCTAGCTTCTTATTGCACCTAATAAATGGACTCTAGCTTGCCTCAAACTCAACCCATCTTTTCATTAGCCAGAGCTCATACTTGACCTTTATTTCTATCCAAGTTCACTGGCACCAAACCCCTGCTTTGAGCGAGTGGCTCACACCAAAATTAAATATCACCTTCATCCAACCTATTTTACAATAAGTGTAGCACCTTCCCCGCATTCTTGTGCTCAGTTATAACCCCCAATACCACAATTGCACTCTGCAATTCACCAAACTTAAAGGACAAAGAATGAAGACATTGATAAAGGAAGATAAGGCCTTGTCCCTATTGCACCTACTTGAAAAATAGGGCAGTTGGTAGAAGGTCATGAGGGAAAACATTTAAAATGTTTGGACACACCTGCCAAAAAAAAGTAGCAAAAAAAAAAAAAATCACTGTTTGAAAATTTCCCACCTTGGGATACTTCTACAGCATTGGCAGGATTCGAACCCTGGCCTCTGAGGGCTGTCCACACCAAAGGTACAAGACTTACCTTTGAGCTATAGCTCATTGGTGGTCCAAAGGTTTGCAGTAGTAACTATGAGCAACATACAGGCCTTGGTGTCCTTCCCTGCGGCTTCCATTGCACATAAAAAGGATGACCATGACATAAGGACAATTTGATAGGCTACCATGGAAACCAGTGTGGTCCAGTGGGTAAGTTCCTGCCTTCCATCCAGGCAACCAGGGTTCAAATCCCGGGTTCGGCACCAGATGACTGATGGTGGCACAGCAGAGGTCAGCTGGAGGTGGGCCTAAATGGCCAATTGGTAAGTAAAATGTGTCTGTGTGTTGTGGAAGAGTGGAATCATGCCTAGCGAATGAGGGATTGCAGATTGGTTGGTAAGTAAAATAGGTGTGGCCTGAACAGAGACAGGTGAAAGAAAGGGAACAGGTGTTGTGTGTTAGAGGAGGACCCTAGTCAGATTGGGGGTGGTCAGAGAGGAGGGGTTCAGGAGGAGCCTAGTCAGATTGGGTGGAGTCAGAGAGGAGAGGGATAGGAGGGGCCTGGGCAGAATGGGAGGGGTCAGACAGCAGAGGAGGGATTTAGGAGGAGCCTAGTCAGATTGGGTGGGGTCAGAGAGGAGGAGGAGCCTAGTCAGATTGGGTGGGGTCAGAAAGCAGAGGGATAGGAGGGGCCTGGGCAGAATGGGAGGGGTCAGACAGCAGAGGAGGGGTTTAGGAGGAGGAGCCTAGTCAGAATGGGTGGGGTTCAGGAGAAGCCTGGTCAGGTTGGTTCGGAGAGGTATACGAGGGGCCTGGGCAGAATGGGAGGGGACAGCAGAGGAGGGATTTAGGAGGAGCCTAGTCAGATTGGGTGGGGTCAGAGAGGAGGAGGACCCTAGTCAGATTGGGTGGGGTCGGAGAGGTATACGAGGGGACTGGGCAGAATGGGAGGGGTCAGAGAGCAGAGGGATAGGAGGGGTCTGGGCAGAATGGGAGTGGTCAGACAGCAGAGGAGGGATTTAGGAGGAGCCTAGTCAGATTGGGTGGGGTCAGAGAGGAGGAGGAGCCTAGTCAGATTGGGTGGGGTCAGAGAGCAGAGGGATAGGAGGGGCCTGGGCAGAATGGGAGGGGACAGCAGAGGAGGGGTTTAGGAGGAGGAGCCTAGTCAGAATGGGTGGCGTTCAGGAGAAGCCTGGTCAGATTGGGTTGGTTCGGAGAGGTATACGAGGGGCCTGGGCAGAATGGGAGGGGTCAGACAGCAGAGTAGGGGTTTAGGAGGAGGAGCCTAGTCAGAATGGGTGGGGTCAGAGAGGAGGAGGAGCCTAGTCAGATTGGCTGGGGTCAGAGAGCAGAGGGATAGGAGGGGCCTGGGCAGAATGGGAGGGGTCAGACAGCAGAGGAGGGATTTAGGAGGAGCCTAGTCAGATTGGGTGGGGTCAGAGAGGAGGAGGAGCCTAGTCAGAATGGGTGGGGTTCAGGAGAAGCCTGGTCAGATTGGGTTGGTTCGGAGAGGTATACGAGGGGCCTGGGCAGAATGGGAGGGGTCAGACAGCAGAGGAGGGATTTAGGAGGAACCTAGTCAGATTGGGTGGGGTCAGAGAGGAGGAGGAGCCTAGTCAGATTGGGTGGGGTCAGAGAGCAGAGGGATAGGAGGGGCCTGGGCAGAATGGGAGGGGTCAGACAGCAGAGGAGGGGTTTAGGAGGAGGAGCCTAGTCAGAATGGGTGGGGTCAGAGAGGAGGAGGAGCCTAGTCAGATTGGGTGGGGTCAGAGAGCAGAGGGATAGGAGGGGCCTGGGCAGAATGGGAGGGGTCAGACAGCAGAGGAGGGGTTTAGGAGGAGGAGCCTAGTCAGAATGGGTGGGGTTCAGGAGAAGCCTGGTCAGGTTGGTTCGGAGAGGTATACGAGGGGCCTGGGCAGAATGGGAGGGGACAGCAGAGGAGGGATTTAGGAGGAGCCTAGTCAGATTGGGTGGGGTCAGAGAGGAGGAGGACCCTAGTCAGATTGGGTGGGGTCGGAGAGGTATACGAGGGGACTGGGCAGAATGGGAGGGGTCAGAGAGCAGAGGGATAGGAGGGGTCTGGGCAGAATGGGAGGGGTCAGACAGCAGAGGAGGGATTTAGGAGGAGCCTAGTCAGATTGGGTGGGGTCAGAGAGGAGGAGGAGCCTAGTCAGATTGGGTGGGGTCAGAGAGCAGAGGGATAGGAGGGGCCTGGGCAGAATGGGAGGGGACAGCAGAGGAGGGGTTTAGGAGGAGGAGCCTAGTCAGAATGGGTGGGGTTCAGGAGAAGCCTGGTCAGATTGGGTTGGTTCGGAGAGGTATACGAGGGGCCTGGGCAGAATGGGAGGGGTCAGACAGCAGAGTAGGGGTTTAGGAGGAGGAGCCTAGTCAGAATGGGTGGGGTCAGAGAGGAGGAGGAGCCTAGTCAGATTGGCTGGGGTCAGAGAGCAGAGGGATAGGAGGGGCCTGGGCAGAATGGGAGGGGTCAGACAGCAGAGGAGGGATTTAGGAGGAGCCTAGTCAGATTGGGTGGGGTCAGAGAGGAGGAGGAGCCTAGTCAGAATGGGTGGGGTTCAGGAGAAGCCTGGTCAGATTGGGTTGGTTCGGAGAGGTATACGAGGGGCCTGGGCAGAATGGGAGGGGTCAGACAGCAGAGGAGGGATTTAGGAGGAACCTAGTCAGATTGGGTGGGGTCAGAGAGGAGGAGGAGCCTAGTCAGATTGGGTGGGGTCAGAGAGCAGAGGGATAGGAGGGGCCTGGGCAGAATGGGAGGGGTCAGACAGCAGAGGAGGGGTTTAGGAGGAGGAGCCTAGTCAGAATGGGTGGGGTCAGAGAGGAGGAGGAGCCTAGTCAGATTGGGTGGGGTCAGAGAGCAGAGGGATAGGAGGGGCCTGGGCAGAATGGGAGGGGTCAGACAGCAGAGGAGGGGTTTAGGAGGAGGAGCCTAGTCAGAATGGGTGGGGTTCAGGAGAAGCCTGGTCAGATTGGGTGGGGTCGGAGAGGTATACGAGGGGCCTGGGCAGAATGGGAGGGGTCAGACAGCAGAGGAGGGATTTAGGAGGAGCCTAGTCAGATTGGGTGGGGTCAGAGAGGAGGAGGAGCCTAGTCAGATTGGGTGGGGTCAGAGAGCAGAGGGATAGGAGGGGCCTGGGCAGAATGGGAGGGGTCAGACAGCAGAGGAGGGGTTTAGGAGGAGGAGCCTAGTCAGAATGGGTGGGGTTCAGGAGAAGCCTGGTCAGGTTGGTTCGGAGAGGTATACGAGGGGCCTGGGCAGAATGGGAGGGGACAGCAGAGGAGGGATTTAGGAGGAGCCTAGTCAGATTGGGTGGGGTCAGAGAGGAGGAGGACCCTAGTCAGATTGGGTGGGGTCGGAGAGGTATACGAGGGGACTGGGCAGAATGGGAGGGGTCAGAGAGCAGAGGGATAGGAGGGGTCTGGGCAGAATGGGAGGGGTCAGACAGCAGAGGAGGGATTTAGGAGGAGCCTAGTCAGATTGGGTGGGGTCAGAGAGGAGGAGGAGCCTAGTCAGATTGGGTGGGGTCAGAGAGCAGAGGGATAGGAGGGGCCTGGGCAGAATGGGAGGGGACAGCAGAGGAGGGGTTTAGGAGGAGGAGCCTAGTCAGAATGGGTGGGGTTCAGGAGAAGCCTGGTCAGATTGGGTTGGTTCGGAGAGGTATACGAGGGGCCTGGGCAGAATGGGAGGGGTCAGACAGCAGAGTAGGGGTTTAGGAGGAGGAGCCTAGTCAGAATGGGTGGGGTCAGAGAGGAGGAGGAGCCTAGTCAGATTGGCTGGGGTCAGAGAGCAGAGGGATAGGAGGGGCCTGGGCAGAATGGGAGGGGTCAGACAGCAGAGGAGGGATTTAGGAGGAGCCTAGTCAGATTGGGTGGGGTCAGAGAGGAGGAGGAGCCTAGTCAGAATGGGTGGGGTTCAGGAGAAGCCTGGTCAGATTGGGTTGGTTCGGAGAGGTATACGAGGGGCCTGGGCAGAATGGGAGGGGTCAGACAGCAGAGGAGGGATTTAGGAGGAACCTAGTCAGATTGGGTGGGGTCAGAGAGGAGGAGGAGCCTAGTCAGATTGGGTGGGGTCAGAGAGCAGAGGGATAGGAGGGGCCTGGGCAGAATGGGAGGGGTCAGACAGCAGAGGAGGGGTTTAGGAGGAGGAGCCTAGTCAGAATGGGTGGGGTCAGAGAGGAGGAGGAGCCTAGTCAGATTGGGTGGGGTCAGAGAGCAGAGGGATAGGAGGGGCCTGGGCAGAATGGGAGGGGTCAGACAGCAGAGGAGGGGTTTAGGAGGAGGAGCCTAGTCAGAATGGGTGGGGTTCAGGAGAAGCCTGGTCAGATTGGGTGGGGTCGGAGAGGTATACGAGGGGCCTGGGCAGAATGGGAGGGGTCAGACAGCAGAGGAGGGATTTAGGAGGAGCCTAGTCAGATTGGGTGGGGTCAGAGAGGAGGAGGAGCCTAGTCAGATTGGGTGGGGTCAGAGAGCAGAGGGATAGGAGGGGCCTGGGCAGAATGGGAGGGGTCAGACAGCAGAGGAGGGGTTTAGGAGGAGGAGCCTAGTCAGAATGGGTGGGGTTCAGGAGAAGCCTGGTCAGGTTGGTTCGGAGAGGTATACGAGGGGCCTGGGCAGAATGGGAGGGGACAGCAGAGGAGGGATTTAGGAGGAGCCTAGTCAGATTGGGTGGGGTCAGAGAGGAGGAGGAGCCTAGTCAGATTGGGTGGGGTCGGAGAGGTATACGAGGGGACTGGGCAGAATGGGAGGGGTCAGAGAGCAGAGGGATAGGAGGGGCCTGGGCAGAATGGGAGGGGTCAGACAGCAGAGGAGGGATTTAGGAGGAGCCTAGTCAGATTGGGTGGGGTCAGAGAGGAGGAGGAGCCTAGTCAGATTGGGTGGGGTCAGAGAGCAGAGGGATAGGAGGGGCCTGGGCAGAATGGGAGGGGTCAGACAGCAGAGGAGGGGTTTAGGAGGAGGAGCCTAGTCAGAATGGGTGGGGTTCAGGAGAAGCCTGGTCAGGTTGGTTCGGAGAGGTATACGAGGGGCCTGGGCAGAATGGGAGGGGTCAGACAGCAGAGTAGGGGTTTAGGAGGAGGAGCCTAGTCAGAATGGGTGGGGTCAGAGAGGAGGAGGAGCCTAGTCAGATTGGCTGGGGTCAGAGAGCAGAGGGATAGGAGGGGCCTGGGCAGAATGGGAGGGGTCAGACAGCAGAGGAGGGGTTTAGGAGGAGGAGCCTAGTCAGATTGGGTGGGGTCAGAGAGGAGGAGGAGCCTAGTCAGAATGGGTGGGGTTCAGGAGAAGCCTGGTCAGATTGGGTTGGTTCGGAGAGATATACGAGGGGCCTGGGCAGAATGGGCGGGGTCAGACAGCAGAGGAGGGATTTAGGAGGAGCCTAGTCAGATTGGGTGGGGTCAGAGAGGAGGAGGAGCCTAGTCAGATTGGGTGGGGTCAGAGAGCAGAGGGATAGGAGGGGCCTGGGCAGAATGGGAGGGGTCAGACAGCAGAGGAGGGGTTTAGGAGGAGGAGCCTAGTCAGAATGGGTGGGGTCAGAGAGGAGGAGGAGCCTAGTCAGATTGGGTGGGGTCAGAGAGCAGAGGGATAGGAGGGGCCTGGGCAGAATGGGAGGGGTCAGACAGCAGAGGAAGGGTTTAGGAGGAGGAGCCTAGTCAGATTGGGTGGGGTCAGAGAGGAGGAGGAGCCTAGTCAGATTGGGTGGGGTCAGAGAGCAGAGGGATAGGAGGGGCCTGGGCAGAATGGGAGGGGTCAGACAGCAGAGGAGGGGTTTAGGAGGAGGAGCCTAGTCAGAATGGGTGGGGTTCAGGAGGAGCCTGGTCAGATTGGGTGGGGTCGGAGAGGTATACGAGGGGCCTGGGCAGAATGGGAGGGGTCAGACAGCAGAGGAGGGATTTAGGAGGAGCCTAGTCAGATTGGGTGGGGTCAGAGAGGAGGAGGAGCCTAGTCAGATTGGGTGGGGTCAGAGAGCAGAGGGATAGGAGGGGCCTGGGCAGAATGGGAGGGGTCAGACAGCAGAGGAGGGGTTTAGGAGGAGGAGCCTAGTCAGGATGGGTGGGGTTCAGGAGGAGCCTGGTCAGATTGGGTGGGGTCGGAGAGGTATACGAGAGGCCTGGGCAGAATGGGAGGGGTCAGACAGCAGAGGAGGGATTTAGGAGGAGCCTAGTCAGATTGGGTGGGGTCAGAGAGGAGGAGGAGCCTAGTCAGATTGGGTGGGGTCAGAGAGCAGAGGGATAGGAGGGGCCTGGGCAGAATGGGAGGGGACAGCAGAGGAGGGGTTTAGGAGGAGGAGCCTAGTCAGAATGGGTGGGGTTCAGGAGAAGCCTGGTCAGATTGGGTTGGTTCGGAGAGGTATACGAGGGGACTGGGCAGAATGGGAGGGGTCAGAGAGCAGAGGGATAGGAGGGGCCTGGGCAGAATGGGAGGGGACAGCAGAGGAGGGGTTTAGGAGGAGGAGCCTAGTCAGAATGGGTGGGGTTCAGGAGAAGCCTGGTCAGATTGGGTTGGTTCGGAGAGGTATACGAGGGGCCTGGGCAGAATGGGAGGGGTCAGACAGCAGAGGAGGGGTTTAGGAGGAGGAGCCTAGTCAGAATGGGTGGGGTTCAGGAGGAGCCTGGTCAGATTGGGTGGGGTCGGAGAGGTATACGAGGGGACTGGGCAGAATGGGAGGGGTCAGAGAGCAGAGGGATAGGAGGGGCCTGGGCAGAATGGGAGGGGTCAGACAGCAGAGGAGGGGTTTAGGAGGAGGAGCCTAGTCAGAATGGGTGGGGTCAGAGAGGAGGAGGAGCCTAGTCAGATTGGGTGGGGTCAGAGAGCAGAGGGATAGGAGGGGCCTGGGCAGAATGGGAGGGGTCAGACAGCAGAGGAGGGGTTTAGGAGGAGCAGCCTAGTCAGGATGGGTGGGGTTCAGGAGGAGCCTGGTCAGATTGGGTGGGGTCGGAGAGGCCTGGGCAGAATGGGAGGGGTCAGACAGCAGAGGAGGGATTTAGGAGGAGCCTAGTCAGATTGGGTGGGGTCAGAGAGGAGGAGGAGCCTAGTCAGATTGGGTGGGGTCAGAGAGCAGAGGGATAGGAGGGGCCTGGGCAGAATGGGAGGGGTCAGACAGCAGAGGAGGGGTTTAGGAGGAGGAGCCTAGTCAGAATGGGTGGGGTCAGAGAGGAGGAGGAGCCTAGTCAGATTGGGTGGGGTCAGAGAGTAGAGGGATAGGAGGGGCCTGGGCAGAATGGGAGGGGTCAGACAGCAGAGGAGGGGTTTAGGAGGAGGAGCCTAGTCAGAATGGGTGGGGTCAGAGAGGAGGAGGAGCCTAGTCAGATTGGCTGGGGTCAGAGAGCAGAGGGATAGGAGGGGCCTGGGCAGAATGGGAGGGGTCAGACAGCAGAGGAGGGATTTAGGAGGAGCCTAGTCAGATTGGGTGGGGTCAGAGAGGAGGAGGAGCCTAGTCAGATTGGGTGGGGTCGGAGAGGTATACGAGGGGACTGGGCAGAATGGGAGGGGTCAGAGAGCAGAGGGATAGGAGGGGCCTGGGCAGAATGGGAGGGGTCAGACAGCAGAGGAGGGATTTAGGAGGAGCCTAGTCAGATTGGGTGGGGTCAGAGAGGAGGAGGAGCCTAGTCAGATTGGGTGGGGTCAGAGAGCAGAGGGATAGGAGGGGCCTGGGCAGAATGGGAGGGGTCAGACAGCAGAGGAGGGATTTAGGAGGAGCCTAGTCAGATTGGGTGGGGTCAGAGAGGAGGAGGAGCCTAGTCAGATTGGGTGGGGTCGGAGAGGTATACGAGGGGACTGGGCAGAATGGGAGGGGTCAGAGAGCAGAGGGATAGGAGGGGCCTGGGCAGAATGGGAGGGGTCAGACAGCAGAGGAGGGATTTAGGAGGAGCCTAGTCAGATTGGGTGGGGTCAGAGAGCAGAGGGATAGGAGGGGCCTGGGCAGAATGGGAGGGGTCAGACAGCAGAGGAGGGGTTTAGGAGGAGGAGCCTAGTCAGAATGGGTGGGGTTCAGGAGAAGCCTGGTCAGGTTGGTTCGGAGAGGTATACGAGGGGCCTGGGCAGAATGGGAGGGGACAGCAGAGGAGGGGTTTAGGAGGAGGAGCCTAGTCAGATTGGGTGGGGTCAGGGAGGAGGAGCCTAGTCAGATTGGGTGGGGTCAGAGAGCAGAGGGATAGGAGGGGCCTGGGCAGAATGGGAGGGGTCAGACAGCAGAGGAGGGGTTTAGGAGGAGGAGCCTAGTCAGAATGGGTGGGGTTCAGGAGGAGCCTGGTCAGATTGGGTGGGGTCGGAGAGGTATACGAGGGGACTGGGCAGAATGGGAGGGGTCAGAGAGGAGGGGTATAGGAGGAGCCTAGTCAGATTGGGTGGGGTCAGAGAGGAGGAGGAGCCTAGTCAGATTGGGTGGGGTCAGAGAGCAGAGGGATAGGAGGGGCCTGGGCAGAATGGGAGGGGTCAGACAGCAGAGGAGGGATTTAGGAGGAGCCTAGTCAGATTGGGTGGGGTCAGAGAGGAGGAGGAGCCTAGTCAGATTGGGTGGGGTCGGAGAGGTATACGAGGGGACTGGGCAGAATGGGAGGGGTCAGAGAGCAGAGGGATAGGAGGGGCCTGGGCAGAATGGGAGGGGTCAGACAGCAGAGGAGGGATTTAGGAGGAGCCTAGTCAGATTGGGTGGGGTCAGAGAGGAGGAGGAGCCTAGTCAGATTGGGTGGGGTCAGAGAGCAGAGGGATAGGAGGGGCCTGGGCAGAATGGGAGGGGTCAGACAGCAGAGGAGGGATTTAGGAGGAGCCTAGTCAGATTGGGTGGGGTCAGAGAGGAGGAGGAGCCTAGTCAGATTGGGTGGGGTCGGAGAGGTATACGAGGGGACTGGGCAGAATGGGAGGGGTCAGAGAGCAGAGGGATAGGAGGGGCCTGGGCAGAATGGGAGGGGTCAGACAGCAGAGGAGGGATTTAGGAGGAGCCTAGTCAGATTGGGTGGGGTCAGAGAGCAGAGGGATAGGAGGGGCCTGGGCAGAATGGGAGGGGTCAGACAGCAGAGGAGGGGTTTAGGAGGAGGAGCCTAGTCAGAATGGGTGGGGTTCAGGAGAAGCCTGGTCAGGTTGGTTCGGAGAGGTATACGAGGGGCCTGGGCAGAATGGGAGGGGACAGCAGAGGAGGGGTTTAGGAGGAGGAGCCTAGTCAGATTGGGTGGGGTCAGGGAGGAGGAGCCTAGTCAGATTGGGTGGGGTCAGAGAGCAGAGGGATAGGAGGGGCCTGGGCAGAATGGGAGGGGTCAGACAGCAGAGGAGGGGTTTAGGAGGAGGAGCCTAGTCAGAATGGGTGGGGTTCAGGAGGAGCCTGGTCAGATTGGGTGGGGTCGGAGAGGTATACGAGGGGACTGGGCAGAATGGGAGGGGTCAGAGAGGAGGGGTATAGGAGGAGCCTAGTCAGATTGGGTGGGGTCAGAGAGGAGGAGGAGCCTAGTCAGATTGGGTGGGGTCAGAGAGCAGAGGGATAGGAGGGGCCTGGGCAGAATGGGAGGGGTCAGACAGCAGAGGAGGGGTTTAGGAGGAGGAGCCTAGTCAGAATGGGTGGGGTTCAGGAGGAGCCTGGTCAGATTGGGTGGGGTCGGAGAGGTATACGAGGGGCCTGGGCAGAATGGGAGGGGTCAGACAGCAGAGGAGGGATTTAGGAGGAGCCTAGTCAGATTGGGTGGGGTCAGAGAGGAGGAGGAGCCTAGTCAGATTGGGTGGGGTCAGAGAGCAGAGGGATAGGAGGGGCCTGGGCAGAATGGGAGGGGTCAGACAGCAGAGGAGGGGTTTAGGAGGAGGAGCCTAGTCAGAATGGGTGGGGTTCAGGAGAAGCCTGGTCAGGTTGGTTCGGAGAGGTATACGAGGGGCCTGGGCAGAATGGGAGGGGACAGCAGAGGAGGGATTTAGGAGGAGCCTAGTCAGATTGGGTGGGGTCAGAGAGGAGGAGGAGCCTAGTCAGATTGGGTGGGGTCGGAGAGGTATACGAGGGGACTGGGCAGAATGGAAGGGGTCAGAGAGCAGAGGGATAGGAGGGGCCTGGGCAGAATGGGAGGGGTCAGACAGCAGAGGAGGGATTTAGGAGGAGCCTAGTCAGATTGGGTGGGGTCAGAGAGGAGGAGGAGCCTAGTCAGATTGGGTGGGGTCAGAGAGCAGAGGGATAGGAGGGGCCTGGGCAGAATGGGAGGGGTCAGACAGCAGAGGAGGGGTTTAGGAGGAGGAGCCTAGTCAGAATGGGTGGGGTTCAGGAGAAGCCTGGTCAGGTTGGTTCGGAGAGGTATACGAGGGGCCTGGGCAGAATGGGAGGGGTCAGACAGCAGAGGAGGGGTTTAGGAGGAGGAGCCTAGTCAGAATGGGTGGGGTCAGAGAGGAGGAGGAGCCTAGTCAGATTGGGTGGGGTCAGAGAGCAGAGGGATAGGAGGGGCCTGGGCAGAATGGGAGGGGACAGCAGAGGAGGGGTTTAGGAGGAGGAGCCTAGTCAGAATGGGTGGGGTTCAGGAGAAGCCTGGTCAGATTGGGTTGGTTCGGAGAGGTATACGAGGGGCCTGGGCAGAATGGGAGGGGTCAGACAGCAGAGTAGGGGTTTAGGAGGAGGAGCCTAGTCAGAATGGGTGGGGTCAGAGAGGAGGAGGAGCCTAGTCAGATTGGCTGGGGTCAGAGAGCAGAGGGATAGGAGGGGCCTGGGCAGAATGGGAGGGGTCAGACAGCAGAGGAGGGGTTTAGGAGGAGGAGCCTAGTCAGATTGGGTGGGGTCAGAGAGGAGGAGGAGCCTAGTCAGAATGGGTGGGGTTCAGGAGAAGCCTGGTCAGATTGGGTTGGTTCGGAGAGATATACGAGGGGCCTGGGCAGAATGGGCGGGGTCAGACAGCAGAGGAGGGATTTAGGAGGAGCCTAGTCAGATTGGGTGGGGTCAGAGAGGAGGAGGAGCCTAGTCAGATTGGGTGGGGTCAGAGAGCAGAGGGATAGGAGGGGCCTGGGCAGAATGGGAGGGGTCAGACAGCAGAGGAGGGGTTTAGGAGGAGGAGCCTAGTCAGAATGGGTGGGGTCAGAGAGGAGGAGGAGCCTAGTCAGATTGGGTGGGGTCAGAGAGCAGAGGGATAGGAGGGGCCTGGGCAGAATGGGAGGGGTCAGACAGCAGAGGAAGGGTTTAGGAGGAGGAGCCTAGTCAGATTGGGTGGGGTCAGAGAGGAGGAGGAGCCTAGTCAGATTGGGTGGGGTCAGAGAGCAGAGGGATAGGAGGGGCCTGGGCAGAATGGGAGGGGTCAGACAGCAGAGGAGGGGTTTAGGAGGAGGAGCCTAGTCAGAATGGGTGGGGTTCAGGAGGAGCCTGGTCAGATTGGGTGGGGTCGGAGAGGTATACGAGGGGCCTGGGCAGAATGGGAGGGGTCAGACAGCAGAGGAGGGATTTAGGAGGAGCCTAGTCAGATTGGGTGGGGTCAGAGAGGAGGAGGAGCCTAGTCAGATTGGGTGGGGTCAGAGAGCAGAGGGATAGGAGGGGCCTGGGCAGAATGGGAGGGGTCAGACAGCAGAGGAGGGGTTTAGGAGGAGGAGCCTAGTCAGGATGGGTGGGGTTCAGGAGGAGCCTGGTCAGATTGGGTGGGGTCGGAGAGGTATACGAGAGGCCTGGGCAGAATGGGAGGGGTCAGACAGCAGAGGAGGGATTTAGGAGGAGCCTAGTCAGATTGGGTGGGGTCAGAGAGGAGGAGGAGCCTAGTCAGATTGGGTGGGGTCAGAGAGCAGAGGGATAGGAGGGGCCTGGGCAGAATGGGAGGGGACAGCAGAGGAGGGGTTTAGGAGGAGGAGCCTAGTCAGAATGGGTGGGGTTCAGGAGAAGCCTGGTCAGATTGGGTTGGTTCGGAGAGGTATACGAGGGGACTGGGCAGAATGGGAGGGGTCAGAGAGCAGAGGGATAGGAGGGGCCTGGGCAGAATGGGAGGGGACAGCAGAGGAGGGGTTTAGGAGGAGGAGCCTAGTCAGAATGGGTGGGGTTCAGGAGAAGCCTGGTCAGATTGGGTTGGTTCGGAGAGGTATACGAGGGGCCTGGGCAGAATGGGAGGGGTCAGACAGCAGAGGAGGGGTTTAGGAGGAGGAGCCTAGTCAGAATGGGTGGGGTTCAGGAGGAGCCTGGTCAGATTGGGTGGGGTCGGAGAGGTATACGAGGGGACTGGGCAGAATGGGAGGGGTCAGAGAGCAGAGGGATAGGAGGGGCCTGGGCAGAATGGGAGGGGTCAGACAGCAGAGGAGGGGTTTAGGAGGAGGAGCCTAGTCAGAATGGGTGGGGTCAGAGAGGAGGAGGAGCCTAGTCAGATTGGGTGGGGTCAGAGAGCAGAGGGATAGGAGGGGCCTGGGCAGAATGGGAGGGGTCAGACAGCAGAGGAGGGGTTTAGGAGGAGCAGCCTAGTCAGGATGGGTGGGGTTCAGGAGGAGCCTGGTCAGATTGGGTGGGGTCGGAGAGGCCTGGGCAGAATGGGAGGGGTCAGACAGCAGAGGAGGGATTTAGGAGGAGCCTAGTCAGATTGGGTGGGGTCAGAGAGGAGGAGGAGCCTAGTCAGATTGGGTGGGGTCAGAGAGCAGAGGGATAGGAGGGGCCTGGGCAGAATGGGAGGGGTCAGACAGCAGAGGAGGGGTTTAGGAGGAGGAGCCTAGTCAGAATGGGTGGGGTCAGAGAGGAGGAGGAGCCTAGTCAGATTGGGTGGGGTCAGAGAGTAGAGGGATAGGAGGGGCCTGGGCAGAATGGGAGGGGTCAGACAGCAGAGGAGGGGTTTAGGAGGAGGAGCCTAGTCAGAATGGGTGGGGTCAGAGAGGAGGAGGAGCCTAGTCAGATTGGCTGGGGTCAGAGAGCAGAGGGATAGGAGGGGCCTGGGCAGAATGGGAGGGGTCAGACAGCAGAGGAGGGATTTAGGAGGAGCCTAGTCAGATTGGGTGGGGTCAGAGAGGAGGAGGAGCCTAGTCAGATTGGGTGGGGTCGGAGAGGTATACGAGGGGACTGGGCAGAATGGGAGGGGACAGCAGAGGAGGGGTTTAGGAGGAGGAGCCTAGTCAGATTGGGTGGGGTCAGAGAGGAGGAGGAGCCTAGTCAGATTGGGTGGGGTCAGAGAGCAGAGGGATAGGAGGGGCCTGGGCAGAATGGGAGGGGTCAGACAGCAGAGGAGGGGTTTAGGAGGAGGAGCCTAGTCAGAATGGGTGGGGTTCAGGAGGAGCCTGGTCAGATTGGGTGGGGTCGGAGAGGTATACGAGGGGACTGGGCAGAATGGGAGGGGTCAGAGAGGAGGGGTATAGGAGGAGCCTAGTCAGATTGGGTGGGGTCAGAGAGGAGGAGGAGCCTAGTCAGATTGGGTGGGGTCAGAGAGCAGAGGGATAGGAGGGGCCTGGGCAGAATGGGAGGGGTCAGACAGCAGAGGAGGGGTTTAGGAGGAGGAGCCTAGTCAGAATGGGTGGGGTTCAGGAGGAGCCTGGTCAGATTGGGTGGGGTCGGAGAGGTATACGAGGGGCCTGGGCAGAATGGGAGGGGTCAGACAGCAGAGGAGGGATTTAGGAGGAGCCTAGTCAGATTGGGTGGGGTCAGAGAGGAGGAGGAGCCTAGTCAGATTGGGTGGGGTCAGAGAGCAGAGGGATAGGAGGGGCCTGGGCAGAATGGGAGGGGTCAGACAGCAGAGGAGGGGTTTAGGAGGAGGAGCCTAGTCAGAATGGGTGGGGTTCAGGAGAAGCCTGGTCAGGTTGGTTCGGAGAGGTATACGAGGGGCCTGGGCAGAATGGGAGGGGACAGCAGAGGAGGGATTTAGGAGGAGCCTAGTCAGATTGGGTGGGGTCAGAGAGGAGGAGGAGCCTAGTCAGATTGGGTGGGGTCGGAGAGGTATACGAGGGGACTGGGCAGAATGGGAGGGGTCAGAGAGCAGAGGGATAGGAGGGGCCTGGGCAGAATGGGAGGGGTCAGACAGCAGAGGAGGGATTTAGGAGGAGCCTAGTCAGATTGGGTGGGGTCAGAGAGGAGGAGGAGCCTAGTCAGATTGGGTGGGGTCAGAGAGCAGAGGGATAGGAGGGGCCTGGGCAGAATGGGAGGGGTCAGACAGCAGAGGAGGGGTTTAGGAGGAGGAGCCTAGTCAGAATGGGTGGGGTTCAGGAGAAGCCTGGTCAGGTTGGTTCGGAGAGGTATACGAGGGGCCTGGGCAGAATGGGAGGGGTCAGACAGCAGAGGAGGGGTTTAGGAGGAGGAGCCTAGTCAGAATGGGTGGGGTCAGAGAGGAGGAGGAGCCTAGTCAGATTGGGTGGGGTCAGAGAGCAGAGGGATAGGAGGGGCCTGGGCAGAATGGGAGGGGACAGCAGAGGAGGGGTTTAGGAGGAGGAGCCTAGTCAGAATGGGTGGGGTTCAGGAGAAGCCTGGTCAGATTGGGTTGGTTCGGAGAGGTATACGAGGGGCCTGGGCAGAATGGGAGGGGTCAGACAGCAGAGTAGGGGTTTAGGAGGAGGAGCCTAGTCAGAATGGGTGGGGTCAGAGAGGAGGAGGAGCCTAGTCAGATTGGCTGGGGTCAGAGAGCAGAGGGATAGGAGGGGCCTGGGCAGAATGGGAGGGGTCAGACAGCAGAGGAGGGGTTTAGGAGGAGGAGCCTAGTCAGATTGGGTGGGGTCAGAGAGGAGGAGGAGCCTAGTCAGAATGGGTGGGGTTCAGGAGAAGCCTGGTCAGATTGGGTTGGTTCGGAGAGATATACGAGGGGCCTGGGCAGAATGGGCGGGGTCAGACAGCAGAGGAGGGATTTAGGAGGAGCCTAGTCAGATTGGGTGGGGTCAGAGAGGAGGAGGAGCCTAGTCAGATTGGGTGGGGTCAGAGAGCAGAGGGATAGGAGGGGCCTGGGCAGAATGGGAGGGGTCAGACAGCAGAGGAGGGGTTTAGGAGGAGGAGCCTAGTCAGAATGGGTGGGGTCAGAGAGGAGGAGGAGCCTAGTCAGATTGGGTGGGGTCAGAGAGCAGAGGGATAGGAGGGGCCTGGGCAGAATGGGAGGGGTCAGACAGCAGAGGAAGGGTTTAGGAGGAGGAGCCTAGTCAGATTGGGTGGGGTCAGAGAGGAGGAGGAGCCTAGTCAGATTGGGTGGGGTCAGAGAGCAGAGGGATAGGAGGGGCCTGGGCAGAATGGGAGGGGTCAGACAGCAGAGGAGGGGTTTAGGAGGAGGAGCCTAGTCAGAATGGGTGGGGTTCAGGAGGAGCCTGGTCAGATTGGGTGGGGTCGGAGAGGTATACGAGGGGCCTGGGCAGAATGGGAGGGGTCAGACAGCAGAGGAGGGATTTAGGAGGAGCCTAGTCAGATTGGGTGGGGTCAGAGAGGAGGAGGAGCCTAGTCAGATTGGGTGGGGTCAGAGAGCAGAGGGATAGGAGGGGCCTGGGCAGAATGGGAGGGGTCAGACAGCAGAGGAGGGGTTTAGGAGGAGGAGCCTAGTCAGGATGGGTGGGGTTCAGGAGGAGCCTGGTCAGATTGGGTGGGGTCGGAGAGGTATACGAGAGGCCTGGGCAGAATGGGAGGGGTCAGACAGCAGAGGAGGGATTTAGGAGGAGCCTAGTCAGATTGGGTGGGGTCAGAGAGGAGGAGGAGCCTAGTCAGATTGGGTGGGGTCAGAGAGCAGAGGGATAGGAGGGGCCTGGGCAGAATGGGAGGGGACAGCAGAGGAGGGGTTTAGGAGGAGGAGCCTAGTCAGAATGGGTGGGGTTCAGGAGAAGCCTGGTCAGATTGGGTTGGTTCGGAGAGGTATACGAGGGGACTGGGCAGAATGGGAGGGGTCAGAGAGCAGAGGGATAGGAGGGGCCTGGGCAGAATGGGAGGGGACAGCAGAGGAGGGGTTTAGGAGGAGGAGCCTAGTCAGAATGGGTGGGGTTCAGGAGAAGCCTGGTCAGATTGGGTTGGTTCGGAGAGGTATACGAGGGGCCTGGGCAGAATGGGAGGGGTCAGACAGCAGAGGAGGGGTTTAGGAGGAGGAGCCTAGTCAGAATGGGTGGGGTTCAGGAGGAGCCTGGTCAGATTGGGTGGGGTCGGAGAGGTATACGAGGGGACTGGGCAGAATGGGAGGGGTCAGAGAGCAGAGGGATAGGAGGGGCCTGGGCAGAATGGGAGGGGTCAGACAGCAGAGGAGGGGTTTAGGAGGAGGAGCCTAGTCAGAATGGGTGGGGTCAGAGAGGAGGAGGAGCCTAGTCAGATTGGGTGGGGTCAGAGAGCAGAGGGATAGGAGGGGCCTGGGCAGAATGGGAGGGGTCAGACAGCAGAGGAGGGGTTTAGGAGGAGCAGCCTAGTCAGGATGGGTGGGGTTCAGGAGGAGCCTGGTCAGATTGGGTGGGGTCGGAGAGGCCTGGGCAGAATGGGAGGGGTCAGACAGCAGAGGAGGGATTTAGGAGGAGCCTAGTCAGATTGGGTGGGGTCAGAGAGGAGGAGGAGCCTAGTCAGATTGGGTGGGGTCAGAGAGCAGAGGGATAGGAGGGGCCTGGGCAGAATGGGAGGGGTCAGACAGCAGAGGAGGGGTTTAGGAGGAGGAGCCTAGTCAGAATGGGTGGGGTCAGAGAGGAGGAGGAGCCTAGTCAGATTGGGTGGGGTCAGAGAGTAGAGGGATAGGAGGGGCCTGGGCAGAATGGGAGGGGTCAGACAGCAGAGGAGGGGTTTAGGAGGAGGAGCCTAGTCAGAATGGGTGGGGTCAGAGAGGAGGAGGAGCCTAGTCAGATTGGCTGGGGTCAGAGAGCAGAGGGATAGGAGGGGCCTGGGCAGAATGGGAGGGGTCAGACAGCAGAGGAGGGATTTAGGAGGAGCCTAGTCAGATTGGGTGGGGTCAGAGAGGAGGAGGAGCCTAGTCAGATTGGGTGGGGTCGGAGAGGTATACGAGGGGACTGGGCAGAATGGGAGGGGTCAGAGAGCAGAGGGATAGGAGGGGCCTGGGCAGAATGGGAGGGGTCAGACAGCAGAGGAGGGATTTAGGAGGAGCCTAGTCAGATTGGGTGGGGTCAGAGAGGAGGAGGAGCCTAGTCAGATTGGGTGGGGTCAGAGAGCAGAGGGATAGGAGGGGCCTGGGCAGAATGGGAGGGGTCAGACAGCAGAGGAGGGATTTAGGAGGAGCCTAGTCAGATTGGGTGGGGTCAGAGAGGAGGAGGAGCCTAGTCAGATTGGGTGGGGTCGGAGAGGTATACGAGGGGACTGGGCAGAATGGGAGGGGTCAGAGAGCAGAGGGATAGGAGGGGCCTGGGCAGAATGGGAGGGGTCAGACAGCAGAGGAGGGATTTAGGAGGAGCCTAGTCAGATTGGGTGGGGTCAGAGAGCAGAGGGATAGGAGGGGCCTGGGCAGAATGGGAGGGGTCAGACAGCAGAGGAGGGGTTTAGGAGGAGGAGCCTAGTCAGAATGGGTGGGGTTCAGGAGAAGCCTGGTCAGGTTGGTTCGGAGAGGTATACGAGGGGCCTGGGCAGAATGGGAGGGGACAGCAGAGGAGGGGTTTAGGAGGAGGAGCCTAGTCAGATTGGGTGGGGTCAGGGAGGAGGAGCCTAGTCAGATTGGGTGGGGTCAGAGAGCAGAGGGATAGGAGGGGCCTGGGCAGAATGGGAGGGGTCAGACAGCAGAGGAGGGGTTTAGGAGGAGGAGCCTAGTCAGAATGGGTGGGGTTCAGGAGGAGCCTGGTCAGATTGGGTGGGGTCGGAGAGGTATACGAGGGGACTGGGCAGAATGGGAGGGGTCAGAGAGGAGGGGTATAGGAGGAGCCTAGTCAGATTGGGTGGGGTCAGAGAGGAGGAGGAGCCTAGTCAGATTGGGTGGGGTCAGAGAGCAGAGGGATAGGAGGGGCCTGGGCAGAATGGGAGGGGTCAGACAGCAGAGGAGGGATTTAGGAGGAGCCTAGTCAGATTGGGTGGGGTCAGAGAGGAGGAGGAGCCTAGTCAGATTGGGTGGGGTCGGAGAGGTATACGAGGGGACTGGGCAGAATGGGAGGGGTCAGAGAGCAGAGGGATAGGAGGGGCCTGGGCAGAATGGGAGGGGTCAGACAGCAGAGGAGGGATTTAGGAGGAGCCTAGTCAGATTGGGTGGGGTCAGAGAGGAGGAGGAGCCTAGTCAGATTGGGTGGGGTCAGAGAGCAGAGGGATAGGAGGGGCCTGGGCAGAATGGGAGGGGTCAGACAGCAGAGGAGGGATTTAGGAGGAGCCTAGTCAGATTGGGTGGGGTCAGAGAGGAGGAGGAGCCTAGTCAGATTGGGTGGGGTCGGAGAGGTATACGAGGGGACTGGGCAGAATGGGAGGGGTCAGAGAGCAGAGGGATAGGAGGGGCCTGGGCAGAATGGGAGGGGTCAGACAGCAGAGGAGGGATTTAGGAGGAGCCTAGTCAGATTGGGTGGGGTCAGAGAGCAGAGGGATAGGAGGGGCCTGGGCAGAATGGGAGGGGTCAGACAGCAGAGGAGGGGTTTAGGAGGAGGAGCCTAGTCAGAATGGGTGGGGTTCAGGAGAAGCCTGGTCAGGTTGGTTCGGAGAGGTATACGAGGGGCCTGGGCAGAATGGGAGGGGACAGCAGAGGAGGGGTTTAGGAGGAGGAGCCTAGTCAGATTGGGTGGGGTCAGGGAGGAGGAGCCTAGTCAGATTGGGTGGGGTCAGAGAGCAGAGGGATAGGAGGGGCCTGGGCAGAATGGGAGGGGTCAGACAGCAGAGGAGGGGTTTAGGAGGAGGAGCCTAGTCAGAATGGGTGGGGTTCAGGAGGAGCCTGGTCAGATTGGGTGGGGTCGGAGAGGTATACGAGGGGACTGGGCAGAATGGGAGGGGTCAGAGAGGAGGGGTATAGGAGGAGCCTAGTCAGATTGGGTGGGGTCAGAGAGGAGGAGGAGCCTAGTCAGATTGGGTGGGGTCAGAGAGCAGAGGGATAGGAGGGGCCTGGGCAGAATGGGAGGGGTCAGACAGCAGAGGAGGGGTTTAGGAGGAGGAGCCTAGTCAGAATGGGTGGGGTTCAGGAGGAGCCTGGTCAGATTGGGTGGGGTCGGAGAGGTATACGAGGGGCCTGGGCAGAATGGGAGGGGTCAGACAGCAGAGGAGGGATTTAGGAGGAGCCTAGTCAGATTGGGTGGGGTCAGAGAGGAGGAGGAGCCTAGTCAGATTGGGTGGGGTCAGAGAGCAGAGGGATAGGAGGGGCCTGGGCAGAATGGGAGGGGTCAGACAGCAGAGGAGGGGTTTAGGAGGAGGAGCCTAGTCAGAATGGGTGGGGTTCAGGAGAAGCCTGGTCAGGTTGGTTCGGAGAGGTATACGAGGGGCCTGGGCAGAATGGGAGGGGACAGCAGAGGAGGGATTTAGGAGGAGCCTAGTCAGATTGGGTGGGGTCAGAGAGGAGGAGGAGCCTAGTCAGATTGGGTGGGGTCGGAGAGGTATACGAGGGGACTGGGCAGAATGGGAGGGGTCAGAGAGCAGAGGGATAGGAGGGGCCTGGGCAGAATGGGAGGGGTCAGACAGCAGAGGAGGGATTTAGGAGGAGCCTAGTCAGATTGGGTGGGGTCAGAGAGGAGGAGGAGCCTAGTCAGATTGGGTGGGGTCAGAGAGCAGAGGGATAGGAGGGGCCTGGGCAGAATGGGAGGGGTCAGACAGCAGAGGAGGGGTTTAGGAGGAGGAGCCTAGTCAGAATGGGTGGGGTTCAGGAGAAGCCTGGTCAGGTTGGTTCGGAGAGGTATACGAGGGGCCTGGGCAGAATGGGAGGGGTCAGACAGCAGAGGAGGGGTTTAGGAGGAGGAGCCTAGTCAGAATGGGTGGGGTCAGAGAGGAGGAGGAGCCTAGTCAGATTGGGTGGGGTCAGAGAGCAGAGGGATAGGAGGGGCCTGGGCAGAATGGGAGGGGACAGCAGAGGAGGGGTTTAGGAGGAGGAGCCTAGTCAGAATGGGTGGGGTTCAGGAGAAGCCTGGTCAGATTGGGTTGGTTCGGAGAGGTATACGAGGGGCCTGGGCAGAATGGGAGGGGTCAGACAGCAGAGTAGGGGTTTAGGAGGAGGAGCCTAGTCAGAATGGGTGGGGTCAGAGAGGAGGAGGAGCCTAGTCAGATTGGCTGGGGTCAGAGAGCAGAGGGATAGGAGGGGCCTGGGCAGAATGGGAGGGGTCAGACAGCAGAGGAGGGGTTTAGGAGGAGGAGCCTAGTCAGATTGGGTGGGGTCAGAGAGGAGGAGGAGCCTAGTCAGAATGGGTGGGGTTCAGGAGAAGCCTGGTCAGATTGGGTTGGTTCGGAGAGATATACGAGGGGCCTGGGCAGAATGGGCGGGGTCAGACAGCAGAGGAGGGATTTAGGAGGAGCCTAGTCAGATTGGGTGGGGTCAGAGAGGAGGAGGAGCCTAGTCAGATTGGGTGGGGTCAGAGAGCAGAGGGATAGGAGGGGCCTGGGCAGAATGGGAGGGGTCAGACAGCAGAGGAGGGGTTTAGGAGGAGGAGCCTAGTCAGAATGGGTGGGGTCAGAGAGGAGGAGGAGCCTAGTCAGATTGGGTGGGGTCAGAGAGCAGAGGGATAGGAGGGGCCTGGGCAGAATGGGAGGGGTCAGACAGCAGAGGAAGGGTTTAGGAGGAGGAGCCTAGTCAGATTGGGTGGGGTCAGAGAGGAGGAGGAGCCTAGTCAGATTGGGTGGGGTCAGAGAGCAGAGGGATAGGAGGGGCCTGGGCAGAATGGGAGGGGTCAGACAGCAGAGGAGGGGTTTAGGAGGAGGAGCCTAGTCAGAATGGGTGGGGTTCAGGAGGAGCCTGGTCAGATTGGGTGGGGTCGGAGAGGTATACGAGGGGCCTGGGCAGAATGGGAGGGGTCAGACAGCAGAGGAGGGATTTAGGAGGAGCCTAGTCAGATTGGGTGGGGTCAGAGAGGAGGAGGAGCCTAGTCAGATTGGGTGGGGTCAGAGAGCAGAGGGATAGGAGGGGCCTGGGCAGAATGGGAGGGGTCAGACAGCAGAGGAGGGGTTTAGGAGGAGGAGCCTAGTCAGGATGGGTGGGGTTCAGGAGGAGCCTGGTCAGATTGGGTGGGGTCGGAGAGGTATACGAGAGGCCTGGGCAGAATGGGAGGGGTCAGACAGCAGAGGAGGGATTTAGGAGGAGCCTAGTCAGATTGGGTGGGGTCAGAGAGGAGGAGGAGCCTAGTCAGATTGGGTGGGGTCAGAGAGCAGAGGGATAGGAGGGGCCTGGGCAGAATGGGAGGGGACAGCAGAGGAGGGGTTTAGGAGGAGGAGCCTAGTCAGAATGGGTGGGGTTCAGGAGAAGCCTGGTCAGATTGGGTTGGTTCGGAGAGGTATACGAGGGGACTGGGCAGAATGGGAGGGGTCAGAGAGCAGAGGGATAGGAGGGGCCTGGGCAGAATGGGAGGGGACAGCAGAGGAGGGGTTTAGGAGGAGGAGCCTAGTCAGAATGGGTGGGGTTCAGGAGAAGCCTGGTCAGATTGGGTTGGTTCGGAGAGGTATACGAGGGGCCTGGGCAGAATGGGAGGGGTCAGACAGCAGAGGAGGGGTTTAGGAGGAGGAGCCTAGTCAGAATGGGTGGGGTTCAGGAGGAGCCTGGTCAGATTGGGTGGGGTCGGAGAGGTATACGAGGGGACTGGGCAGAATGGGAGGGGTCAGAGAGCAGAGGGATAGGAGGGGCCTGGGCAGAATGGGAGGGGTCAGACAGCAGAGGAGGGGTTTAGGAGGAGGAGCCTAGTCAGAATGGGTGGGGTCAGAGAGGAGGAGGAGCCTAGTCAGATTGGCTGGGGTCAGAGAGCAGAGGGATAGGAGGGGCCTGGGCAGAATGGGAGGGGTCAGACAGCAGAGGAGGGGTTTAGGAGGAGGAGCCTAGTCAGAATGGGTGGGGTTCAGGAGAAGCCTGGTCAGGTTGGTTCGGAGAGGTATACGAGGGGCCTGGGCAGAATGGGAGGGGACAGCAGAGGAGGGATTTAGGAGGAGCCTAGTCAGATTGGGTGGGGTCAGAGAGGAGGAGGACCCTAGTCAGATTGGGTGGGGTCGGAGAGGTATACGAGGGGACTGGGCAGAATGGGAGGGGTCAGAGAGCAGAGGGATAGGAGGGGTCTGGGCAGAATGGGAGGGGTCAGACAGCAGAGGAGGGATTTAGGAGGAGCCTAGTCAGATTGGGTGGGGTCAGAGAGGAGGAGGAGCCTAGTCAGATTGGGTGGGGTCAGAGAGCAGAGGGATAGGAGGGGCCTGGGCAGAATGGGAGGGGACAGCAGAGGAGGGGTTTAGGAGGAGGAGCCTAGTCAGAATGGGTGGGGTTCAGGAGAAGCCTGGTCAGATTGGGTTGGTTCGGAGAGGTATACGAGGGGCCTGGGCAGAATGGGAGGGGTCAGACAGCAGAGTAGGGGTTTAGGAGGAGGAGCCTAGTCAGAATGGGTGGGGTCAGAGAGGAGGAGGAGCCTAGTCAGATTGGCTGGGGTCAGAGAGCAGAGGGATAGGAGGGGCCTGGGCAGAATGGGAGGGGTCAGACAGCAGAGGAGGGATTTAGGAGGAGCCTAGTCAGATTGGGTGGGGTCAGAGAGGAGGAGGAGCCTAGTCAGAATGGGTGGGGTTCAGGAGAAGCCTGGTCAGATTGGGTTGGTTCGGAGAGGTATACGAGGGGCCTGGGCAGAATGGGAGGGGTCAGACAGCAGAGGAGGGATTTAGGAGGAACCTAGTCAGATTGGGTGGGGTCAGAGAGGAGGAGGAGCCTAGTCAGATTGGGTGGGGTCAGAGAGCAGAGGGATAGGAGGGGCCTGGGCAGAATGGGAGGGGTCAGACAGCAGAGGAGGGGTTTAGGAGGAGGAGCCTAGTCAGAATGGGTGGGGTCAGAGAGGAGGAGGAGCCTAGTCAGATTGGGTGGGGTCAGAGAGCAGAGGGATAGGAGGGGCCTGGGCAGAATGGGAGGGGTCAGACAGCAGAGGAGGGGTTTAGGAGGAGGAGCCTAGTCAGAATGGGTGGGGTTCAGGAGAAGCCTGGTCAGATTGGGTGGGGTCGGAGAGGTATACGAGGGGCCTGGGCAGAATGGGAGGGGTCAGACAGCAGAGGAGGGATTTAGGAGGAGCCTAGTCAGATTGGGTGGGGTCAGAGAGGAGGAGGAGCCTAGTCAGATTGGGTGGGGTCAGAGAGCAGAGGGATAGGAGGGGCCTGGGCAGAATGGGAGGGGTCAGACAGCAGAGGAGGGGTTTAGGAGGAGGAGCCTAGTCAGAATGGGTGGGGTCAGAGAGGAGGAGGAGCCTAGTCAGATTGGGTGGGGTCAGAGAGCAGAGGGATAGGAGGGGCCTGGGCAGAATGGGAGGGGTCAGACAGCAGAGGAGGGGTTTAGGAGGAGGAGCCTAGTCAGAATGGGTGGGGTCAGAGAGGAGGAGGAGCCTAGTCAGATTGGGTGGGGTCAGAGAGCAGAGGGATAGGAGGGGGCTGGGCAGAATGGGAGGGGTCAGACAGCAGAGGAGGGGTTTAGGAGGAGGAGCCTAGTCAGAATGGGTGGGGTTCAGGAGAAGCCTGGTCAGATTGGGTTGGTTCGGAGAGGTATACGAGGGGCCTGGGCAGAATGGTAGGGGTCAGACAGCAGAGGAGGGATTTAGGAGGAGCCTAGTCAGATTGGGTGGGGTCAGAGAGGAGGAGGAGCCTAGTCAGATTGGGTGGGGTCAGAGAGCAGAGGGATAGGAGGGGCCTGGGCAGAATGGGAGGGGTCAGACAGCAGAGGAGGGGTTTAGGAGGAGGAGCCTAGTCAGAATGGGTGGGGTCAGAGAGGAGGAGGAGCCTAGTCAGATTGGGTGGGGTCAGAGAGCAGAGGGATAGGAGGGGCCTGGGCAGAATGGGAGGGGTCAGACAGCAGAGGAGGGGTTTAGGAGGAGGAGCCTAGTCAGATTGGGTGGGGTCAGAGAGGAGGAGGAGCCTAGTCAGATTGGGTGGGGTCAGAGAGCAGAGGGATAGGAGGGGCCTGGGCAGAATGGGAGGGGTCAGACAGCAGAGGAGGGGTTTAGGAGGAGGAGCCTAGTCAGAATGGGTGGGGTTCAGGAGGAGCCTGGTCAGATTGGGTGGGGTCGGAGAGGTATACGAGGGGCCTGGGCAGAATGGGAGGGGTCAGACAGCAGAGGTGGGATTTAGGAGGAGCCTAGTCAGATTGGGTGGGGTCAGAGAGGAGGAGGAGCCTAGTCAGATTGGGTGGGGTCAGAGAGCAGAGGGATAGGAGGGGCCTGGGCAGAATGGGAGGGGTCAGACAGCAGAGGAGGGGTTTAGGAGGAGCCTCGTCAGATTGGGTGGGGTCAGAGAGGATGGGTATAGGAGGAGCCTGAGCAGAATGGGTGGGGTCAGACAGCAGAGGAGGGTTTTGGAGGAGCCTGGTCAGATTGGGTGGGGTCGGAGAGGAGGGGTATAGGAGAAGCCTGCGCAGAATGGGTGGGGTCGGAGAGGAGGGGTTTAGGAGGAGCCTAGTCAGATTGGGCGGGGCCAGAGAGCAGAGGGATAGGAGGGGCCTGGGCAGAATGGGAGGGGTCAGACAGCAGAGGAGGGGTTTAGGAGGAGCCTAGTCAGATTGGGCGGGGTCAGAGAGCAGAGGGATAGGAGGGGCCTGGGCAGAATGGGAGGGGTCAGACAGCAGAGGAGGGGTTTAGGAGGAGCCTAGTCAGATTGGGCGAGAGCAGAGGGATAGGTGTAGGGTCTGAGGGACTATGAAGGGGTCATAGATGGAGGAGGATCCTGACTTATGGCGGGGAACTGCAAAAACTTTTTTTATGCACCCCCCCTATACTCTCTGATTTCTGTTGGGAGGGGGCAGTCAACATTTGGGGGAGCAGTATTAAATGGTGCTTGGGCGCAACGTGAAGGGCGATGAGGGGCACAGAATGGCATGGCTTCCAGGTACTTTTTGGGGGGGGCTACCATTAGTTTTTATTGCTCTGATCCTCCCTCATGGGGTGGACCCCAAATGGTTAGGGGCAACGGGGGAGGGGGGGCGGCAAAAAGCTGTTTGACAGTTTCTGTTACCAACAGGGGTGACCATACGATTCTGCTGCAGTTATGTGGTATTGAAAGGTACAACAAGGAGCATGTGGCTGTATTTTTGCAGGTGGGGTGCCCCAAAATTTTACTGCCAGCAGCAGCAGCCCCCCTCCTCCCCACCCTGCAGATTGGTATAGGTACCTTTACGACATTTCTGTTGATAACAGAGGCTATAGCGAATCGCGCTACGAAATCCTAGAGCACTAACATTTGCTAAATAAAGGTGGCATCGGAGCATACGAATGAGGCAGGGAGAGGCTACTGTTGGCAATTGGTTTGGTGGGTCATAGTGAATAACCTCGGCATGCAAATAGGCAGAAGTGTGAGGATTGGCAGTGTCTGTAGAGAATTTTGGCATGCTCTTCAGTTTATTTTTTCCTCCTTACGCTGGCTATGAACTACAGAGGAAAGGCCTGGACTTACTGTTGGGCAAAACATGTATTTATGATATTAAGAAGTGTAGTCTGGCTGTACTGAGAGGGGCTGTACAGTACGGTAAATGCCTGTAAATCCCTGAAATGTGCATCCAACTGTCACTTGAGATTGAACAGTGAACGAAGCAGCTGGGTTACTGGCTGAATGTAAATGGAAGGCACATAGGAAGTGTGTTTGTGGTCACTCAAATTATTGAAACCTGCTTGATGCACTACCAAAGCTGGGGTACCAGGAGGGAACATTTGAGGGGTATTGAGATGGTGGTGTCCAGAGGTCAAAATATGTTTCAGAGACACAGAAGTACTGCGGTCCTGGTCCCACATTGGGGGTAGTCAAAAGTCCCTGCTAAAGATTTCTGTCCAACTGTTACCACATTTTGTGCAGCCTGGCTCCCTCTGAAACGATTCCCCAGTGTTTTTCGATCCTACAGATGACTGTAGCAAACTTCCCAAATTTTTTCTTGGCCTCATACCCCCAGAGGAGTGCCTGACATTTGCCAGCCTAACGATACTCACGTTCTGGGAAAAACCTCACTAACCATGCATATTTATGCACCACACATGGCAAATCCTTACAATTGCAGAACATCATATCGCACTCGTCATCTTTGAGGTGCTGTACGTATTTGGATTTGAGGGAAATATTCATCCTTGCTTGCTCTCCCATCTGAAGTCTATGGTGCTGCTGTTCCTTTCTCACATGTCCCTTCAAAGAGACAAGTGACACACAGACTCAATCACTCAGCAAACATATTTGCTTTGACGCTTTCATCTTGCTGTTTACCTTCCAAATATTCCCCCTTCACCAAAAATACAGGCCAGCCATTTCTCATCCCCTCAGTCATCGCAGTCCTTCACTCCTTAGGCCCTGCAAGACCACCATGAACAAGATTCATGTCAGCAAGCAGAAAAAAAGCCTCAGTGTGCTCTTTTGTTCATACTGCTGCCCTCTAGTAACACTTCATGGCAACTGCAGCATAAGAATGGGTCTGAGAAGAGGGCTGTCCTATGCAAATAATGTCCTCCCATGCATACTTTCTT
This sequence comes from Lissotriton helveticus, assembly GCF_964261635.1. Taxonomy (NCBI): domain Eukaryota; kingdom Metazoa; phylum Chordata; class Amphibia; order Caudata; family Salamandridae; genus Lissotriton; species Lissotriton helveticus. Next base: position 1,814,122,329 of record NC_136057.1, read on the forward strand.
CTTAGACGGTCGGCGGCTTGTGCCGTGATACCCCCTCCAACATATGGTCTTCAACCAAATTTTAAAAAAGCCCACCTGCCTTAGACGAAGGATTTTGCCACTCAAAGGAAGCACATGGGGACATCACCCTCATTTAGCAGGGTCCTAAATTGCCTGCTGTCAGCCTGTATACAGGACAAGGGCGTTCGTGGGCGTTCCTCAAAGGAAGGAGGTGGGTGATTAAATCCACAGTGCCAGGGCAGGCCCAGCCCAGCCCAGCCCAGCCCAGCCCAGTCTGGCACAGCGCACTGCTGTGGAGGTCTATTCCTTCACATCCTGCAGCAGGCATGATGCAGACCTACTAGAGCAAAGGCTTGACTCCTCTGCCCTTGTCTGTCTCTTAAAGGAAACAATCTTTCTAGCTTCTTATTGCACCTAATAAATGGACTCTAGCTTGCCTCAAACTCAACCCATCTTTTCATTAGCCAGAGCTCATACTTGACCTTTATTTCTATCCAAGTTCACTGGCACCAAACCCCTGCTTTGAGCGAGTGGCTCACACCAAAATTAAATATCACCTTCATCCAACCTATTTTACAATAAGTGTAGCACCTTCCCCGCATTCTTGTGCTCAGTTATAACCCCCAATACCACAATTGCACTCTGCAATTCACCAAACTTAAAGGACAAAGAATGAAGACATTGATAAAGGAAGATAAGGCCTTGTCCCTATTGCACCTACTTGAAAAATAGGGCAGTTGGTAGAAGGTCATGAGGGAAAACATTTAAAATGTTTGGACACACCTGCCAAAAAAAAGTAGCAAAAAAAAAAAAAATCACTGTTTGAAAATTTCCCACCTTGGGATACTTCTACAGCATTGGCAGGATTCGAACCCTGGCCTCTGAGGGCTGTCCACACCAAAGGTACAAGACTTACCTTTGAGCTATAGCTCCTTGGTGGTCTAAAGGTTTGCAGTAGTAACTATGAGCAACATACAGGCCTTGGTGTCCTTCCCTGCGGCTTCCATTGCACATAAAAAGGATGACCATGACATAAGGACAATTTGATAGGCTACCATGGAAACCAGTGTGGTCCAGTGGGTAAGTTCCTGCCTTCCATCCAGGCAACCAGGGTTCAAATCCCGGGTTCGGCACCAGATGACTGATGGTGGCACAGCAGAGGTAAGCTGGAGGTGGGCCTAAATGGCCAATTGGTAAGTAAAATGTGTCTGTGTGTTGTGGAAGAGTGGAATCATGCCTAGCGAATGAGGGATTGCAGATTGGTTGGTAAGTAAAATAGGTGTGGCCTGAACAGAGACAGGTGAAAGAAAGGGAACAGGTGTTGTGTGTTAGAGGAGGACCCTAGTCAGATTGGGGGTGGTCAGAGAGGAGGGGTTCAGGAGGAGCCTAGTCAGATTGGGTGGAGTCAGAGAGGAGAGGGATAGGAGGGGCCTGGGCAGAATGGGAGGGGTCAGACAGCAGAGGAGGGATTTAGGAGGAGCCTAGTCAGATTGGGTGGGGTCAGAGAGGAGGAGGAGCCTAGTCAGATTGGGTGGGGTCAGAAAGCAGAGGGATAGGAGGGGCCTGGGCAGAATGGGAGGGGTCAGACAGCAGAGGAGGGGTTTAGGAGGAGGAGCCTAGTCAGAATGGGTGGGGTTCAGGAGAAGCCTGGTCAGGTTGGTTCGGAGAGGTATACGAGGGGCCTGGGCAGAATGGGAGGGGACAGCAGAGGAGGGATTTAGGAGGAGCCTAGTCAGATTGGGTGGGGTCAGAGAGGAGGAGGAGCCTAGTCAGATTGGGTGGGGTCGGAGAGGTATACGAGGGGACTGGGCAGAATGGGAGGGGTCAGAGAGCAGAGGGATAGGAGGGGTCTGGGCAGAATGGGAGGGGTCAGACAGCAGAGGAGGGATTTAGGAGGAGCCTAGTCAGATTGGGTGGGGTCAGAGAGGAGGAGGAGCCTAGTCAGATTGGGTGGGGTCAGAGAGCAGAGGGATAGGAGGGGCCTGGGCAGAATGGGAGGGGTCAGACAGCAGAGGAGGGGTTTAGGAGGAGGAGCCTAGTCAGAATGGGTGGGGTTCAGGAGAAGCCTGGTCAGGTTGGTTCGGAGAGGTATACGAGGGGCCTGGGCAGAATGGGAGGGGTCAGACAGCAGAGGAGGGGTTTAGGAGGAGGAGCCTAGTCAGAATGGGTGGGGTCAGAGAGGAGGAGGAGCCTAGTCAGATTGGGTGGGGTCAGAGAGCAGAGGGATAGGAGGGGCCTGGGCAGAATGGGAGGGGACAGCAGAGGAGGGGTTTAGGAGGAGGAGCCTAGTCAGAATGGGTGGGGTTCAGGAGAAGCCTGGTCAGATTGGGTTGGTTCGGAGAGGTATACGAGGGGCCTGGGCAGAATGGGAGGGGTCAGACAGCAGAGTAGGGGTTTAGGAGGAGGAGCCTAGTCAGAATGGGTGGGGTCAGAGAGGAGGAGGAGCCTAGTCAGATTGGCTGGGGTCAGAGAGCAGAGGGATAGGAGGGGCCTGGGCAGAATGGGAGGGGTCAGACAGCAGAGGAGGGATTTAGGAGGAGCCTAGTCAGATTGGGTGGGGTCAGAGAGGAGGAGGAGCCTAGTCAGAATGGGTGGGGTTCAGGAGAAGCCTGGTCAGATTGGGTTGGTTCGGAGAGGTATACGAGGGGCCTGGGCAGAATGGGAGGGGTCAGACAGCAGAGGAGGGATTTAGGAGGAGCCTAGTCAGATTGGGTGGGGTCAGAGAGGAGGAGGAGCCTAGTCAGATTGGGTGGGAGCAGAGGGATAGGAGGGGCCTGGGCAGAATGGGAGGGGTCAGACAGCAGAGGAGGGGTTTAGGAGGAGGAGCCTAGTCAAAATGGGTGGGGTCAGAGAGGAGGAGGAGCCTAGTCAGATTGGGTGGGGTCAGAGAGCAGAGGGATAGGAGGGGCCTGGGCAGAATGGGAGGGGACAGCAGAGGAGGGGTTTAGGAGGAGGAGCCTAGTCAGATTGGGTGGGGTCAGAGAGGAGGAGGAGCCTAGTCAGATTGGGTGGGGTCAGAGAGCAGAGGGATAGGAGGGGCCTGGGCAGAATGGGAGGGGTCAGACAGCAGAGGAGGGGTTTAGGAGGAGCCTAGTCAGATTGGGCGAGAGCAGAGGGATAGGTGTAGGGTCTGAGGGACTATGAAGGGGTCATAGATGGAGGAGGATCCTGACTTATGGTGGGGAACTGCAAAAACTTTTTTTATGCACCCCCCCTATACTCTCTGATTTCTGTTGGGAGGGGGCAGTCAACATTTGGGGGAGCAGTATTAAATGGTGCTTGGGCGCAACGTGAAGGGCGATGAGGGGCACAGAATGGCATGGCTTCCAGGTACTTTTTGGGGGGGGCTACCATTAGTTTTTATTGCTCTGATCCTCCCTCATGGGGTGGACCCCAAATGGTTAGGGGCAACGGGGGAGGGGGGGCGGCAAAAAGCTGTTTGACAGTTTCTGTTACCAACAGGGGTGACCATACGATTCTGCTGCAGTTATGTGGTATTGAAAGGTACAACAAGGAGCATGTGGCTGTATTTTTGCAGGTGGGGTGCCCCAAAATTTTACTGCCAGCAGCAGCAGCCCCCCTCCTCCCCACCCTGCAGATTGGTATAGGTACCTTTACGACATTTCTGTTGATAACAGAGGCTATAGCGAATCGCGCTACGAAATCCTAGAGCACTAACATTTGCTAAATAAAGGTGGCATCGGAGCATACGAATGAGGCAGGGAGAGGCTACTGTTGGCAATTGGTTTGGTGGGTCATAGTGAATAACCTCGGCATGCAAATAGGCAGAAGTGTGAGGATTGGCAGTGTCTGTAGAGAATTTTGGCATGCTCTTCAGTTTATTTTTTCCTCCTTACGTTGGCTATGAACTACAGAGGAAAGGCCTGGACTTACTGTTGGGCAAAACATGTATTTATGATATTAAGAAGTGTAGTCTGGCTGTACTGAGAGGGGCTGTACAGTACGGTAAATGCCTGTAAATCCCTGAAATGTGCATCCAACTGTCACTTGAGATTGAACAGTGAACGAAGCAGCTGGGTTACTGGCTGAATGTAAATGGAAGGCACATAGGAAGTGTGTTTGTGGTCACTCAAATTATTGAAACCTGCTTGATGCACTACCAAAGCTGGGGTACCAGGAGGGAACATTTGAGGGGTATTGAGATGGTGGTGTCCAGAGGTCAAAATATGTTTCAGAGACACAGAAGTACTGCGGTCCTGGTCCCACATTGGGGGTAGTCAAAAGTCCCTGCTAAAGATTTCTGTCCAACTGTTACCACATTTTGTGCAGCCTGGCTCCCTCTGAAACGATTCCCCAGTGTTTTTCGATCCTACAGATGACTGTAGCAAACTTCCCAAATTTTTTCTTGGCCTCATACCCCCCCAGAGGAGTGCCTGACATTTGCCAGCCTAACGATACTCACGTTCTGGGAAAAACCTCACTAACCATGCATATTTATGCACCACACATGGCAAATCCTTACAATTGCAGAACATCATATCGCACTCGTCATCTTTGAGGTGCTGTACGTATTTGGATTTGAGGGAAATATTCATCCTTGCTTGCTCTCCCATCTGAAGTCTATGGTGCTGCTGTTCCTTTCTCACATGTCCCTTCAAAGAGACAAGTGACACACAGACTCAATCACTCAGCAAACATATTTGCTTTGACGCTTTCATCTTGCTGTTTACCTTCCAAATATTCCCCCTTCACCAAAAATACAGGCCAGCCATTTCTCATCCCCTCAGTCATCGCAGTCCTTCACTCCTTAGGCCCTGCAAGACCACCATGAACAAGATTCATGTCAGCAAGCAGAAAAAAAGCCTCAGTGTGCTCTTTTGTTCATACTGCTGCCCTCTAGTAACACTTCATGGCAACTGCAGCATAAGAATGGGTCTGAGAAGAGGGCTGTCCTATGCAAATAATGTCCTCCCATGCATACTTTCTTCTTAGACGGTCGGCGGCTTGTGCCGTGATACCCCCTCCAACATATGGTCTTCAACCAAATTTTAAAAAAGCCCACCTGCCTTAGACGAAGGATTTTGCCACTCAAAGGAAGCACATGGGGACATCACCCTCATTTAGCAGGGTCCTAAATTGCCTGCTGTCAGCCTGTATACAGGACAAGGGCGTTCGTGGGCGTTCGTGGGCGTTCCTCAAAGGAAGGAGGTGGGTGATTAAATCCACAGTGCCAGGGCAGGCCCAGCCCAGCCCAGCCCAGCCCAGTCTGGCACAGCGCACTGCTGTGGAGGTCTATTCCTTCACATCCTGCAGCAGGCATGATGCAGACCTACTAGAGCAAAGGCTTGACTCCTCTGCCCTTGTCTGTCTCTTAAAGGAAACAATCTTTCTAGCTTCTTATTGCACCTAATAAATGGACTCTAGCTTGCCTCAAACTCAACCCATCATTTCATTAGCCAGAGCTCATACTTGACCTTTATTTCTATCCAAGTTCACTGGCACCAAACCCCTGCTTTGAGCGAGTGGCTCACACCAAAATTAAATATCACCTTCATCCAACCTATTTTACAATAAGTGTAGCACCTTCCCCGCATTCTTGTGCTCAGTTATAACCCCCAATACCACAATTGCACTCTGCAATTCACCAAACTTAAAGGACAAAGAATGAAGACATTGATAAAGGAAGATAAGGCCTTGTCCCTATTGCACCTACTTGAAAAATAGGGCAGTTGGTAGAAGGTCATGAGGGAAAACATTTGAAATGTTTGGACACACCTGCCAAAAAAAAAGTAGCAAAAAAAAAAAAAAAATCACTGTTTGAAAATTTCCCACCTTGGGATACTTCTACAGCATTGGCAGGATTCGAACCCTGGCCTCTGAGGGCTGTCCACACCAAAGGTACCTTTGAGCTATAGCTCCTTGGTGGTCTAAAGGTTTGCAGTAGTAACTATGAGCAACATACAGGCCTTGGTGTCCTTCCCTGCGGCTTCCGTTGCACATAAAAAGGATGACCATGACATAAGGACAATTTGATAGGCTACTTACATGGAAACCAGTGTGGTCCAGTGGGTAAGTTCCTGCCTTCCATCCAGGCAACCAGGGTTCAAATCCCGGGTTCGGCACCAGATGACTGATGGTGGCACAGCAGAGGTAAGCTGGAGGTGGGCCTAAATGGCCAATTGGTAAGTAAAATGTGTCTGTGTGTTGTGGAAGAGTGGAATCATGCCTAGCGAATGAGGGATTGCAGATTGGTTGGTAAGTAAAATAGGTGTGGCCTGAACAGAGACAGGTGAATGAAAGGGAACAGGTGTTGTGTGTTAGAGGAGGACCCTAGTCAGATTGGGGGTGGTCAGAGAGGTATACAAGGGGACTGGGCAGAATGGGAGGGGTCAGAGAGGAGGGGTATAGGAGGAGCCTAGTCAGATTGGGTGGGGTCAGAGAGCAGAGGGATAGGAGGGGCCTGGGCAGAATGGGAGGGGTCAGACAGCAGAGGAGGGGTTTAGGAGGAGGAGCCTAGTCAGAATGGGTGGGGTTCAGGAGGAGCCTGGTCAGATTGGGTGGGGTCGGAGAGGTATACGAGGGGACTGGGCAGAATGGGAGGGGTCAGAGAGCAGAGGGATAGGAGGGGCCTGGGCAGAATGGGAGGGGACAGCAGAGGAGGGGTTTAGGAGGAGGAGCCTAGTCAGAATGGGTGGGGTTCAGGAGAAGCCTGGTCAGATTGGGTGGGTTCGGAGAGGTATACGAGGGGACTGGGCAGAATGGGAGGGGTCAGAGAGCAGAGGGATAGGAGGGGCCTGGGCAGAATGGGAGGGGACAGCAGAGGAGGGGTTTAGGAGGAGGAGCCTAGTCAGAATGGGTGGGGTTCAGGAGAAGCCTGGTCAGATTGGGTTGGTTCGGAGAGGTATACGAGGGGCCTGGGCAGAATGGGAGGGGTCAGACAGCAGAGGAGGGGTTTAGGAGGAGGAGCCTAGTCAGAATGGGTGGGGTTCAGGAGGAGCCTGGTCAGATTGGGTGGGGTCGGAGAGGTATACGAGGGGACTGGGCAGAATGGGAGGGGTCAGAGAGCAGAGGGATAGGAGGGGCCTGGGCAGAATGGGAGGGGTCAGACAGCAGAGGAGGGGTTTAGGAGGAGGAGCCTAGTCAGAATGGGTGGGGTCAGAGAGGAGGAGGAGCCTAGTCAGATTGGGTGGGGTCAGAGAGCAGAGGGATAGGAGGGGCCTGGGCAGAATGGGAGGGGTCAGACAGCAGAGGAGGGGTTTAGGAGGAGCAGCCTAGTCAGGATGGGTGGGGTTCAGGAGGAGCCTGGTCAGATTGGGTGGGGTCGGAGAGGCCTGGGCAGAATGGGAGGGGTCAGACAGCAGAGGAGGGATTTAGGAGGAGCCTAGTCAGATTGGGTGGGGTCAGAGAGGAGGAGGAGCCTAGTCAGATTGGGTGGGGTCAGAGAGCAGAGGGATAGGAGGGGCCTGGGCAGAATGGGAGGGGTCAGACAGCAGAGGAGGGGTTTAGGAGGAGGAGCCTAGTCAGAATGGGTGGGGTCAGAGAGGAGGAGGAGCCTAGTCAGATTGGCTGGGGTCAGAGAGCAGAGGGATAGGAGGGGCCTGGGCAGAATGGGAGGGGTCAGACAGCAGAGGAGGGATTTAGGAGGAGCCTAGTCAGATTGGGTGGGGTCAGAGAGGAGGAGGAGCCTAGTCAGATTGGGTGGGGTCGGAGAGGTATACGAGGGGACTGGGCAGAATGGGAGGGGTCAGAGAGCAGAGGGATAGGAGGGGCCTGGGCAGAATGGGAGGGGTCAGACAGCAGAGGAGGGATTTAGGAGGAGCCTAGTCAGATTGGGTGGGGTCAGAGAGGAGGAGGAGCCTAGTCAGATTGGGTGGGGTCAGAGAGCAGAGGGATAGGAGGGGCCTGGGCAGAATGGGAGGGGTCAGACAGCAGAGGAGGGATTTAGGAGGAGCCTAGTCAGATTGGGTGGGGTCAGAGAGGAGGAGGAGCCTAGTCAGATTGGGTGGGGTCGGAGAGGTATACGAGGGGACTGGGCAGAATGGGAGGGGTCAGAGAGCAGAGGGATAGGAGGGGCCTGGGCAGAATGGGAGGGGTCAGACAGCAGAGGAGGGATTTAGGAGGAGCCTAGTCAGATTGGGTGGGGTCAGAGAGCAGAGGGATAGGAGGGGCCTGGGCAGAATGGGAGGGGTCAGACAGCAGAGGAGGGGTTTAGGAGGAGGAGCCTAGTCAGAATGGGTGGGGTTCAGGAGAAGCCTGGTCAGGTTGGTTCGGAGAGGTATACGAGGGGCCTGGGCAGAATGGGAGGGGACAGCAGAGGAGGGGTTTAGGAGGAGGAGCCTAGTCAGATTGGGTGGGGTCAGGGAGGAGGAGCCTAGTCAGATTGGGTGGGGTCAGAGAGCAGAGGGATAGGAGGGGCCTGGGCAGAATGGGAGGGGTCAGACAGCAGAGGAGGGGTTTAGGAGGAGGAGCCTAGTCAGAATGGGTGGGGTTCAGGAGGAGCCTGGTCAGATTGGGTGGGGTCGGAGAGGTATACGAGGGGACTGGGCAGAATGGGAGGGGTCAGAGAGGAGGGGTATAGGAGGAGCCTAGTCAGATTGGGTGGGGTCAGAGAGGAGGAGGAGCCTAGTCAGATTGGGTGGGGTCAGAGAGCAGAGGGATAGGAGGGGCCTGGGCAGAATGGGAGGGGTCAGACAGCAGAGGAGGGGTTTAGGAGGAGGAGCCTAGTCAGAATGGGTGGGGTTCAGGAGGAGCCTGGTCAGATTGGGTGGGGTCGGAGAGGTATACGAGGGGCCTGGGCAGAATGGGAGGGGTCAGACAGCAGAGGAGGGATTTAGGAGGAGCCTAGTCAGATTGGGTGGGGTCAGAGAGGAGGAGGAGCCTAGTCAGATTGGGTGGGGTCAGAGAGCAGAGGGATAGGAGGGGCCTGGGCAGAATGGGAGGGGTCAGACAGCAGAGGAGGGGTTTAGGAGGAGGAGCCTAGTCAGAATGGGTGGGGTTCAGGAGAAGCCTGGTCAGGTTGGTTCGGAGAGGTATACGAGGGGCCTGGGCAGAATGGGAGGGGACAGCAGAGGAGGGATTTAGGAGGAGCCTAGTCAGATTGGGTGGGGTCAGAGAGGAGGAGGAGCCTAGTCAGATTGGGTGGGGTCGGAGAGGTATACGAGGGGACTGGGCAGAATGGGAGGGGTCAGAGAGCAGAGGGATAGGAGGGGCCTGGGCAGAATGGGAGGGGTCAGACAGCAGAGGAGGGATTTAGGAGGAGCCTAGTCAGATTGGGTGGGGTCAGAGAGGAGGAGGAGCCTAGTCAGATTGGGTGGGGTCAGAGAGCAGAGGGATAGGAGGGGCCTGGGCAGAATGGGAGGGGTCAGACAGCAGAGGAGGGGTTTAGGAGGAGGAGCCTAGTCAGAATGGGTGGGGTTCAGGAGAAGCCTGGTCAGGTTGGTTCGGAGAGGTATACGAGGGGCCTGGGCAGAATGGGAGGGGTCAGACAGCAGAGGAGGGGTTTAGGAGGAGGAGCCTAGTCAGAATGGGTGGGGTCAGAGAGGAGGAGGAGCCTAGTCAGATTGGGTGGGGTCAGAGAGCAGAGGGATAGGAGGGGCCTGGGCAGAATGGGAGGGGACAGCAGAGGAGGGGTTTAGGAGGAGGAGCCTAGTCAGAATGGGTGGGGTTCAGGAGAAGCCTGGTCAGATTGGGTTGGTTCGGAGAGGTATACGAGGGGCCTGGGCAGAATGGGAGGGGTCAGACAGCAGAGTAGGGGTTTAGGAGGAGGAGCCTAGTCAGAATGGGTGGGGTCAGAGAGGAGGAGGAGCCTAGTCAGATTGGCTGGGGTCAGAGAGCAGAGGGATAGGAGGGGCCTGGGCAGAATGGGAGGGGTCAGACAGCAGAGGAGGGGTTTAGGAGGAGGAGCCTAGTCAGATTGGGTGGGGTCAGAGAGGAGGAGGAGCCTAGTCAGAATGGGTGGGGTTCAGGAGAAGCCTGGTCAGATTGGGTTGGTTCGGAGAGGAGGAGGAGCCTAGTCAGATTGGGTGGGGTCAGAGAGCAGAGGGATAGGAGGGGCCTGGGCAGAATGGGAGGGGTCAGACAGCAGAGGAGGGGTTTAGGAGGAGGAGCCTAGTCAGAATGGGTGGGGTTCAGGAGAAGCCTGGTCAGGTTGGTTCGGAGAGGTATACGAGGGGCCTGGGCAGAATGGGAGGGGTCAGACAGCAGAGGAGGGGTTTAGGAGGAGGAGCCTAGTCAGAATGGGTGGGGTCAGAGAGGAGGAGGAGCCTAGTCAGATTGGGTGGGGTCAGAGAGCAGAGGGATAGGAGGGGCCTGGGCAGAATGGGAGGGGACAGCAGAGGAGGGGTTTAGGAGGAGGAGCCTAGTCAGAATGGGTGGGGTTCAGGAGAAGCCTGGTCAGATTGGGTTGGTTCGGAGAGGTATACGAGGGGCCTGGGCAGAATGGGAGGGGTCAGACAGCAGAGTAGGGGTTTAGGAGGAGGAGCCTAGTCAGAATGGGTGGGGTCAGAGAGGAGGAGGAGCCTAGTCAGATTGGCTGGGGTCAGAGAGCAGAGGGATAGGAGGGGCCTGGGCAGAATGGGAGGGGTCAGACAGCAGAGGAGGGGTTTAGGAGGAGGAGCCTAGTCAGATTGGGTGGGGTCAGAGAGGAGGAGGAGCCTAGTCAGATTGGGTGGGGTCAGAGAGCAGAGGGATAGGAGGGGCCTGGGCAGAATGGGAGGGGTCAGACAGCAGAGGAGGGGTTTAGGAGGAGGAGCCTAGTCAGAATGGGTGGGGTCAGAGAGGAGGAGGAGCCTAGTCAGATTGGGTGGGGTCAGAGAGCAGAGGGATAGGAGGGGCCTGGGCAGAATGGGAGGGGTCAGACAGCAGAGGAAGGGTTTAGGAGGAGGAGCCTAGTCAGATTGGGTGGGGTCAGAGAGGAGGAGGAGCCTAGTCAGATTGGGTGGGGTCAGAGAGCAGAGGGATAGGAGGGGCCTGGGCAGAATGGGAGGGGACAGCAGAGGAGGGGTTTAGGAGGAGGAGCCTAGTCAGAATGGGTGGGGTTCAGGAGAAGCCTGGTCAGATTGGGTTGGTTCGGAGAGGTATACGAGGGGACTGGGCAGAATGGGAGGGGTCAGAGAGCAGAGGGATAGGAGGGGCCTGGGCAGAATGGGAGGGGACAGCAGAGGAGGGGTTTAGGAGGAGGAGCCTAGTCAGAATGGGTGGGGTTCAGGAGAAGCCTGGTCAGATTGGGTTGGTTCGGAGAGGTATACGAGGGGCCTGGGCAGAATGGGAGGGGTCAGACAGCAGAGGAGGGGTTTAGGAGGAGGAGCCTAGTCAGAATGGGTGGGGTCAGAGAGGAGGAGGAGCCTAGTCAGATTGGGTGGGGTCAGAGAGCAGAGGGATAGGAGGGGCCTGGGCAGAATGGGAGGGGTCAGACAGCAGAGGAGGGGTTTAGGAGGAGGAGCCTAGTCAGAATGGGTGGGGTTCAGGAGGAGCCTGGTCAGATTGGGTGGGGTCGGAGAGGTATACGAGGGGACTGGGCAGAATGGGAGGGGTCAGAGAGCAGAGGGATAGGAGGGGCCTGGGCAGAATGGGAGGGGTCAGACAGCAGAGGAGGGGTTTAGGAGGAGGAGCCTAGTCAGAATGGGTGGGGTCAGAGAGGAGGAGGAGCCTAGTCAGATTGGGTGGGGTCAGAGAGCAGAGGGATAGGAGGGGCCTGGGCAGAATGGGAGGGGTCAGACAGCAGAGGAGGGGTTTAGGAGGAGCAGCCTAGTCAGGATGGGTGGGGTTCAGGAGGAGCCTGGTCAGATTGGGTGGGGTCGGAGAGGCCTGGGCAGAATGGGAGGGGTCAGACAGCAGAGGAGGGATTTAGGAGGAGCCTAGTCAGATTGGGTGGGGTCAGAGAGGAGGAGGAGCCTAGTCAGATTGGGTGGGGTCAGAGAGCAGAGGGATAGGAGGGGCCTGGGCAGAATGGGAGGGGTCAGACAGCAGAGGAGGGGTTTAGGAGGAGGAGCCTAGTCAGAATGGGTGGGGTCAGAGAGGAGGAGGAGCCTAGTCAGATTGGGTGGGGTCAGAGAGTAGAGGGATAGGAGGGGCCTGGGCAGAATGGGAGGGGTCAGACAGCAGAGGAGGGGTTTAGGAGGAGGAGCCTAGTCAGAATGGGTGGGGTCAGAGAGGAGGAGGAGCCTAGTCAGATTGGCTGGGGTCAGAGAGCAGAGGGATAGGAGGGGCCTGGGCAGAATGGGAGGGGTCAGACAGCAGAGGAGGGATTTAGGAGGAGCCTAGTCAGATTGGGTGGGGTCAGAGAGGAGGAGGAGCCTAGTCAGATTGGGTGGGGTCGGAGAGCAGAGGGATAGGAGGGGCCTGGGCAGAATGGGAGGGGTCAGACAGCAGAGGAGGGGTTTAGGAGGAGCCTAGTCAGATTGGGTGGGGTCAGAGAGCAGAGGGATAGGAGGGGCCTGGGCAGAATGGGAGGGGTCAGACAGCAGAGGAGGGGTTTAGGAGGAGGAGCCTAGTCAGAATGGGTGGGGTTCAGGAGAAGCCTGGTCAGGTTGGTTCGGAGAGGTATACGAGGGGCCTGGGCAGAATGGGAGGGGACAGCAGAGGAGGGGTTTAGGAGGAGGAGCCTAGTCAGATTGGGTGGGGTCAGAGAGGAGGAGGAGCCTAGTCAGATTGGGTGGGGTCAGAGAGCAGAGGGATAGGAGGGGCCTGGGCAGAATGGGAGGGGTCAGACAGCAGAGGAGGGGTTTAGGAGGAGGAGCCTAGTCAGAATGGGTGGGGTTCAGGAGGAGCCTGGTCAGATTGGGTGGGGTCGGAGAGGTATACGAGGGGACTGGGCAGAATGGGAGGGGTCAGAGAGGAGGGGTATAGGAGGAGCCTAGTCAGATTGGGTGGGGTCAGAGAGGAGGAGGAGCCTAGTCAGATTGGGTGGGGTCAGAGAGCAGAGGGATAGGAGGGGCCTGGGCAGAATGGGAGGGGTCAGACAGCAGAGGAGGGGTTTAGGAGGAGGAGCCTAGTCAGAATGGGTGGGGTTCAGGAGGAGCCTGGTCAGATTGGGTGGGGTCGGAGAGGTATACGAGGGGCCTGGGCAGAATGGGAGGGGTCAGACAGCAGAGGAGGGATTTAGGAGGAGCCTAGTCAGATTGGGTGGGGTCAGAGAGGAGGAGGAGCCTAGTCAGATTGGGTGGGGTCAGAGAGCAGAGGGATAGGAGGGGCCTGGGCAGAATGGGAGGGGTCAGACAGCAGAGGAGGGGTTTAGGAGGAGGAGCCTAGTCAGAATGGGTGGGGTTCAGGAGAAGCCTGGTCAGGTTGGTTCGGAGAGGTATACGAGGGGCCTGGGCAGAATGGGAGGGGACAGCAGAGGAGGGATTTAGGAGGAGCCTAGTCAGATTGGGTGGGGTCAGAGAGGAGGAGGAGCCTAGTCAGATTGGGTGGGGTCGGAGAGGTATACGAGGGGACTGGGCAGAATGGGAGGGGTCAGAGAGCAGAGGGATAGGAGGGGCCTGGGCAGAATGGGAGGGGTCAGACAGCAGAGGAGGGATTTAGGAGGAGCCTAGTCAGATTGGGTGGGGTCAGAGAGGAGGAGGAGCCTAGTCAGATTGGGTGGGGTCAGAGAGCAGAGGGATAGGAGGGGCCTGGGCAGAATGGGAGGGGTCAGACAGCAGAGGAGGGGTTTAGGAGGAGGAGCCTAGTCAGAATGGGTGGGGTTCAGGAGAAGCCTGGTCAGGTTGGTTCGGAGAGGTATACGAGGGGCCTGGGCAGAATGGGAGGGGTCAGACAGCAGAGGAGGGGTTTAGGAGGAGGAGCCTAGTCAGAATGGGTGGGGTCAGAGAGGAGGAGGAGCCTAGTCAGATTGGGTGGGGTCAGAGAGCAGAGGGATAGGAGGGGCCTGGGCAGAATGGGAGGGGACAGCAGAGGAGGGGTTTAGGAGGAGGAGCCTAGTCAGAATGGGTGGGGTTCAGGAGAAGCCTGGTCAGATTGGGTTGGTTCGGAGAGGTATACGAGGGGCCTGGGCAGAATGGGAGGGGTCAGACAGCAGAGTAGGGGTTTAGGAGGAGGAGCCTAGTCAGAATGGGTGGGGTCAGAGAGGAGGAGGAGCCTAGTCAGATTGGCTGGGGTCAGAGAGCAGAGGGATAGGAGGGGCCTGGGCAGAATGGGAGGGGTCAGACAGCAGAGGAGGGGTTTAGGAGGAGGAGCCTAGTCAGATTGGGTGGGGTCAGAGAGGAGGAGGAGCCTAGTCAGAATGGGTGGGGTTCAGGAGAAGCCTGGTCAGATTGGGTTGGTTCGGAGAGATATACGAGGGGCCTGGGCAGAATGGGCGGGGTCAGACAGCAGAGGAGGGATTTAGGAGGAGCCTAGTCAGATTGGGTGGGGTCAGAGAGGAGGAGGAGCCTAGTCAGATTGGGTGGGGTCAGAGAGCAGAGAGATAGGAGGGGCCTGGGCAGAATGGGAGGGGTCAGACAGCAGAGGAGGGGTTTAGGAGGAGGAGCCTAGTCAGAATGGGTGGGGTCAGAGAGGAGGAGGAGCCTAGTCAGATTGGGTGGGGTCAGAGAGCAGAGGGATAGGAGGGGCCTGGGCAGAATGGGAGGGGTCAGACAGCAGAGGAAGGGTTTAGGAGGAGGAGCCTAGTCAGATTGGGTGGGGTCAGAGAGGAGGAGGAGCCTAGTCAGATTGGGTGGGGTCAGAGAGCAGAGGGATAGGAGGGGCCTGGGCAGAATGGGAGGGGTCAGACAGCAGAGGAGGGGTTTAGGAGGAGGAGCCTAGTCAGAATGGGTGGGGTTCAGGAGGAGCCTGGTCAGATTGGGTGGGGTCGGAGAGGTATACGAGGGGCCTGGGCAGAATGGGAGGGGTCAGACAGCAGAGGAGGGATTTAGGAGGAGCCTAGTCAGATTGGGTGGGGTCAGAGAGGAGGAGGAGCCTAGTCAGATTGGGTGGGGTCAGAGAGCAGAGGGATAGGAGGGGCCTGGGCAGAATGGGAGGGGTCAGACAGCAGAGGAGGGGTTTAGGAGGAGGAGCCTAGTCAGGATGGGTGGGGTTCAGGAGGAGCCTGGTCAGATTGGGTGGGGTCGGAGAGGTATACGAGAGGCCTGGGCAGAATGGGAGGGGTCAGACAGCAGAGGAGGGATTTAGGAGGAGCCTAGTCAGATTGGGTGGGGTCAGAGAGGAGGAGGAGCCTAGTCAGATTGGGTGGGGTCAGAGAGCAGAGGGATAGGAGGGGCCTGGGCAGAATGGGAGGGGTCAGACAGCAGAGGAGGGGTTTAGGAGGAGGAGCCTAGTCAGAATGGGTGGGGTTCAGGAGAAGCCTGGTCAGGTTGGTTCGGAGAGGTATACGAGGGGCCTGGGCAGAATGGGAGGGGACAGCAGAGGAGGGGTTTAGGAGGAGGAGCCTAGTCAGATTGGGTGGGGTCAGAGAGGAGGAGGAGCCTAGTCAGATTGGGTGGGGTCAGAGAGCAGAGGGATAGGAGGGGCCTGGGCAGAATGGGAGGGGTCAGACAGCAGAGGAGGGATTTAGGAGGAGCCTAGTCAGATTGGGTGGGGTCAGAGAGGAGGAGGAGCCTAGTCAGATTGGGTGGGGTCGGAGAGGTATACGAGGGGACTGGGCAGAATGGGAGGGGTCAGAGAGCAGAGGGATAGGAGGGGCCTGGGCAGAATGGGAGGGGTCAGACAGCAGAGGAGGGATTTAGGAGGAGCCTAGTCAGATTGGGTGGGGTCAGAGAGGAGGAGGAGCCTAGTCAGATTGGGTGGGGTCAGAGAGCAGAGGGATAGGAGGGGCCTGGGCAGAATGGGAGGGGTCAGACAGCAGAGGAGGGGTTTAGGAGGAGGAGCCTAGTCAGAATGGGAGGGGTCAGACAGCAGAGGAGGGGTTTAGGAGGAGGAGCCTAGTCAGAATGGGTGGGGTTCAGGAGAATCCTGGTCAGGTTGGTTCGGAGAGGTATACGAGGGGCCTGGGCAGAATGGGAGGGGTCAGACAGCAGAGGAGGGGTTTAGGAGGAGGAGCCTAGTCAGAATGGGTGGGGTCAGAGAGGAGGAGGAGTCTAGTCAGATTGGGTGGGGTCAGAGAGCAGAGGGATAGGAGGGGCCTGGGCAGAATGGGAGGGGACAGCAGAGGAGGGGTTTAGGAGGAGGAGCCTAGTCAGAATGGGTGGGGTTCAGGAGAAGCCTGGTCAGATTGGGTTGGTTCGGAGAGGTATACGAGGGGCCTGGGCAGAATGGGAGGGGTCAGACAGCAGAGGAGGGGTTTAGGAGGAGGAGCCTAGTCAGAATGGGTGGGGTCAGAGAGGAGGAGGAGCCTAGTCAGATTGGCTGGGGTCAGAGAGCAGAGGGATAGGAGGGGCCTGGGCAGAATGGGAGGGGTCAGACAGCAGAGGAGGGATTTAGGAGGAGCCTAGTCAGATTGGGTGGGGTCAGAGAGGAGGAGGAGCCTAGTCAGAATGGGTGGGGTTCAGGAGAAGCCTGGTCAGATTGGGTTGGTTCGGAGAGGTATACGAGGGGCCTGGGCAGAATGGGAGGGGTCAGACAGCAGAGGAGGGATTTAGGAGGAGCCTAGTCAGATTGGGTGGGGTCAGAGAGGAGGAGGAGCCTAGTCAGATTGGGTGGGGTCAGAGAGCAGAGGGATAGGAGGGGCCTGGGCAGAATGGGAGGGGTCAGACAGCAGAGGAGGGGTTTAGGAGGAGGAGCCTAGTCAGAATGGGTGGGGTCAGAGAGGAGGAGGAGCCTAGTCAGATTGGGTGGGGTCAGAGAGCAGAGGGATAGGAGGGGCCTGGGCAGAATGGGTGGGGTTCAGGAGAAGCCTGGTCAGGTTGGTTCGGAGAGGTATACGAGGGGCCTGGGCAGAATGGGAGGGGACAGCAGAGGAGGGGTTTAGGAGGAGGAGCCTAGTCAGATTGGGTGGGGTCAGAGAGGAGGAGGAGCCTAGTCAGATTGGGTGGGGTCAGAGAGCAGAGGGATAGGAGGGGCCTGGGCAGAATGGGAGGGGTCAGACAGCAGAGGAGGGGTTTAGGAGGAGGAGCCTAGTCAGAATGGGTGGGGTTCAGGAGGAGCCTGGTCAGATTGGGTGGGGTCGGAGAGGTAAACGAGGGGACTGGGCAGAATGGGAGGGGTCAGAGAGGAGGGGTATAGGAGGAGCCTAGTCAGATTGGGTGGGGTCGGAGAGGTATACGAGGGGACTGGGCAGAATGGGAGGGGTCAGAGAGGAGGGGTATAGGAGGAGCCTAGTCAGATTGGGTGGGGTCAGAGAGCAGAGGGATAGGAGGGGCCTGGGCAGAATGGTAGGGGTCAGACAGCAGAAGAGGGGTTTAGGAGGAGGAGCCTAGTCAGAATGGGTGGGGTTCAGGAGGAGCCTGGTCAGATTGGGTGGGGTCGGAGAGGTAAACGAGGGGACTGGGCAGAATGGGAGGGGTCAGAGAGGAGGGGTATAGGAGGAGCCTAGTCAGATTGGGTGGGGTCGGAGAGGTATACGAGGGGACTGGGCAGAATGGGAGGGGTCAGAGAGGAGGGGTATAGGAGGAGCCTAGTCAGATTGGGTGGGGTCAGAGAGCAGAGGGATAGGAGGGGCCTGGGCAGAATGGTAGGGGTCAGACAGCAGAAGAGGGGTTTAGGAGGAGGAGCCTAGTCAGAATGGGTGGGGTTCAGGAGGAGCCTGGTCAGATTGGGTGGGGTCGGAGAGGTATACGAGGGGACTGGGCAGAATGGGAGGGGTCAGAGAGCAGAGGGATAGGAGGGGCCTGGGCAGAATGGGAGGGGTCAGACAGCAGAGGAGGGATTTAGGAGGAGCCTAGTCAGATTGGGTGGGGTCAGAGAGGAGGAGGAGCCTAGTCCGATTGGGTGGGGTCAGAGAGCAGAGGTATAGGAGGGGCCTGGGCAGAATGGGAGGGGTCAGACAGCAGAGGAGGGGTTTAGGAGGAGGAGCCTAGTCAGAATGGGTGGGGTTCAGGAGGAGCCTGGTCAGATTGGGTGGGGTCGGAGAGGTATACGAGGGGCCTGGGCAGAATGGGAGGGGTCAGACAGCAGAGGAGGGATTTAGGAGGAGCCTAGTCAGATTGGGTGGGGTCAGAGAGGAGGAGGAGCCTAGTCAGATTGGGTGGGGTCAGAGAGCAGAGGGATAGGAGGGGCCTGGGCAGAATGGGAGGGGTCAGACAGCAGAGGAGGGGTTTAGGAGGAGGAGCCTAGTCAGAATGGGTGGGGTTCAGGAGAAGCCTGGTCAGATTGGGTGGGGTCGGAGAGGTATACGAGGGGCCTGGGCAGAATGGGAGGGGTCAGACAGCAGAGGAGGGATTTAGGAGGAGCCTAGTCAGATTGGGTGGGGTCAGAGAGGAGGAGGAGCCTAGTCAGATTGGGTGGGGTCAGAGAGCAGAGGGATAGGAGGGGCCTGGGCAGAATGGGAGGGGTCAGACAGCAGAGGAGGGGTTTAGGAGGAGGAGCCTAGTCAGAATGGGTGGGGTTCAGGAGAAGCCTGGTCAGATTGGGTTGGTTCGGAGAGGTATACGAGGGGCCTGGGCAGAATGGGAGGGGTCAGACAGCAGAGGAGGGATTTAGGAGGAGCCTAGTCAGATTGGGTGGGGTCAGAGAGGAGGAGGAGCCTAGTCAGATTGGGTGGGGTCAGAGAGCAGAGGGATAGGAGGGGCCTGGGCAGAATGGGAGGGGTCAGACAGCAGAGGAGGGGTTTAGGAGGAGGAGCCTAGTCAGAATGGGTGGGGTCAGAGAGGAGGAGGAGCCTAGTCAGATTGGGTGGGGTCAGAGAGCAGAGGGATAGGAGGGGCCTGGGCAGAATGGGAGGGGTCAGACAGCAGAGGAGGGGTTTAGGAGGAGGAGCCTAGTCAGAATGGGTGGGGTCAGAGAGGAGGAGGAGCCTAGTCAGATTGGGTGGGGTCAGAGAGCAGAGGGATAGGAGGGGCCTGGGCAGAATGGGAGGGGTCAGACAGCAGAGGAGGGGTTTAGGAGGAGGAGCCTAGTCAGAATGGGTGGGGTTCAGGAGAAGCCTGGTCAGATTGGGTTGGTTTGGAGAGGTATACGAGGGGCCTGGGCAGAATGGGAGGGGTCAGACAGCAGAGGAGGGATTTAGGAGGAGCCTAGTCAGATTGGGTGGGGTCAGAGAGGAGGAGGAGCCTAGTCAGATTGGGTGGGGTCAGAGAGCAGAGGGATAGGAGGGGCCTGGGCAGAATGGGAGGGGTCAGACAGCAGAGGAGGGGTTTAGGAGGAGGAGCCTAGTCAGAATGGGTGGGGTCAGAGAGGAGGAGGAGCCTAGTCAGATTGGGTGGGGTCAGAGAGCAGAGGGATAGGAGGGGCCTGGGCAGAATGGGAGGGGTCAGACAGCAGAGGAAGGGTTTAGGAGGAGGAGCCTAGTCAGATTGGGTGGGGTCAGAGAGGAGGAGGAGCCTAGTCAGATTGGGTGGGGTCAGAGAGCAGAGGGATAGGAGGGGCCTGGGCAGAATGGGAGGGGTCAGACAGCAGAGGAGGGGTTTAGGAGGAGGAGCCTAGTCAGAATGGGTGGGGTTCAGGAGGAGCCTGGTCAGATTGGGTGGGGTCGGAGAGGTATACGAGGGGCCTGGGCAGAATGGGAGGGGTCAGACAGCAGAGGAGGGATTTAGGAGGAGCCTAGTCAGATTGGGTGGGGTCAGAGAGGAGGAGGAGCCT
This sequence comes from Lissotriton helveticus, assembly GCF_964261635.1. Taxonomy (NCBI): domain Eukaryota; kingdom Metazoa; phylum Chordata; class Amphibia; order Caudata; family Salamandridae; genus Lissotriton; species Lissotriton helveticus. Next base: position 1,814,141,898 of record NC_136057.1, read on the forward strand.
AGTCAGATTGGGTGGGGTCAGAGAGCAGAGGGATAGGAGGGGCCTGGGCAGAATGGGAGGGGTCAGACAGCAGAGGAGGGATTTAGGAGGAGCCTAGTCAGATTGGGTGGGGTCAGAGAGGAGGAGGAGCCTAGTCAGATTGGGTGGGGTCGGAGAGGTATACGAGGGGACTGAGCAGAATGGGAGGGGTCAGAGAGCAGAGGGATAGGAGGGGCCTGGGCAGAATGGGAGGGGTCAGACAGCAGAGGAGGGATTTAGGAGGAGCCTAGTCAGATTGGGTGGGGTCAGAGAGGAGGAGGAGCCTAGTCAGATTGGGTGGGGTCAGAGAGCAGAGGGATAGGAGGGGCCTGGGCAGAATGGGAGGGGTCAGACAGCAGAGGAGGGGTTTAGGAGGAGGAGCCTAGTCAGAATGGGTGGGGTTCAGGAGAAGCCTGGTCAGGTTGGTTCGGAGAGGTATACGAGGGGCCTGGGCAGAATGGGAGGGGACAGCAGAGGAGGGGTTTAGGAGGAGGAGCCTAGTCAGATTGGGTGGGGTCAGAGAGGAGGAGGAGCCTAGTCAGATTGGGTGGGGTCAGAGAGCAGAGGGATAGGAGGGGCCTGGGCAGAATGGGAGGGGTCAGACAGCAGAGGAGGGATTTAGGAGGAGCCTAGTCAGATTGGGTGGGGTCAGAGAGGAGGAGGAGCCTAGTCAGATTGGGTGGGGTCGGAGAGGTATACGAGGGGACTGGGCAGAATGGGAGGGGTCAGAGAGCAGAGGGATAGGAGGGGCCTGGGCAGAATGGGAGGGGTCAGACAGCAGAGGAGGGATTTAGGAGGAGCCTAGTCAGATTGGGTGGGGTCAGAGAGGAGGAGGAGCCTAGTCAGATTGGGTGGGGTCAGAGAGCAGAGGGATAGGAGGGGCCTGGGCAGAATGGGAGGGGTCAGACAGCAGAGGAGGGGTTTAGGAGGAGGAGCCTAGTCAGAATGGGTGGGGTTCAGGAGAAGCCTGGTCAGGTTGGTTCGGAGAGGTATACGAGGGGCCTGGGCAGAATGGGAGGGGTCAGACAGCAGAGGAGGGGTTTAGGAGGAGGAGCCTAGTCAGAATGGGTGGGGTCAGAGAGGAGGAGGAGCCTAGTCAGATTGGGTGGGGTCAGAGAGCAGAGGGATAGGAGGGGCCTGGGCAGAATGGGAGGGGTCAGACAGCAGAGGAGGGGTTTAGGAGGAGGAGCCTAGTCAGAATGGGTGGGGTTCAGGAGGAGCCTGGTCAGATTGGGTGGGGTCGGAGAGGTATACGAGGGGACTGGGCAGAATGGGAGGGGTCAGAGAGCAGAGGGATAGGAGGGGCCTGGGCAGAATGGGAGGGGTCAGACAGCAGAGGAGGGGTTTAGGAGGAGGAGCCTAGTCAGAATGGGTGGGGTCAGAGAGGAGGAGGAGCCTAGTCAGATTGGGTGGGGTCAGAGAGCAGAGGGATAGGAGGGGCCTGGGCAGAATGGGAGGGGTCAGACAGCAGAGGAGGGGTTTAGGAGGAGGAGCCTAGTCAGAATGGGTGGGGTCAGAGAGGAGGAGGAGCCTAGTCAGATTGGGTGGGGTCAGAGAGCAGAGGGATAGGAGGGGCCTGGGCAGAATGGGAGGGGTCAGACAGCAGAGGAGGGGTTTAGGAGGAGGAGCCTAGTCAGGATGGGTGGGGTTCAGGAGGAGCCTGGTCAGATTGGGTGGGGTCGGAGAGGCCTGGGCAGAATGGGAGGGGTCAGACAGCAGAGGAGGGATTTAGGAGGAGCCTAGTCAGATTGGGTGGGGTCAGAGAGGAGGAGGAGCCTAGTCAGATTGGGTGGGGTCAGAGAGCAGAGGGATAGGAGGGGCCTGGGCAGAATGGGAGGGGTCAGACAGCAGAGGAGGGGTTTAGGAGGAGGAGCCTAGTCAGAATGGGTGGGGTCAGAGAGGAGGAGGAGCCTAGTCAGATTGGGTGGGGTCAGAGAGTAGAGGGATAGGAGGGGCCTGGGCAGAATGGGAGGGGTCAGACAGCAGAGGAGGGGTTTAGGAGGAGGAGCCTAGTCAGAATGGGTGGGGTCAGAGAGGAGGAGGAGCCTAGTCAGATTGGCTGGGGTCAGAGAGCAGAGGGATAGGAGGGGCCTGGGCAGAATGGGAGGGGTCAGACAGCAGAGGAGGGATTTAGGAGGAGCCTAGTCAGATTGGGTGGGGTCAGAGAGGAGGAGGAGCCTAGTCAGATTGGGTGGGGTCGGAGAGGTATACGAGGGGACTGGGCAGAATGGGAGGGGTCAGAGAGCAGAGGGATAGGAGGGGCCTGGGCAGAATGGGAGGGGTCAGACAGCAGAGGAGGGATTTAGGAGGAGCCTAGTCAGATTGGGTGGGGTCAGAGAGGAGGAGGAGCCTAGTCAGATTGGGTGGGGTCAGAGAGCAGAGGGATAGGAGGGGCCTGGGCAGAATGGGAGGGGTCAGACAGCAGAGGAGGGATTTAGGAGGAGCCTAGTCAGATTGGGTGGGGTCAGAGAGGAGGAGGAGCCTAGTCAGATTGGGTGGGGTCGGAGAGGTATACGAGGGGACTGGGCAGAATGGGAGGGGTCAGAGAGCAGAGGGATAGGAGGGGCCTGGGCAGAATGGGAGGGGTCAGACAGCAGAGGAGGGATTTAGGAGGAGCCTAGTCAGATTGGGTGGGGTCAGAGAGCAGAGGGATAGGAGGGGCCTGGGCAGAATGGGAGGGGTCAGACAGCAGAGGAGGGGTTTAGGAGGAGGAGCCTAGTCTGAATGGGTGGGGTTCAGGAGAAGCCTGGTCAGGTTGGTTCGGAGAGGTATACGAGGGGCCTGGGCAGAATGGGAGGGGACAGCAGAGGAGGGGTTTAGGAGGAGGAGCCTAGTCAGATTGGGTGGGGTTAGAGAGGAGGAGGAGCCTAGTCAGATTGGGTGGGGTCAGAGAGCAGAGGGATAGGAGGGGCCTGGGCAGAATGGGAGGGGTCAGACAGCAGAGGAGGGGTTTAGGAGGAGGAGCCTAGTCAGAATGGGTGGGGTTCAGGAGGAGCCTGGTCAGATTGGGTGGGGTCGGAGAGGTATACGAGGGGCCTGGGCAGAATGGGAGGGGTCAGACAGCAGAGGAGGGATTTAGGAGGAGCCTAGTCAGATTGGGTGGGGTCAGAGAGGAGGAGGAGCCTAGTCAGATTGGGTGGGGTCAGAGAGCAGAGGGATAGGAGGGGCCTGGGCAGAATGGGAGGGGTCAGACAGCAGAGGAGGGGTTTAGGAGGAGGAGCCTAGTCAGAATGGGTGGGGTTCAGGAGAAGCCTGGTCAGGTTGGTTCGGAGAGGTATACGAGGGGCCTGGGCAGAATGGGAGGGGACAGCAGAGGAGGGATTTAGGAGGAGCCTAGTCAGATTGGGTGGGGTCAGAGAGGAGGAGGAGCCTAGTCAGATTGGGTGGGGTCGGAGAGGTATACGAGGGGACTGGGCAGAATGGGAGGGGTCAGAGAGCAGAGGGATAGGAGGGGCCTGGGCAGAATGGGAGGGGTCAGACAGCAGAGGAGGGATTTAGGAGGAGCCTAGTCAGATTGGGTGGGGTCAGAGAGGAGGAGGAGCCTAGTCAGATTGGGTGGGGTCAGAGAGCAGAGGGATAGGAGGGGCCTGGGCAGAATGGGAGGGGTCAGACAGCAGAGGAGGGGTTTAGGAGGAGGAGCCTAGTCAGAATGGGTGGGGTTCAGGAGAAGCCTGGTCAGGTTGGTTCGGAGAGGTATACGAGGGGCCTGGGCAGAATGGGAGGGGTCAGACAGCAGAGGAGGGGTTTAGGAGGAGGAGCCTAGTCAGAATGGGTGGGGTCAGAGAGGAGGAGGAGCCTAGTCAGATTGGGTGGGGTCAGAGAGCAGAGGGATAGGAGGGGCCTGGGCAGAATGGGAGGGGACAGCAGAGGAGGGGTTTAGGAGGAGGAGCCTAGTCAGAATGGGTGGGGTTCAGGAGAAGCCTGGTCAGATTGGGTTGGTTCGGAGAGGTATACGAGGGGCCTGGGCAGAATGGGAGGGGTCAGACAGCAGAGTAGGGGTTTAGGAGGAGGAGCCTAGTCAGAATGGGTGGGGTCAGAGAGGAGGAGGAGCCTAGTCAGATTGGCTGGGGTCAGAGAGCAGAGGGATAGGAGGGGCCTGGGCAGAATGGGAGGGGTCAGACAGCAGAGGAGGGATTTAGGAGGAGCCTAGTCAGATTGGGTGGGGTCAGAGAGGAGGAGGAGCCTAGTCAGAATGGGTGGGGTTCAGGAGAAGCCTGGTCAGATTGGGTTGGTTCGGAGAGGTATACGAGGGGCCTGGGCAGAATGGGAGGGGTCAGACAGCAGAGGAGGGATTTAGGAGGAGCCTAGTCAGATTGGGTGGGGTCAGAGAGGAGGAGGAGCCTAGTCAGATTGGGTGGGGTCAGAGAGCAGAGGGATAGGAGGGGCCTGGGCAGAATGGGAGGGGTCAGACAGCAGAGGAGGGGTTTAGGAGGAGGAGCCTAGTCAGAATGGGTGGGGTCAGAGAGGAGGAGGAGCCTAGTCAGATTGGGTGGGGTCAGAGAGCAGAGGGATAGGAGGGGCCTGGGCAGAATGGGAGGGGACAGCAGAGGAGGGGTTTAGGAGGAGGAGCCTAGTCAGATTGGGTGGGGTCAGAGAGGAGGAGGAGCCTAGTCAGATTGGGTGGGGTCAGAGAGCAGAGGGATAGGAGGGGCCTGGGCAGAATGGGAGGGGTCAGACAGCAGAGGAGGGGTTTAGGAGGAGCCTAGTCAGATTGGGCGAGAGCAGAGGGATAGGTGTAGGGTCTGAGGGACTATGAAGGGGTCATAGATGGAGGAGGATCCTGACTTATGGTGGGGAACTGCAAAAACTTTTTTTATGCACCCCCCCTATACTCTCTGATTTCTGTTGGGAGGGGGCAGTCAACATTTGGGGGAGCAGTATTAAATGGTGCTTGGGCGCAACGTGAAGGGCGATGAGGGGCACAGAATGGCATGGCTTCCAGGTACTTTTTGGGGGGGGCTACCATTAGTTTTTATTGCTCTGATCCTCCCTCATGGGGTGGACCCCAAATGGTTAGGGGCAACGGGGGAGGGGGGGCGGCAAAAAGCTGTTTGACAGTTTCTGTTACCAACAGGGGTGACCATACGATTCTGCTGCAGTTATGTGGTATTGAAAGGTACAACAAGGAGCATGTGGCTGTATTTTTGCAGGTGGGGTGCCCCAAAATTTTACTGCCAGCAGCAGCAGCCCCCCTCCTCCCCACCCTGCAGATTGGTATAGGTACCTTTACGACATTTCTGTTGATAACAGAGGCTATAGCGAATCGCGCTACGAAATCCTAGAGCACTAACATTTGCTAAATAAAGGTGGCATCGGAGCATACGAATGAGGCAGGGAGAGGCTACTGTTGGCAATTGGTTTGGTGGGTCATAGTGAATAACCTCGGCATGCAAATAGGCAGAAGTGTGAGGATTGGCAGTGTCTGTAGAGAATTTTGGCATGCTCTTCAGTTTATTTTTTCCTCCTTACGTTGGCTATGAACTACAGAGGAAAGGCCTGGACTTACTGTTGGGCAAAACATGTATTTATGATATTAAGAAGTGTAGTCTGGCTGTACTGAGAGGGGCTGTACAGTACGGTAAATGCCTGTAAATCCCTGAAATGTGCATCCAACTGTCACTTGAGATTGAACAGTGAACGAAGCAGCTGGGTTACTGGCTGAATGTAAATGGAAGGCACATAGGAAGTGTGTTTGTGGTCACTCAAATTATTGAAACCTGCTTGATGCACTACCAAAGCTGGGGTACCAGGAGGGAACATTTGAGGGGTATTGAGATGGTGGTGTCCAGAGGTCAAAATATGTTTCAGAGACACAGAAGTACTGCGGTCCTGGTCCCACATTGGGGGTAGTCAAAAGTCCCTGCTAAAGATTTCTGTCCAACTGTTACCACATTTTGTGCAGCCTGGCTCCCTCTGAAACGATTCCCCAGTGTTTTTCGATCCTACAGATGACTGTAGCAAACTTCCCAAATTTTTTCTTGGCCTCATACCCCCAGAGGAGTGCCTGACATTTGCCAGCCTAACGATACTCACGTTCTGGGAAAAACCTCACTAACCATGCATATTTATGCACCACACATGGCAAATCCTTACAATTGCAGAACATCATATCGCACTCGTCATCTTTGAGGTGCTGTACGTATTTGGATTTGAGGGAAATATTCATCCTTGCTTGCTCTCCCATCTGAAGTCTATGGTGCTGCTGTTCCTTTCTCACATGTCCCTTCAAAGAGACAAGTGACACACAGACTCAATCACTCAGCAAACATATTTGCTTTGACGCTTTCATCTTGCTGTTTACCTTCCAAATATTCCCCCTTCACCAAAAATACAGGCCAGCCATTTCTCATCCCCTCAGTCATCGCAGTCCTTCACTCCTTAGGCCCTGCAAGACCACCATGAACAAGATTCATGTCAGCAAGCAGAAAAAAAGCCTCAGTGTGCTCTTTTGTTCATACTGCTGCCCTCTAGTAACACTTCATGGCAACTGCAGCATAAGAATGGGTCTGAGAAGAGGGCTGTCCTATGCAAATAATGTCCTCCCATGCATACTTTCTTCTTAGACGGTCGGCGGCTTGTGCCGTGATACCCCCTCCAACATATGGTCTTCAACCAAATTTTAAAAAAGCCCACCTGCCTTAGACGAAGGATTTTGCCACTCAAAGGAAGCACATGGGGACATCACCCTCATTTAGCAGGGTCCTAAATTGCCTGCTGTCAGCCTGTATACAGAACAAGGGCGTTCGTGGGCGTTCCTCAAAGGAAGGAGGTGGGTGATTAAATCCACAGTGCCAGGGCAGGCCCAGCCCAGCCCAGCCCAGCCCAGCCCAGTCTGGCACAGCGCACTGCTGTAGAGGTCTATTCCTTCACATCCTGCAGCAGGCATGATGCAGACCTACTAGAGCAAAGGCTTGACTCCTCTGCCCTTGTCTGTCTCTTAAAGGAAACAATCTTTCTAGCTTCTTATTGCACCTAATAAATGGACTCTAGCTTGCCTCAAACTCAACCCATCATTTCATTAGCCAGAGCTCATACTTGACCTTTATTTCTATCCAAGTTCACTGGCACCAAACCCCTGCTTTGAGCGAGTGGCTCACACCAAAATTAAATATCACCTTCATCCAACCTATTTTACAATAAGTGTAGCACCTTCCCCGCATTCTTGTGCTCAGTTATAACCCCCAATACCACAATTGCACTCTGCAATTCACCAAACTTAAAGGACAAAGAATGAAGACATTGATAAAGGAAGATAAGGCCTTGTCCCTATTGCACCTACTTGAAAAATAGGGCAGTTGGTAGAAGGTCATGAGGGAAAACATTTGAAATGTTTGGACACACCTGCCAAAAAAAAGTAGCAAAAAAAAAAAGAAAATCACTGTTTGAAAATTTCCCACCTTGGGATACTTCTACAGCATTGGCAGGATTCGAACCCTGGCCTCTGAGGGCTGTCCACACCAAAGGTACAAGACTTACCTTTGAGCTATAGCTCCTTGGTGGTCTAAAGGTTTGCAGTAGTAACTATGAGCAACATACAGGCCTTGGTGTCCTTCCCTGCGGCTTCCATTGCACATAAAAAGGATGACCATGACATAAGGACAATTTGATAGGCTACTTACATGGAAACCAGTGTGGTCCAGTGGGTAAGTTCCTGCCTTCCATCCAGGCAACCAGGGTTCAAATCCCGGGTTCGGCACCAGATGACTGATGGTGGCACAGCAGAGGTAAGCTGGAGGTGGGCCTAAATGGCCAATTGGTAAGTAAAATGTGTCTGTGTGTTGTGGAAGAGTGGAATCATGCCTAGCGAATGAGGGATTGCAGATTGGTTGGTAAGTAAAATAGGTGTGGCCTGAACAGAGACAGGTGAAAGAAAGGGAACAGGTGTTGTGTGTTAGAGGAGGACCCTAGTCAGATTGGGGGTGGTCAGAGAGGAGGGGTTCAGGAGGAGCCTAGTCAGATTGGGTGGAGTCAGAGAGGAGAGGGATAGGAGGGGCCTGGGCAGAATGGGAGGGGTCAGACAGCAGAAGAGGGGCTTAGGAGGAGGAGCCTAGTCAGAATGGGTGGGGTTCAGGAGGAGCCTGGTCAGATTGGGTGGGGTCGGAGAGGTATACGAGGGGACTGGGCAGAATGGGAGTGGTCAGAGATGAGGGGTATAGGAGGAGCCTAGTCAGATTGGGTGGGGTCAGAGAGCAGAGGGATAGGAGGGGCCTGGGCAGAATGGGAGGGGTCAGACAGCAGAGGAGGGGTTTAGGAGGAGGAGCCTAGTCAGGATGGGTGGGGTTCAGGAGGAGCCTGGTCAGATTGGGTGGGGTCGGAGAGGTATATGAGAGGCCTGGGCAGAATGGGAGGGGTCAGACAGCAGAGGAGGGATTTAGGAGGAGCCTAGTCAGATTGGGTGGGGTCAGAGAGGAGGAGGAGCCTAGTCAGATTGGGTGGGGTCAGAGAGCAGAGGGATAGGAGGGGCCTGGGCAGAATGGGAGGGGTCGGACAGCAGAGGAGGGGTTTAGGAGGAGGAGCCTAGTCAGAATGGGTGGGGTTCAGGAGAAGCCTGGTCAGGTTGGTTCGGAGAGGTATACGAGGGGCCTGGGCAGAATGGGAGGGGACAGCAGAGGAGGGGTTTAGGAGGAGGAGCCTAGTCAGATTGGGTGGGGTCAGAGAGGAGGAGGAGCCTAGTCAGATTGGGTGGGGTCAGAGAGCAGAGGGATAGGAGGGGCCTGGGCAGAATGGGAGGGGTCAGACAGCAGAGGAGGGGTTTAGGAGGAGGAGCCTAGTCAGAATGGGTGGGGTTCAGGAGGAGCCTGGTCAGATTGGGTGGGGTCGGAGAGGTAAACGAGGGGACTGGGCAGAATGGGAGGGGTCAGAGAGGAGGGGTATAGGAGGAGCCTAGTCAGATTGGGTGGGGTCGGAGAGGTATACGAGGGGACTGGGCAGAATGGGAGGGGTCAGAGAGGAGGGGTATAGGAGGAGCCTAGTCAGATTGGGTGGGGTCAGAGAGCAGAGGGATAGGAGGGGCCTGGGCAGAATGGTAGGGGTCAGACAGCAGAAGAGGGGTTTAGGAGGAGGAGCCTAGTCAGAATGGGTGGGGTTCAGGAGGAGCCTGGTCAGATTGGGTGGGGTCGGAGAGGTAAACGAGGGGACTGGGCAGAATGGGAGGGGTCAGAGAGGAGGTGTATAGGAGGAGCCTAGTCAGATTGGGTGGGGTCGGAGAGGTATACGAGGGGACTGGGCAGAATGGGAGGGGTCAGAGAGGAGGGGTATAGGAGGAGCCTAGTCAGATTGGGTGGGGTCAGAGAGCAGAGGGATAGGAGGGGCCTGGGCAGAATGGTAGGGGTCAGACAGCAGAAGAGGGGTTTAGGAGGAGGAGCCTAGTCAGAATGGGTGGGGTTCAGGAGGAGCCTGGTCAGATTGGGTGGGGTCGGAGAGGTATACGAGGGGACTGGGCAGAATGGGAGGGGTCAGAGAGCAGAGGGATAGGAGGGGCCTGGGCAGAATGGGAGGGGTCAGACAGCAGAGGAGGGATTTAGGAGGAGCCTAGTCAGATTGGGTGGGGTCAGAGAGGAGGAGGAGCCTAGTCAGATTGGGTGGGGTCAGAGAGCAGAGGGATAGGAGGGGCCTGGGCAGAATGGGAGGGGTCAGACAGCAGAGGAGGGGTTTAGGAGGAGGAGCCTAGTCAGAATGGGTGGGGTTCAGGAGAAGCCTGGTCAGATTGGGTGGGGTCGGAGAGGTATACGAGGGGCCTGGGCAGAATGGGAGGGGTCAGACAGCAGAGGAGGGATTTAGGAGGAGCCTAGTCAGATTGGGTGGGGTCAGAGAGGAGGAGGAGCCTAGTCAGATTGGGTGGGGTCAGAGAGCAGAGGGATAGGAGGGGCCTGGGCAGAATGGGAGGGGTCAGACAGCAGAGGAGGGGTTTAGGAGGAGGAGCCTAGTCAGAATGGGTGGGGTTCAGGAGAAGCCTGGTCAGATTGGGTGGGGTCGGAGAGGTATACGAGGGGCCTGGGCAGAATGGGAGGGGTCAGACAGCAGAGGAGGGATTTAGGAGGAGCCTAGTCAGATTGGGTGGGGTCAGAGAGGAGGAGGAGCCTAGTCAGATTGGGTGGGGTCAGAGAGCAGAGGGATAGGAGGGGCCTGGGCAGAATGGGAGGGGTCAGACAGCAGAGGAGGGGTTTAGGAGGAGGAGCCTAGTCAGAATGGGTGGGGTTCAGGAGAAGCCTGGTCAGATTGGGTTGGTTCGGAGAGGTATACGAGGGGCCTGGGCAGAATGGGAGGGGTCAGACAGCAGAGGAGGGATTTAGGAGGAGCCTAGTCAGATTGGGTGGGGTCAGAGAGGAGGAGGAGCCTAGTCAGATTGGGTGGGGTCAGAGAGCAGAGGGATAGGAGGGGCCTGGGCAGAATGGGAGGGGTCAGACAGCAGAGGAGGGGTTTAGGAGGAGGAGCCTAGTCAGAATGGGTGGGGTCAGAGAGGAGGAGGAGCCTAGTCAGATTGGGTGGGGTCAGAGAGCAGAGGGATAGGAGGGGCCTGGGCAGAATGGGAGGGGTCAGACAGCAGAGGAGGGGTTTAGGAGGAGGAGCCTAGTCAGAATGGGTGGGGTCAGAGAGGAGGAGGAGCCTAGTCAGATTGGGTGGGGTCAGAGAGCAGAGGGATAGGAGGGGCCTGGGCAGAATGGGAGGGGTCAGACAGCAGAGGAGGGGTTTAGGAGGAGGAGCCTAGTCAGAATGGGTGGGGTCAGAGAGGAGGAGGAGCCTAGTCAGATTGGGTGGGGTCAGAGAGCAGAGGGATAGGAGGGGCCTGGGCAGAATGGGAGGGGTCAGACAGCAGAGGAGGGGTTTAGGAGGAGGAGCCTAGTCAGAATGGGTGGGGTTCAGGAGAAGCCTGGTCAGATTGGGTTGGTTCGGAGAGGTATACGAGGGGCCTGGGCAGAATGGGAGGGGTCAGACAGCAGAGGAGGGATTTAGGAGGAGCCTAGTCAGATTGGGTGGGGTCAGAGAGGAGGAGGAGCCTAGTCAGATTGGGTGGGGTCAGAGAGCAGAGGGATAGGAGGGGCCTGGGCAGAATGGGAGGGGTCAGACAGCAGAGGAGGGGTTTAGGAGGAGGAGCCTAGTCAGAATGGGTGGGGTCAGAGAGGAGGAGGAGCCTAGTCAGATTGGGTGGGGTCAGAGAGCAGAGGGATAGGAGGGGCCTGGGCAGAATGGGAGGGGTCAGACAGCAAAGGAAGGGTTTAGGAGGAGGAGCCTAGTCAGATTGGGTGGGGTCAGAGAGGAGGAGGAGCCTAGTCAGATTGGGTGGGGTCAGAGAGCAGAGGGATAGGAGGGGCCTGGGCAGAATGGGAGGGGTCAGACAGCAGAGGAGGGGTTTAGGAGGAGGAGCCTAGTCAGAATGGGTGGGGTTCAGGAGGAGCCTGGTCAGATTGGGTGGGGTCGGAGAGGTATACGAGGGGCCTGGGCAGAATGGGAGGGGTCAGACAGCAGAGGAGGGATTTAGGAGGAGCCTAGTCAGATTGGGTGGGGTCAGAGAGGAGGAGGAGCCTAGTCAGATTGGGTGGGGTCAGAGAGCAAAGGGATAGGAGGGGCCTGGGCAGAATGGGAGGGGTCAGACAGCAGAGGAGGGATTTAGGAGGAGCCTAGTCAGATTGGGTGGGGTCAGAGAGGAGGAGGAGCCTAGTCAGATTGGGTGGGGTCGGAGAGGTATACGAGGGGACTGAGCAGAATGGGAGGGGTCAGAGAGCAGAGGGATAGGAGGGGCCTGGGCAGAATGGGAGGGGTCAGACAGCAGAGGAGGGATTTAGGAGGAGCCTAGTCAGATTGGGTGGGGTCAGAGAGGAGGAGGAGCCTAGTCAGATTGGGTGGGGTCAGAGAGCAGAGGGATAGGAGGGGCCTGGGCAGAATGGGAGGGGTCAGACAGCAGAGGAGGGGTTTAGGAGGAGGAGCCTAGTCAGAATGGGTGGGGTTCAGGAGAAGCCTGGTCAGGTTGGTTCGGAGAGGTATACGAGGGGCCTGGGCAGAATGGGAGGGGACAGCAGAGGAGGGGTTTAGGAGGAGGAGCCTAGTCAGATTGGGTGGGGTCAGAGAGGAGGAGGAGCCTAGTCAGATTGGGTGGGGTCAGAGAGCAGAGGGATAGGAGGGGCCTGGGCAGAATGGGAGGGGTCAGACAGCAGAGGAGGGATTTAGGAGGAGCCTAGTCAGATTGGGTGGGGTCAGAGAGGAGGAGGAGCCTAGTCAGATTGGGTGGGGTCGGAGAGGTATACGAGGGGACTGGGCAGAATGGGAGGGGTCAGAGAGCAGAGGGATAGGAGGGGCCTGGGCAGAATGGGAGGGGTCAGACAGCAGAGGAGGGATTTAGGAGGAGCCTAGTCAGATTGGGTGGGGTCAGAGAGGAGGAGGAGCCTAGTCAGATTGGGTGGGGTCAGAGAGCAGAGGGATAGGAGGGGCCTGGGCAGAATGGGAGGGGTCAGACAGCAGAGGAGGGGTTTAGGAGGAGGAGCCTAGTCAGAATGGGTGGGGTTCAGGAGAAGCCTGGTCAGGTTGGTTCGGAGAGGTATACGAGGGGCCTGGGCAGAATGGGAGGGGTCAGACAGCAGAGGAGGGGTTTAGGAGGAGGAGCCTAGTCAGAATGGGTGGGGTCAGAGAGGAGGAGGAGCCTAGTCAGATTGGGTGGGGTCAGAGAGCAGAGGGATAGGAGGGGCCTGGGCAGAATGGGAGGGGACAGCAGAGGAGGGGTTTAGGAGGAGGAGCCTAGTCAGAATGGGTGGGGTTCAGGAGAAGCCTGGTCAGATTGGGTTGGTTCGGAGAGGTATACGAGGGGCCTGGGCAGAATGGGAGGGGTCAGACAGCAGAGGAGGGGTTTAGGAGGAGGAGCCTAGTCAGAATGGGTGGGGTCAGAGAGGAGGAGGAGCCTAGTCAGATTGGCTGGGGTCAGAGAGCAGAGGGATAGGAGGGGCCTGGGCAGAATGGGAGGGGTCAGACAGCAGAGGAGGGATTTAGGAGGAGCCTAGTCAGATTGGGTGGGGTCAGAGAGGAGGAGGAGCCTAGTCAGAATGGGTGGGGTTCAGGAGAAGCCTGGTCAGATTGGGTTGGTTCGGAGAGGTATACGAGGGGCCTGGGCAGAATGGGAGGGGTCAGACAGCAGAGGAGGGATTTAGGAGGAGCCTAGTCAGATTGGGTGGGGTCAGAGAGGAGGAGGAGCCTAGTCAGATTGGGTGGGGTCAGAGAGCAGAGGGATAGGAGGGGCCTGGGCAGAATGGGAGGGGTCAGACAGCAGAGGAGGGGTTTAGGAGGAGGAGCCTAGTCAGAATGGGTGGGGTCAGAGAGGAGGAGGAGCCTAGTCAGATTGGGTGGGGTCAGAGAGCAGAGGGATAGGAGGGGCCTGGGCAGAATGGGTGGGGTTCAGGAGAAGCCTGGTCAGGTTGGTTCGGAGAGGTATACGAGGGGCCTGGGCAGAATGGGAGGGGACAGCAGAGGAGGGGTTTAGGAGGAGGAGCCTAGTCAGATTGGGTGGGGTCAGAGAGGAGGAGGAGCCTAGTCAGATTGGGTGGGGTCAGAGAGCAGAGGGATAGGAGGGGCCTGGGCAGAATGGGAGGGGTCAGACAGCAGAGGAGGGGTTTAGGAGGAGGAGCCTAGTCAGAATGGGTGGGGTTCAGGAGGAGCCTGGTCAGATTGGGTGGGGTCGGAGAGGTAAACGAGGGGACTGGGCAGAATGGGAGGGGTCAGAGAGGAGGGGTATAGGAGGAGCCTAGTCAGATTGGGTGGGGTCGGAGAGGTATACGAGGGGACTGGGCAGAATGGGAGGGGTCAGAGAGGAGGGGTATAGGAGGAGCCTAGTCAGATAGGGTGGGGTCAGAGAGCAGAGGGATAGGAGGGGCCTGGGCAGAATGGTAGGGGTCAGACAGCAGAAGAGGGGTTTAGGAGGAGGAGCCTAGTCAGAATGGGTGGGGTTCAGGAGGAGCCTGGTCAGATTGGGTGGGGTCGGAGAGGTATACGAGGGGACTGGGCAGAATGGGAGGGGTCAGAGAGCAGAGGGATAGGAGGGGCCTGGGCAGAATGGGAGGGGTCAGACAGCAGAGGAGGGATTTAGGAGGAGCCTAGTCAGATTGGGTGGGGTCAGAGAGGAGGAGGAGCCTAGTCCGATTGGGTGGGGTCAGAGAGCAGAGGGATAGGAGGGGCCTGGGCAGAATGGGAGGGGTCAGACAGCAGAGGAGGGGTTTAGGAGGAGGAGCCTAGTCAGAATGGGTGGGGTTCAGGAGGAGCCTGGTCAGATTGGGTGGGGTCGGAGAGGTATACGAGGGGCCTGGGCAGAATGGGAGGGGTCAGACAGCAGAGGAGGGATTTAGGAGGAGCCTAGTCAGATTGGGTGGGGTCAGAGAGGAGGAGGAGCCTAGTCAGATTGGGTGGGGTCAGAGAGCAGAGGGATAGGAGGGGCCTGGGCAGAATGGGAGGGGTCAGACAGCAGAGGAGGGGTTTAGGAGGAGGAGCCTAGTCAGAATGGGTGGGGTTCAGGAGAAGCCTGGTCAGATTGGGTGGGGTCGGAGAGGTATACGAGGGGCCTGGGCAGAATGGGAGGGGTCAGACAGCAGAGGAGGGATTTAGGAGGAGCCTAGTCAGATTGGGTGGGGTCAGAGAGGAGGAGGAGCCTAGTCAGATTGGGTGGGGTCAGAGAGCAGAGGGATAGGAGGGGCCTGGGCAGAATGGGAGGGGTCAGACAGCAGAGGAGGGGTTTAGGAGGAGGAGCCTAGTCAGAATGGGTGGGGTTCAGGAGAAGCCTGGTCAGATTGGGTTGGTTCGGAGAGGTATACGAGGGGCCTGGGCAGAATGGGAGGGGTCAGACAGCAGAGGAGGGATTTAGGAGGAGCCTAGTCAGATTGGGTGGGGTCAGAGAGGAGGAGGAGCCTAGTCGGATTGGGTGGGGTCAGAGAGCAGAGGGATAGGAGGGGCCTGGGCAGAATGGGAGGGGTCAGACAGCAGAGGAGGGGTTTAGGAGGAGGAGCCTAGTCAGAATGTGTGGGGTCAGAGAGGAGGAGGAGCCTAGTCAGATTGGGTGGGGTCAGAGAGCAGAGGGATAGGAGGGGCCTGGGCAGAATGGGAGGGGTCAGACAGCAGAGGAGGGGTTTAGGAGGAGGAGCCTAGTCAGAATGGGTGGGGTTCAGGAGAAGCCTGGTCAGATTGGGTTGGTTCGGAGAGGTATACGAGGGGCCTGGGCAGAATGGGAGGGGTCAGACAGCAGAGGAGGGATTTAGGAGGAGCCTAGTCAGATTGGGTGGGGTCAGAGAGGAGGAGGAGCCTAGTCAGATTGGGTGGGGTCAGAGAGCAGAGGGATAGGAGGGGCCTGGGCAGAATGGGAGGGGTCAGACAGCAGAGGAGGGGTTTAGGAGGAGGAGCCTAGTCAGAATGGGTGGGGTCAGAGAGGAAGAGGAGCCTAGTCAGATTGGGTGGGGTCAGAGAGCAGAGGGATAGGAGGGGCCTGGGCAGAATGGGAGGGGTCAGACAGCAGAGGAGGGGTTTAGGAGGAGGAGCCTAGTCAGATTGGGTGGGGTCAGAGAGGAGGAGGAGCCTAGTCAGATTGGGTGGGGTCAGAGAGCAGAGGGATAGGAGGGGCCTGGGCAGAATGGGAGGGGTCAGACAGCAGAGGAGGGGTTTAGGAGGAGGAGCCTAGTCAGAATGGGTGGGGTCAGAGAGGAAGAGGAGCCTAGTCAGATTGGGTGGGGTCAGAGAGCAGAGGGATAGGAGGGGCCTGGGCAGAATGGGAGGGGTCAGACAGCAGAGGAGGGGTTTAGGAGGAGGAGCCTAGTCAGAATGGGTGGGGTTCAGGAGGAGCCTGGTCAGATTGGGTGGGGTCGGAGAGGTATACGAGGGGCCTGGGCAGAATGGGAGGGGTCAGACAGCAGAGGAGGGATTTAGGAGGAGCCTAGTCAGATTGGGTGGGGTCAGAGAGGAGGAGGAGCCTAGTCAGATTGGGTGGGGTCAGAGAGCAGAGGGATAGGAGGGGCCTGGGCAGAATGGGAGGGGTCAGACAGCAGAGGAGGGGTTTAGGAGGAGCCTCGTCAGATTGGGTGGGGTCAGAGAGGATGGGTATAGGAGGAGCCTGAGCAGAATGGGTGGGGTCAGACAGCAGAGGAGGGTTTTGGAGGAGCCTGGTCAGATTGGGTGGGGTCGGAGAGGAGGGGTATAGGAGAAGCCTGCGCAGAATGGGTGGGGTCGGAGAGGAGGGGTTTAGGAGGAGCCTAGTCAGATTGGGCGGGGCCAGAGAGCAGAGGGATAGGAGGGGCCTGGGCAGAATGGGAGGGGTCAGACAGCAGAGGAGGGGTTTAGGAGGAGCCTAGTCAGATTGGGCGGGGTCAGAGAGCAGAGGGATAGGAGGGGCCTGGGCAGAATGGGAGGGGTCAGACAGCAGAGGAGGGGTTTAGGAGGAGCCTAGTCAGATTGGGCGAGAGCAGAGGGATAGGTGTAGGGTCTGAGGGACTATGAAGGGGTCATAGATGGAGGAGGATCCTGACTTATGGCGGGGAACTGCAAAAACTTTTTTTATGCACCCCCCCTATACTCTCTGATTTCTGTTGGGAGGGGGCAGTCAACATTTGGGGGAGCAGTATTAAATGGTGCTTGGGCGCAACGTGAAGGGCGATGAGGGGCACAGAATGGCATGGCTTCCAGGTACTTTTTGGGGGGGGCTACCATTAGTTTTTATTGCTCTGATCCTCCCTCATGGGGTGGACCCCAAATGGTTAGGGGCAACGGGGGAGGGGGGGCGGCAAAAAGCTGTTTGACAGTTTCTGTTACCAACAGGGGTGACCATACGATTCTGCTGCAGTTATGTGGTATTGAAAGGTACAACAAGGAGCATGTGGCTGTATTTTTGCAGGTGGGGTGCCCCAAAATTTTACTGCCAGCAGCAGCAGCCCCCCTCCTCCCCACCCTGCAGATTGGTATAGGTACCTTTACGACATTTCTGTTGATAACAGAGGCTATAGCGAATCGCGCTACGAAATCCTAGAGCACTAACATTTGCTAAATAAAGGTGGCATCGGAGCATACGAATGAGGCAGGGAGAGGCTACTGTTGGCAATTGGTTTGGTGGGTCATAGTGAATAACCTCGGCATGCAAATAGGCAGAAGTGTGAGGATTGGCAGTGTCTGTAGAGAATTTTGGCATGCTCTTCAGTTTATTTTTTCCTCCTTACGCTGGCTATGAACTACAGAGGAAAGGCCTGGACTTACTGTTGGGCAAAACATGTATTTATGATATTAAGAAGTGTAGTCTGGCTGTACTGAGAGGGGCTGTACAGTACGGTAAATGCCTGTAAATCCCTGAAATGTGCATCCAACTGTCACTTGAGATTGAACAGTGAACGAAGCAGCTGGGTTACTGGCTGAATGTAAATGGAAGGCACATAGGAAGTGTGTTTGTGGTCACTCAAATTATTGAAACCTGCTTGATGCACTACCAAAGCTGGGGTACCAGGAGGGAACATTTGAGGGGTATTGAGATGGTGGTGTCCAGAGGTCAAAATATGTTTCAGAGACACAGAAGTACTGTGGTCCTGGTCCCACATTGGGGGTAGTCAAAAGTCCCTGCTAAAGATTTCTGTCCAACTGTTACCACATTTTGTGCAGCCTGGCTCCCTCTGAAACGATTCCCCAGTGTTTTTCGATCCTACAGATGACTGTAGCAAACTTCCCAAATTTTTTCTTGGCCTCATACCCCCCCAGAGGAGTGCCTGACATTTGCCAGCCTAACGATACTCACGTTCTGGGAAAAACCTCACTAACCATGCATATTTATGCACCACACATGGCAAATCCTTACAATTGCAGAACATCATATCGCACTCGTCATCTTTGAGGTGCTGTACGTATTTGGATTTGAGGGAAATATTCATCCTTGCTTGCTCTCCCATCTGAAGTCTATGGTGCTGCTGTTCCTTTCTCACATGTCCCTTCAAAGAGACAAGTGACACACAGACTCAATCACTCAGCAAACATATTTGCTTTGACGCTTTCATCTTGCTGTTTACCTTCCAAATATTCCCCCTTCACCAAAAATACAGGCCAGCCATTTCTCATCCCCTCAGTCATCGCAGTCCTTCACTCCTTAGGCCCTGCAAGACCACCATGAACAAGATTCATGTCAGCAAGCAGAAAAAAAGCCTCAGTGTGCTCTTTTGTTCATACTGCTGCCCTCTAGTAACACTTCATGGCAACTGCAGCATAAGAATGGGTCTGAGAAGAGGGCTGTCCTATGTAAATAATGTCCTCCCATGCATACTTTCTTCTTAGACGGTCGGCGGCTTGTGCCGTGATACCCCCTCCAACATATGGTCTTCAACCAAATTTTAAAAAAGCCCACCTGCCTTAGACGAAGGATTTTGCCACTCAAAGGAAGCACATGGGGACATCACCCTCATTTAGCAGGGTCCTAAATTGCCTGCTGTCAGCCTGTATACAGGACAAGGGCGTTCGTGGGCGTTCGTGGGCGTTCCTCAAAGGAAGGAGGTGGGTGATTAAATCCACAGTGCCAGGGCAGGCCCAGCCCAGCCCAGCCCAGCCCAGCCCAGTCTGGCACAGCGCACTGCTGTGGAGGTCTATTCCTTCACATCCTGCAGCAGGCATGATGCAGACCTACTAGAGCAAAGGCTTGACTCCTCTGCCCTTGTCTGTCTCTTAAAGGAAACAATCTTTCTAGCTTCTTATTGCACCTAATAAATGGACTCTAGCTTGCCTCAAACTCAACCCATCATTTCATTAGCCAGAGCTCATACTTGACCTTTATTTCTATCCAAGTTCACTGGCACCAAACCCCTGCTTTGAGCGAGTGGCTCACACCAAAATTAAATATCACCTTCATCCAACCTATTTTACAATAAGTGTAGCACCTTCCCCGCATTCTTGTGCTCAGTTATAACCCCCAATACCACAATTGCACTCTGCAATTCACCAAACTTAAAGGACAAAGAATGAAGACATTGATAAAGGAAGATAAGGCCTTGTCCCTATTGCACCTACTTGAAAAATAGGGCAGTTGGTAGAAGGTCATGAGGGAAAACATTTAAAATGTTTGGACACACCTGCCAAAAAAAAGTAGCAAAAAAAAAAAAAATCACTGTTTGAAAATTTCCCACCTTGGGATACTTCTACAGCATTGGCAGGATTCGAACCCTGGCCTCTGAGGGCTGTCCACACCAAAGGTACAAGACTTACCTTTGAGCTATAGCTCCTTGGTGGTCTAAAGGTTTGCAGTAGTAACTATGAGCAACATACAGGCCTTGGTGTCCTTCCCTGCGGCTTCCATTGCACATAAAAAGGATGACCATGACATAAGGACAATTTGATAGGCTACCATGGAAACCAGTGTGGTCCAGTGGGTAAGTTCCTGCCTTCCATCCAGGCAACCAGGGTTCAAATCCCGGGTTCGGCACCAGATGACTGATGGTGGCACAGCAGAGGTAAGCTGGAGGTGGGCCTAAATGGCCAATTGGTAAGTAAAATGTGTCTGTGTGTTGTGGAAGAGTGGAATCATGCCTAGCGAATGAGGGATTGCAGATTGGTTGGTAAGTAAAATAGGTGTGGCCTGAACAGAGACAGGTGAAAGAAAGGGAACAGGTGTTGTGTGTTAGAGGAGGACCCTAGTCAGATTGGGGGTGGTCAGAGAGGAGGGGTTCAGGAGGAGCCTAGTCAGATTGGGTGGAGTCAGAGAGGAGAGGGATAGGGGGGGCCTGGGCAGAATGGGAGGGGTCAGACAGCAGAAGAGGGGTTTAGGAGGAGGAGCCTAGTCAGAATGGGTGGGGTTCAGGAGGAGCCTGGTCAGATTGGGTGGGGTCGGAGAGGTATACGAGGGGACTGGGCAGAATGGGAGGGGTCAGAGAGGAGGGGTATAGGAGGAGCCTAGTCAGATTGGGTGGGGTCAGAGAGCAGAGGGATAGGAGGGGCCTGGGCAGAATGGGAGGGGTCAGACAGCAGAGGAGGGGTTTAGGAGGAGGAGCCTAGTCAGAATGGGTGGGGTTCAGGAGGAGCCTGGTCAGATTGGGTGGGGTCGGAGAGGTATACGAGGGGACTGGGCAGAATGGGAGGGGTCAGAGAGCAGAGGGATAGGAGGGGCCTGGGCAGAATGGGAGGGGTCAGACAGCAGAGGAGGGGTTTAGGAGGAGGAGCCTAGTCAGAATGGGTGGGGTTCAGGAGAAGCCTGGTCAGATTGGGTTGGTTCGGAGAGGTATACGAGGGGCCTGGGCAGAATGGGAGGGGTCAGACAGCAGAGGAGGGGTTTAGGAGGAGGAGCCTAGTCAGAATGGGTGGGGTCAGAGAGGAGGAGGAGCCTAGTCAGATTGGGTGGGGTCAGAGAGCAGAGGGATAGGAGGGGCCTGGGCAGAATGGGAGGGGTCAGACAGCAGAGGAGGGGTTTAGGAGGAGGAGCCTAGTCAGGATGGGTGGGGTTCAGGAGGAGCCTGGTCAGATTGGGTGGGGTCGGAGAGGCCTGGGCAGAATGGGAGGGGTCAGACAGCAGAGGAGGGATTTAGGAGGAGCCTAGTCAGATTGGGTGGGGTCAGAGAGCAGAGGGATAGGAGGGGCCTGGGCAGAATGGGAGGGGTCAGACAGCAGAGGAGGGGTTTAGGAGGAGGAGCCTAGTCAGAATGGGTGGGGTCAGAGAGGAGGAGGAGCCTAGTCAGATTGGGTGGGGTCAGAGAGCAGAGGGATAGGAGGGGCCTGGGCAGAATGGGAGGGGTCAGACAGCAGAGGAGGGGTTTAGGAGGAGGAGCCTAGTCAGAATGGGTGGGGTCAGAGAGGAGGAGGAGCCTAGTCAGATTGGCTGGGGTCAGAGAGCAGAGGGATAGGAGGGGCCTGGGCAGAATGGGAGGGGTCAGACAGCAGAGGAGGGATTTAGGAGGAGCCTAGTCAGATTGGGTGGGGTCAGAGAGGAGGAGGAGCCTAGTCAGATTGGGTGGGGTCGGAGAGGTATACGAGGGGACTGGGCAGAATGGGAGGGGTCAGAGAGCAGAGGGATAGGAGGGGCCTGGGCAGAATGGGAGGGGTCAGACAGCAGAGGAGGGATTTAGGAGGAGCCTAGTCAGATTGGGTGGGGTCAGAGAGGAGGAGGAGCCTAGTCAGATTGGGTGGGGTCAGAGAGCAGAGGGATAGGAGGGGCCTGGGCAGAATGGGAGGGGTCAGACAGCAGAGGAGGGATTTAGGAGGAGCCTAGTCAGATTGGGTGGGGTCAGAGAGGAGGAGGAGCCTAGTCAGATTGGGTGGGGTCGGAGAGGTATACGAGGGGACTGGGCAGAATGGGAGGGGTCAGAGAGCAGAGGGATAGGAGGGGCCTGGGCAGAATGGGAGGGGTCAGACAGCAGAGGAGGGATTTAGGAGGAGCCTAGTCAGATTGGGTGGGGTCAGAGAGGAGGAGGAGCCTAGTCAGATTGGGTGGGGTCAGAGAGCAGAGGGATAGGAGGGGCCTGGGCAGAATGGGAGGGGTCAGACAGCAGAGGAGGGGTTTAGGAGGAGGAGCCTAGTCAGAATGGGTGGGGTTCAGGAGAAGCCTGGTCAGGTTGGTTCGGAGAGGTATACGAGGGGCCTGGGCAGAATGGGAGGGGACAGCAGAGGAGGGGTTTAGGAGGAGGAGCCTAGTCAGATTGGGTGGGGTCAGAGAGGAGGAGGAGCCTAGTCAGATTGGGTGGGGTCAGAGAGCAGAGGGATAGGAGGGGCCTGGGCAGAATGGGAGGGGTCAGACAGCAGAGGAGGGGTTTAGGAGGAGGAGCCTAGTCAGAATGGGTGGGGTTCAGGAGGAGCCTGGTCAGATTGGGTGGGGTCGGAGAGGTATACGAGGGGCCTGGGCAGAATGGGAGGGGTCAGACAGCAGAGGAGGGATTTAGGAGGAGCCTAGTCAGATTGGGTGGGGTCAGAGAGGAGGAGGAGCCTAGTCAGATTGGGTGGGGTCAGAGAGCAGAGGGATAGGAGGGGCCTGGGCAGAATGGGAGGGGTCAGACAGCAGAGGAGGGGTTTAGGAGGAGGAGCCTAGTCAGAATGGGTGGGGTCAGAGAGGAGGAGGAGCCTAGTCAGATTGGGTGGGGTCAGAGAGCAGAGGGATAGGAGGGGCCTGGGCAGAATGGGAGGGGTCAGACAGCAGAGGAGGGATTTAGGAGGAGCCTAGTCAGATTGGGTGGGGTCAGAGAGGAGGAGGAGCCTAGTCAGATTGGGTGGGGTCAGAGAGCAGAGGGATAGGAGGGGCCTGGGCAGAATGGGAGGGGTCAGACAGCAGAGGAGGGGTTTAGGAGGAGGAGCCTAGTCAGAATGGGTGGGGTTCAGGAGAAGCCTGGTCAGGTTGGTTCGGAGAGGTATACGAGGGGCCTGGGCAGAATGGGAGGGGACAGCAGAGGAGGGATTTAGGAGGAGCCTAGTCAGATTGGGTGGGGTCAGAGAGGAGGAGGAGCCTAGTCAGATTGGGTGGGGTCGGAGAGGTATACGAGGGGACTGGGCAGAATGGGAGGGGTCAGAGAGCAGAGGGATAGGAGGGGCCTGGGCAGAATGGGAGGGGTCAGACAGCAGAGGAGGGATTTAGGAGGAGCCTAGTCAGATTGGGTGGGGTCAGAGAGGAGGAGGAGCCTAGTCAGATTGGGTGGGGTCAGAGAGCAGAGGGATAGGAGGGGCCTGGGCAGAATGGGAGGGGTCAGACAGCAGAGGAGGGGTTTAGGAGGAGGAGCCTAGTCAGAATGGGTGGGGTTCAGGAGAAGCCTGGTCAGGTTGGTTCGGAGAGGTATACGAGGGGCCTGGGCAGAATGGGAGGGGACAGCAGAGGAGGGATTTAGGAGGAGCCTAGTCAGATTGGGTGGGGTCAGAGAAGAGGAGGAGCCTAGTCAGATTGGGTGGGGTCGGAGAGGTATACGAGGGGACTGGGCAGAATGGGAGGGGTCAGAGAGCAGAGGGATAGGAGGGGCCTGGGCAGAATGGGAGGGGTCAGACAGCAGAGGAGGGATTTAGGAGGAGCCTAGTCAGATTGGGTGGGGTCAGAGAGGAGGAGGAGCCTAGTCAGATTGGGTGGGGTCAGAGAGCAGAGGGATAGGAGGGGCCTGGGCAGAATGGGAGGGGTCAGACAGCAGAGGAGGGGTTTAGGAGGAGGAGCCTAGTCAGAATGGGTGGGGTTCAGGAGAAGCCTGGTCAGGTTGGTTCGGAGAGGTATACGAGGGGCCTGGGCAGAATGGGAGGGGTCAGACAGCAGAGGAGGGGTTTAGGAGGAGGAGCCTAGTCAGAATGGGTGGGGTCAGAGAGGAGGAGGAGCCTAGTCAGATTGGGTGGGGTCAGAGAGCAGAGGGATAGGAGGGGCCTGGGCAGAATGGGAGGGGACAGCAGAAGAGGGGCTTAGGAGGAGGAGCCTAGTCAGAATGGGTGGGGTTCAGGAGGAGCCTGGTCAGATTGGGTGGGGTCGGAGAGGTATACGAGGGGACTGGGCAGAATGGGAGGGGTCAGAGATGAGGGGTATAGGAGGAGCCTAGTCAGATTGGGTGGGGTCAGAGAGCAGAGGGATAGGAGGGGCCTGGGCAGAATGGGAGGGGTCAGACAGCAGAGGAGGGGTTTAGGAGGAGGAGCCTAGTCAGGATGGGTGGGGTTCAGGAGGAGCCTGGTCAGATTGGGTGGGGTCGGAGAGGTATACGAGAGGCCTGGGCAGAATGGGAGGGGTCAGACAGCAGAGGAGGGATTTAGGAGGAGCCTAGTCAGATTGGGTGGGGTCAGAGAGGAGGAGGAGCCTAGTCAGATTGGGTGGGGTCAGAGAGCAGAGGGATAGGAGGGGCCTGGGCAGAATGGGAGGGGTCAGACAGCAGAGGAGGGGTTTAGGAGGAGGAGCCTAGTCAGAATGGGTGGGGTTCAGGAGAAGCCTGGTCAGGTTGGTTCGGAGAGGTATACGAGGGGCCTGGGCAGAATGGGAGGGGACAGCAGAGGAGGGGTTTAGGAGGAGGAGCCTAGTCAGATTGGGTGGGGTCAGAGAGGAGGAGGAGCCTAGTCAGATTGGGTGGGGTCAGAGAGCAGAGGGATAGGAGGGGCCTGGGCAGAATGGGAGGGGTCAGACAGCAGAGGAGGGATTTAGGAGGAGCCTAGTCAGATTGGGTGGGGTCAGAGAGGAGGAGGAGCCTAGTCAGATTGGGTGGGGTCGGAGAGGTATACGAGGGGACTGGGCAGAATGGGAGGGGTCAGAGAGCAGAGGGATAGGAGGGGCCTGGGCAGAATGGGAGGGGTCAGACAGCAGAGGAGGGATTTAGGAGGAGCCTAGTCAGATTGGGTGGGGTCAGAGAGGAGGAGGAGCCTAGTCAGATTGGGTGGGGTCAGAGAGCAGAGGGATAGGAGGGGCCTGGGCAGAATGGGAGGGGTCAGACAGCAGAGGAGGGGTTTAGGAGGAGGAGCCTAGTCAGAATGGGAGGGGTCAGACAGCAGAGGAGGGGTTTAGGAGGAGGAGCCTAGTCAGAATGGGTGGGGTTCAGGAGAAGCCTGGTCAGGTTGGTTCGGAGAGGTATACGAGGGGCCTGGGCAGAATGGGAGGGGTCAGACAGCAGAGGAGGGGTTTAGGAGGAGGAGCCTAGTCAGAATGGGTGGGGTCAGAGAGGAGGAGGAGTCTAGTCAGATTGGGTGGGGTCAGAGAGCAGAGGGATAGGAGGGGCCTGGGCAGAATGGGAGGGGACAGCAGAGGAGGGGTTTAGGAGGAGGAGCCTAGTCAGAATGGGTGGGGTTCAGGAGAAGCCTGGTCAGATTGGGTTGGTTCGGAGAGGTATACGAGGGGCCTGGGCAGAATGGGAGGGGTCAGACAGCAGAGGAGGGGTTTAGGAGGAGGAGCCTAGTCAGAATGGGTAGGGTCAGAGAGGAGGAGGAGCCTAGTCAGATTGGCTGGGGTCAGAGAGCAGAGGGATAGGAGGGGCCTGGGCAGAATGGGAGGGGTCAGACAGCAGAGGAGGGATTTAGGAGGAGCCTAGTCAGATTGGGTGGGGTCAGAGAGGAGGAGGAGCCTAGTCAGAATGGGTGGGGTTCAGGAGAAGCCTGGTCAGATTGGGTTGGTTCGGAGAGGTATACGAGGGGCCTGGGCAGAATGGGAGGGGTCAGACAGCAGAGGAGGGATTTAGGAGGAGCCTAGTCAGATTGGGTGGGGTCAGAGAGGAGGAGGAGCCTAGTCAGATTGGGTGGGGTCAGAGAGCAGAGGGATAGGAGGGGCCTGGGCAGAATGGGAGGGGTCAGACAGCAGAGGAGGGGTTTAGGAGGAGGAGCCTAGTCAGAATGGGTGGGGTCAGAGAGGAGGAGGAGCCTAGTCAGATTGGGTGGGGTCAGAGAGCAGAGGGATAGGAGGGGCCTGGGCAGAATGGGTGGGGTTCAGGAGAAGCCTGGTCAGGTTGGTTCGGAGAGGTATACGAGGGGCCTGGGCAGAATGGGAGGGGACAGCAGAGGAGGGGTTTAGGAGGAGGAGCCTAGTCAGATTGGGTGGGGTCAGAGAGGAGGAGGAGCCTAGTCAGATTGGGTGGGGTCAGAGAGCAGAGGGATAGGAGGGGCCTGGGCAGAATGGGAGGGGTCAGACAGCAGAGGAGGGGTTTAGGAGGAGGAGCCTAGTCAGAATGGGTGGGGTTCAGGAGAAGCCTGGTCAGATTGGGTGGGGTCGGAGAGGTAAACGAGGGGACTGGGCAGAATGGGAGGGGTCAGAGAGGAGGGGTATAGGAGGAGCCTAGTCAGATTGGGTGGGGTCGGAGAGGTATACGAGGGGACTGGGCAGAATGGGAGGGGTCAGAGAGGAGGGGTATAGGAGGAGCCTAGTCAGATTGGGTGGGGTCAGAGAGCAGAGGGATAGGAGGGGCCTGGGCAGAATGGTAGGGGTCAGACAGCAGAAGAGGGGTTTAGGAGGAGGAGCCTAGTCAGAATGGGTGGGGTTCAGGAGGAGCCTGGTCAGATTGGGTGGGGTCGGAGAGGTAAACGAGGGGACTGGGCAGAATGGGAGGGGTCAGAGAGGAGGGGTATAGGAGGAGCCTAGTCAGATTGGGTGGGGTCGGAGAGGTATACGAGGGGACTGGGCAGAATGGGAGGGGTCAGAGAGGAGGGGTATAGGAGGAGCCTAGTCAGATTGGGTGGGGTCAGAGAGCAGAGGGATAGGAGGGGCCTGGGCAGAATGGTAGGGGTCAGACAGCAGAAGAGGGGTTTAGGAGGAGGAGCCTAGTCAGAATGGGTGGGGTTCAGGAGGAGCCTGGTCAGATTGGGTGGGGTCGGAGAGGTATACGAGGGGACTGGGCAGAATGGGAGGGGTCAGAGAGCAGAGGGATAGGAGGGGCCTGGGCAGAATGGGAGGGGACAGCAGAGGAGGGGTTTAGGAGGAGGAGCCTAGTCAGAATGGGTGGGGTTCAGGAGAAGCCTGGTCAGATTGGGTTGGTTCGGAGAGGTATACGAGGGGACTGGGCAGAATGGGAGGGGTCAGAGAGCAGAGGGATAGGAGGGGCCTGGGCAGAATGGGAGGGGTCAGACAGCAGAGGAGGGGTTTAGGAGGAGGAGCCTAGTCAGAATGGGTGGGGTCAGAGAGGAGGAGGAGCCTAGTCAGATTGGGTGGGGTCAGAGAGCAGAGGGATAGGAGGGGCCTGGGCAGAATGGGAGGGGTCAGACAGCAGAGGAGGGGTTTAGGAGGAGGAGCCTAGTCAGAATGGGTGGGGTTCAGGAGGAGCCTGGTCAGATTGGGTGGGGTCGGAGAGGTATACGAGGGGACTGGGCAGAATGGGAGGGGTCAGAGAGCAGAGGGATAGGAGGGGCCTGGGCAGAATGGGAGGGGTCAGCAGAGGAGGGGTTTAGGAGGAGGAGCCTAGTCAGAATGGGTGGGGTTCAGGAGAAGCCTGGTCAGATTGGGTGGGGTCGGAGAGGTATACGAGGGGACTGGGCAGAATGGGAGGGGTCAGAGAGCAGAGGGATAGGAGGGGCCTGGGCAGAATGGGAGGGGACAGCAGAGGAGGGGTTTAGGAGGAGGAGCCTAGTCAGAATGGGTGGGGTTCAGGAGAAGCCTGGTCAGATTGGGTTGGTTCGGAGAGGTATACGAGGGGACTGGGCAGAATGGGAGGGGTCAGAGAGCAGAGGGATAGGAGGGGCCTGGGCAGAATGGGAGGGGACAGCAGAGGAGGGGTTTAGGAGGAGGAGCCTAGTCAGAATGGGTGGGGTTCAGGAGAAGCCTGGTCAGATTGGGTTGGTTCGGAGAGGTATACGAGGGGACTGGGCAGAATGGGAGGGGTCAGAGAGCAGAGGGATAGGAGGGGCCTGGGCAGAATGGGAGGGGTCAGACAGCAGAGGAGGGGTTTAGGAGGAGGAGCCTAGTCAGAATGGGTGGGGTCAGAGAGGAGGAGGAGCCTAGTCAGATTGGGTGGGGTCAGAGAGCAGAGGGATAGGAGGGGCCTGGGCAGAATGGGAGGGGTCAGACAGCAGAGGAGGGGTTTAGGAGGAGGAGCCTAGTCAGAATGGGTGGGGTTCAGGAGGAGCCTGGTCAGATTGGGTGGGGTCGGAGAGGTATACGAGGGGACTGGGCAGAATGGGAGGGGTCAGAGAGCAGAGGGATAGGAGGGGCCTGGGCAGAATGGGAGGGGTCAGACAGCAGAGGAGGGGTTTAGGAGGAGGAGCCTAGTCAGAATGGGTGGGGTCAGAGAGGAGGAGGAGCCTAGTCAGATTGGGTGGGGTCAGAGAGCAGAGGGATAGGAGGGGCCTGGGCAGAATGGGAGGGGTCAGACAGCAGAGGAGGGGTTTAGGAGGAGGAGCCTAGTCAGAATGGGTGGGGTCAGAGAGGAGGAGGAGCCTAGTCAGATTGGGTGGGGTCAGAGAGCAGAGGGATAGGAGGGGCCTGGGCAGAATGGGAGGGGTCAGACAGCAGAGGAGGGGTTTAGGAGGAGGAGCCTAGTCAGGATGGGTGGGGTTCAGGAGGAGCCTGGTCAGATTGGGTGGGGTCGGAGAGGCCTGGGCAGAATGGGAGGGGTCAGACAGCAGAGGAGGGATTTAGGAGGAGCCTAGTCAGATTGGGTGGGGTCAGAGAGGAGGAGGAGCCTAGTCAGATTGGGTGGGGTCAGAGAGCAGAGGGATAGGAGGGGCCTGGGCAGAATGGGAGGGGTCAGACAGCAGAGGAGGGGTTTAGGAGGAGGAGCCTAGTCAGAATGGGTGGGGTCAGAGAGGAGGAGGAGCCTAGTCAGATTGGGTGGGGTCAGAGAGTAGAGGGATAGGAGGGGCCTGGGCAGAATGGGAGGGGTCAGACAGCAGAGGAGGGGTTTAGGAGGAGGAGCCTAGTCAGAATGGGTGGGGTCAGAGAGGAGGAGGAGCCTAGTCAGATTGGCTGGGGTCAGAGAGCAGAGGGATAGGAGGGGCCTGGGCAGAATGGGAGGGGTCAGACAGCAGAGGAGGGATTTAGGAGGAGCCTAGTCAGATTGGGTGGGGTCAGAGAGGAGGAGGAGCCTAGTCAGATTGGGTGGGGTCGGAGAGGTATACGAGGGGACTGGGCAGAATGGGAGGGGTCAGAGAGCAGAGGGATAGGAGGGGCCTGGGCAGAATGGGAGGGGTCAGACAGCAGAGGAGGGATTTAGGAGGAGCCTAGTCAGATTGGGTGGGGTCAGAGAGGAGGAGGAGCCTAGTCAGATTGGGTGGGGTCAGAGAGCAGAGGGATAGGAGGGGCCTGGGCAGAATGGGAGGGGTCAGACAGCAGAGGAGGGATTTAGGAGGAGCCTAGTCAGATTGGGTGGGGTCAGAGAGGAGGAGGAGCCTAGTCAGATTGGGTGGGGTCGGAGAGGTATACGAGGGGACTGGGCAGAATGGGAGGGGTCAGAGAGCAGAGGGATAGGAGGGGCCTGGGCAGAATGGGAGGGGTCAGACAGCAGAGGAGGGATTTAGGAGGAGCCTAGTCAGATTGGGTGGGGTCAGAGAGCAGAGGGATAGGAGGGGCCTGGGCAGAATGGGAGGGGTCAGACAGCAGAGGAGGGGTTTAGGAGGAGGAGCCTAGTCAGAATGGGTGGGGTTCAGGAGAAGCCTGGTCAGGTTGGTTCGGAGAGGTATACGAGGGGCCTGGGCAGAATGGGAGGGGTCAGACAGCAGAGGAGGGGTTTAGGAGGAGGAGCCTAGTCAGAATGGGTGGGGTCAGAGAGGAGGAGGAGCCTAGTCAGATTGGGTGGGGTCAGAGAGCAGAGGGATAGGAGGGGCCTGGGCAGAATGGGAGGGGACAGCAGAGGAGGGGTTTAGGAGGAGGAGCCTAGTCAGAATGGGTGGGGTTCAGGAGAAGCCTGGTCAGATTGGGTTGGTTCGGAGAGGTATACGAGGGGCCTGGGCAGAATGGGAGGGGTCAGACAGCAGAGTAGGGGTTTAGGAGGAGGAGCCTAGTCAGAATGGGTGGGGTCAGAGAGGAGGAGGAGCCTAGTCAGATTGGCTGGGGTCAGAGAGCAGAGGGATAGGAGGGGCCTGGGCAGAATGGGAGGGGTCAGACAGCAGAGGAGGGATTTAGGAGGAGCCTAGTCAGATTGGGTGGGGTCAGAGAGGAGGAGGAGCCTAGTCAGAATGGGTGGGGTTCAGGAGAAGCCTGGTCAGATTGGGTTGGTTCGGAGAGGTATACGAGGGGCCTGGGCAGAATGGGAGGGGTCAGACAGCAGAGGAGGGATTTAGGAGGAGCCTAGTCAGATTGGGTGGGGTCAGAGAGGAGGAGGAGCCTAGTCAGATTGGGTGGGGTCAGAGAGCAGAGGGATAGGAGGGGCCTGGGCAGAATGGGAGGGGTCAGACAGCAGAGGAGGGGTTTAGGAGGAGGAGCCTAGTCAGAATGGGTGGGGTCAGAGAGGAGGAGGAGCCTAGTCAGATTGGGTGGGGTCAGAGAGCAGAGGGATAGGAGGGGCCTGGGCAGAATGGGAGGGGACAGCAGAGGAGGGGTTTAGGAGGAGGAGCCTAGTCAGATTGGGTGGGGTCAGAGAGCAGAGGGATAGGAGGGGCCTGGGCAGAATGGGAGGGGTCAGACAGCAGAGGAGGGGTTTAGGAGGAGGAGCCTAGTCAGAATGGGTGGGGTCAGAGAGGAGGAGGAGCCTAGTCAGATTGGGTGGGGTCAGAGAGCAGAGGGATAGGAGGGGCCTGGGCAGAATGGGAGGGGACAGCAGAGGAGGGGTTTAGGAGGAGGAGCCTAGTCAGATTGGGTGGGGTCAGAGAGGAGGAGGAGCCTAGTCAGATTGGGTGGGGTCAGAGAGCAGAGGGATAGGAGGGGCCTGGGCAGAATGGGAGGGGTCAGACAGCAGAGGAGGGGTTTAGGAGGAGCCTAGTCAGATTGGGCGAGAGCAGAGGGATAGGTGTAGGGTCTGAGGGACTATGAAGGGGTCATAGATGGAGGAGGATCCTGACTTATGGTGGGGAACTGCAAAAACTTTTTTTATGCACCCCCCCTATACTCTCTGATTTCTGTTGGGAGGGGGCAGTCAACATTTGGGGTAGCAGTATTAAATGGTGCTTGGGCGCAACGTGAAGGGCGATGAGGGGCACAGAATGGCATGGCTTCCAGGTACTTTTTGGGGGGGGCTACCATTAGTTTTTATTGCTCTGATCCTCCCTCATGGGGTGGACCCCAAATGGTTAGGGGCAACGGGGGAGGGGGGGCGGCAAAAAGCTGTTTGACAGTTTCTGTTACCAACAGGGGTGACCATACGATTCTGCTGCAGTTATGTGGTATTGAAAGGTACAACAAGGAGCATGTGGCTGTATTTTTGCAGGTGGGGTGCCCCAAAATTTTACTGCCAGCAGCAGCAGCCCCCCTCCTCCCCACCCTGCAGATTGGTATAGGTACCTTTACGACATTTCTGTTGATAACAGAGGCTATAGCGAATCGCGCTACGAAATCCTAGAGCACTAACATTTGCTAAATAAAGGTGGCATCGGAGCATACGAATGAGGCAGGGAGAGGCTACTGTTGGCAATTGGTTTGGTGGGTCATAGTGAATAACCTCGGCATGCAAATAGGCAGAAGTGTGAGGATTGGCAGTGTCTGTAGAGAATTTTGGCATGCTCTTCAGTTTATTTTTTCCTCCTTACGTTGGCTATGAACTACAGAGGAAAGGCCTGGACTTACTGTTGGGCAAAACATGTATTTATGATATTAAGAAGTGTAGTCTGGCTGTACTGAGAGGGGCTGTACAGTACGGTAAATGCCTGTAAATCCCTGAAATGTGCATCCAACTGTCACTTGAGATTGAACAGTGAACGAAGCAGCTGGGTTACTGGCTGAATGTAAATGGAAGGCACATAGGAAGTGTGTTTGTGGTCACTCAAATTATTGAAACCTGCTTGATGCACTACCAAAGCTGGGGTACCAGGAGGGAACATTTGAGGGGTATTGAGATGGTGGTGTCCAGAGGTCAAAATATGTTTCAGAGACACAGAAGTACTGCGGTCCTGGTCCCACATTGGGGGTAGTCAAAAGTCCCTGCTAAAGATTTCTGTCCAACTGTTACCACATTTTGTGCAGCCTGGCTCCCTCTGAAACGATTCCCCAGTGTTTTTCGATCCTACAGATGACTGTAGCAAACTTCCCAAATTTTTTTTCTTGGCCTCATACCCCCCCAGAGGAGTGCCTGACATTTGCCAGCCTAACGATACTCACGTTCTGGGAAAAACCTCACTAACCATGCATATTTATGCACCACACATGGCAAATCCTTACAATTGCAGAACATCATATCGCACTCGTCATCTTTGAGGTGCTGTACGTATTTGGATTTGAGGGAAATATTCATCCTTGCTTGCTCTCCCATCTGAAGTCTATGGTGCTGCTGTTCCTTTCTCACATGTCCCTTCAAAGAGACAAGTGACACACAGACTCAATCACTCAGCAAACATATTTGCTTTGATGCTTTCATCTTGCTGTTTACCTTCCAAATATTCCCCCTTCACCAAAAATACAGGCCAGCCATTTCTCATCCCCTCAGTCATCGCAGTCCTTCACTCCTTAGGCCCTGCAAGACCACCATGAACAAGATTCATGTCAGCAAGCAGAAAAAAAGCCTCAGTGTGCTCTTTTGTTCATACTGCTGCCCTCTAGTAACACTTCATGGCAACTGCAGCATAAGAATGGGTCTGAGAAGAGGGCTGTCCTATGCAAATAATGTCCTCCCATGCATACTTTCTTCTTAGACGGTCGGCGGCTTGTGCCGTGATACCCCCTCCAACATATGGTCTTCAACCAAATTTTAAAAAAGCCCACCTGCCTTAGACGAAGGATTTTGCCACTCAAAGGAAGCACATGGGGACATCACCCTCATTTAGCAGGGTCCTAAATTGCCTGCTGTCAGCCTGTATACAGGACAAGGGCGTTCGTGGGCGTTCGTGGGCGTTCCTCAAAGGAAGGAGGTGGGTGATTAAATCCACAGTGCCAGGGCAGGCCCAGCCCAGCCCAGCCCAGCCCAGTCTGGCACAGCGCACTGCTGTGGAGGTCTATTCCTTCACATCCTGCAGCAGGCATGATGCAGACCTACTAGAGCAAAGGCTTGACTCCTCTGCCCTTGTCTGTCTCTTAAAGGAAACAATCTTTCTAGCTTCTTATTGCACCTAATAAATGGACTCTAGCTTGCCTCAAACTCAACCCATCATTTCATTAGCCAGAGCTCATACTTGACCTTTATTTCTATCCAAGTTCACTGGCACCAAACCCCTGCTTTGAGCGAGTGGCTCACACCAAAATTAAATATCACCTTCATCCAACCTATTTTACAATAAGTGTAGCACCTTCCCCGCATTCTTGTGCTCAGTTATAACCCCCAATACCACAATTGCACTCTGCAATTCACCAAACTTAAAGGACAAAGAATGAAGACATTGATAAAGGAAGATAAGGCCTTGTCCCTATTGCACCTACTTGAAAAATAGGGCAGTTGGTAGAAGGTCATGAGGGAAAACATTTGAAATGTTTGGACACACCTGCCAAAAAAAAGTAGCAAAAAAAAAAAAAAAATCACTGTTTGAAAATTTCCCACCTTGGGATACTTCTACAGCATTGGCAGGATTCGAACCCTGGCCTCTGAGGGCTGTCCACACCAAAGGTACCTTTGAGCTATAGCTCCTTGGTGGTCTAAAGGTTTGCAGTAGTAACTATGAGCAACATACAGGCCTTGGTGTCCTTCCCTGCGGCTTCCGTTGCACATAAAAAGGATGACCATGACATAAGGACAATTTGATAGGCTACTTACATGGAAACCAGTGTGGTCCAGTGGGTAAGTTCCTGCCTTCCATCCAGGCAACCAGGGTTCAAATCCCGGGTTCGGCACCAGATGACTGATGGTGGCACAGCAGAGGTAAGCTGGAGGTGGGCCTAAATGGCCAATTGGTAAGTAAAATGTGTCTGTGTGTTGTGGAAGAGTGGAATCATGCCTAGCGAATGAGGGATTGCAGATTGGTTGGTAAGTAAAATAGGTGTGGCCTGAACAGAGACAGGTGAAAGAAAGGGAACAGGTGTTGTGTGTTAGAGGAGGACCCTAGTCAGATTGGGGGTGGTCAGAGAGGTATACGAGGGGACTGGGCAGAATGGGAGGGGTCAGAGAGGAGGGGTATAGGAGGAGCCTAGTCAGATTGGGTGGGGTCAGAGAGCAGAGGGATAGGAGGGGCCTGGGCAGAATGGGAGGGGTCAGACAGCAGAGGAGGGGTTTAGGAGGAGGAGCCTAGTCAGAATGGGTGGGGTTCAGGAGGAGCCTGGTCAGATTGGGTGGGGTCGGAGAGGTATACGAGGGGACTGGGCAGAATGGGAGGGGTCAGAGAGCAGAGGGATAGGAGGGGCCTGGGCAGAATGGGAGGGGACAGCAGAGGAGGGGTTTAGGAGGAGGAGCCTAGTCAGAATGGGTGGGGTTCAGGAGAAGCCTGGTCAGATTGGGTTGGTTCGGAGAGGTATACGAGGGGCCTGGGCAGAATGGGAGGGGTCAGACAGCAGAGGAGGGGTTTAGGAGGAGGAGCCTAGTCAGAATGGGTGGGGTCAGAGAGGAGGAGGAGCCTAGTCAGATTGGGTGGGGTCAGAGAGCAGAGGGATAGGAGGGGCCTGGGCAGAATGGGAGGGGTCAGACAGCAGAGGAGGGGTTTAGGAGGAGGAGCCTAGTCAGGATGGGTGGGGTTCAGGAGGAGCCTGGTCAGATTGGGTGGGGTCGGAGAGGTATACGAGAGGCCTGGGCAGAATGGGAGGGGTCAGACAGCAGAGGAGGGATTTAGGAGGAGCCTAGTCAGATTGGGTGGGGTCAGAGAGGAGGAGGAGCCTAGTCAGATTGGGTGGGGTCAGAGAGCAGAGGGATAGGAGGGGCCTGGGCAGAATGGGAGGGGTCAGACAGCAGAAGAGGGGTTGAGGAGGAGCCTAGTCAGAATGGGTGGGGTCAGAGAGGAGGAGGAGCCTAGTCAGATTGGGTGGGGTCAGAGAGCAGAGGGATAGGAGGGGCCTGGGCAGAATGGGAGGGGTCAGACAGCAGAGGAGGGGTTTAGGAGGAGGAGGAGCCTAGTCAGAATGGGTGGGGTCAGAGAGGAGGAGGAGCCTAGTCAGATTGGCTGGGGTCAGAGAGCAGAGGGATAGGAGGGGCCTGGGCAGAATGGGAGGGGTCAGACAGCAGAGGAGGGATTTAGGAGGAGCCTAGTCAGATTGGGTGGGGTCGGAGAGGTATACGAGGGGACTGGGAAGAATGGGAGGGGTCAGAGAGCAGAGGGATAGGAGAGGCCTGGGCAGAATGGGAGGGGTCAGACAGCAGAGGAGGGATTTAGGAGGAGCCTAGTCAGATTGGGTGGGGTCAGAGAGGAGGAGGAGCCTAGTCAGATTGGGTGGGGTCAGAGAGCAGAGGGATAGGAGGGGCCTGGGCAGAATGGGAGGGGTCAGACAGCAGAGGAGGGGTTTAGGAGGAGGATCCTAGTCAGAAAGGGTGGGGTCAGAGAGGAGGAGGAGCCTAGTCAGATTGGCTGGGGTCAGAGAGCAGAGGGATAGGAGGGGCCTGGGCAGAATGGGAGGGGTCAGACAGCAGAGGAGGGGTTTAGGAGGAGGAGCCTAGTCAGAATGGGTGGGGTTCAGGAGAAGCCTGGTCAGGTTGGTTCGGAGAGGTATACGAGGGGCCTGGGCAGAATGGGAGGGGACAGCAGAGGAGGGGTTTAGGAGGAGGAGCCTAGTCAGATTGGGTGGGGTCAGAGAGGAGGAGGAGCCTAGTCAGATTGGGTGGGGTCGGAGAGGTATACGAGGGGACTGGGCAGAATGGGAGGGGTCAGAGAGCAGAGGGATAGGAGGGGCCTGGGCAGAATGGGAGGGGTCAGACAGCAGAGGAGGGATTTAGGAGGAGCCTAGTCAGATTGGGTGGGGTCAGAGAGGAGGAGGAGCCTAGTCAGATTGGGTGGGGTCAGAGAGCAGAGGGATAGGAGGGGCCTGGGCAGAATGGGAGGGGTCAGACAGCAGAGGAGGGGTTTAGGAGGAGGAGCCTAGTCAGAATGGGTGGGGTTCAGGAGAAGCCTGGTCAGGTTGGTTCGGAGAGGTATACGAGGGGCCTGGGCAGAATGGGAGGGGACAGCAGAGGAGGGGTTTAGGAGGAGGAGCCTAGTCAGATTGGGTGGGGTCAGAGAGGAGGAGGAGCCTAGTCAGATTGGGTGGGGTCAGAGAGCAGAGGGATAGGAGGGGCCTGGGCAGAATGGGAGGGGTCAGACAGCAGAGGAGGGATTTAGGAGGAGCCTAGTCAGATTGGGTGGGGTCAGAGAGGATGGGTATAGGAGGAGCCTGAGCAGAATGGGTGGGGTCAGAGAGCAGAGGGATAGGAGGGGCCTGGGCAGAATGGGAGGGGTCAGACAGCAGAGGAGGGGTTTAGGAGGAGGAGGAGCCTAGTCAGAATGGGTGGGGTCAGAGAGGAGGAGGAGCCTAGTCAGATTGGCTGGGGTCAGAGAGCAGAGGGATAGGAGGGGCCTGGGCAGAATGGGAGGGGTCAGACAGCAGAGGAGGGATTTAGGAGGAGCCTAGTCAGATTGGGTGGGGTCGGAGAGGTATACGAGGGGACTGGGAAGAATGGGAGGGGTCAGAGAGCAGAGGGATAGGAGAGGCCTGGGCAGAATGGGAGGGGTCAGACAGCAGAGGAGGGATTTAGGAGGAGCCTAGTCAGATTGGGTGGGGTCAGAGAGGAGGAGGAGCCTAGTCAGATTGGGTGGGGTCAGAGAGCAGAGGGATAGGAGGGGCCTGGGCAGAATGGGAGGGGTCAGACAGCAGAGGAGGGGTTTAGGAGGAGGATCCTAGTCAGAAAGGGTGGGGTCAGAGAGGAGGAGGAGCCTAGTCAGATTGGCTGGGGTCAGAGAGCAGAGGGATAGGAGGGGCCTGGGCAGAATGGGAGGGGTCAGACAGCAGAGGAGGGATTTAGGAGGAGCCTAGTCAGATTGGGTGGGGTCAGAGAGGAGGAGGAGCCTAGTCAGATTGGGTGGGGTCGGAGAGGTATACGAGGGGACTGGGCAGAATGGGAGGGGTCAGAGAGCAGAGGGATAGGAGGGGCCTGGGCAGAATGGGAGGGGTCAGACAGCAGAGGAGGGATTTAGGAGGAGCCTAGTCAGATTGGGTGGGGTCAGAGAGGAGGAGGAGCCTAGTCAGATTGGGTGGGGTCAGAGAGCAGAGGGATAGGAGGGGCCTGGGCAGAATGGGAGGGGTCAGACAGCAGAGGAGGGGTTTAGGAGGAGGAGCCTAGTCAGAATGGGTGGGGTTCAGGAGAAGCCTGGTCAGGTTGGTTCGGAGAGGTATACGAGGGGCCTGGGCAGAATGGGAGGGGACAGCAGAGGAGGGGTTTAGGAGGAGGAGCCTAGTCAGATTGGGTGGGGTCAGAGAGGAGGAGGAGCCTAGTCAGATTGGGTGGGGTCAGAGAGCAGAGGGATAGGAGGGGCCTGGGCAGAATGGGAGGGGTCAGACAGCAGAGGAGGGATTTAGGAGGAGCCTAGTCAGATTGGGTGGGGTCGGAGAGGTATACGAGGGGACTGGGCAGAATGGGAGGGGTCAGAGAGCAGAGGGATAGGAGGGGCCTGGGCAGAATGGGAGGGGTCAGACAGCAGAGGAGGGATTTAGGAGGAGCCTAGTCAGATTGGGTGGGGTCAGAGAGGAGGAGGAGCCTAGTCAGATTGGGTGGGGTCAGAGAGCAGAGGGATAGGAGGGGCCTGGGCAGAATGGGAGGGGTCAGACAGCAGAGGAGGGGTTTAGGAGGCGGAGCCTAGTCAGAATGGGTGGGGTTCAGGAGAAGCCTGGTCAGGTTGGTTCGGAGAGGTATACGAGGGGCCTGGGCAGAATGGGAGGGGTCAGACAGCAGAGGAGGGGTTTAGGAGGAGGAGCCTAGTCAGAATGGGTGGGGTCAGAGAGGAGGAGGAGCCTAGTCAGATTGGGTGGGGTCAGAGAGCAGAGGGATAGGAGGGGCCTGGGCAGAATGGGAGGGGTCAGACAGCAGAGGAGGGGTTTAGGAGGAGGAGCCTAGTCAGAATGGGTGGGGTTCAGGAGGAGCCTGGTCAGATTGGGTGGGGTCGGAGAGGTATACGAGGGGACTGGGCAGAATGGGAGGGGTCAGAGAGCAGAGGGATAGGAGGGGCCTGGGCAGAATGGGAGGGGACAGCAGAGGAGGGGTTTAGGAGGAGGAGCCTAGTCAGAATGGGTGGGGTTCAGGAGAAGCCTGGTCAGATTGGGTTGGTTCGGAGAGGTATACGAGGGGCCTGGGCAGAATGGGAGGGGTCAGACAGCAGAGGAGGGGTTTAGGAGGAGGAGCCTAGTCAGAATGGGTGGGGTCAGAGAGGAGGAGGAGCCTAGTCAGATTGGGTGGGGTCAGAGAGCAGAGGGATAGGAGGGGCCTGGGCAGAATGGGAGGGGTCAGACAGCAGAGGAGGGGTTTAGGAGGAGGAGCCTAGTCAGGATGGGTGGGGTTCAGGAGGAGCCTGGTCAGATTGGGTGGGGTCGGAGAGGTATACGAGAGGCCTGGGCAGAATGGGAGGGGTCACACAGCAGAGGAGGGATTTAGGAGGAGCCTAGTCAGATTGGGTGGGGTCAGAGAGGAGGAGGAGCCTAGTCAGATTGGGTGGGGTCAGAGAGCAGAGGGATAGGAGGGGCCTGGGCAGAATGGGAGGGGTCAGACAGCAGAGGAGGGGTTTAGGAGGAGGAGCCTAGTCAGAATGGGTGGGGTTCAGGAGGAGCCTGGTCAGATTGGGTGGGGTCGGAGAGGTATACGAGAGGCCTGGGCAGAATGGGAGGGGTCACACAGCAGAGGAGGGATTTAGGAGGAGCCTAGTCAGATTGGGTGGGGTCAGAGAGGAGGAGGAGCCTAGTCAGATTGGGTGGGGTCAGAGAGCAGAGGGATAGGAGGGGCCTGGGCAGAATGGGAGGGGTCAGACAGCAGAGGAGGGGTTTAGGAGGAGGAGCCTAGTCAGAATGGGTGGGGTCAGAGAGGAGGAGGAGCCTAGTCAGATTGGGTGGGGTCAGAGAGCAGAGGGATAGGAGGGGCCTGGGCAGAATGGGAGGGGTCAGACAGCAGAGGAGGGGTTTAGGAGGAGGAGCCTAGTCAGAATGGGTGGGGTCAGAGAGGAGGAGGAGCCTAGTCAGATTGGCTGGGGTCAGAGAGCAGAGGGATAGGAGGGGCCTGGGCAGAATGGGAGGGGTCAGACAGCAGAGGAGGGATTTAGGAGGAGCCTAGTCAGATTGGGTGGGGTCAGAGAGGAGGAGGAGCCTAGTCAGATTGGGTGGGGTCGGAGAGGTATACGAGGGGACTGGGCAGAATGGGAGGGGTCAGAGAGCAGAGGGATAGGAGGGGCCTGGGCAGAATGGGAGGGGTCAGACAGCAGAGGAGGGATTTAGGAGGAGCCTAGTCAGATTGGGTGGGGTCAGAGAGGAGGAGGAGCCTAGTCAGATTGGGTGGGGTCAGAGAGGAGGAGGAGCCTAGTCAGATTGGGTGGGGTCAGAGAGCAGAGGGATAGGAGGGGCCTGGGCAGAATGGGAGGGGTCAGACAGCAGAGGAGGGGTTTAGGAGGCGGAGCCTAGTCAGAATGGGTGGGGTTCAGGAGAAGCCTGGTCAGGTTGGTTCGGAGAGGTATACGAGGGGCCTGGGCAGAATGGGAGGGGTCAGACAGCAGAGGAGGGGTTTAGGAGGAGGAGCCTAGTCAGAATGGGTGGGGTCAGAGAGGAGGAGGAGCCTAGTCAGATTGGGTGGGGTCAGAGAGCAGAGGG
Organism: Lissotriton helveticus; assembly: GCF_964261635.1. Classification (NCBI taxonomy): domain Eukaryota; kingdom Metazoa; phylum Chordata; class Amphibia; order Caudata; family Salamandridae; genus Lissotriton; species Lissotriton helveticus. The sequence continues at coordinate 1,814,181,049 of NC_136057.1, forward strand.
ATAGGAGGGGCCTGGGCAGAATGGGAGGGGTCAGACAGCAGAGGAGGGGTTTAGGAGGAGGAGCCTAGTCAGAATGGGTGGGGTTCAGGAGGAGCCTGGTCAGATTGGGTGGGGTCGGAGAGGTATACGAGGGGACTGGGCAGAATGGGAGGGGTCAGAGAGCAGAGGGATAGGAGGGGCCTGGGCAGAATGGGAGGGGACAGCAGAGGAGGGGTTTAGGAGGAGGAGCCTAGTCAGAATGGGTGGGGTTCAGGAGAAGCCTGGTCAGATTGGGTTGGTTCGGAGAGGTATACGAGGGGCCTGGGCAGAATGGGAGGGGTCAGACAGCAGAGGAGGGGTTTAGGAGGAGGAGCCTAGTCAGAATGGGTGGGGTCAGAGAGGAGGAGGAGCCTAGTCAGATTGGGTGGGGTCGGAGAGGTATACGAGAGGCCTGGGCAGAATGGGAGGGGTCACACAGCAGAGGAGGGATTTAGGAGGAGCCTAGTCAGATTGGGTGGGGTCAGAGAGGAGGAGGAGCCTAGTCAGATTGGGTGGGGTCAGAGAGCAGAGGGATAGGAGGGGCCTGGGCAGAATGGGAGGGGTCAGACAGCAGAGGAGGGGTTTAGGAGGAGGAGCCTAGTCAGAATGGGTGGGGTCAGAGAGGAGGAGGAGCCTAGTCAGATTGGGTGGGGTCAGAGAGCAGAGGGATAGGAGGGGCCTGGGCAGAATGGGAGGGGTCAGACAGCAGAGGAGGGGTTTAGGAGGAGGAGCCTAGTCAGAATGGGTGGGGTCAGAGAGGAGGAGGAGCCTAGTCAGATTGGCTGGGGTCAGAGAGCAGAGGGATAGGAGGGGCCTGGGCAGAATGGGAGGGGTCAGACAGCAGAGGAGGGATTTAGGAGGAGCCTAGTCAGATTGGGTGGGGTCAGAGAGGAGGAGGAGCCTAGTCAGATTGGGTGGGGTCGGAGAGGTATACGAGGGGACTGGGCAGAATGGGAGGGGTCAGAGAGCAGAGGGATAGGAGGGGCCTGGGCAGAATGGGAGGGGTCAGACAGCAGAGGAGGGATTTAGGAGGAGCCTAGTCAGATTGGGTGGGGTCAGAGAGGAGGAGGAGCCTAGTCAGATTGGGTGGGGTCAGAGAGCAGAGGGATAGGAGGGGCCTGGGCAGAATGGGAGGGGTCAGACAGCAGAGGAGGGGTTTAGGAGGAGGAGCCTAGTCAGAATGGGTGGGGTTCAGGAGAAGCCTGGTCAGGTTGGTTCGGAGAGGTATACGAGGGGCCTGGGCAGAATGGGAGGGGACAGCAGAGGAGGGGTTTAGGAGGAGGAGCCTAGTCAGATTGGGTGGGGTCAGAGAGGAGGAGGAGCCTAGTCAGATTGGGTGGGGTCAGAGAGCAGAGGGATAGGAGGGGCCTGGGCAGAATGGGAGGGGTCAGACAGCAGAGGAGGGATTTAGGAGGAGCCTAGTCAGATTGGGTGGGGTCAGAGAGGAGGAGGAGCCTAGTCAGATTGGGTGGGGTCGGAGAGGTATACGAGGGGACTGGGCAGAATGGGAGGGGTCAGAGAGCAGAGGGATAGGAGGGGCCTGGGCAGAATGGGAGGGGTCAGACAGCAGAGGAGGGATTTAGGAGGAGCCTAGTCAGATTGGGTGGGGTCAGAGAGGAGGAGGAGCCTAGTCAGATTGGGTGGGGTCAGAGAGCAGAGGGATAGGAGGGGCCTGGGCAGAATGGGAGGGGTCAGACAGCAGAGGAGGGGTTTAGGAGGAGGAGCCTAGTCAGAATGGGTGGGGTTCAGGAGAAGCCTGGTCAGGTTGGTTCGGAGAGGTATACGAGGGGCCTGGGCAGAATGGGAGGGGTCAGACAGCAGAGGAGGGGTTTAGGAGGAGGAGCCTAGTCAGAATGGGTGGGGTCAGAGAGGAGGAGGAGCCTAGTCAGATTGGGTGGGGTCAGAGAGCAGAGGGATAGGAGGGGCCTGGGCAGAATGGGAGGGGACAGCAGAGGAGGGGTTTAGGAGGAGGAGCCTAGTCAGAATGGGTGGGGTTCAGGAGAAGCCTGGTCAGATTGGGTTGGTTCGGAGAGGTATACGAGGGGCCTGGGCAGAATGGGAGGGGTCAGACAGCAGAGGAGGGGTTTAGGAGGAGGAGCCTAGTCAGAATGGGTGGGGTCAGAGAGGAGGAGGAGCCTAGTCAGATTGGGTGGGGTCAGAGAGCAGAGGGATAGGAGGGGCCTGGGCAGAATGGGAGGGGTCAGACAGCAGAGGAGGGGTTTAGGAGGAGGAGCCTAGTCAGGATGGGTGGGGTTCAGGAGGAGCCTGGTCAGATTGGGTGGGGTCGGAGAGGTATACGAGAGGCCTGGGCAGAATGGGAGGGGTCAGACAGCAGAGGAGGGATTTAGGAGGAGCCTAGTCAGATTGGGTGGGGTCAGAGAGGAGGAGGAGCCTAGTCAGATTGGGTGGGGTCAGAGAGCAGAGGGATAGGAGGGGCCTGGGCAGAATGGGAGGGGTCAGACAGCAGAGGAGGGGTTTAGGAGGAGGAGCCTAGTCAGAATGGGTGGGGTCAGAGAGGAGGAGGAGCCTAGTCAGATTGGGTGGGGTCAGAGAGCAGAGGGATAGGAGGGGCCTGGGCAGAATGGGAGGGGTCAGACAGCAGAGGAGGGGTTTAGGAGGAGGAGGAGCCTAGTCAGAATGGGTGGGGTCAGAGAGGAGGAGGAGCCTAGTCAGATTGGCTGGGGTCAGAGAGCAGAGGGATAGGAGGGGCCTGGGCAGAATGGGAGGGGTCAGACAGCAGAGGAGGGATTTAGGAGGAGCCTAGTCAGATTGGGTGGGGTCAGAGAGGAGGAGGAGCCTAGTCAGATTGGGTGGGGTCGGAGAGGTATACGAGGGGACTGGGAAGAATGGGAGGGGTCAGAGAGCAGAGGGATAGGAGGGGCCTGGGCAGAATGGGAGGGGTCAGACAGCAGAGGAGGGATTTAGGAGGAGCCTAGTCAGATTGGGTGGGGTCAGAGAGGAGGAGGAGCCTAGTCAGATTGGGTGGGGTCAGAGAGCAGAGGGATAGGAGGGGCCTGGGCAGAATGGGAGGGGTCAGACAGCAGAGGAGGGGTTTAGGAGGAGGATCCTAGTCAGAAAGGGTGGGGTCAGAGAGGAGGAGGAGCCTAGTCAGATTGGCTGGGGTCAGAGAGCAGAGGGATAGGAGGGGCCTGGGCAGAATGGGAGGGGTCAGACAGCAGAGGAGGGATTTAGGAGGAGCCTAGTCAGATTGGGTGGGGTCAGAGAGGAGGAGGAGCCTAGTCAGATTGGGTGGGGTCGGAGAGGTATACGAGGGGACTGGGCAGAATGGGAGGGGTCAGAGAGCAGAGGGATAGGAGGGGCCTGGGCAGAATGGGAGGGGTCAGACAGCAGAGGAGGGATTTAGGAGGAGCCTAGTCAGATTGGGTGGGGTCAGAGAGGAGGAGGAGCCTAGTCAGATTGGGTGGGGTCAGAGAGCAGAGGGATAGGAGGGGCCTGGGCAGAATGGGAGGGGTCAGACAGCAGAGGAGGGGTTTAGGAGGAGGAGCCTAGTCAGAATGGGTGGGGTTCAGGAGAAGCCTGGTCAGGTTGGTTCGGAGAGGTATACGAGGGGCCTGGGCAGAATGGGAGGGGACAGCAGAGGAGGGGTTTAGGAGGAGGAGCCTAGTCAGATTGGGTGGGGTCAGAGAGGAGGAGGAGCCTAGTCAGATTGGGTGGGGTCAGAGAGCAGAGGGATAGGAGGGGCCTGGGCAGAATGGGAGGGGTCAGACAGCAGAGGAGGGATTTAGGAGGAGCCTAGTCAGATTGGGTGGGGTCGGAGAGGTATACGAGGGGACTGGGCAGAATGGGAGGGGTCAGAGAGCAGAGGGATAGGAGGGGCCTGGGCAGAATGGGAGGGGTCAGACAGCAGAGGAGGGATTTAGGAGGAGCCTAGTCAGATTGGGTGGGGTCAGAGAGGAGGAGGAGCCTAGTCAGATTGGGTGGGGTCAGAGAGCAGAGGGATAGGAGGGGCCTGGGCAGAATGGGAGGGGTCAGACAGCAGAGGAGGGGTTTAGGAGGCGGAGCCTAGTCAGAATGGGTGGGGTTCAGGAGAAGCCTGGTCAGGTTGGTTCGGAGAGGTATACGAGGGGCCTGGGCAGAATGGGAGGGGTCAGACAGCAGAGGAGGGGTTTAGGAGGAGGAGCCTAGTCAGAATGGGTGGGGTCAGAGAGGAGGAGGAGCCTAGTCAGATTGGGTGGGGTCAGAGAGCAGAGGGATAGGAGGGGCCTGGGCAGAATGGGAGGGGTCAGACAGCAGAGGAGGGGTTTAGGAGGAGGAGCCTAGTCAGAATGGGTGGGGTTCAGGAGGAGCCTGGTCAGATTGGGTGGGGTCGGAGAGGTATACGAGGGGACTGGGCAGAATGGGAGGGGTCAGAGAGCAGAGGGATAGGAGGGGCCTGGGCAGAATGGGAGGGGACAGCAGAGGAGGGGTTTAGGAGGAGGAGCCTAGTCAGAATGGGTGGGGTTCAGGAGAAGCCTGGTCAGATTGGGTTGGTTCGGAGAGGTATACGAGGGGCCTGGGCAGAATGGGAGGGGTCAGACAGCAGAGGAGGGGTTTAGGAGGAGGAGCCTAGTCAGAATGGGTGGGGTCAGAGAGGAGGAGGAGCCTAGTCAGATTGGGTGGGGTCAGAGAGCAGAGGGATAGGAGGGGCCTGGGCAGAATGGGAGGGGTCAGACAGCAGAGGAGGGGTTTAGGAGGAGGAGCCTAGTCAGGATGGGTGGGGTTCAGGAGGAGCCTGGTCAGATTGGGTGGGGTCGGAGAGGTATACGAGAGGCCTGGGCAGAATGGGAGGGGTCACACAGCAGAGGAGGGATTTAGGAGGAGCCTAGTCAGATTGGGTGGGGTCAGAGAGGAGGAGGAGCCTAGTCAGATTGGGTGGGGTCAGAGAGCAGAGGGATAGGAGGGGCCTGGGCAGAATGGGAGGGGTCAGACAGCAGAGGAGGGGTTTAGGAGGAGGAGCCTAGTCAGAATGGGTGGGGTCAGAGAGGAGGAGGAGCCTAGTCAGATTGGGTGGGGTCAGAGAGCAGAGGGATAGGAGGGGCCTGGGCAGAATGGGAGGGGTCAGACAGCAGAGGAGGGGTTTAGGAGGAGGAGCCTAGTCAGAATGGGTGGGGTCAGAGAGGAGGAGGAGCCTAGTCAGATTGGCTGGGGTCAGAGAGCAGAGGGATAGGAGGGGCCTGGGCAGAATGGGAGGGGTCAGACAGCAGAGGAGGGATTTAGGAGGAGCCTAGTCAGATTGGGTGGGGTCAGAGAGGAGGAGGAGCCTAGTCAGATTGGGTGGGGTCGGAGAGGTATACGAGGGGACTGGGCAGAATGGGAGGGGTCAGAGAGCAGAGGGATAGGAGGGGCCTGGGCAGAATGGGAGGGGTCAGACAGCAGAGGAGGGATTTAGGAGGAGCCTAGTTAGATTGGGTGGGGTCAGAGAGGAGGAGGAGCCTAGTCAGATTGGGTGGGGTCAGAGAGCAGAGGGATAGGAGGGGCCTGGGCAGAATGGGAGGGGTCAGACAGCAGAGGAGGGGTTTAGGAGGAGGAGCCTAGTCAGTATGGGTGGGGTTCAGGAGAAGCCTGGTCAGGTTGGTTCGGAGAGGTATACGAGGGGCCTGGGCAGAATGGGAGGGGACAGCAGAGGAGGGGTTTAGGAGGAGGAGCCTAGTCAGATTGGGTGGGGTCAGAGAGGAGGAGGAGCCTAGTCAGATTGGGTGGGGTCAGAGAGCAGAGGGATAGGAGGGGCCTGGGCAGAATGGGAGGGGTCAGACAGCAGAGGAGGGATTTAGGAGGAGCCTAGTCAGATTGGGTGGGGTCAGAGAGGAGGAGGAGCCTAGTCAGATTGGGTGGGGTCGGAGAGGTATACGAGGGGACTGGGCAGAATGGGAGGGGTCAGAGAGCAGAGGGATAGGAGGGGCCTGGGCAGAATGGGAGGGGTCAGACAGCAGAGGAGGGATTTAGGAGGAGCCTAGTCAGATTGGGTGGGGTCAGAGAGGAGGAGGAGCCTAGTCAGATTGGGTGGGGTCAGAGAGCAGAGGGATAGGAGGGGCCTGGGCAGAATGGGAGGGGTCAGACAGCAGAGGAGGGGTTTAGGAGGAGGAGCCTAGTCAGAATGGGTGGGGTTCAGGAGAAGCCTGGTCAGGTTGGTTCGGAGAGGTATACGAGGGGCCTGGGCAGAATGGGAGGGGTCAGACAGCAGAGGAGGGGTTTAGGAGGAGGAGCCTAGTCAGAATGGGTGGGGTCAGAGAGGAGGAGGAGCCTAGTCAGATTGGGTGGGGTCAGAGAGCAGAGGGATAGGAGGGGCCTGGGCAGAATGGGAGGGGACAGCAGAGGAGGGGTTTAGGAGGAGGAGCCTAGTCAGAATGGGTGGGGTTCAGGAGAAGCCTGGTCAGATTGGGTTGGTTCGGAGAGGTATACGAGGGGCCTGGGCAGAATGGGAGGGGTCAGACAGCAGAGGAGGGGTTTAGGAGGAGGAGCCTAGTCAGAATGGGTGGGGTCAGAGAGGAGGAGGAGCCTAGTCAGATTGGGTGGGGTCAGAGAGCAGAGGGATAGGAGGGGCCTGGGCAGAATGGGAGGGGTCAGACAGCAGAGGAGGGGTTTAGGAGGAGGAGCCTAGTCAGGATGGGTGGGGTTCAGGAGGAGCCTGGTCAGATTGGGTGGGGTCGGAGAGGTATACGAGAGGCCTGGGCAGAATGGGAGGGGTCAGACAGCAGAGGAGGGATTTAGGAGGAGCCTAGTCAGATTGGGTGGGGTCAGAGAGGAGGAGGAGCCTAGTCAGATTGGGTGGGGTCAGAGAGCAGAGGGATAGGAGGGGCCTGGGCAGAATGGGAGGGGTCAGACAGCAGAGGAGGGGTTTAGGAGGAGGAGCCTAGTCAGAATGGGTGGGGTCAGAGAGGAGGAGGAGCCTAGTCAGATTGGGTGGGGTCAGAGAGCAGAGAAATAGGAGGGGCCTGGGCAGAATGGGAGGGGTCAGACAGCAGAGGAGGGGTTTAGGAGGAGGAGGAGCCTAGTCAGAATGGGTGGGGTCAGAGAGGAGGAGGAGCCTAGTCAGATTGGCTGGGGTCAGAGAGCAGAGGGATAGGAGGGGCCTGGGCAGAATGGGAGGGGTCAGACAGCAGAGGAGGGATTTAGGAGGAGCCTAGTCAGATTGGGTGGGGTCAGAGAGGAGGAGGAGCCTAGTCAGATTGGGTGGGGTCGGAGAGGTATACGAGGGGACTGGGAAGAATGGGAGGGGTCAGAGAGCAGAGGGATAGGAGGGGCCTGGGCAGAATGGGAGGGGTCAGACAGCAGAGGAGGGATTTAGGAGGAGCCTAGTCAGATTGGGTGGGGTCAGAGAGGAGGAGGAGCCTAGTCAGATTGGGTGGGGTCAGAGAGCAGAGGGATAGGAGGGGCCTGGGCAGAATGGGAGGGGTCAGACAGCAGAGGAGGGGTTTAGGAGGAGGATCCTAGTCAGAAAGGGTGGGGTCAGAGAGGAGGAGGAGCCTAGTCAGATTGGCTGGGGTCAGAGAGCAGAGGGATAGGAGGGGCCTGGGCAGAATGGGAGGGGTCAGACAGCAGAGGAGGGATTTAGGAGGAGCCTAGTCAGATTGGGTGGGGTCAGAGAGGAGGAGGAGCCTAGTCAGATTGGGTGGGGTCAGAGAGGTATACGAGGGGACTGGGCAGAATGGGAGGGGTCAGAGAGCAGAGGGATAGGAGGGGCCTGGGCAGAATGGGAGGGGTCAGACAGCAGAGGAGGGATTTAGGAGGAGCCTAGTCAGATTGGGTGGGGTCAGAGAGGAGGAGGAGCCTAGTCAGATTGGGTGGGGTCAGAGAGCAGAGGGATAGGAGGGGCCTGGGCAGAATGGGAGGGGTCAGACAGCAGAGGAGGGGTTTAGGAGGAGGAGCCTAGTCAGAATGGGTGGGGTTCAGGAGAAGCCTGGTCAGGTTGGTTCGGAGAGGTATACGAGGGGCCTGGGCAGAATGGGAGGGGACAGCAGAGGAGGGGTTTAGGAGGAGGAGCCTAGTCAGATTGGGTGGGGTCAGAGAGGAGGAGGAGCCTAGTCAGATTGGGTGGGGTCAGAGAGCAGAGGGATAGGAGGGGCCTGGGCAGAATGGGAGGGGTCAGACAGCAGAGGAGGGGTTTAGGAGGAGGAGCCTAGTCAGAATGGGTGGGGTCAGAGAGGAGGAGGAGCCTAGTCAGATTGGGTGGGGTCAGAGAGCAGAGGGATAGGAGGGGCCTGGGCAGAATGGGTGGGGTTCAGGAGAAGCCTGGTCAGGTTGGTTCGGAGAGGTATACGAGGGGCCTGGGCAGAATGGGAGGGGACAGCAGAGGAGGGGTTTAGGAGGAGGAGCCTAGTCAGATTGGGTGGGGTCAGAGAGGAGGAGGAGCCTAGTCAGATTGGGTGGGGTCAGAGAGCAGAGGGATAGGAGGGGCCTGGGCAGAATGGGAGGGGTCAGACAGCAGAGGAGGGGTTTAGGAGGGGGAGCCTAGTCAGAATGGGTGGGGTTCAGGAGGAGCCTGGTCAGATTGGGTGGGGTCGGAGAGGTAAACGAGGGGACTGGGCAGAATGGGAGGGGTCAGAGAGGAGGGGTATAGGAGGAGCCTAGTCAGATTGGGTGGGGTCGGAGAGGTATACGAGGGGACTGGGCAGAATAGGAGGGGTCAGAGAGGAGGGGTATAGGAGGAGCCTAGTCAGATTGGGTGGGGTCAGAGAGCAGAGGGATAGGAGGGGCCTGGGCAGAATGGTAGGGGTCAGACAGCAGAAGAGGGGTTTAGGAGGAGGAGCCTAGTCAGAATGGGTGGGGTTCAGGAGGAGCCTGGTCAGATTGGGTGGGGTCGGAGAGGTATACGAGGGGACTGGGCAGAATGGGAGGGGTCAGAGAGCAGAGGGATAGGAGGGGCCTGGGCAGAATGGGAGGGGTCAGACAGCAGAGGAGGGATTTAGGAGGAGCCTAGTCAGATTGGGTGGGGTCAGAGAGGAGGAGGAGCCTAGTCCGATTGGGTGGGGTCAGAGAGCAGAGGGATAGGAGGGGCCTGGGCAGAATGGGAGGGGTCAGACAGCAGAGGAGGGGTTTAGGAGGAGGAGCCTAGTCAGAATGGGTGGGGTTCAGGAGGAGCCTGGTCAGATTGGGTGGGGTCGGAGAGGTATACGAGGGGCCTGGGCAGAATGGGAGGGGTCAGACAGCAGAGGAGGGATTTAGGAGGAGCCTAGTCAGATTGGGTGGGGTCAGAGAGGAGGAGGAGCCTAGTCAGATTGGGTGGGGTCAGAGAGCAGAGGGATAGGAGGGGCCTGGGCAGAATGGGAGGGGTCAGACAGCAGAGGAGGGGTTTAGGAGGAGGAGCCTAGTCAGAATGGGTGGGGTTCAGGAGAAGCCTGGTCAGATTGGGTGGGGTCGGAGAGGTATACGAGGGGCCTGGGCAGAATGGGAGGGGTCAGACAGCAGAGGAGGGATTTAGGAGGAGCCTAGTCAGATTGGGTGGGGTCAGAGAGGAGGAGGAGCCTAGTCAGATTGGGTGGGGTCAGAGAGCAGAGGGATAGGAGGGGCCTGGGCAGAATGGGAGGGGTCAGACTGCATAGGAGTGGTTTAGGAGGAGGAGCCTAGTCAGAATGGGTGGGGTTCAGGAGAAGCCTGGTCAGATTGGGTTGGTTCGGAGAGGTATACGAGGGGCCTGGGCAGAATGGGAGGGGTCAGACAGCAGAGGAGGAATTTAGGAGGAGCCTAGTCAGATTGGGTGGGGTCAGAGAGGAGGAGGAGCCTAGTCAGATTGGGTGGGGTCAGAGAGCAGAGGGATAGGAGGGGCCTGGGCAGAATGGGAGGGGTCAGACAGCAGAGGAGGGGTTTAGGAGGAGGAGCCTAGTCAGAATGGGTGGGGTTCAGGAGGAGCCTGGTCAGATTGGGTGGGGTCGGAGAGGTATACGAGGGGACTGGGCAGAATGGGAGGGGTCAGAGAGCAGAGGGATAGGAGGGGCCTGGGCAGAATGGGAGGGGTCAGACAGCAGAGGAGGGGTTTAGGAGGAGGAGCCTAGTCAGAATGGGTGGGGTTCAGGAGAAGCCTGGTCAGATTGGGTTGGTTCGGAGAGGTATACGAGGGGCCTGGGCAGAATGGGAGGGGTCAGACAGCAGAGGAGGGGTTTAGGAGGAGGAGCCTAGTCAGAATGGGTGGGGTCAGAGAGGAGGAGGAGCCTAGTCAGATTGGGTGGGGTCAGAGAGCAGAGGGATAGGAGGGGCCTGGGCAGAATGGGAGGGGTCAGACAGCAGAGGAGGGGTTTAGGAGGAGGAGCCTAGTCAGGATGGGTGGGGTTCAGGAGGAGCCTGGTCAGATTGGGTGGGGTCGGAGAGGCCTGGGCAGAATGGGAGGGGTCAGACAGCAGAGGAGGGATTTAGGAGGAGCCTAGTCAGATTGGGTGGGGTCAGAGAGGAGGAGGAGCCTAGTCAGATTGGGTGGGGTCAGAGAGCAGAGGGATAGGAGGGGCCTGGGCAGAATGGGAGGGGTCAGACAGCAGAGGAGGTGTTTAGGAGGAGGAGCCTAGTCAGAATGGGTGGGGTCAGAGAGGAGGAGGAGCCTAGTCAGATTGGGTGGGGTCAGAGAGCAGAGGGATAGGAGGGGCCTGGGCAGAATGGGAGGGGTCAGACAGCAGAGGAGGGGTTTAGGAGGAGGAGCCTAGTCAGAATGGGTGGGGTCAGAGAGGAGGAGGAGCCTAGTCAGATTGGCTGGGGTCAGAGAGCAGAGGGATAGGAGGGGCCTGGGCAGAATGGGAGGGGTCAGACAGCAGAGGAGGGATTTAGGAGGAGCCTAGTCAGATTGGGTGGGGTCAGAGAGGAGGAGGAGCCTAGTCAGATTGGGTGGGGTCGGAGAGGTATACGAGGGGACTGGGCAGAATGGGAGGGGTCAGAGAGCAGAGGGATAGGAGGGGCCTGGGCAGAATGGGAGGGGACAGCAGAGGAGGGGTTTAGGAGGAGGAGCCTAGTCAGAATGGGTGGGGTTCAGGAGAAGCCTGGTCAGATTGGGTTGGTTCGGAGAGGTATACGAGGGGCCTGGGCAGAATGGGAGGGGTCAGACAGCAGAGGAGGGGTTTAGGAGGAGGAGCATAGTCAGAATGGGTGGGGTCAGAGAGGAGGAGGAGCCTAGTCAGATTGGGTGGGGTCAGAGAGCAGAGGGATAGGAGGGGCCTGGGCAGAATGGGAGGGGTCAGACAGCAGAGGAGGGGTTTAGGAGGAGGAGCCTAGTCAGGATGGGTGGGGTTCAGGAGGAGCCTGGTCAGATTGGGTGGGGTCGGAGAGGTATACGAGAGGCCTGGGCAGAATGGGAGGGGTCAGACAGCAGAGGAGGGATTTAGGAGGAGCCTAGTCAGATTGGGTGGGGTCAGAGAGGAGGAGGAGCCTAGTCAGATTGGGTGGGGTCAGAGAGCAGAGGGATAGGAGGGGCCTGGGCAGAATGGGAGGGGTCAGACAGCAGAGGAGGGGTTTAGGAGGAGGAGCCTAGTCAGAATGGGTGGGGTCAGAGAGGAGGAGGAGCCTAGTCAGATTGGGTGGGGTCAGAGAGCAGAGGGATAGGAGGGGCCTGGGCAGAATGGGAGGGGTCAGACAGCAGAGGAGGGGTTTAGGAGGAGGAGGAGCCTAGTCAGAATGGGTGGGGTCAGAGAGGAGGAGGAGCCTAGTCAGATTGGCTGGGGTCAGAGAGCAGAGGGATAGGAGGGGCCTGGGCAGAATGGGAGGGGTCAGACAGCAGAGGAGGGATTTAGGAGGAGCCTAGTCAGATTGGGTGGGGTCAGAGAGGAGGAGGAGCCTAGTCAGATTGGGTGGGGTCGGAGAGGTAAACGAGGGGACTGGGCAGAATGGGAGGGGTCAGAGAGCAGAGGGATAGGAGGGGCCTGGGCAGAATGGGATTGGTCAGACAGCAGAGGAGGGATTTAGGAGGAGCCTAGTCAGATTGGGTGGGGTCAGAGAGGAGGAGGAGCCTAGTCAGATTGGGTGGGGTCAGAGAGCAGAGGGATAGGAGGGGCCTGGGCAGAATGGGAGGGGTCAGACAGCAGAGGAGGGGTTTAGGAGGAGGATCCTAGTCAGAAAGGGTGGGGTCAGAGAGGAGGAGGAGCCTAGTCAGATTGGCTGGGGTCAGAGAGCAGAGGGATAGGAGGGGCCTGGGCAGAATGGGAGGGGTCAGACAGCAGAGGAGGGATTTAGGAGGAGCCTAGTCAGATTGGGTGGGGTCAGAGAGGAGGAGGAGCCTAGTCAGATTGGGTGGGGTCGGAGAGGTATACGAGGGGACTGGGCAGAATGGGAGGGGTCAGAGAGCAGAGGGATAGGAGGGGCCTGGGCAGAATGGGAGGGGTCAGACAGCAGAGGAGGGATTTAGGAGGAGCCTAGTCAGATTGGGTGGGGTCAGAGAGGAGGAGGAACCTAGTCAGATTGGGTGGGGTCAGAGAGCAGAGGGATAGGAGGGGCCTGGGCAGAATGGGAGGGGTCAGACAGCAGAGGAGGGGTTTAGGAGGAGGAGCCTAGTCAGAATGGGTGGGGTTCAGGAGAAGCCTGGACAGGTTGGTTCGGAGAGGTATACGAGGGGCCTGGGCAGAATGGGAGGGGACAGCAGAGGAGGGGTTTAGGAGGAGGAGCCTAGTCAGATTGGGTGGGGTCAGAGAGGAGGAGGAGCCTAGTCAGATTGGGTGGGGTCAGAGAGCAGAGGGATAGGAGGGGCCTGGGCAGAATGGGAGGGGTCAGACAGCAGAGGAGGGATTTAGGAGGAGCCTAGTCAGATTGGGTGGGGTCAGAGAGGAGGAGGAGCCTAGTCAGATTGGGTGGGGTCGGAGAGGTATACGAGGGGACTGGGCAGAATGGGAGGGGTCAGAGAGCAGAGGGATAGGAGGGGCCTGGGCAGAATGGGAGGGGTCAGACAGCAGAGGAGGGATTTAGGAGGAGCCTAGTCAGATTGGGTGGGGTCAGAGAGGAGGAGGAGCCTAGTCAGATTGGGTGGGGTCAGAGAGCAGAGGGATAGGAGGGGCCTGGGCAGAATGGGAGGGGTCAGACAGCAGAGGAGGGGTTTAGGAGGCGGAGCCTAGTCAGAATGGGTGGGGTTCAGGAGAAGCCTGGTCAGGTTGGTTCGGAGAGGTATACGAGGGGCCTGGGCAGAATGGGAGGGGTCAGACAGCAGAGGAGGGGTTTAGGAGGAGGAGCCTAGTCAGAATGGGTGGGGTCAGAGAGGAGGAGGAGCCTAGTCAGATTGGGTGGGGTCAGAGAGCAGAGGGATAGGAGGGGCCTGGGCAGAATGGGAGGGGTCAGACAGCAGAGGAGGGGTTTAGGAGGAGGAGCCTAGTCAGAATGGGTGGGGTTCAGGAGGAGCCTGGTCAGATTGGGTGGGGTCGGAGAGGTATACGAGGGGCCTGGGCAGAATGGGAGGGGTCAGAGAGGAGGAGGAGCCTAGTCAGAATGGGTGGGGTTCAGGAGAAGCCTGGTCAGATTGGGTTGGTTCGGAGAGGTATACGAGGGGCCTGGGCAGAATGGGAGGGGTCAGACAGCAGAGGAGGGATTTAGGAGGAGCCTAGTCAGATTGGGTGGGGTCAGAGAGGAGGAGGAGCCTAGTCAGATTGGGTGGGGTCAGAGAGCAGAGGGATAGGAGGGGCCTGGGCAGAATGGGAGGGGTCAGACAGCAGAGGAGGGGTTTAGGAGGAGCCTAGTCAGATTGGGTGGGGTCAGAGAGGAGGAGGAGCCTAGTCAGAATGGGTGGGGTTCAGGAGAAGCCTGGTCAGATTGGGTTGGTTCGGAGAGGTATACGAGGGGCCTGGGCAGAATGGGAGGGGTCAGACAGCAGAGGAGGGATTTAGGAGGAGCCTAGTCAGATTGGGTGGGGTCAGAGAGGAGGAGGAGCCTAGTCAGATTGGGTGGGGTCAGAGAGCAGAGGGATAGGAGGGGCCTGGGCAGAATGGGAGGGGTCAGACAGCAGAGGAGGGGTTTAGGAGGAGGAGCCTAGTCAGAATGGGTGGGGTCAGAGAGGAGGAGGAGCCTAGTCAGATTGGGTGGGGTCAGAGAGCAGAGGGATAGGAGGGGCCTGGGCAGAATTGGTGGGGTTCAGGAGAAGCCTGGTCAGGTTGGTTCGGAGAGGTATACGAGGGGCCTGGGCAGAATGGGAGGGGACAGCAGAGGAGGGGTTTAGGAGGAGGAGCCTAGTCAGATTGGGTGGGGTCAGAGAGGAGGAGGAGCCTAGTCAGATTGGGTGGGGTCAGAGAGCAGAGGGATAGGAGGGGCCTGGGCAGAATGGGAGGGGTCAGACAGCAGAGGAGGGGTTTAGGAGGAGGAGCCTAGTCAGAATGGGTGGGGTTCAGGAGGAGCCTGGTCAGATTGGGTGGGGTCGGAGAGGTAAACGAGGGGACTGGGCAGAATGGGAGGGGTCAGAGAGGAGGGGTATAGGAGGAGCCTAGTCAGATTGGGTGGGGTCGGAGAGGTATACGAGGGGACTGGGCAGAATGGGAGGGGTCAGAGAGGAGGGGTATAGGAGGAGCCTAGTCAGATTGGGTGGGGTCAGAGAGCAGAGGGATAGGAGGGGCCTGGGCAGAATGGTAGGGGTCAGACAGCATAAGAGGGGTTTAGGAGGAGGAGCCTAGTCAGAATGGGTGGGGTTCAGGAGGAGCCTGGTCAGATTGGGTGGGGTCGGAGAGGTATACGAGGGGACTGGGCAGAATGGGAGGGGTCAGAGAGCAGAGGGATAGGAGGGGCCTGGGCAGAATGGGAGGGGTCAGACAGCAGAGGAGGGATTTAGGAGGAGCCTAGTCAGATTGGGTGGGGTCAGAGAGGAGGAGGAGCCTAGTCCGATTGGGTGGGGTCAGAGAGCAGAGGGATAGGAGGGGCCTGGGCAGAATGGGAGGGGTCAGACAGCAGAGGAGGGGTTTAGGAGGAGGAGCCTAGTCAGAATGGGTGGGGTTCAGGAGGAGCCTGGTCAGATTGGGTGGGGTCGGAGAGGTATACGAGGGGCCTGGGCAGAATGGGAGGGGTCAGACAGCAGAGGAGGGATTTAGGAGGAGCCTAGTCAGATTGGGTGGGGTCAGAGAGGAGGAGGAGCCTAGTCAGATTGGGTGGGGTCAGAGAGCAGAGGGATAGGAGGGGCCTGGGCAGAATGGGAGGGGTCAGACAGCAGAGGAGGGGTTTAGGAGGAGGATCCTAGTCAGAAAGGGTGGGGTCAGAGAGGAGGAGGAGCCTAGTCAGATTGGCTGGGGTCAGAGAGCAGAGGGATAGGAGGGGCCTGGGCAGAATGGGAGGGGTCAGACAGCAGAGGAGGGATTTAGGAGGAGCCTAGTCAGATTGGGTGGGGTCAGAGAGGAGGAGGAGCCTAGTCAGATTGGGTGGGGTCGGAGAGGTATACGAGGGGACTGGGCAGAATGGGAGGGGTCAGAGAGCAGAGGGATAGGAGGGGCCTGGGCAGAATGGGAGGGGTCAGACAGCAGAGGAGGGATTTAGGAGGAGCCTAGTCAGATTGGGTGGGGTCAGAGAGGAGGAGGAGCCTAGTCAGATTGGGTGGGGTCGGAGAGGTATACGAGGGGACTGGGCAGAATGGGAGGGGTCAGAGAGCAGAGGGATAGGAGGGGCCTGGGCAGAATGGGAGGGGTCAGACAGCAGAGGAGGGGTTTAGGAGGAGGAGCCTAGTCAGAATGGGTGGGGTTCAGGAGAAGCCTGGTCAGGTTGGTTCGGAGAGGTATACGAGGGGCCTGGGCAGAATGGGAGGGGACAGCAGAGGAGGGGTTTAGGAGGAGGAGCCTAGTCAGATTGGGTGGGGTCAGAGAGGAGGAGGAGCCTAGTCAGATTGGGTGGGGTCAGAGAGCAGAGGGATAGGAGGGGCCTGGGCAGAATGGGAGGGGTCAGACAGCAGAGGAGGGATTTAGGAGGAGCCTAGTCAGATTGGGTGGGGTCAGAGAGGAGGAGGAGCCTAGTCAGATTGGGTGGGGTCGGAGAGGTATACGAGGGGACTGGGCAGAATGGGAGGGGTCAGAGAGCAGAGGGATAGGAGGGGCCTGGGCAGAATGGGAGGGGTCAGACAGCAGAGGAGGGATTTAGGAGGAGCCTAGTCAGATTGGGTGGGGTCAGAGAGGAGGAGGAGCCTAGTCAGATTGGGTGGGGTCAGAGAGCAGAGGGATAGGAGGGGCCTGGGCAGAATGGGAGGGGTCAGACAGCAGAGGAGGGGTTTAGGAGGCGGAGCCTAGTCAGAATGGGTGGGGTTCAGGAGAAGCCTGGTCAGGTTGGTTTGGAGAGGTATACGAGGGGCCTGGGCAGAATGGGAGGGGTCAGACAGCAGAGGAGGGGTTTAGGAGGAGGAGCCTAGTCAGAATGGGTGGGGTCAGAGAGGAGGAGGAGCCTAGTCAGATTGGGTGGGGTCAGAGAGCAGAGGGATAGGAGGGGCCTGGGCAGAATGGGAGGGGTCAGACAGCAGAGGAGGGGTTTAGGAGGAGGAGCCTAGTCAGAATGGGTGGGGTTCAGGAGGAGCCTGGTCAGATTGGGTGGGGTCGGAGAGGTATACGAGGGGACTGGGCAGAATACGAGGGGTCAGAGAGCAGGTAGATAGGAGGGGCCTGGGCAGAATGGGAGGGGACAGCAGAGGAGGGGTTTAGGAGGAGGAGCCTAGTCAGAATGGGTGGGGTTCAGGAGAAGCCTGGTCAGATTGGGTTGGTTCGGAGAGGTATACGAGGGGCCTGGGCAGAATGGGAGGGGTCAGACAGCAGAGGAGGGGTTTAGGAGGAGGAGCCTAGTCAGATTGGGTGGGGTCAGAGAGGAGGAGGAGCCTAGTCAGATTGGGTGGGGTCAGAGAGCAGAGGGATAGGAGGGGCCTGGGCAGAATGGGAGGGGTCAGACAGCAGAGGAGGGATTTAGGAGGAGCCTAGTCAGATTGGGTGGGGTCAGAGAGGAGGAGGAGCCTAGTCAGATTGGGTGGGGTCGGAGAGGTATACGAGGGGACTGGGCAGAATGGGAGGGGTCAGAGAGCAGAGGGATAGGAGGGGCCTGGGCAGAATGGGAGGGGTCAGACAGCAGAGGAGGGATTTAGGAGGAGCCTAGTCAGATTGGGTGGGGTCAGAGAGGAGGAGGAGCCTAGTCAGATTGGGTGGGGTCAGAGAGCAGAGGGATAGGAGGGGCCTGGGCAGAATGGGAGGGGTCAGACAGCAGAGGAGGGGTTTAGGAGGCGGAGCCTAGTCAGAATGGGTGGGGTTCAGGAGAAGCCTGGTCAGGTTGGTTCGGAGAGGTATACGAGGGGCCTGGGCAGAATGGGAGGGGTCAGACAGCAGAGGAGGGGTTTAGGAGGAGGAGCCTAGTCAGAATGGGTGGGGTCAGAGAGGAGGAGGAGCCTAGTCCGATTGGGTGGGGTCAGAGAGCAGAGGGATAGGAGGGGCCTGGGCAGAATGGGAGGGGTCAGACAGCAGAGGAGGGGTTTAGGAGGAGGAGCCTAGTCAGAATGGGTGGGGTTCAGGAGGAGCCTGGTCAGATTGGGTGGGGTCGGAGAGGTATACGAGGGGCCTGGGCAGAATGGGAGGGGTCAGACAGCAGAGGAGGGATTTAGGAGGAGCCTAGTCAGATTGGGTGGGGTCAGAGAGGAGGAGGAGCCTAGTCAGATTGGGTGGGGTCAGAGAGCAGAGGGATAGGAGGGGCCTGGGCAGAATGGGAGGGGTCAGACAGCAGAGGAGGGGTTTAGGAGGAGGATCCTAGTCAGAAAGGGTGGGGTCAGAGAGGAGGAGGAGCCTAGTCAGATTGGCTGGGGTCAGAGAGCAGAGGGATAGGAGGGGCCTGGGCAGAATGGGAGGGGTCAGACAGCAGAGGAGGGATTTAGGAGGAGCCTAGTCAGATTGGGTGGGGTCAGAGAGGAGGAGGAGCCTAGTCAGATTGGGTGGGGTCGGAGAGGTATACGAGGGGACTGGGCAGAATGGGAGGGGTCAGAGAGCAGAGGGATAGGAGGGGCCTGGGCAGAATGGGAGGGGTCAGACAGCAGAGGAGGGATTTAGGAGGAGCCTAGTCAGATTGGGTGGGGTCAGAGAGGAGGAGGAGCCTAGTCAGATTGGGTGGGGTCAGAGAGCAGAGGGATAGGAGGGGCCTGGGCAGAATGGGAGGGGTCAGACAGCAGAGGAGGGGTTTAGGAGGAGGAGCCTAGTCAGAATGGGTGGGGTTCAGGAGAAGCCTGGTCAGGTTGGTTCGGAGAGGTATACGAGGGGCCTGGGCAGAATGGGAGGGGACAGCAGAGGAGGGGTTTAGGAGGAGGAGCCTAGTCAGATTGGGTGGGGTCAGAGAGGAGGAGGAGCCTAGTCAGATTGGGTGGGGTCAGAGAGCAGAGGGATAGGAGGGGCCTGGGCAGAATGGGAGGGGTCAGACAGCAGAGGAGGGATTTAGGAGGAGCCTAGTCAGATTGGGTGGGGTCAGAGAGGAGGAGGAGCCTAGTCAGATTGGGTGGGGTCGGAGAGGTATACGAGGGGACTGGGCAGAATGGGAGGGGTCAGAGAGCAGAGGGATAGGAGGGGCCTGGGCAGAATGGGAGGGGTCAGACAGCAGAGGAGGGATTTAGGAGGAGCCTAGTCAGATTGGGTGGGGTCAGAGAGGAGGAGGAGCCTAGTCAGATTGGGTGGGGTCAGAGAGCAGAGGGATAGGAGGGGCCTGGGCAGAATGGGAGGGGTCAGACAGCAGAGGAGGGGTTTAGGAGGCGGAGCCTAGTCAGAATGGGTGGGGTTCAGGAGAAGCCTGGTCAGGTTGGTTCGGAGAGGTATACGAGGGGCCTGGGCAGAATGGGAGGGGTCAGACAGCAGAGGAGGGGTTTAGGAGGAGGAGCCTAGTCAGAATGGGTGGGGTCAGAGAGGAGGAGGAGCCTAGTCAGATTGGGTGGGGTCAGAGAGCAGAGGGATAGGAGGGGCCTGGGCAGAATGGGAGGGGTCAGACAGCAGAGGAGGGGTTTAGGAGGAGGAGCCTAGTCAGAATGGGTGGGGTCGGAGAGGTATACGAGGGGACTGGGCAGAATGGGAGGGGTCAGAGAGCAGAGGGATAGGAGGGGCCTGGGCAGAATGGGAGGGGTCAGACAGCAGAGGAGGGATTTAGGAGGAGCCTAGTCAGATTGGGTGGGGTCAGAGAGGAGGAGGAGCCTAGTCAGATTGGGTGGGGTCAGAGAGCAGAGGGATAGGAGGGGCCTGGGCAGAATGGGAGGGGTCAGACAGCAGAGGAGGGGTTTAGGAGGAGGATCCTAGTCAGAAAGGGTGGGGTCAGAGAGGAGGAGGAGCCTAGTCAGATTGGCTGGGGTCAGAGAGCAGAGGGATAGGAGGGGCCTGGGCAGAATGGGAGGGGTCAGACAGCAGAGGAGGGATTTAGGAGGAGCCTAGTCAGATTGGGTGGGGTCAGAGAGGAGGAGGAGCCTAGTCAGATTGGGTGGGGTCAGAGAGCAGAGGGATAGGAGGGGCCTGGGCAGAATGGGAGGGGTCAGACAGCAGAGGAGGGATTTAGGAGGAGCCTAGTCAGATTGGGTGGGGTCAGAGAGGAGGAGGAGCCTAGTCAGATTGGGTGGGGTCGGAGAGGTATACGAGGGGACTGGGCAGAATGGGAGGGGTCAGAGAGCAGAGGGATAGGAGGGGCCTGGGCAGAATGGGAGGGGTCAGACAGCAGAGGAGGGATTTAGGAGGAGCCTAGTCAGATTGGGTGGGGTCAGAGAGGAGGAGGAGCCTAGTCAGATTGGGTGGGGTCAGAGAGCAGAGGGATAGGAGGGGCCTGGGCAGAATGGGAGGGGTCAGACAGCAGAGGAGGGGTTTAGGAGGAGGAGCCTAGTCAGAATGGGTGGGGTTCAGGAGAAGCCTGGTCAGGTTGGTTCGGAGAGGTATACGAGGGGCCTGGGCAGAATGGGAGGGGTCAGACAGCAGAGGAGGGGTTTAGGAGGAGGAGCCTAGTCAGAATGGGTGGGGTCAGAGAGGAGGAGGAGCCTAGTCAGATTGGGTGGGGTCAGAGAGCAGAGGGATAGGAGGGGCCTGGGCAGAATGGGAGGGGACAGCAGAGGAGGGGTTTAGGAGGAGGAGCCTAGTCAGAATGGGTGGGGTTCAGGAGAAGCCTGGTCAGATTGGGTTGGTTCGGAGAGGTATACGAGGGGCCTGGGCAGAATGGGAGGGGTCAGACAGCAGAGGAGGGGTTTAGGAGGAGGAGCCTAGTCAGAATGGGTGGGGTCAGAGAGGAGGAGGAGCCTAGTCAGATTGGCTGGGGTCAGAGAGCAGAGGGATAGGAGGGGCCTGGGCAGAATGGGAGGGGTCAGACAGCAGAGGAGGGATTTAGGAGGAGCCTAGTCAGATTGGGTGGGGTCAGAGAGGAGGAGGAGCCTAGTCAGATTGGGTGGGGTCAGAGAGCAGAGGGATAGGAGGGGCCTGGGCAGAATGGGAGGGGACAGCAGAGGAGGGGTTTAGGAGGAGGAGCCTAGTCAGAATGGGTGGGGTTCAGGAGAAGCCTGGTCAGATTGGGTTGGTTCGGAGAGGTATACGAGGGGCCTGGGCAGAATGGGAGGGGTCAGACAGCAGAGGAGGGGTTTAGGAGGAGGAGCCTAGTCAGAATGGGTGGGGTCAGAGAGGAGGAGGAGCCTAGTCAGATTGGCTGGGGTCAGAGAGCAGAGGGATAGGAGGGGCCTGGGCAGAATGGGAGGGGTCAGACAGCAGAGGAGGGATTTAGGAGGAGCCTAGTCAGATTGGGTGGGGTCAGAGAGGAGGAGGAGCCTAGTCAGAATGGGTGGGGTTCAGGAGAAGCCTGGTCAGATTGGGTTGGTTCGGAGAGGTATACGAGAGGCCTGGGCAGAATGGGAGGGGTCAGAGAGGAGGAGGAGCCTAGTCAGAATGGGTGGGGTTCAGGAGAAGCCTGGTCAGATTGGGTTGGTTCGGAGAGGTATACGAGGGGCCTGGGCAGAATGGGAGGGGTCAGACAGCAGAGGAGGGATTTAGGAGGAGCCTAGTCAGATTGGGTGGGGTCAGAGAGGAGGAGGAGCCTAGTCAGATTGGGTGGGGTCAGAGAGCAGAGGGATAGGAGGGGCCTGGGCAGAATGGGAGGGGTCAGACAGCAGAGGAGGGGTTTAGGAGGAGCCTAGTCAGATTGGGTGGGGTCAGAGAGGAGGAGGAGCCTAGTCAGAATGGGTGGGGTTCAGGAGAAGCCTGGTCAGATTGGGTTGGTTCGGAGAGGTATACGAGGGGCCTGGGCAGAATGGGAGGGGTCAGACAGCAGAGGAGGGATTTAGGAGGAACCTAGTCAGATTGGGTGGGGTCAGAGAGGAGGAGGAGCCTAGTCAGATTGGGTGGGGTCAGAGAGCAGAGGGATAGGAGGGGCCTGGGCAGAATGGGAGGGGTCAGACAGCAGAGGAGGGGTTTAGGAGGAGGAGCCTAGTCAGAATGGGTGGGGTCAGAGAGGAGGAGGAGCCTAGTCAGATTGGGTGGGGTCAGAGAGCAGAGGGATAGGAGGGGCCTGGGCAGAATGGGTGGGGTTCAGGAGAAGCCTGGTCAGGTTGGTTCGGAGAGGTATACGAGGGGCCTGGGCAGAATGGGAGGGGACAGCAGAGGAGGGGTTTAGGAGGAGGAGCCTAGTCAGATTGGGTGGGGTCAGAGAGGAGGAGGAGCCTAGTCAGATTGGGTGGGGTCAGAGAGCAGAGGGATAGGAGGGGCCTGGGCAGAATGGGAGGGGTCAGACAGCAGAGGAGGGGTTTAGGAGGAGGAGCCTAGTCAGAATGGGTGGGGTTCAGGAGGAGCCTGGTCAGATTGGGTGGGGTCGGAGAGGTAAACGAGGGGACTGGGCAGAATGGGAGGGGTCAGAGAGGAGGGGTATAGGAGGAGCCTAGTCAGATTGGGTGGGGTCGGAGAGGTATACGAGGGGACTGGGCAGAATGGGAGGGGTCAGAGAGGAGGGGTATAGGAGGAGCCTAGTCAGATTGGGTGGGGTCAGAGAGCAGAGGGATAGGAGGGGCCTGGGCAGAATGGTAGGGGTCAGACAGCATAAGAGGGGTTTAGGAGGAGGAGCCTAGTCAGAATGGGTGGGGTTCAGGAGGAGCCTGGTCAGATTGGGTGGGGTCGGAGAGGTATACGAGGGGACTGGGCAGAATGGGAGGGGTCAGAGAGCAGAGGGATAGGAGGGGCCTGGGCAGAATGGGAGGGGTCAGACAGCAGAGGAGGGATTTAGGAGGAGCCTAGTCAGATTGGGTGGGGTCAGAGAGGAGGAGGAGCCTAGTCCGATTGGGTGGGGTCAGAGAGCAGAGGGATAGGAGGGGCCTGGGCAGAATGGGAGGGGTCAGACAGCAGAGGAGGGGTTTAGGAGGAGGAGCCTAGTCAGAATGGGTGGGGTTCAGGAGGAGCCTGGTCAGATTGGGTGGGGTCGGAGAGGTATACGAGGGGCCTGGGCAGAATGGGAGGGGTCAGACAGCAGAGGAGGGATTTAGGAGGAGCCTAGTCAGATTGGGTGGGGTCAGAGAGGAGGAGGAGCCTAGTCAGATTGGGTGGGGTCAGAGAGCAGAGGGATAGGAGGGGCCTGGGCAGAATGGGAGGGGTCAGACAGCAGAGGAGGGGTTTAGGAGGAGGATCCTAGTCAGAAAGGGTGGGGTCAGAGAGGAGGAGGAGCCTAGTCAGATTGGCTGGGGTCAGAGAGCAGAGGGATAGGAGGGGCCTGGGCAGAATGGGAGGGGTCAGACAGCAGAGGAGGGATTTAGGAGGAGCCTAGTCAGATTGGGTGGGGTCAGAGAGGAGGAGGAGCCTAGTCAGATTGGGTGGGGTCGGAGAGGTATACGAGGGGACTGGGCAGAATGGGAGGGGTCAGAGAGCAGAGGGATAGGAGGGGCCTGGGCAGAATGGGAGGGGTCAGACAGCAGAGGAGGGATTTAGGAGGAGCCTAGTCAGATTGGGTGGGGTCAGAGAGGAGGAGGAGCCTAGTCAGATTGGGTGGGGTCAGAGAGCAGAGGGATAGGAGGGGCCTGGGCAGAATGGGAGGGGTCAGATAGCAGAGGAGGGGTTTAGGAGGAGGAGCCTAGTCAGAATGGGTGGGGTTCAGGAGAAGCCTGGTCAGGTTGGTTCGGAGAGGTATACGAGGGGCCTGGGCAGAATGGGAGGGGACAGCAGAGGAGGGGTTTAGGAGGAGGAGCCTAGTCAGATTGGGTGGGGTCAGAGAGGAGGAGGAGCCTAGTCAGATTGGGTGGGGTCAGAGAGCAGAGGGATAGGAGGGGCCTGGGCAGAATGGGAGGGGTCAGACAGCAGAGGAGGGATTTAGGAGGAGCCTAGTCAGATTGGGTGGGGTCAGAGAGGAGGAGGAGCCTAGTCAGATTGGGTGGGGTCGGAGAGGTATACGAGGGGACTGGGCAGAATGGGAGGGGTCAGAGAGCAGAGGGATAGGAGGGGCCTGGGCAGAATGGGAGGGGTCAGACAGCAGAGGAGGGATTTAGGAGGAGCCTAGTCAGATTGGGTGGGGTCAGAGAGGAGGAGGAGCCTAGTCAGATTGGGTGGGGTCAGAGAGCAGAGGGATAGGAGGGGCCTGGGCAGAATGGGAGGGGTCAGACAGCAGAGGAGGGGTTTAGGAGGCGGAGCCTAGTCAGAATGGGTGGGGTTCAGGAGAAGCCTGGTCAGGTTGGTTCGGAGAGGTATACGAGGGGCCTGGGCAGAATGGGAGGGGTCAGACAGCAGAGGAGGGGTTTAGGAGGAGGAGCCTAGTCAGAATGGGTGGGGTCAGAGAGGAGGAGGAGCCTAGTCAGATTGGGTGGGGTCAGAGAGCAGAGGGATAGGAGGGGCCTGGGCAGAATGGGAGGGGTCAGACAGCAGAGGAGGGGTTTAGGAGGAGGAGCCTAGTCAGAATGGGTGGGGTTCAGGAGGAGCCTGGTCAGATTGGGTGGGGTCGGAGAGGTATACGAGGGGACTGGGCAGAATGGGAGGGGTCAGAGAGCAGGTGGCTAGGAGGGGCCTGGGCAGAATGGGAGGGGACAGCAGAGGAGGGGTTTAGGAGGAGGAGCCTAGTCAGAATGGGTGGGGTTCAGGAGAAGCCTGGTCAGATTGGGTTGGTTCGGAGAGGTATACGAGGGGCCTGGGCAGAATGGGAGGGGTCAGACAGCAGAGGAGGGGTTTAGGAGGAGGAGCCTAGTCAGAATGGGTGGGGTCAGAGAGGAGGAGGAGCCTAGTCAGATTGGGTGGGGTCAGAGAGCAGAGGGATAGGAGGGGCCTGGGCAGAATGGGAGGGGTCAGACAGCAGAGGAGGGGTTTAGGAGGCGGAGCCTAGTCAGAATGGGTGGGGTTCAGGAGAAGCCTGGTCAGGTTGGTTCGGAGAGGTATACGAGGGGCCTGGGCAGAATGGGAGGGGTCAGACAGCAGAGGAGGGGTTTAGGAGGAGGAGCCTAGTCAGAATGGGTGGGGTCAGAGAGGAGGAGGAGCCTAGTCAGATTGGGTGGGGTCAGAGAGCAGAGGGATAGGAGGGGCCTGGGCAGAATGGGAGGGGTCAGACAGCAGAGGAGGGGTTTAGGAGGAGGAGCCTAGTCAGAATGGGTGGGGTTCAGGAGGAGCCTGGTCAGATTGGGTGGGGTCGGAGAGGTATACGAGGGGACTGGGCAGAATGGGAGGGGTCAGAGAGCAGAGGGATAGGAGGGGCCTGGGCAGAATGGGAGGGGACAGCAGAGGAGGGGTTTAGGAGGAGGAGCCTAGTCAGAATGGGTGGGGTTCAGGAGAAGCCTGGTCAGATTGGGTTGGTTCGGAGAGGTATACGAGGGGCCTGGGCAGAATGGGAGGGGTCAGACAGCAGAGGAGGGGTTTAGGAGGAGGAGCCTAGTCAGAATGGGTGGGGTCAGAGAGGAGGAGGAGCCTAGTCAGATTGGGTGGGGTCAGAGAGCAGAGGGATAGGAGGGGCCTGGGCAGAATGGGAGGGGTCAGACAGCAGAGGAGGGGTTTAGGAGGAGGAGCCTAGTCAGGATGGGTGGGGTTCAGGAGGAGCCTGGTCAGATTGGGTGGGGTCGGAGAGGTATACGAGAGGCCTGGGCAGAATGGGAGGGGTCAGACAGCAGAGGAGGGATTTAGGAGGAGCCTAGTCAGATTGGGTGGGGTCAGAGAGGAGGAGGAGCCTAGTCAGATTGGCTGGGGTCAGAGAGCAGAGGGATAGGAGGGGCGTGGGCAGAATGGGAGGGGTCAGACAGCAGAGGAGGGATTTAGGAGGAGGAGCCTAGTCAGAATGGGTGGGGTCAGAGAGGAGGAGGAGCCTAGTCAGATTGGCTGAGGTCAGAGAGCAGAGGGATAGGAGGGGCCTGGGCAGAATGGGAGGGGTCAGACAGCAGAGGAGGGATTTAGGAGGAGCCTAGTCAGATTGGGTGGGGTCAGAGAGGAGGAGGAGCCTAGTCAGATTGGGTGGGGTCGGAGAGGTATACGAGGGGATTGGGAAGAATGGGAGGGGTCAGAGAGCAGAGGGATAGGAGGGGCCTGGGCAGAATGGGAGGGGTCAGACAGCAGAGGAGGGATTTAGGAGGAGCCTAGTCAGATTGGGTGGGGTCAGAGAGGAGGAGGAGCCTAGTCAGATTGGGTGGGGTCAGAGAGCAGAGGGATAGGAGGGGCCTGGGCAGAATGGGAGGGGTCAGACAGCAGAGGAGGGGTTTAGGAGGAGGATCCTAGTCAGAAAGGGTGGGGTCAGAGAGGAGGAGGAGCCTAGTCAGATTGGCTGGGGTCAGAGAGCAGAGGGATAGGAGGGGCCTGGGCAGAATGGGAGGGGTCAGACAGCAGAGGAGGGATTTAGGAGGAGCCTAGTCAGATTGGGTGGGGTCAGAGAGGAGGAGGAGCCTAGTCAGATTGGGTGGGGTCGGAGAGGTATACGAGGGGACTGGGCAGAATGGGAGGGGTCAGAGAGCAGAGGGATAGGAGGGGCCTGGGCAGAATGGGAGGGGTCAGACAGCAGAGGAGGGATTTAGGAGGAGCCTAGTCAGATTGGGTGGGGTCAGAGAGGAGGAGGAGCCTAGTCAGATTGGGTGGGGTCAGAGAGCAGAGGGATAGGAGGGGCCTGGGCAGAATGGGAGGGGTCAGACAGCAGAGGAGGGGTTTAGGAGGCGGAGCCTAGTCAGAATGGGTGGGGTTCAGGAGAAGCCTGGTCAGGTTGGTTCGGAGAGGTATACGAGGGGCCTGGGCAGAATGGGAGGGGTCAGACAGCAGAGGAGGGGTTTAGGAGGAGGAGCCTAGTCAGAATGGGTGGGGTCAGAGAGGAGGAGGAGCCTAGTCAGATTGGGTGGGGTCAGAGAGCAGAGGGATAGGAGGGGCCTGGGCAGAATGGGAGGGGTCAGACAGCAGAGGAGGGGTTTAGGAGGAGGAGCCTAGTCAGAATGGGTGGGGTTCAGGAGGAGCCTGGTCAGATTGGGTGGGGTCGGAGAGGTATACGAGGGGACTGGGCAGAATGGGAGGGGTCAGAGAGCAGGTGGATAGGAGGGGCCTGGGCAGAATGGGAGGGGACAGCAGAGGAGGGGTTTAGGAGGAGGAGCCTAGTCAGAATGGGTGGGGTTCAGGAGAAGCCTGGTCAGATTGGGTTGGTTCGGAGAGGTATACGAGGGGCCTGGGCAGAATGGGAGGGGTCAGACAGCAGAGGAGGGGTTTAGGAGGAGGAGCCTAGTCAGAATGGGTGGGGTCAGAGAGGAGGAGGAGCCTAGTCAGATTGGGTGGGGTCAGAGAGCAGAGGGATAGGAGGGGCCTGGGCAGAATGGGAGGGGTCAGACAGCAGAGGAGGGGTTTAGGAGGAGGAGCCTAGTCAGGATGGGTGGGGTTCAGGAGGAGCCTGGTCAGATTGGGTGGGGTCGGAGAGGTATACGAGAGGCCTGGGCAGAATGGGAGGGGTCAGACAGCAGAGGAGGGATTTAGGAGGAGCCTAGTCAGATTGGGTGGGGTCAGAGAGGAGGAGGAGCCTAGTCAGATTGGGTGGGGTCAGAGAGCAGAGGGATAGGAGGGGCCTGGGCAGAATGGGAGGGGTCAGACAGCAGAGGAGGGGTTTAGGAGGAGGAGCCTAGTCAGAATGGGTGGGGTCAGAGAGGAGGAGGAGCCTAGTCAGATTGGGTGGGGTCAGAGAGCAGAGGGATAGGAGGGGCCTGGGCAGAATGGGAGGGGTCAGACAGCAGAGGAGGGGTTTAGGAGGAGGAGCCTAGTCAGAATGGGTGGGGTCAGAGAGGAGGAGGAGCCTAGTCAGATTGGCTGGGGTCAGAGAGCAGAGGGATAGGAGGGGCCTGGGCAGAATGGGAGGGGTCAGACAGCAGAGGAGGGATTTAGGAGGAGCCTAGTCAGATTGGGTGGGGTCAGAGAGGAGGAGGAGCCTAGTCAGATTGGGTGGGGTCGGAGAGGTATACGAGGGGACTGGGCAGAATGGGAGGGGTCAGAGAGCAGAGGGATAGGAGGGGCCTGGGCAGAATGGGAGGGGTCAGACAGCAGAGGAGGGATTTAGGAGGAGCCTAGTCAGATTGGGTGGGGTCAGAGAGGAGGAGGAGCCTAGTCAGATTGGGTGGGGTCAGAGAGCAGAGGGATAGGAGGGGCCTGGGCAGAATGGGAGGGGTCAGACAGCAGAGGAGGGGTTTAGGAGGAGGATCCTAGTCAGAAAGGGTGGGGTCAGAGAGGAGGAGGAGCCTAGTCAGATTGGCTGGGGTCAGAGAGCAGAGGGATAGGAGGGGCCTGGGCAGAATGGGAGGGGTCAGACAGCAGAGGAGGGATTTAGGAGGAGCCTAGTCAGATTGGGTGGGGTCAGAGAGGAGGAGGACCCTAGTCAGATTGGGTGGGGTCGGAGAGGTATACGAGGGGACTGGGCAGAATGGGAGGGGTCAGAGAGCAGAGGGATAGGAGGGGCCTGGGCAGAATGGGAGGGGTCAGACAGCAGAGGAGGGATTTAGGAGGAGCCTAGTCAGATTGGGTGGGGTCAGAGAGGAGGAGGAGCCTAGTCAGATTGGGTGGGGTCAGAGAGCAGAGGGATAGGAGGGGCCTGGGCAGAATGGGAGGGGTCAGACAGCAGAGGAGGGGTTTAGGAGGAGGAGCCTAGTCAGAATGGGTGGGGATCAGGAGAAGCCTGGTCAGGTTGGTTCGGAGAGGTATACGAGGGGCCTGGGCAGAATGGGAGGGGACAGCAGAGGAGGGGTTTAGGAGGAGGAGCCTAGTCAGATTGGGTGGGGTCAGAGAGGAGGAGGAGCCTAGTCAGATTGGGTGGGGTCAGAGAGCAGAGGGATAGGAGGGGCCTGGGCAGAATGGGAGGGGTCAGACAGCAGAGGAGGGATTTAGGAGGAGCCTAGTCAGATTGGGTGGGGTCAGAGAGGAGGAGGAGCCTAGTCAGATTGGGTGGGGTCAGAGAGCAGAGGGATAGGAGGGGCCTGGGCAGAATGGGAGGGGTCAGACAGCAGAGGAGGGGTTTAGGAGGAGGAGCCTAGTCAGAATGGGTGGGGTTCAGGAGAAGCCTGGTCAGGTTGGTTCGGAGAGGTATACGAGGGGCCTGGGCAGAATGGGAGGGGTCAGACAGCAGAGGAGGGGTTTAGGAGGAGGAGCCTAGTCAGAATGGGTGGGGTCAGAGAGGAGGAGGAGCCTAGTCAGATTGGGTGGGGTCAGAGAGCAGAGGGATAGGAGGGGCCTGGGCAGAATGGGAGGGGACAGCAGAGGAGGGGTTTAGGAGGAGGAGCCTAGTCAGAATGGGTGGGGTTCAGGAGAAGCCTGGTCAGATTGGGTTGGTTCGGAGAGGTATACGAGGGGCCTGGGCAGAATGGGAGGGGTCAGACAGCAGAGGAGGGGTTTAGGAGGAGGAGCCTAGTCAGAATGGGTGGGGTCAGAGAGGAGGAGGAGCCTAGTCAGATTGGCTGGGGTCAGAGAGCAGAGGGATAGGAGGGGCCTGGGCAGAATGGGAGGGGTCAGACAGCAGAGGAGGGATTTAGGAGGAGCCTAGTCAGATTGGGTGGGGTCAGAGAGGAGGAGGAGCCTAGTCAGAATGGGTGGGGTTCAGGAGAAGCCTGGTCAGATTGGGTTGGTTCGGAGAGGTATACGAGGGGCCTGGGCAGAATGGGAGGGGTCAGACAGCAGAGGAGGGATTTAGGAGGAGCCTAGTCAGATTGGGTGGGGTCAGAGAGGAGGAGGAGCCTAGTCAGATTGGGTGGGGTCAGAGAGCAGAGGGATAGGAGGGGCCTGGGCAGAATGGGAGGGGTCAGACAGCAGAGGAGGGGTTTAGGAGGAGGAGCCTAGTCAGAATGGGTGGGGTCAGAGAGGAGGAGGAGCCTAGTCAGATTGGGTGGGGTCAGAGAGCAGAGGGATAGGAGGGGCCTGGGCAGAATGGGTGGGGTTCAGGAGAAGCCTGGTCAGGTTGGTTCGGAGAGGTATACGAGGGGCCTGGGCAGAATGGGAGGGGACAGCAGAGGAGGGGTTTAGGAGGAGGAGCCTAGTCAGATTGGGTGGGGTCAGAGAGGAGGAGGAGCCTAGTCAGATTGGGTGGGGTCAGAGAGCAGAGGGATAGGAGGGGCCTGGGCAGAATGGGAGGGGTCAGACAGCAGAGGAGGGGTTTAGGAGGAGGAGCCTAGTCAGAATGGGTGGGGTTCAGGAGGAGCCTGGTCAGATTGGGTGGGGTCGGAGAGGTAAACGAGGGGACTGGGCAGAATGGGAGGGGTCAGAGAGGAGGGGTATAGGAGGAGCCTAGTCAGATTGGGTGGGGTCGGAGAGGTATACGAGGGGACTGGGCAGAATGGGAGGGGTCAGAGAGGAGGGGTATAGGAGGAGCCTAGTCAGATTGGGTGGGGTCAGAGAGCAGAGGGATAGGAGGGGCCTGGGCAGAATGGTAGGGGTCAGACAGCAGAAGAGGGGTTTAGGAGGAGGAGCCTAGTCAGAATGGGTGGGGTTCAGGAGGAGCCTGGTCAGATTGGGTGGGGTCGGAGAGGTATACGAGGGGACTGGGCAGAATGGGAGGGGTCAGAGAGCAGAGGGATAGGAGGGGCCTGGGCAGAATGGGAGGGGTCAGACAGCAGAGGAGGGATTTAGGAGGAGCCTAGTCAGATTGGGTGGGGTCAGAGAGGAGGAGGAGCCTAGTCCGATTGGGTGGGGTCAGAGAGCAGAGGGATAGGAGGGGCCTGGGCAGAATGGGAGGGGTCAGACAGCAGAGGAGGGGTTTAGGAGGAGGAGCCTAGTCAGAATGGGTGGGGTTCAGGAGGAGCCTGGTCAGATTGGGTGGGGTCGGAGAGGTATACGAGGGGCCTGGGCAGAATGGGAGGGGTCAGACAGCAGAGGAGGGATTTAGGAGGAGCCTAGTCAGATTGGGTGGGGTCAGAGAGGAGGAGGAGCCTAGTCAGATTGGGTGGGGTCAGAGAGCAGAGGGATAGGAGGGGCCTGGGCAGAATGGGAGGGGTCAGACAGCAGAGGAGGGGTTTAGGAGGAGGAGCCTAGTCAGAATGGGTGGGGTTCAGGAGAAGCCTGGTCAGATTGGGTGGGGTCGGAGAGGTATACGAGGGGCCTGGGCAGAATGGGAGGGGTCAGACAGCAGAGGAGGGATTTAGGAGGAGCCTAGTCAGATTGGGTGGGGTCAGAGAGGAGGAGGAGCCTAGTCAGATTGGGTGGGGTCAGAGAGCAGAGGGATAGGAGGGGCCTGGGCAGAATGGGAGGGGTCAGACAGCAGAGGAGTGGTTTAGGAGGAGGAGCCTAGTCAGAATGGGTGGGGTTCAGGAGAAGCCTGGTCAGATTGGGTTGGTTCGGAGAGGTATACGAGGGGCCTGGGCAGAATGGGAGGGGTCAGACAGCAGAGGAGGAATTTAGGAGGAGCCTAGTCAGATTGGGTGGGGTCAGAGAGGAGGAGGAGCCTAGTCAGATTGGGTGGGGTCAGAGAGCAGAGGGATAGGAGGGGCCTGGGCAGAATGGGAGGGGTCAGACAGCAGAGGAGGGGTTTAGGAGGAGGAGCCTAGTCAGAATGGGTGGGGTTCAGGAGGAGCCTGGTCAGATTGGGTGGGGTCGGAGAGGTATACGAGGGGACTGGGCAGAATGGGAGGGGTCAGAGAGCAGAGGGATAGGAGGGGCCTGGGCAGAATGGGAGGGGTCAGACAGCAGAGGAGGGGTTTAGGAGGAGGAGCCTAGTCAGAATGGGTGGGGTTCAGGAGAAGCCTGGTCAGATTGGGTTGGTTCGGAGAGGTATACGAGGGGCCTGGGCAGAATGGGAGGGGTCAGACAGCAGAGGAGGGGTTTAGGAGGAGGAGCCTAGTCAGAATGGGTGGGGTCAGAGAGGAGGAGGAGCCTAGTCAGATTGGGTGGGGTCAGAGAGCAGAGGGATAGGAGGGGCCTGGGCAGAATGGGAGGGGTCAGACAGCAGAGGAGGGGTTTAGGAGGAGGAGCCTAGTCAGGATGGGTGGGGTTCAGGAGGAGCCTGGTCAGATTGGGTGGGGTCGGAGAGGCCTGGGCAGAATGGGAGGGGTCAGACAGCAGAGGAGGGATTTAGGAGGAGCCTAGTCAGATTGGGTGGGGTCAGAGAGGAGGAGGAGCCTAGTCAGATTGGGTGGGGTCAGAGAGCAGAGGGATAGGAGGGGCCTGGGCAGAATGGGAGGGGTCAGACAGCAGAGGAGGTGTTTAGGAGGAGGAGCCTAGTCAGAATGGGTGGGGTCAGAGAGGAGGAGGAGCCTAGTCAGATTGGGTGGGGTCAGAGAGCAGAGGGATAGGAGGGGCCTGGGCAGAATGGGAGGGGTCAGACAGCAGAGGAGGGGTTTAGGAGGAGGAGCCTAGTCAGAATGGGTGGGGTCAGAGAGGAGGAGGAGCCTAGTCAGATTGGCTGGGGTCAGAGAGCAGAGGGATAGGAGGGGCCTGGGCAGAATGGGAGGGGTCAGACAGCAGAGGAGGGATTTAGGAGGAGCCTAGTCAGATTGGGTGGGGTCAGAGAGGAGGAGGAGCCTAGTCAGATTGGGTGGGGTCGGAGAGGTATACGAGGGGACTGGGCAGAATGGGAGGGGTCAGAGAGCAGAGGGATAGGAGGGGCCTGGGCAGAATGGGAGGGGACAGCAGAGGAGGGGTTTAGGAGGAGGAGCCTAGTCAGAATGGGTGGGGTTCAGGAGAAGCCTGGTCAGATTGGGTTGGTTCGGAGAGGTATACGAGGGGCCTGGGCAGAATGGGAGGGGTCAGACAGCAGAGGAGGGGTTCAGGAGGAGGAGCCTAGTCAGAATGGGTGGGGTCAGAGAGGAGGAGGAGCCTAGTCAGATTGGGTGGGGTCAGAGAGCAGAGGGATAGGAGGGGCCTGGGCAGAATGGGAGGGGTCAGACAGCAGAGGAGGGGTTTAGGAGGAGGAGCCTAGTCAGGATGGGTGGGGTTCAGGAGGAGCCTGGTCAGATTGGGTGGGGTCGGAGAGGTATACGAGAGGCCTGGGCAGAATGGGAGGGGTCAGACAGCAGAGGAGGGATTTAGGAGGAGCCTAGTCAGATTGGGTGGGGTCAGAGAGGAGGAGGAGCCTAGTCAGATTGGGTGGGGTCAGAGAGCAGAGGGATAGGAGGGGCCTGGGCAGAATGGGAGGGGTCAGACAGCAGAGGAGGGGTTTAGGAGGAGGAGCCTAGTCCGAATGGGTGGGGTCAGAGAGGAGGAGGAGCCTAGTCAGATTGGGTGGGGTCAGAGAGCAGAGGGATAGGAGGGGCCTGGGCAGAATGGGAGGGGTCAGACAGCAGAGGAGGGGTTTAGGAGGAGGAGGAGCCTAGTCAGAATGGGTGGGGTCAGAGAGGAGGAGGAGCCTAGTCAGATTGGCTGGGGTCAGAGAGCAGAGGGATAGGAGGGGCCTGGGCAGAATGGGAGGGGTCAGACAGCAGAGGAGGGATTTAGGAGGAGCCTAGTCAGATTGGATGGGGTCAGAGAGGAG
Source organism: Lissotriton helveticus (assembly GCF_964261635.1). Classification (NCBI taxonomy): domain Eukaryota; kingdom Metazoa; phylum Chordata; class Amphibia; order Caudata; family Salamandridae; genus Lissotriton; species Lissotriton helveticus. The sequence continues at coordinate 1,814,213,797 of NC_136057.1, forward strand.
GAGGAGCCTAGTCAGATTGGGTGGGGTCGGAGAGGTATACGAGGGGACTGGGCAGAATGGGAGGGGTCAGAGAGCAGAGGGATAGGAGGGGCCTGGGCAGAATGGGAGGGGTCAGACAGCAGAGGAGGGATTTAGGAGGAGCCTAGTCAGATTGGGTGGGGTCAGAGAGGAGGAGGAGCCTAGTCAGATTGGGTGGGGTCAGAGAGCAGAGGGATAGGAGGGGCCTGGGCAGAATGGGAGGGGTCAGACAGCAGAGGAGGGGTTTAGGAGGAGGATCCTAGTCAGAAAGGGTGGGGTCAGAGAGGAGGAGGAGCCTAGTCAGATTGGCTGGGGTCAGAGAGCAGAGGGATAGGAGGGGCCTGGGCAGAATGGGAGGGGTCAGACAGCAGAGGAGGGATTTAGGAGGAGCCTAGTCAGATTGGGTGGGGTCAGAGAGGAGGAGGAGCCTAGTCAGATTGGGTGGGGTCGGAGAGGTATACGAGGGGACTGGGCAGAATGGGAGGGGTCAGAGAGCAGAGGGATAGGAGGGGCCTGGGCAGAATGGGAGGGGTCAGACAGCAGAGGAGGGATTTAGGAGGAGCCTAGTCAGATTGGGTGGGGTCAGAGAGGAGGAGGAACCTAGTCAGATTGGGTGGGGTCAGAGAGCAGAGGGATAGGAGGGGCCTGGGCAGAATGGGAGGGGTCAGACAGCAGAGGAGGGGTTTAGGAGGAGGAGCCTAGTCAGAATGGGTGGGGTTCAGGAGAAGCCTGGTCAGGTTGGTTCGGAGAGGTATACGAGGGGCCTGGGCAGAATGGGAGGGGACAGCAGAGGAGGGGTTTAGGAGGAGGAGCCTAGTCAGATTGGGTGGGGTCAGAGAGGAGGAGGAGCCTAGTCAGATTGGGTGGGGTCAGAGAGCAGAGGGATAGGAGGGGCCTGGGCAGAATGGGAGGGGTCAGACAGCAGAGGAGGGATTTAGGAGGAGCCTAGTCAGATTGGGTGGGGTCAGAGAGGAGGAGGAGCCTAGTCAGATTGGGTGGGGTCGGAGAGGTATACGAGGGGACTGGGCAGAATGGGAGGGGTCAGAGAGCAGAGGGATAGGAGGGGCCTGGGCAGAATGGGAGGGGTCAGACAGCAGAGGAGGGATTTAGGAGGAGCCTAGTCAGATTGGGTGGGGTCAGAGAGGAGGAGGAGCCTAGTCAGATTGGGTGGGGTCAGAGAGCAGAGGGATAGGAGGGGCCTGGGCAGAATGGGAGGGGTCAGACAGCAGAGGAGGGGTTTAGGAGGCGGAGCCTAGTCAGAATGGGTGGGGTTCAGGAGAAGCCTGGTCAGGTTGGTTCGGAGAGGTATACGAGGGGCCTGGGCAGAATGGGAGGGGTCAGACAGCAGAGGAGGGGTTTAGGAGGAGGAGCCTAGTCAGAATGGGTGGGGTCAGAGAGGAGGAGGAGCCTAGTCAGATTGGGTGGGGTCAGAGAGCAGAGGGATAGGAGGGGCCTGGGCAGAATGGGAGGGGTCAGACAGCAGAGGAGGGGTTTAGGAGGAGGAGCCTAGTCAGAATGGGTGGGGTTCAGGAGGAGCCTGGTCAGATTGGGTGGGGTCGGAGAGGTATACGAGGGGACTGGGCAGAATGGGAGGGGTCAGAGAGCAGAGGGATAGGAGGGGCCTGGGCAGAATGGGAGGGGACAGCAGAGGAGGGGTTTAGGAGGAGGAGCCTAGTCAGAATGGGTGGGGTTCAGGAGAAGCCTGGTCAGATTGGGTTGGTTCGGAGAGGTATACGAGGGGCCTGGGCAGAATGGGAGGGGTCAGACAGCAGAGGAGGGGTTTAGGAGGAGGAGCCTAGTCAGAATGGGTGGGGTCAGAGAGGAGGAGGAGCCTAGTCAGATTGGGTGGGGTCAGAGAGCAGAGGGATAGGAGGGGCCTGGGCAGAATGGGAGGGGTCAGACAGCAGAGGAGGGGTTTAGGAGGAGGAGCCTAGTCAGGATGGGTGGGGTTCAGGAGGAGCCTGGTCAGATTGGGTGGGGTCGGAGAGGTATACGAGAGGCCTGGGCAGAATGGGAGGGGTCAGACAGCAGAGGAGGGATTTAGGAGGAGCCTAGTCAGATTGGGTGGGGTCAGAGAGGAGGAGGAGCCTAGTCAGATTGGGTGGGGTCAGAGAGCAGAGGGATAGGAGGGGCCTGGGCAGAATGGGAGGGGTCAGACAGCAGAGGAGGGGTTTAGGAGGAGGAGCCTAGTCAGAATGGGTGGGGTCAGAGAGGAGGAGGAGCCTAGTCAGATTGGGTGGGGTCAGAGAGCAGAGGGATAGGAGGGGCCTGGGCAGAATGGGAGGGGTCAGACAGCAGAGGAGGGGTTTAGGAGGAGGAGGAGCCTAGTCAGAATGGGTGGGGTCAGAGAGGAGGAGGAGCCTAGTCAGATTGGCTGGGGTCAGAGAGCAGAGGGATAGGAGGGGCCTGGGCAGAATGGGAGGGGTCAGACAGCAGAGGAGGGATTTAGGAGGAGCCTAGTCAGATTGGATGGGGTCAGAGAGGAGGAGGAGCCTAGTCAGATTGGGTGGGGTCGGAGAGGTATACGAGGGGACTGGGCAGAATGGGAGGGGTCAGAGAGCAGAGGGATAGGAGGGGCCTGGGCAGAATGGGAGGGGTCAGACAGCAGAGGAGGGATTTAGGAGGAGCCTAGTCAGATTGGGTGGGGTCAGAGAGGAGGAGGAGCCTAGTCAGATTGGGTGGGGTCAGAGAGCAGAGGGATAGGAGGGGCCTGGGCAGAATGGGAGGGGTCAGACAGCAGAGGAGGGGTTTAGGAGGAGGATCCTAGTCAGAAAGGGTGGGGTCAGAGAGGAGGAGGAGCCTAGTCAGATTGGCTGGGGTCAGAGAGCAGAGGGATAGGAGGGGCCTGGGCAGAATGGGAGGGGTCAGACAGCAGAGGAGGGATTTAGGAGGAGCCTAGTCAGATTGGGTGGGGTCAGAGAGGAGGAGGAGCCTAGTCAGATTGGGTGGGGTCGGAGAGGTATACGAGGGGACTGGGCAGAATGGGAGGGGTCAGAGAGCAGAGGGATAGGAGGGGCCTGGGCAGAATGGGAGGGGTCAGACAGCAGAGGAGGGATTTAGGAGGAGCCTAGTCAGATTGGGTGGGGTCAGAGAGGAGGAGGAACCTAGTCAGATTGGGTGGGGTCAGAGAGCAGAGGGATAGGAGGGGCCTGGGCAGAATGGGAGGGGTCAGACAGCAGAGGAGGGGTTTAGGAGGAGGAGCCTAGTCAGAATGGGTGGGGTTCAGGAGAAGCCTGGTCAGGTTGGTTCGGAGAGGTATACGAGGGGCCTGGGCAGAATGGGAGGGGACAGCAGAGGAGGGGTTTAGGAGGAGGAGCCTAGTCAGATTGGGTGGGGTCAGAGAGGAGGAGGAGCCTAGTCAGATTGGGTGGGGTCAGAGAGCAGAGGGATAGGAGGGGCCTGGGCAGAATGGGAGGGGTCAGACAGCAGAGGAGGGATTTAGGAGGAGCCTAGTCAGATTGGGTGGGGTCAGAGAGGAGGAGGAGCCTAGTCAGATTGGGTGGGGTCGGAGAGGTATACGAGGGGACTGGGCAGAATGGGAGGGGTCAGAGAGCAGAGGGATAGGAGGGGCCTGGGCAGAATGGGAGGGGTCAGACAGCAGAGGAGGGATTTAGGAGGAGCCTAGTCAGATTGGGTGGGGTCAGAGAGGAGGAGGAGCCTAGTCAGATTGGGTGGGGTCAGAGAGCAGAGGGATAGGAGGGGCCTGGGCAGAATGGGAGGGGTCAGACAGCAGAGGAGGGGTTTAGGAGGCGGAGCCTAGTCAGAATGGGTGGGGTTCAGGAGAAGCCTGGTCAGGTTGGTTCGGAGAGGTATACGAGGGGCCTGGGCAGAATGGGAGGGGTCAGACAGCAGAGGAGGGGTTTAGGAGGAGGAGCCTAGTCAGAATGGGTGGGGTCAGAGAGGAGGAGGAGCCTAGTCAGATTGGGTGGGGTCAGAGAGCAGAGGGATAGGAGGGGCCTGGGCAGAATGGGAGGGGTCAGACAGCAGAGGAGGGGTTTAGGAGGAGGAGCCTAGTCAGAATGGGTGGGGTTCAGGAGGAGCCTGGTCAGATTGGGTGGGGTCGGAGAGGTATACGAGGGGACTGGGCAGAATGGGAGGGGTCAGAGAGCAGAGGGATAGGAGGGGCCTGGGCAGAATGGGAGGGGACAGCAGAGGAGGGGTTTAGGAGGAGGAGCCTAGTCAGAATGGGTGGGGTTCAGGAGAAGCCTGGTCAGATTGGGTTGGTTCGGAGAGGTATACGAGGGGCCTGGGCAGAATGGGAGGGGTCAGACAGCAGAGGAGGGGTTTAGGAGGAGGAGCCTAGTCAGAATGGGTGGGGTCAGAGAGGAGGAGGAGCCTAGTCAGATTGGGTGGGGTCAGAGAGCAGAGGGATAGGAGGGGCCTGGGCAGAATGGGAGGGGTCAGACAGCAGAGGAGGGGTTTAGGAGGAGGAGCCTAGTCAGGATGGGTGGGGTTCAGGAGGAGCCTGGTCAGATTGGGTGGGGTCGGAGAGGTATACGAGAGGCCTGGGCAGAATGGGAGGGGTCAGACAGCAGAGGAGGGATTTAGGAGGAGCCTAGTCAGATTGGGTGGGGTCAGAGAGGAGGAGGAGCCTAGTCAGATTGGGTGGGGTCAGAGAGCAGAGGGATAGGAGGGGCCTGGGCAGAATGGGAGGGGTCAGACAGCAGAGGAGGGGTTTAGGAGGAGGAGCCTAGTCAGAATGGGTGGGGTCAGAGAGGAGGAGGAGCCTAGTCAGATTGGGTGGGGTCAGAGAGCAGAGGGATAGGAGGGGCCTGGGCAGAATGGGAGGGGTCAGACAGCAGAGGAGGGGTTTAGGAGGAGGAGCCTAGTCAGAATGGGTGGGGTCAGAGAGGAGGAGGAGCCTAGTCAGATTGGCTGGGGTCAGAGAGCAGAGGGATAGGAGGGGCCTGGGCAGAATGGGAGGGGTCAGACAGCAGAGGAGGGATTTAGGAGGAGCCTAGTCAGATTGGGTGGGGTCAGAGAGGAGGAGGAGCCTAGTCAGATTGGGTGGGGTCGGAGAGGTATACGAGGGGACTGGGCAGAATGGGAGGGGTCAGAGAGCAGAGGGATAGGAGGGGCCTGGGCAGAATGGGAGGGGTCAGACAGCAGAGGAGGGATTTAGGAGGAGCCTAGTCAGATTGGGTGGGGTCAGAGAGGAGGAGGAGCCTAGTCAGATTGGGTGGGGTCAGAGAGCAGAGGGATAGGAGGGGCCTGGGCAGAATGGGAGGGGTCAGACAGCAGAGGAGGGGTTTAGGAGGAGGATCCTAGTCAGAAAGGGTGGGGTCAGAGAGGAGGAGGAGCCTAGTCAGATTGGCTGGGGTCAGAGAGCAGAGGGATAGGAGGGGCCTGGGCAGAATGGGAGGGGTCAGACAGCAGAGGAGGGATTTAGGAGGAGCCTAGTCAGATTGGGTGGGGTCAGAGAGGAGGAGGAGCCTAGTCAGATTGGGTGGGGTCGGAGAGGTATACGAGGGGACTGGGCAGAATGGGAGGGGTCAGAGAGCAGAGGGATAGGAGGGGCCTGGGCAGAATGGGAGGGGTCAGACAGCAGAGGAGGGATTTAGGAGGAGCCTAGTCAGATTGGGTGGGGTCAGAGAGGAGGAGGAGCCTAGTCAGATTGGGTGGGGTCAGAGAGCAGAGGGATAGGAGGGGCCTGGGCAGAATGGGAGGGGTCAGACAGCAGAGGAGGGGTTTAGGAGGAGGAGCCTAGTCAGAATGGGTGGGGTTCAGGAGAAGCCTGGTCAGGTTGGTTCGGAGAGGTATACGAGGGGCCTGGGCAGAATGGGAGGGGACAGCAGAGGAGGGGTTTAGGAGGAGGAGCCTAGTCAGATTGGGTGGGGTCAGAGAGGAGGAGGAGCCTAGTCAGATTGGGTGGGGTCAGAGAGCAGAGGGATAGGAGGGGCCTGGGCAGAATGGGAGGGGTCAGACAGCAGAGGAGGGATTTAGGAGGAGCCTAGTCAGATTGGGTGGGGTCAGAGAGGAGGAGGAGCCTAGTCAGATTGGGTGGGGTCGGAGAGGTATACGAGGGGACTGGGCAGAATGGGAGGGGTCAGAGAGCAGAGGGATAGGAGGGGCCTGGGCAGAATGGGAGGGGTCAGACAGCAGAGGAGGGATTTAGGAGGAGCCTAGTCAGATTGGGTGGGGTCAGAGAGGAGGAGGAGCCTAGTCAGATTGGGTGGGGTCAGAGAGCAGAGGGATAGGAGGGGCCTGGGCAGAATGGGAGGGGTCAGACAGCAGAGGAGGGGTTTAGGAGGAGGAGCCTAGTCAGAATGGGTGGGGTTCAGGAGAAGCCTGGTCAGGTTGGTTCGGAGAGGTATACGAGGGGCCTGGGCAGAATGGGAGGGGTCAGACAGCAGAGGAGGGGTTTAGGAGGAGGAGCCTAGTCAGAATGGGTGGGGTCAGAGAGGAGGAGGAGCCTAGTCAGATTGGGTGGGGTCAGAGAGCAGAGGGATAGGAGGGGCCTGGGCAGAATGGGAGGGGACAGCAGAGGAGGGGTTTAGGAGGAGGAGCCTAGTCAGAATGGGTGGGGTTCAGGAGAAGCCTGGTCAGATTGGGTTGGTTCGGAGAGGTATACGAGGGGCCTGGGCAGAATGGGAGGGGTCAGACAGCAGAGGAGGGGTTTAGGAGGAGGAGCCTAGTCAGAATGGGTGGGGTCAGAGAGGAGGAGGAGCCTAGTCAGATTGGCTGGGGTCAGAGAGCAGAGGGATAGGAGGGGCCTGGGCAGAATGGGAGGGGTCAGACAGCAGAGGAGGGATTTAGGAGGAGCCTAGTCAGATTGGGTGGGGTCAGAGAGGAGGAGGAGCCTAGTCAGAATGGGTGGGGTTCAGGAGAAGCCTGGTCAGATTGGGTTGGTTCGGAGAGGTATACGAGGGGCCTGGGCAGAATGGGAGGGGTCAGACAGCAAAGGAGGGATTTAGGAGGAGCCTAGTCAGATTGGGTGGGGTCAGAGAGGAGGAGGAGCCTAGTCAGATTGGGTGGGGTCAGAGAGCAGAGGGATAGGAGGGGCCTGGGCAGAATGGGAGGGGTCAGACAGCAGAGGAGGGGTTTAGGAGGAGGAGCCTAGTCAGAATGGGTGGGGTCAGAGAGGAGGAGGAGCCTAGTCAGATTGGGTGGGGTCAGAGAGCAGAGGGATAGGAGGGGCCTGGGCAGAATGGGTGGGGTTCAGGAGAAGCCTGGTCAGGTTGGTTCGGAGAGGTATACGAGGGGCCTGGGCAGAATGGGAGGGGACAGCAGAGGAGGGGTTTAGGAGGAGGAGCCTAGTCAGATTGGGTGGGGTCAGAGAGGAGGAGGAGCCTAGTCAGATTGGGTGGGGTCAGAGAGCAGAGGGATAGGAGGGGCCTGGGCAGAATGGGAGGGGTCAGACAGCAGAGGAGGGGTTTAGGAGGAGGAGCCTAGTCAGAATGGGTGGGGTTCAGGAGGAGCCTGGTCAGATTGGGTGGGGTCGGAGAGGTAAACGAGGGGACTGGGCAGAATGGGAGGGGTCAGAGAGGAGGGGTATAGGAGGAGCCTAGTCAGATTGGGTGGGGTCGGAGAGGTATACGAGGGGACTGGGCAGAATGGGAGGGGTCAGAGAGGAGGGGTATAGGAGGAGCCTAGTCAGATTGGGTGGGGTCAGAGAGCAGAGGGATAGGAGTGGCCTGGGCAGAATGGTAGGGGTCAGACAGCAGAAGAGGGGTTTAGGAGGAGGAGCCTAGTCAGAATGGGTGGGGTTCAGGAGGAGCCTGGTCAGATTGGGTGGGGTCGGAGAGGTATACGAGGGGACTGGGCAGAATGGGAGGGGTCAGAGAGCAGAGGGATAGGAGGGGCCTGGGCAGAATGGGAGGGGTCAGACAGCAGAGGAGGGATTTAGGAGGAGCCTAGTCAGATTGGGTGGGGTCAGAGAGGAGGAGGAGCCTAGTCCGATTGGGTGGGGTCAGAGAGCAGAGGGATAGGAGGGGCCTGGGCAGAATGGGAGGGGTCAGACAGCAGAGGAGGGGTTTAGGAGGAGGAGCCTAGTCAGAATGGGTGGGGTTCAGGAGGAGCCTGGTCAGATTGGGTGGGGTCGGAGAGGTATACGAGGGGCCTGGGCAGAATGGGAGGGGTCAGACAGCAGAGGAGGGATTTAGGAGGAGCCTAGTCAGATTGGGTGGGGTCAGAGAGGAGGAGGAGCCTAGTCAGATTGGGTGGGGTCAGAGAGCAGAGGGATAGGAGGGGCCTGGGCAGAATGGGAGGGGTCAGACAGCAGAGGAGGGGTTTAGGAGGAGGAGCCTAGTCAGAATGGGTGGGGTTCAGGAGAAGCCTGGTCAGATTGGGTGGGGTCGGAGAGGTATACGAGGGGCCTGGGCAGAATGGGAGGGGTCAGACAGCAGAGGAGGGATTTAGGAGGAGCCTAGTCAGATTGGGTGGGGTCAGAGAGGAGGAGGAGCCTAGTCAGATTGGGTGGGGTCAGAGAGCAGAGGGATAGGAGGGGCCTGGGCAGAATGGGAGGGGTCAGACAGCAGAGGAGTGGTTTAGGAGGAGGAGCCTAGTCAGAATGGGTGGGTTCAGGAGAAGCCTGGTCAGATTGGGTTGGTTCGGAGAGGTATACGAGGGGCCTGGGCAGAATGGGAGGGGTCAGACAGCAGAGGAGGAATTTAGGAGGAGCCTAGTCAGATTGGGTGGGGTCAGAGAGGAGGAGGAGCCTAGTCAGATTGGGTGGGGTCAGAGAGCAGAGGGATAGGAGGGGCCTGGGCAGAATGGGAGGGGTCAGACAGCAGAGGAGGGGTTTAGGAGGAGGAGCCTAGTCAGAATGGGTGGGGTTCAGGAGGAGCCTGGTCAGATTGGGTGGGGTCGGAGAGGTATACGAGGGGACTGGGCAGAATGGGAGGGGTCAGAGAGCAGAGGGATAGGAGGGGCCTGGGCAGAATGGGAGGGGTCAGACAGCAGAGGAGGGGTTAGGAGGAGGAGCCTAGTCAGAATGGGTGGGGTTCAGGAGAAGCCTGGTCAGATTGGGTTGGTTCGGAGAGGTATACGAGGGGCCTGGGCAGAATGGGAGGGGTCAGACAGCAGAGGAGGGGTTTAGGAGGAGGAGCCTAGTCAGAATGGGTGGGGTCAGAGAGGAGGAGGAGCCTAGTCAGATTGGGTGGGGTCAGAGAGCAGAGGGATAGGAGGGGCCTGGGCAGAATGGGAGGGGTCAGACAGCAGAGGAGGGGTTTAGGAGGAGGAGCCTAGTCAGGATGGGTGGGGTTCAGGAGGAGCCTGGTCAGATTGGGTGGGGTCGGAGAGGCCTGGGCAGAATGGGAGGGGTCAGACAGCAGAGGAGGGATTTAGGAGGAGCCTAGTCAGATTGGGTGGGGTCAGAGAGGAGGAGGAGCCTAGTCAGATTGGGTGGGGTCAGAGAGCAGAGGGATAGGAGGGGCCTGGGCAGAATGGGAGGGGTCAGACAGCAGAGGAGGGGTTTAGGAGGAGGAGCCTAGTCAGAATGGGTGGGGTTCAGGAGAAGCCTGGTCAGGTTGGTTCGGAGAGGTATACGAGGGGCCTGGGCAGAATGGGAGGGGTCAGACAGCAGAGGAGGGGTTTAGGAGGAGGAGCCTAGTCAGAATGGGTGGGGTCAGAGAGGAGGAGGAGCCTAGTCAGATTGGGTGGGGTCAGAGAGCAGAGGGATAGGAGGGGCCTGGGCAGAATGGGAGGGGACAGCAGAGGAGGGGTTTAGGAGGAGGAGCCTAGTCAGAATGGGTGGGGTTCAGGAGAAGCCTGGTCAGATTGGGTTGGTTCGGAGAGGTATACGAGGGGCCTGGGCAGAATGGGAGGGGTCAGACAGCAGAGGAGGGGTTTAGGAGGAGGAGCCTAGTCAGAATGGGTGGGGTCAGAGAGGAGGAGGAGCCTAGTCAGATTGGCTGGGGTCAGAGAGCAGAGGGATAGGAGGGGCCTGGGCAGAATGGGAGGGGTCAGACAGCAGAGGAGGGATTTAGGAGGAGCCTAGTCAGATTGGGTGGGGTCAGAGAGGAGGAGGAGCCTAGTCAGAATGGGTGGGGTTCAGGAGAAGCCTGGTCAGATTGGGTTGGTTCGGAGAGGTATACGAGGGGCCTGGGCAGAATGGGAGGGGTCAGACAGCAAAGGAGGGATTTAGGAGGAGCCTAGTCAGATTGGGTGGGGTCAGAGAGGAGGAGGAGCCTAGTCAGATTGGGTGGGGTCAGAGAGCAGAGGGATAGGAGGGGCCTGGGCAGAATGGGAGGGGTCAGACAGCAGAGGAGGGGTTTAGGAGGAGGAGCCTAGTCAGAATGGGTGGGGTCAGAGAGGAGGAGGAGCCTAGTCAGATTGGGTGGGGTCAGAGAGCAGAGGGATAGGAGGGGCCTGGGCAGAATGGGTGGGGTTCAGGAGAAGCCTGGTCAGGTTGGTTCGGAGAGGTATACGAGGGGCCTGGGCAGAATGGGAGGGGACAGCAGAGGAGGGGTTTAGGAGGAGGAGCCTAGTCAGATTGGGTGGGGTCAGAGAGGAGGAGGAGCCTAGTCAGATTGGGTGGGGTCAGAGAGCAGAGGGATAGGAGGGGCCTGGGCAGAATGGGAGGGGTCAGACAGCAGAGGAGGGGTTTAGGAGGAGGAGCCTAGTCAGAATGGGTGGGGTTCAGGAGGAGCCTGGTCAGATTGGGTGGGGTCGGAGAGGTAAACGAGGGGACTGGGCAGAATGGGAGGGGTCAGAGAGGAGGGGTATAGGAGGAGCCTAGTCAGATTGGGTGGGGTCGGAGAGGTATACGAGGGGACTGGGCAGAATGGGAGGGGTCAGAGAGGAGGGGTATAGGAGGAGCCTAGTCAGATTGGGTGGGGTCAGAGAGCAGAGGGATAGGAGTGGCCTGGGCAGAATGGTAGGGGTCAGACAGCAGAAGAGGGGTTTAGGAGGAGGAGCCTAGTCAGAATGGGTGGGGTTCAGGAGGAGCCTGGTCAGATTGGGTGGGGTCGGAGAGGTATACGAGGGGACTGGGCAGAATGGGAGGGGTCAGAGAGCAGAGGGATAGGAGGGGCCTGGGCAGAATGGGAGGGGTCAGACAGCAGAGGAGGGATTTAGGAGGAGCCTAGTCAGATTGGGTGGGGTCAGAGAGGAGGAGGAGCCTAGTCCGATTGGGTGGGGTCAGAGAGCAGAGGGATAGGAGGGGCCTGGGCAGAATGGGAGGGGTCAGACAGCAGAGGAGGGGTTTAGGAGGAGGAGCCTAGTCAGAATGGGTGGGGTTCAGGAGGAGCCTGGTCAGATTGGGTGGGGTCGGAGAGGTATACGAGGGGCCTGGGCAGAATGGGAGGGGTCAGACAGCAGAGGAGGGATTTAGGAGGAGCCTAGTCAGATTGGGTGGGGTCAGAGAGGAGGAGGAGCCTAGTCAGATTGGGTGGGGTCAGAGAGCAGAGGGATAGGAGGGGCCTGGGCAGAATGGGAGGGGTCAGACAGCAGAGGAGGGGTTTAGGAGGAGGAGCCTAGTCAGAATGGGTGGGGTTCAGGAGAAGCCTGGTCAGATTGGGTGGGGTCGGAGAGGTATACGAGGGGCCTGGGCAGAATGGGAGGGGTCAGACAGCAGAGGAGGGATTTAGGAGGAGCCTAGTCAGATTGGGTGGGGTCAGAGAGGAGGAGGAGCCTAGTCAGATTGGGTGGGGTCAGAGAGCAGAGGGATAGGAGGGGCCTGGGCAGAATGGGAGGGGTCAGACAGCAGAGGAGTGGTTTAGGAGGAGGAGCCTAGTCAGAATGGGTGGGTTCAGGAGAAGCCTGGTCAGATTGGGTTGGTTCGGAGAGGTATACGAGGGGCCTGGGCAGAATGGGAGGGGTCAGACAGCAGAGGAGGAATTTAGGAGGAGCCTAGTCAGATTGGGTGGGGTCAGAGAGGAGGAGGAGCCTAGTCAGATTGGGTGGGGTCAGAGAGCAGAGGGATAGGAGGGGCCTGGGCAGAATGGGAGGGGTCAGACAGCAGAGGAGGGGTTTAGGAGGAGGAGCCTAGTCAGAATGGGTGGGGTTCAGGAGGAGCCTGGTCAGATTGGGTGGGGTCGGAGAGGTATACGAGGGGACTGGGCAGAATGGGAGGGGTCAGAGAGCAGAGGGATAGGAGGGGCCTGGGCAGAATGGGAGGGGTCAGACAGCAGAGGAGGGGTTAGGAGGAGGAGCCTAGTCAGAATGGGTGGGGTTCAGGAGAAGCCTGGTCAGATTGGGTTGGTTCGGAGAGGTATACGAGGGGCCTGGGCAGAATGGGAGGGGTCAGACAGCAGAGGAGGGGTTTAGGAGGAGGAGCCTAGTCAGAATGGGTGGGGTCAGAGAGGAGGAGGAGCCTAGTCAGATTGGGTGGGGTCAGAGAGCAGAGGGATAGGAGGGGCCTGGGCAGAATGGGAGGGGTCAGACAGCAGAGGAGGGGTTTAGGAGGAGGAGCCTAGTCAGGATGGGTGGGGTTCAGGAGGAGCCTGGTCAGATTGGGTGGGGTCGGAGAGGCCTGGGCAGAATGGGAGGGGTCAGACAGCAGAGGAGGGATTTAGGAGGAGCCTAGTCAGATTGGGTGGGGTCAGAGAGGAGGAGGAGCCTAGTCAGATTGGGTGGGGTCAGAGAGCAGAGGGATAGGAGGGGCCTGGGCAGAATGGGAGGGGTCAGACAGCAGAGGAGGTGTTTAGGAGGAGGAGCCTAGTCAGAATGGGTGGGGTCAGAGAGGAGGAGGAGCCTAGTCAGATTGGGTGGGGTCAGAGAGCAGAGGGATAGGAGGGGCCTGGGCAGAATGGGAGGGGTCAGACAGCAGAGAAGGGGTTTAGGAGGAGGAGCCTAGTCAGAATGGGTGGGGTCAGAGAGGAGGAGGAGCCTAGTCAGATTGGCTGGGGTCAGAGAGCAGAGGGATAGGAGGGGCCTGGGCAGAATGGGAGGGGTCAGACAGCAGAGGAGGGATTTAGGAGGAGCCTAGTCAGATTGGGTGGGGTCAGAGAGGAGGAGGAGCCTAGTCAGATTGGGTGGGGTCGGAGAGGTATACGAGGGGACTGGGCAGAATGGGAGGGGTCAGAGAGCAGAGGGATAGGAGGGGCCTGGGCAGAATGGGAGGGGTCAGACAGCAGAGGAGGGATTTAGGAGGAGCCTAGTCAGATTGGGTGGGGTCAGAGAGGAGGAGGAGCCTAGTCAGATTGGGTGGGGTCAGAGAGCAGAGGGATAGGAGGGGCCTGGGCAGAATGGGAGGGGTCAGACAGCAGAGGAGGGGTTTAGGAGGAGGAGCCTAGTCAGAATGGGTGGGGTTCAGGAGAAGCCTGGTCAGGTTGGTTCGGAGAGGTATACGAGGGGCCTGGGCAGAATGGGAGGGGACAGCAGAGGAGGGGTTTAGGAGGAGGAGCCTAGTCAGATTGGGTGGGGTCAGAGAGGAGGAGGAGCCTAGTCAGATTGGGTGGGGTCAGAGAGCAGAGGGATAGGAGGGGCCTGGGCAGAATGGGAGGGGTCAGACAGCAGAGGAGGGGTTTAGGAGGAGGAGCCTAGTCAGAATGGGTGGGGTTCAGGAGGAGCCTGGTCAGATTGGGTGGGGTCGGAGAGGTATACGAGGGGCCTGGGCAGAATGGGAGGGGTCAGACAGCAGAGGAGGGATTTAGGAGGAGCCTAGTCAGATTGGGTGGGGTCAGAGAGGAGGAGGAGCCTAGTCAGATTGGGTGGGGTCAGAGAGCAGAGGGATAGGAGGGGCCTGGGCAGAATGGGAGGGGTCAGACAGCAGAGGAGGGGTTTAGGAGGAGGAGCCTAGTCAGAATGGGTGGGGTCAGAGAGGAGGAGGAGCCTAGTCAGATTGGGTGGGGTCAGAGAGCAGAGGGATAGGAGGGGCCTGGGCAGAATGGGAGGGGTCAGACAGCAGAGGAGGGGTTTAGGAGGAGGAGCCTAGTCAGAATGGGTGGGGTCAGAGAGGAGGAGGAGCCTAGTCAGATTGGCTGGGGTCAGAGAGCAGAGGGATAGGAGGGGCCTGGGCAGAATGGGAGGGGTCAGACAGCAGAGGAGGGATTTAGGAGGAGCCTAGTCAGATTGGGTGGGGTCAGAGAGGAGGAGGAGCCTAGTCAGATTGGGTGGGGTCGGAGAGGTATACGAGGGGACTGGGCAGAATGGGAGGGGTCAGAGAGCAGAGGGATAGGAGGGGCCTGGGCAGAATGGGAGGGGTCAGACAGCAGAGGAGGGATTTAGGAGGAGCCTAGTCAGATTGGGTGGGGTCAGAGAGGAGGAGGAGCCTAGTCAGATTGGGTGGGGTCAGAGAGCAGAGGGATAGGAGGGGCCTGGGCAGAATGGGAGGGGTCAGACAGCAGAGGAGGGGTTTAGGAGGAGGAGCCTAGTCAGAATGGGTGGGGTTCAGGAGAAGCCTGGTCAGGTTGGTTCGGAGAGGTATACGAGGGGCCTGGGCAGAATGGGAGGGGACAGCAGAGGAGGGGTTTAGGAGGAGGAACCTAGTCAGATTGGGTGGGGTCAGAGAGGAGGAGGAGCCTAGTCAGATTGGGTGGGGTCAGAGAGCAGAGGGATAGGAGGGGCCTGGGCAGAATGGGAGGGGTCAGACAGCAGAGGAGGGATTTAGGAGGAGCCTAGTCAGATTGGGTGGGGTCAGAGAGGAGGAGGAGCCTAGTCAGATTGGGTGGGGTCGGAGAGGTATACGAGGGGACTGGGCAGAATGGGAGGGGTCAGAGAGCAGAGGGATAGGAGGGGCCTGGGCAGAATGGGAGGGGTCAGACAGCAGAGGAGGGATTTAGGAGGAGCCTAGTCAGATTGGGTGGGGTCAGAGAGGAGGAGGAGCCTAGTCAGATTGGGTGGGGTCAGAGAGCAGAGGAGGGGTTTAGGAGGAGGAGCCTAGTCAGAATGGGTGGGGTTCAGGAGAAGCCTGGTCAGGTTGGTTCGGAGAGGTATACGAGGGGCCTGGGCAGAATGGGAGGGGTCAGACAGCAGAGGAGGGGTTTAGGAGGAGGAGCCTAGTCAGAATGGGTGGGGTCAGAGAGGAGGAGGAGCCTAGTCAGATTGGGTGGGGTCAGAGAGCAGAGGGATAGGAGGGGCCTGGGCAGAATGGGAGGGGACAGCAGAGGAGGGGTTTAGGAGGAGGAGCCTAGTCAGAATGGGTGGGGTTCAGGAGAAGCCTGGTCAGATTGGGTTGGTTCGGAGAGGTATACGAGGGGCCTGGGCAGAATGGGAGGGGTCAGACAGCAGAGTAGGGGTTTAGGAGGAGGAGCCTAGTCAGAATGGGTGGGGTCAGAGAGGAGGAGGAGCCTAGTCAGATTGGCTGGGGTCAGAGAGCAGAGGGATAGGAGGGGCCTGGGCAGAATGGGAGGGGTCAGACAGCAGAGGAGGGATTTAGGAGGAGCCTAGTCAGATTGGGTGGGGTCAGAGAGGAGGAGGAGCCTAGTCAGAATGGGTGGGGTTCAGGAGAAGCCTGGTCAGATTGGGTTGGTTCGGAGAGGTATACGAGGGGCCTGGGCAGAATGGGAGGGGTCAGACAGAAGAGGAGGGATTTAGGAGGAGCCTAGTCAGATTGGGTGGGGTCAGAGAGGAGGAGGAGCCTAGTCAGATTGGGTGGGGTCAGAGAGGAGGAGGAGCCTAGTCAGATTGGGTGGGGTCGGAGAGGTATACGAGGGGACTGGGCAGAATGGGAGGGGTCAGAGAGCAGAGGGATAGGAGGGGCCTGGGCAGAATGGGAGGGGTCAGACAGCAGAGGAGGGATTTAGGAGGAGCCTAGTCAGATTGGGTGGGGTCAGAGAGGAGGAGGAGCCTAGTCAGATTGGGTGGGGTCAGAGAGCAGAGGGATAGGAGGGGCCTGGGCAGAATGGGAGGGGTCAGACAGCAGAGGAGGGGTTTAGGAGGAGGAGCCTAGTCAGAATGGGTGGGGTTCAGGAGAAGCCTGGTCAGGTTGGTTCGGAGAGGTATACGAGGGGCCTGGGCAGAATGGGAGGGGTCAGACAGCAGAGGAGGGGTTTAGGAGGAGGAGCCTAGTCAGAATGGGTGGGGTCAGAGAGGAGGAGGAGCCTAGTCAGATTGGGTGGGGTCAGAGAGCAGAGGGATAGGAGGGGCCTGGGCAGAATGGGAGGGGACAGCAGAGGAGGGGTTTAGGAGGAGGAGCCTAGTCAGAATGGGTGGGGTTCAGGAGAAGCCTGGTCAGATTGGGTTGGTTCGGAGAGGTATACGAGGGGCCTGGGCAGAATGGGAGGGGTCAGACAGCAGAGTAGGGGTTTAGGAGGAGGAGCCTAGTCAGAATGGGTGGGGTCAGAGAGGAGGAGGAGCCTAGTCAGATTGGCTGGGGTCAGAGAGCAGAGGGATAGGAGGGGCCTGGGCAGAATGGGAGGGGTCAGACAGCAGAGGAGGGATTTAGGAGGAGCCTAGTCAGATTGGGTGGGGTCAGAGAGGAGGAGGAGCCTAGTCAGAATGGGTGGGGTTCAGGAGAAGCCTGGTCAGATTGGGTTGGTTCGGAGAGGTATACGAGGGGCCTGGGCAGAATGGGAGGGGTCAGACAGCAGAGGAGGGATTTAGGAGGAGCCTAGTCAGATTGGGTGGGGTCAGAGAGGAGGAGGAGCCTAGTCAGATTGGGTGGGGTCAGAGAGCAGAGGGATAGGAGGGGCCTGGGCAGAATGGGAGGGGTCAGACAGCAGAGGAGGGGTTTAGGAGGAGGAGCCTAGTCAGAATGGGTGGGGTCAGAGAGGAGGAGGAGCCTAGTCAGATTGGGTGGGGTCAGAGAGCAGAGGGATAGGAGGGGCCTGGGCAGAATGGGAGGGGACAGCAGAGGAGGGGTTTAGGAGGAGGAGCCTAGTCAGATTGGGTGGGGTCAGAGAGGAGGAGGAGCCTAGTCAGATTGGGTGGGGTCAGAGAGCAGAGGGATAGGAGGGGCCTGGGCAGAATGGGAGGGTCAGACAGCAGAGGAGGGGTTTAGGAGGAGCCTAGTCAGATTGGGCGAGAGCAGAGGGATAGGTGTAGGGTCTGAGGGACTATGAAGGGGTCATAGATGGAGGAGGATCCTGACTTATGGTGGGGAACTGCAAAAGCTTTTTTTATGCACCCCCCCTATACTCTCTGATTTCTGTTGGGAGGGGGCAGTCAACATTTGGGGGAGCAGTATTAAATGGTGCTTGGGCGCAACGTGAAGGGCGATGAGGGGCACAGAATGGCATGGCTTCCAGGTACTTTTTGGGGGGGGCTACCATTAGTTTTTATTGCTCTGATCCTCCCTCATGGGGTGGACCCCAAATGGTTAGGGGCAACGGGGGAGGGGGGGCGGCAAAAAGCTGTTTGACAGTTTCTGTTACCAACAGGGGTGACCATACGATTCTGCTGCAGTTATGTGGTATTGAAAGGTACAACAAGGAGCATGTGGCTGTATTTTTGCAGGTGGGGTGCCCCAAAATTTTACTGCCAGCAGCAGCAGCCCCCCTCCTCCCCACCCTGCAGATTGGTATAGGTACCTTTACGACAT
Organism: Lissotriton helveticus; assembly: GCF_964261635.1. NCBI lineage: Eukaryota > Metazoa > Chordata > Amphibia > Caudata > Salamandridae > Lissotriton > Lissotriton helveticus. The sequence continues at coordinate 1,814,231,177 of NC_136057.1, forward strand.
TTCTGTTGATAACAGAGGCTATAGCGAATCGCGCTACGAAATCCTAGAGCACTAACATTTGCTAAATAAAGGTGGCATCGGAGCATACGAATGAGGCAGGGAGAGGCTACTGTTGGCAATTGGTTTGGTGGGTCATAGTGAATAACCTCGGCATGCAAATAGGCAGAAGTGTGAGGATTGGCAGTGTCTGTAGAGAATTTTGGCATGCTCTTCAGTTTATTTTTTCCTCCTTACGTTGGCTATGAACTACAGAGGAAAGGCCTGGACTTACTGTTGGGCAAAACATGTATTTATGATATTAAGAAGTGTAGTCTGGCTGTACTGAGAGGGGCTGTACAGTACGGTAAATGCCTGTAAATCCCTGAAATGTGCATCCAACTGTCACTTGAGATTGAACAGTGAACGAAGCAGCTGGGTTACTGGCTGAATGTAAATGGAAGGCACATAGGAAGTGTGTTTGTGGTCACTCAAATTATTGAAACCTGCTTGATGCACTACCAAAGCTGGGGTACCAGGAGGGAACATTTGAGGGGTATTGAGATGGTGGTGTCCAGAGGTCAAAATATGTTTCAGAGACACAGAAGTACTGCGGTCCTGGTCCCACATTGGGGGTAGTCAAAAGTCCCTGCTAAAGATTTCTGTCCAACTGTTACCACATTTTGTGCAGCCTGGCTCCCTCTGAAACGATTCCCCAGTGTTTTTCGATCCTACAGATGACTGTAGCAAACTTCCCAAATTTTTTCTTGGCCTCATACCCCCCCAGAGGAGTGCCTGACATTTGCCAGCCTAACGATACTCACGTTCTGGGAAAAACCTCACTAACCATGCATATTTATGCACCACACATGGCAAATCCTTACAATTGCAGAACATCATATCGCACTCGTCATCTTTGAGGTGCTGTACGTATTTGGATTTGAGGGAAATATTCATCCTTGCTTGCTCTCCCATCTGAAGTCTATGGTGCTGCTGTTCCTTTCTCACATGTCCCTTCAAAGAGACAAGTGACACACAGACTCAATCACTCAGCAAACATATTTGCTTTGACGCTTTCATCTTGCTGTTTACCTTCCAAATATTCCCCCTTCACCAAAAATACAGGCCAGCCATTTCTCATCCCCTCAGTCATCGCAGTCCTTCACTCCTTAGGCCCTGCAAGACCACCATGAACAAGATTCATGTCAGCAAGCAGAAAAAAAGCCTCAGTGTGCTCTTTTGTTCATACTGCTGCCCTCTAGTAACACTTCATGGCAACTGCAGCATAAGAATGGGTCTGAGAAGAGGGCTGTCCTATGCAAATAATGTCCTCCCATGCATACTTTCTTCTTAGACGGTCGGCGGCTTGTGCCGTGATACCCCCTCCAACATATGGTCTTCAACCAAATTTTAAAAAAGCCCACCTGCCTTAGACGAAGGATTTTGCCACTCAAAGGAAGCACATGGGGACATCACCCTCATTTAGCAGGGTCCTAAATTGCCTGCTGTCAGCCTGTATACAGGACAAGGGCGTTCGTGGGCGTTCCTCAAAGGAAGGAGGTGGGTGATTAAATCCACAGTGCCAGGGCAGGCCCAGCCCAGCCCAGCCCAGCCCAGTCTGGCACAGCGCACTGCTGTGGAGGTCTATTCCTTCACATCCTGCAGCAGGCATGATGCAGACCTACTAGAGCAAAGGCTTGACTCCTCTGCCCTTGTCTGTCTCTTAAAGGAAACAATCTTTCTAGCTTCTTATTGCACCTAATAAATGGACTCTAGCTTGCCTCAAACTCAACCCATCATTTCATTAGCCAGAGCTCATACTTGACCTTTATTTCTATCCAAGTTCACTGGCACCAAACCCCTGCTTTGAGCGAGTGGCTCACACCAAAATTAAATATCACCTTCATCCAACCTATTTTACAATAAGTGTAGCACCTTCCCCGCATTCTTGTGCTCAGTTATAACCCCCAATACCACAATTGCACTCTGCAATTCACCAAACTTAAAGGACAAAGAATGAAGACATTGATAAAGGAAGATAAGGCCTTGTCCCTATTGCACCTACTTGAAAAATAGGGCAGTTGGTAGAAGGTCATGAGGGAAAACATTTGAAATGTTTGGACACACCTGCCAAAAAAAAGTAGCAAAAAAAAAAAAAAAATCACTGTTTGAAAATTTCCCACCTTGGGATACTTCTACAGCATTGGCAGGATTCGAACCCTGGCCTCTGAGGGCTGTCCACACCAAAGGTACAAGACTTACCTTTGAGCTATAGCTCCTTGGTGGTCTAAAGGTTTGCAGTAGTAACTATGAGCAACATACAGGCCTTGGTGTCCTTCCCTGCGGCTTCCGTTGCACATAAAAAGGATGACCATGACATAAGGACAATTTGATAGGCTACTTACATGGAAACCAGTGTGGTCCAGTGGGTAAGTTCCTGCCTTCCATCCAGGCAACCAGGGTTCAAATCCCGGGTTCGGCACCAGATGACTGATGGTGGCACAGCAGAGGTAAGCTGGAGGTGGGCCTAAATGGCCAATTGGTAAGTAAAATGTGTCTGTGTGTTGTGGAAGAGTGGAATCATGCCTAGCGAATGAGGGATTGCAGATTGGTTGGTAAGTAAAATAGGTGTGGCCTGAACAGAGACAGGTGAAAGAAAGGGAACAGGTGTTGTGTGTTAGAGGAGGACCCTAGTCAGATTGGGGGTGGTCAGAGAGGTATACGAGGGGACTGGGCAGAATGGGAGGGGTCAGAGAGGAGGGGTATAGGAGGAGCCTAGTCAGATTGGGTGGGGTCAGAGAGCAGAGGGATAGGAGGGGCCTGGGCAGAATGGGAGGGGTCAGACAGCAGAGGAGGGGTTTAGGAGGAGGAGCCTAGTCAGAATGGGTGGGGTTCAGGAGGAGCCTGGTCATATTGGGTGGGGTCGGAGAGGTATACGAGGGGACTGGGCAGAATGGGAGGGGTCAGAGAGCAGAGGGATAGGAGGGGCCTGGGCAGAATGGGAGGGGTCAGACAGCAGAGGAGGGGTTTTGGAGGAGGAGCCTAGTCAGAATGGGTGGGGTTCAGGAGAAGCCTGGTCAGATTGGGTTGGTTCGGAGAGGTATACGAGGGGCCTGGGCAGAATGGGAGGGGTCAGACAGCAGAGGAGGGGTTTAGGAGGAGGAGCCTAGTCAGAATGGGTGGGGTCAGAGAGGAGGAGGAGCCTAGTCAGATTGGGTGGGATCAGAGAGCAGAGGGATAGGAGGGGCCTGGGCAGAATGGGAGGGGTCAGACAGCAGAGGAGGGGTTTAGGAGGAGGAGCCTAGTCAGGATGGGTGGGGTTCAGGAGGAGCCTGGTCAGATTGGGTGGGGTCGGAGAGGTATACGAGAGGCCTGGGCAGAATGGGAGGGGTCAGACAGCAGAGGAGGGATTTAGTAGGAGCCTAGTCAGATTGGGTGGGGTCAGAGAGGAGGAGGAGCCTAGTCAGATTGGGTGGGGTCAGAGAGCAGAGGGATAGGAGGGGCCTGGGCAGAATGGGAGGGGTCAGACAGCAGAGGAGGGGTTTAGGAGGAGGAGCCTAGTCAGAATGGGTGGGGTCAGAGAGGAGGAGGAGCCTAGTCAGATTGGGTGGGGTCAGAGAGCAGAGGGATAGGAGGGGCCTGGGCAGAATGGGAGGGGTCAGACAGCAGAGGAGGGGTTTAGGAGGAGGAGCCTAGTCAGAATGGGTGGGGTCAGAGAGGAGGAGGAGCCTAGTCAGATTGGGTGGGGTCAGAGAGCAGAGGGATAGGAGGGGCCTGGGCAGAATGGGAGGGGTCAGACAGCAGAGGAGGGGTTTAGGAGGAGGAGCCTAGTCAGAATGGGTGGGGTCGGAGAGGTATACGAGGGGACTGGGCAGAATGGGAGGGGTCAGAGAGCAGAGGGATAGGAGGGGCCTGGGCAGAATGGGAGGGGTCAGACAGCAGAGGAGGGATTTAGGAGGAGCCTAGTCAGATTGGGTGGGGTCAGAGAGGAGGAGGAGCCTAGTCAGATTGGGTGGGGTCAGAGAGCAGAGGGATAGGAGGGGCCTGGGCAGAATGGGAGGGGTCAGACAGCAGAGGAGGGGTTTAGGAGGAGGATCCTAGTCAGAAAGGGTGGGGTCAGAGAGGAGGAGGAGCCTAGTCAGATTGGCTGAGAGCAGAGGGATAGGAGGGGCCTGGGCAGAATGGGAGGGGTCAGACAGCAGAGGAGGGATTTAGGAGGAGCCTAGTCAGATTGGGTGGGGTCAGAGAGGAGGAGGAGCCTAGTCAGATTGGGTGGGGTCGGAGAGGTATACGAGGGGACTGGGCAGAATGGGAGGGGTCAGAGAGCAGAGGGATAGGAGGGGCCTGGGCAGAATGGGAGGGGTCAGACAGCAGAGGAGGGATTTAGGAGGAGCCTAGTCAGATTGGGTGGGGTCAGAGAGGAGGAGGAGCCTAGTCAGATTGGGTGGGGTCAGAGAGCAGAGGGATAGGAGGGGCCTGGGCAGAATGGGAGGGGTCAGACAGCAGAGGAGGGATTTAGGAGGAGCCTAGTCAGATTGGGTGGGGTCAGAGAGGAGGAGGAGCCTAGTCAGATTGGGTGGGGTCGGAGAGGTATACGAGGGGACTGGGCAGAATGGGAGGGGTCAGAGAGCAGAGGGATAGGAGGGGCCTGGGCAGAATGGGAGGGGTCAGACAGCAGAGGAGGGATTTAGGAGGAGCCTAGTCAGATTGGGTGGGGTCAGAGAGGAGGAGGAGCCTAGTCAGATTGGGTGGGGTCAGAGAGCAGAGGGATAGGAGGGGCCTGGGCAGAATGGGAGGGGTCAGACAGCAGAGGAGGGGTTTAGGAGGAGGAGCCTAGTCAGAATGGGTGGGGTTCAGGAGAAGCCTGGTCAGGTTGGTTCGGAGAGGTATACGAGGGGCCTGGGCAGAATGGGAGGGGTCAGACAGCAGAGGAGGGGTTTAGGAGGAGGAGCCTAGTCAGAATGGGTGGGGTCAGAGAGGAGGAGGAGCCTAGTCAGATTGGGTGGGGTCAGAGAGCAGAGGGATAGGAGGGGCCTGGGCAGAATGGGAGGGGACAGCAGAGGAGGGGTTTAGGAGGAGGAGCCTAGTCAGAATGGGTGGGGTTCAGGAGAAGCCTGGTCAGATTGGGTTGGTTCGGAGAGGTATACGAGGGGCCTGGGCAGAATGGGAGGGGTCAGACAGCAGAGGAGGGGTTTAGGAGGAGGAGCCTAGTCAGAATGGGTGGGGTCAGAGAGGAGGAGGAGCCTAGTCAGATTGGCTGGGGTCAGAGAGCAGAGGGATAGGAGGGGCCTGGGCAGAATGGGAGGGGTCAGACAGCAGAGGAGGGATTTAGGAGGAGCCTAGTCAGATTGGGTGGGGTCAGAGAGTAGGAGGAGCCTAGTCAGAATGGGTGGGGTTCAGGAGAAGCCTGGTCAGATTGGGTTGGTTCGGAGAGGTATACGAGGGGCCTGGGCAGAATGGGAGGGGTCAGACAGCAGAGGAGGGATTTAGGAGGAGCCTAGTCAGATTGGGTGGGGTCAGAGAGGAGGAGGAGCCTAGTCAGATTGGGTGGGGTCAGAGAGGAGGAGGAGCCTAGTCAGAATGGGTGGGGTCAGAGAGGAGGAGGAGCCTAGTCAGATTGGGTGGGGTCAGAGAGCAGAGGGATAGGAGGGGCCTGGGCAGAATGGGTGGGGTTCAGGAGAAGCCTGGTCAGGTTGGTTCGGAGAGGTATACGAGGGGCCTGGGCAGAATGGGACGGGACAGCAGAGGAGGGGTTTAGGAGGAGGAGCCTAGTCAGATTGGGTGGGGTCAGAGAGGAGGAGGAGCCTAGTCAGATTGGGTGGGGTCAGAGAGCAGAGGGATAGGAGGGGCCTGGGCAGAATGGGAGGGGTCAGACAGCAGAGGAGGGGTTTAGGAGGAGGAGCCTAGTCAGAATGGGTAGGGTTCAGGAGGAGCCTGGTCAGATTGGGTGGGGTCGGAGAGGTAAACGAGGGGACTGGGCAGAATGGGAGGGGTCAGAGAGGAGGGGTATAGGAGGAGCCTAGTCAGATTGGGTGGGGTCGGAGAGGTATACGAGGGGACTGGGCAGAATGGGAGGGGTCAGAGAGGAGGGGTATAGGAGGAGCCTAGTCAGATTGGGTGGGGTCAGAGAGCAGAGGGATAGGAGGGGCCTGGGCAGAATGGTAGGGGTCAGACAGCAGAAGAGGGGTTTAGGAGGAGGAGCCTAGTCAGAATGGGTGGGGTTCAGGAGGAGCCTGGTCAGATTGGGTGGGGTCGGAGAGGTATACGAGGGGACTGGGCAGAATGGGAGGGGTCAGAGAGCAGAGGGATAGGAGGGGCCTGGGCAGAATGGGAGGGGTCAGACAGCAGAGGAGGGATTTAGGAGGAGCCTAGTCAGATTGGGTGGGGTCAGAGAGGAGGAGGAGCCTAGTCCGATTGGGTGGGGTCAGAGAGCAGAGGGATAGGAGGGGCCTGGGCAGAATGGGAGGGGTCAGACAGCAGAGGAGGGGTTTAGGAGGAGGAGCCTAGTCAGAATGGGTGGGGTTCAGGAGGAGCCTGGTCAGATTGGGTGGGGTCGGAGAGGTATACGAGGGGCCTGGGCAGAATGGGAGGGGTCAGACAGCAGAGGAGGGATTTAGGAGGAGCCTAGTCAGATTGGGTGGGGTCAGAGAGGAGGAGGAGCCTAGTCAGATTGGGTGGGGTCAGAGAGCAGAGGGATAGGAGGGGCCTGGGCAGAATGGGAGGGGTCAGACAGCAGAGGAGGGGTTTAGGAGGAGGAGCCTAGTCAGAATGGGTGGGGTTCAGGAGAAGCCTGGTCAGATTGGGTGGGGTCGGAGAGGTATACGAGGGGCCTGGGCAGAATGGGAGGGGTCAGACAGCAGAGGAGGGATTTAGGAGGAGCCTAGTCAGATTGGGTGGGGTCAGAGAGGAGGAGGAGCCTAGTCAGATTGGGTGGGGTCAGAGAGCAGAGGGATAGGAGGGGCCTGGGCAGAATGGGAGGGGTCAGACAGCAGAGGAGTGGTTTAGGAGGAGGAGCCTAGTCAGAATGGGTGGGGTTCAGGAGAAGCCTGGTCAGATTGGGTTGGTTCGGAGAGGTATACGAGGGGCCTGGGCAGAATGGGAGGGGTCAGACAGCAGAGGAGGAATTTAGGAGGAGCCTAGTCAGATTGGGTGGGGTCAGAGAGGAGGAGGAGCCTAGTCAGATTGGGTGGGGTCAGAGAGCAGAGGGATAGGAGGGGCCTGGGCAGAATGGGAGGGGTCAGACAGCAGAGGAGGGGTTTAGGAGGAGGAGCCTAGTCAGAATGGGTGGGGTCAGAGAGGAGGAGGAGCCTAGTCAGATTGGGTGGGGTCAGAGAGCAGAGGGATAGGAGGGGCCTGGGCAGAATGGGAGGGGTCAGACAGCAGAGGAGGGGTTTAGGAGGAGGAGCCTAGTCAGAATGGGTGGGGTCAGAGAGGAGCAGGAGCCTAGTCAGATTGGGTGGGGTCGGAGAGCAGAGGGATAGGAGGGGCCTGGGCAGAATGGGAGGGGTCAGACAGCAGAGGAGGGGTTTAGGAGGAGGAGCCTAGTCAGAATGGGTGGGGTCAGAGAGGAGGAGGAGCCTAGTCAGATTGGGTGGGGTCAGAGAGCAGAGGGATAGGAGGGGCCTGGGCAGAATGGGAGGGGTCAGACAGCAGAGGAGGGGTTTAGGAGGAGGAGCCTAGTCAGAATGGGTGGGGTTCAGGAGAAGCCTGGTCAGATTGGGTTGGTTCGGAGAGGTATACGAGGGGCCTGGGCAGAATGGGAGGGGTCAGACAGCAGAGGAGGGATTTAGGAGGAGCCTAGTCAGATTGGGTGGGGTCAGAGAGGAGGAGGAGCCTAGTCAGATTGGGTGGGGTCAGAGAGCAGAGGGATAGGAGGGGCCTGGGCAGAATGGGAGGGGTCAGACAGCAGAGGAGGGGTTTAGGAGGAGGAGCCTAGTCAGAATGGGTGGGGTCAGAGAGGAGGAGGAGCCTAGTCAGATTGGGTGGGGTCAGAGAGCAGAGGGATAGGAGGGGCCTGGGCAGAATGGGAGGGGTCAGACAGCAGAGGAGGGGTTTAGGAGGAGGAGCCTAGTCAGATTGGGTGGGGTCAGAGAGGAGGAGGAGCCTAGTCAGATTGGGTGGGGTCAGAGAGCAGAGGGATAGGAGGGGCCTGGGCAGAATGGGAGGGGTCAGACAGCAGAGGAGGGGTTTAGGAGGAGGAGCCTAGTCAGAATGGGTGGGGTTCAGGAGGAGCCTGGTCAGATTGGGTGGGGTCGGAGAGGTATACGAGGGGCCTGGGCAGAATGGGAGGGGTCAGACAGCAGAGGAGGGATTTAGGAGGAGCCTAGTCAGATTGGGTGGGGTCAGAGAGGAGGAGGAGCCTAGTCAGATTGGGTGGGGTCAGAGAGCAGAGGGATAGGAGGGGCCTGGGCAGAATGGGAGGGGTCAGACAGCAGAGGAGGGGTTTAGGAGGAGCCTCGTCAGATTGGGTGGGGTCAGAGAGGATGGGTATAGGAGGAGCCTGAGCAGAATGGGTGGGGTCAGACAGCAGAGGAGGGTTTTGGAGGAGCCTGGTCAGATTGGGTGGGGTCGGAGAGGAGGGGTATAGGAGGAGCCTGCGCAGAAGGGGTGGGGTCGGAGAGGAGGGGTTTAGGAGGAGCCTAGTCAGATTGGGCGGGGCCAGAGAGCAGAGGGATAGGAGGGGCCTGGGCAGAATGGGAGGGGTCAGACAGCAGAGGAGGGGTTTAGGAGGAGCCTAGTCAGATTGGGCGGGGTCAGAGAGCAGAGGGATAGGAGGGGCCTGGGCAGAATGGGAGGGGTCAGACAGCAGAGGAGGGGTTTAGGAGGAGCCTAGTCAGATTGGGCGAGAGCAGAGGGATAGGTGTAGGGTCTGAGGGACTATGAAGGGGTCATAGATGGAGGAGGATCCTGACTTATGGCGGGGAACTGCAAAAACTTTTTTTATGCACCCCCCCCTATACTCTCTGATTTCTGTTGGGAGGGGGCAGTCAACATTTGGGGGAGCAGTATTAAATGGTGCTTGGGCGCAACGTGAAGGGCGATGAGGGGCACAGAATGGCATGGCTTCCAGGTACTTTTTGGGGGGGGCTACCATTAGTTTTTATTGCTCTGATCCTCCCTCATGGGGTGGACCCCAAATGGTTAGGGGCAACGGGGGAGGGGGGGCGGCAAAAAGCTGTTTGACAGTTTCTGTTACCAACAGGGGTGACCATACGATTCTGCTGCAGTTATGTGGTATTGAAAGGTACAACAAGGAGCATGTGGCTGTATTTTTGCAGGTGGGGTGCCCCAAAATTTTACTGCCAGCAGCAGCAGCCCCCCTCCTCCCCACCCTGCAGATTGGTATAGGTACCTTTACGACATTTCTGTTGATAACAGAGGCTATAGCGAATCGCGCTACGAAATCCTAGAGCACTAACATTTGCTAAATAAAGGTGGCATCGGAGCATACGAATGAGGCAGGGAGAGGCTACTGTTGGCAATTGGTTTGGTGGGTCATAGTGAATAACCTCGGCATGCAAATAGGCAGAAGTGTGAGGATTGGCAGTGTCTGTAGAGAATTTTGGCATGCTCTTCAGTTTATTTTTTCCTCCTTACGTTGGCTATGAACTACAGAGGAAAGGCCTGGACTTACTGTTGGGCAAAACATGTATTTATGATATTAAGAAGTGTAGTCTGGCTGTACTGAGAGGGGCTGTACAGTACGGTAAATGCCTGTAAATCCCTGAAATGTGCATCCAACTGTCACTTGAGATTGAACAGTGAACGAAGCAGCTGGGTTACTGGCTGAATGTAAATGGAAGGCACATAGGAAGTGTGTTTGTGGTCACTCAAATTATTGAAACCTGCTTGATGCACTACCAAAGCTGGGGTACCAGGAGGGAACATTTGAGGGGTATTGAGATGGTGGTGTCCAGAGGTCAAAATATGTTTCAGAGACACAGAAGTACTGCGGTCCTGGTCCCACATTGGGGGTAGTCAAAAGTCCCTGCTAAAGATTTCTGTCCAACTGTTACCACATTTTGTGCAGCCTGGCTCCCTCTGAAACGATTCCCCAGTGTTTTTCGATCCTACAGATGACTGTAGCAAACTTCCCAAATTTTTTCTTGGCCTCATACCCCCAGAGGAGTGCCTGACATTTGCCAGCCTAACGATACTCACGTTCTGGGAAAAACCTCACTAACCATGCATATTTATGCACCACACATGGCAAATCCTTACAATTGCAGAACATCATATCGCACTCGTCATCTTTGAGGTGCTGTACGTATTTGGATTTGAGGGAAATATTCATCCTTGCTTGCTCTCCCATCTGAAGTCTATGGTGCTGCTGTTCCTTTCTCACATGTCCCTTCAAAGAGACAAGTGACACACAGACTCAATCACTCAGCAAACATATTTGCTTTGACGCTTTCATCTTGCTGTTTACCTTCCAAATATTCCCCCTTCACCAAAAATACAGGCCAGCCATTTCTCATCCCCTCAGTCATCGCAGTCCTTCACTCCTTAGGCCCTGCAAGACCACCATGAACAAGATTCATGTCAGCAAGCAGAAAAAAAGCCTCAGTGTGCTCTTTTGTTCATACTGCTGCCCTCTAGTAACACTTCATGGCAACTGCAGCATAAGAATGGGTCTGAGAAGAGGGCTGTCCTATGCAAATAATGTCCTCCCATGCATACTTTCTTCTTAGACGGTCGGCGGCTTGTGCCGTGATACCCCCTCCAACATATGGTCTTCAACCAAATTTTAAAAAAGCCCACCTGCCTTAGACGAAGGATTTTGCCACTCAAAGGAAGCACATGGGGACATCACCCTCATTTAGCAGGGTCCTAAATTGCCTGCTGTCAGCCTGTATACAGAACAAGGGCGTTCGTGGGCGTTCGTGGGCGTTCCTCAAAGGAAGGAGGTGGGTGATTAAATCCACAGTGCCAGGGCAGGCCCAGCCCAGCCCAGCCCAGCCCAGCCCAGTCTGGCACAGCGCACTGCTGTGGAGGTCTATTCCTTCACATCCTGCAGCAGGCATGATGCAGACCTACTAGAGCAAAGGCTTGACTCCTCTGCCCTTGTCTGTCTCTTAAAGGAAACAATCTTTCTAGCTTCTTATTGCACCTAATAAATGGACTCTAGCTTGCCTCAAACTCAACCCATCATTTCATTAGCCAGAGCTCATACTTGACCTTTATTTCTATCCAAGTTCACTGGCACCAAACCCCTGCTTTGAGCGAGTGGCTCACACCAAAATTAAATATCACCTTCATCCAACCTATTTTACAATAAGTGTAGCACCTTCCCCGCATTCTTGTGCTCAGTTATAACCCCCAATACCACAATTGCACTCTGCAATTCACCAAACTTAAAGGACAAAGAATGAAGACATTGATAAAGGAAGATAAGGCCTTGTCCCTATTGCACCTACTTGAAAAATAGGGCAGTTGGTAGAAGGTCATGAGGGAAAACATTTGAAATGTTTGGACACACCTGCCAAAAAAAAGTAGCAAAAAAAAAAAAAAAATCACTGCTTGAAAATTTCCCACCTTGGGATACTTCTACAGCATTGGCAGGATTCGAACCCTGGCCTCTGAGGGCTGTCCACACCAAAGGTACAAGACTTACCTTTGAGCTATAGCTCCTTGGTGGTCTAAAGGTTTGCAGTAGTAACTATGAGCAACATACAGGCCTTGGTGTCCTTCCCTGCGGCTTCCGTTGCACATAAAAAGGATGACCATGACATAAGGACAATTTGATAGGCTACTTACATGGAAACCAGTGTGGTCCAGTGGGTAAGTTCCTGCCTTCCATCCAGGCAACCAGGGTTCAAATCCCGGGTTCGGCACCAGATGACTGATGGTGGCACAGCAGAGGTAAGCTGGAGGTGGGCCTAAATGGCCAATTGGTAAGTAAAATGTGTCTGTGTGTTGTGGAAGAGTGGAATCATGCCTAGCGAATGAGGGATTGCAGATTGGTTGGTAAGTAAAATAGGTGTGGCCTGAACAGAGACAGGTGAAAGAAAGGGAACAGGTGTTGTGTGTTAGAGGAGGACCCTAGTCAGATTGGGGGTGGTCAGAGAGGTATACGAGGGGACTGGGCAGAATGGGAGGGGTCAGAGAGGAGGGGTATAGGAGGAGCCTAGTCAGATTGGGTGGGGTCAGAGAGCAGAGGGATAGGAGGGGCCTGGGCAGAATGGGAGGGGTCAGACAGCAGAGGAGGGGTTTAGGAGGAGGAGCCTAGTCAGAATGGGTGGGGTTCAGGAGGAGCCTGGTCATATTGGGTGGGGTCGGAGAGGTATACGAGGGGACTGGGCAGAATGGGAGGGGTCAGAGAGCAGAGGGATAGGAGGGGCCTGGGCAGAATGGGAGGGGTCAGACAGCAGAGGAGGGGTTTTGGAGGAGGAGCCTAGTCAGAATGGGTGGGGTTCAGGAGAAGCCTGGTCAGATTGGGTTGGTTCGGAGAGGTATACGAGGGGCCTGGGCAGAATGGGAGGGGTCAGACAGCAGAGGAGGGGTTTAGGAGGAGGAGCCTAGTCAGAATGGGTGGGGTCAGAGAGGAGGAGGAGCCTAGTCAGATTGGGTGGGATCAGAGAGCAGAGGGATAGGAGGGGCCTGGGCAGAATGGGAGGGGTCAGACAGCAGAGGAGGGGTTTAGGAGGAGGAGCCTAGTCAGGATGGGTGGGGTTCAGGAGGAGCCTGGTCAGATTGGGTGGGGTCGGAGAGGTATACGAGAGGCCTGGGCAGAATGGGAGGGGTCAGACAGCAGAGGAGGGATTTAGGAGGAGCCTAGTCAGATTGGGTGGGGTCAGAGAGGAGGAGGAGCCTAGTCAGATTGGGTGGGGTCAGAGAGCAGAGGGATAGGAGGGGCCTGGGCAGAATGGGAGGGGTCAGACAGCAGAGGAGGGGTTTAGGAGGAGGAGCCTAGTCAGAATGGGTGGGGTCAGAGAGGAGGAGGAGCCTAGTCAGATTGGGTGGGGTCAGAGAGCAGAGGGATAGGAGGGGCCTGGGCAGAATGGGAGGGGTCAGACAGCAGAGGAGGGGTTTAGGAGGAGCCTAGTCAGAATGGGTGGGGTCAGAGAGGAGGAGGAGCCTAGTCAGATTGGGTGGGGTCAGAGAGCAGAGGGATAGGAGGGGCCTGGGCAGAATGGGAGGGGTCAGACAGCAGAGGAGGGGTTTAGGAGGAGGAGCCTAGTCAGAATGGGTGGGGTCGGAGAGGTATACGAGGGGACTGGGCAGAATGGGAGGGGTCAGAGAGCAGAGGGATAGGAGGGGCCTGGGCAGAATGGGAGGGGTCAGACAGCAGAGGAGGGATTTAGGAGGAGCCTAGTCAGATTGGGTGGGGTCAGAGAGGAGGAGGAGCCTAGTCAGATTGGGTGGGGTCAGAGAGCAGAGGGATAGGAGGGGCCTGGGCAGAATGGGAGGGGTCAGACAGCAGAGGAGGGGTTTAGGAGGAGGAGCCTAGTCAGAATGGGTGGGGTCAGAGAGGAGGAGGAGCCTAGTCAGATTGGCTGGGGTCAGAGAGCAGAGGGATAGGAGGGGCCTGGGCAGAATGGGAGGGGTCAGACAGCAGAGGAGGGATTTAGGAGGAGCCTAGTCAGATTGGGTGGGGTCAGAGAGGAGGAGGAGCCTAGTCAGATTGGGTGGGGTCGGAGAGGTATACGAGGGGACTGGGCAGAATGGGAGGGGTCAGAGAGCAGAGGGATAGGAGGGGCCTGGGCAGAATGGGAGGGGTCAGACAGCAGAGGAGGGATTTAGGAGGAGCCTAGTCAGATTGGGTGGGGTCAGAGAGGAGGAGGAGCCTAGTCAGATTGGGTGGGGTCAGAGAGCAGAGGGATAGGAGGGGCCTGGGCAGAATGGGAGGGGTCAGACAGCAGAGGAGGGATTTAGGAGGAGCCTAGTCAGATTGGGTGGGGTCAGAGAGGAGGAGGAGCCTAGTCAGATTGGGTGGGGTCAGAGAGCAGAGGGATAGGAGGGGCCTGGGCAGAATGGGAGGGGTCAGACAGCAGAGGAGGGGTTTAGGAGGAGGAGCCTAGTCAGAATGGGTGGGGTTCAGGAGAAGCCTGGTCAGGTTGGTTCGGAGAGGTATACGAGGGGCCTGGGCAGAATGGGAGGGGACAGCAGAGGAGGGGTTTAGGAGGAGGAGCCTAGTCAGATTGGGTGGGGTCAGAGAGGAGGAGGAGCCTAGTCAGATTGGGTGGGGTCAGAGAGCAGAGGGATAGGAGGGGCCTGGGCAGAATGGGAGGGGTCAGACAGCAGAGGAGGGATTTAGGAGGAGCCTAGTCAGATTGGGTGGGGTCAGAGAGGAGGAGGAGCCTAGTCAGATTGGGTGGGGTCGGAGAGGTATACGAGGGGACTGGGCAGAATGGGAGGGGTCAGAGAGCAGAGGGATAGGAGGGGCCTGGGCAGAATGGGAGGGGTCAGACAGCAGAGGAGGGATTTAGGAGGAGCCTAGTCAGATTGGGTGGGGTCAGAGAGGAGGAGGAGCCTAGTCAGATTGGGTGGGGTCAGAGAGCAGAGGGATAGGAGGGGCCTGGGCAGAATGGGAGGGGTCAGACAGCAGAGGAGGGGTTTAGGAGGAGGAGCCTAGTCAGAATGGGTGGGGTTCAGGAGAAGCCTGGTCAGGTTGGTTCGGAGAGGTATACGAGGGGCCTGGGCAGAATGGGAGGGGTCAGACAGCAGAGGAGGGGTTTAGGAGGAGGAGCCTAGTCAGAATGGGTGGGGTCAGAGAGGAGGAGGAGCCTAGTCAGATTGGGTGGGGTCAGAGAGCAGAGGGATAGGAGGGGCCTGGGCAGAATGGGAGGGGACAGCAGAGGAGGGGTTTAGGAGGAGGAGCCTAGTCAGAATGGGTGGGGTTCAGGAGAAGCCTGGTCAGATTGGGTTGGTTCGGAGAGGTATACGAGGGGCCTGGGCAGAATGGGACGGGACAGCAGAGGAGGGGTTTAGGAGGAGGAGCCTAGTCAGATTGGGTGGGGTCAGAGAGGAGGAGGAGCCTAGTCAGATTGGGTGGGGTCAGAGAGCAGAGGGATAGGAGGGGCCTGGGCAGAATGGGAGGGGTCAGACAGCAGAGGAGGGGTTTAGGAGGAGGAGCCTAGTCAGAATGGGTAGGGTTCAGGAGGAGCCTGGTCAGATTGGGTGGGGTCGGAGAGGTAAACGAGGGGACTGGGCAGAATGGGAGGGGTCAGAGAGGAGGGGTATAGGAGGAGCCTAGTCAGATTGGGTGGGGTCGGAGAGGTATACGAGGGGACTGGGCAGAATGGGAGGGGTCAGAGAGGAGGGGTATAGGAGGAGCCTAGTCAGATTGGGTGGGGTCAGAGAGCAGAGGGATAGGAGGGGCCTGGGCAGAATGGTAGGGGTCAGACAGCAGAAGAGGGGTTTAGGAGGAGGAGCCTAGTCAGAATGGGTGGGGTTCAGGAGGAGCCTGGTCAGATTGGGTGGGGTCGGAGAGGTATACGAGGGGACTGGGCAGAATGGGAGGGGTCAGAGAGCAGAGGGATAGGAGGGGCCTGGGCAGAATGGGAGGGGTCAGACAGCAGAGGAGGGATTTAGGAGGAGCCTAGTCAGATTGGGTGGGGTCAGAGAGGAGGAGGAGCCTAGTCCGATTGGGTGGGGTCAGAGAGCAGAGGGATAGGAGGGGCCTGGGCAGAATGGGAGGGGTCAGACAGCAGAGGAGGGGTTTAGGAGGAGGAGCCTAGTCAGAATGGGTTGGGTTCAGGAGGAGCCTGGTCAGATTGGGTGGGGTCGGAGAGGTATACGAGGGGCCTGGGCAGAATGGGAGGGGTCAGACAGCAGAGGAGGGATTTAGGAGGAGCCTAGTCAGATTGGGTGGGGTCAGAGAGGAGGAGGAGCCTAGTCAGATTGGGTGGGGTCAGAGAGCAGAGGGATAGGAGGGGCCTGGGCAGAATGGGAGGGGTCAGACAGCAGAGGAGGGGTTTAGGAGGAGGAGCCTAGTCAGAATGGGTGGGGTTCAGGAGAAGCCTGGTCAGATTGGGTGGGGTCGGAGAGGTATACGAGGGGCCTGGGCAGAATGGGAGGGGTCAGACAGCAGAGGAGGGATTTAGGAGGAGCCTAGTCAGATTGGGTGGGGTCAGAGAGGAGGAGGAGCCTAGTCAGATTGGGTGGGGTCAGAGAGCAGAGGGATAGGAGGGGCCTGGGCAGAATGGGAGGGGTCAGACAGCAGAGGAGTGGTTTAGGAGGAGGAGCCTAGTCAGAATGGGTGGGGTTCAGGAGAAGCCTGGTCAGATTGGGTTGGTTCGGAGAGGTATACGAGGGGCCTGGGCAGAATGGGAGGGGTCAGACAGCAGAGGAGGAATTTAGGAGGAGCCTAGTCAGATTGGGTGGGGTCAGAGAGGAGGAGGAGCCTAGTCAGATTGGGTGGGGTCAGAGAGCAGAGGGATAGGAGGGGCCTGGGCAGAATGGGAGGGGTCAGACAGCAGAGGAGGGGTTTAGGAGGAGGAGCCTAGTCAGAATGGGTGGGGTCAGAGAGGAGGAGGAGCCTAGTCAGATTGGGTGGGGTCAGAGAGCAGAGGGATAGGAGGGGCCTGGGCAGAATGGGAGGGGTCAGACAGCAGAGGAGGGGTTTAGGAGGAGGAGCCTAGTCAGAATGGGTGGGGTCAGAGAGGAGCAGGAGCCTAGTCAGATTGGGTGGGGTCGGAGAGCAGAGGGATAGGAGGGGCCTGGGCAGAATGGGAGGGGTCAGACAGCAGAGGAGGGGTTTAGGAGGAGGAGCCTAGTCAGAATGGGTGGGGTCAGAGAGGAGGAGGAGCCTAGTCAGATTGGGTGGGGTCAGAGAGCAGAGGGATAGGAGGGGCCTGGGCAGAATGGGAGGGGTCAGACAGCAGAGGAGGGGTTTAGGAGGAGGAGCCTAGTCAGAATGGGTGGGGTTCAGGAGAAGCCTGGTCAGATTGGGTTGGTTCGGAGAGGTATACGAGGGGCCTGGGCAGAATGGGAGGGGTCAGACAGCAGAGGAGGGATTTAGGAGGAGCCTAGTCAGATTGGGTGGGGTCAGAGAGGAGGAGGAGCCTAGTCAGATTGGTTGGGGTCAGAGAGCAGAGGGATAGGAGGGGCCTGGGCAGAATGGGAGGGGTCAGACAGCAGAGGAGGGGTTTAGGAGGAGGAGCCTAGTCAGAATGGGTGGGGTCAGAGAGGAGGAGGAGCCTAGTCAGATTGGGTGGGGTCAGAGAGCAGAGGGATAGGAGGGGCCTGGGCAGAATGGGAGGGGTCAGACAGCAGAGGAGGGGTTTAGGAGGAGGAGCCTAGTCAGATTGGGTGGGGTCAGAGAGGAGGAGGAGCCTAGTCAGATTGGGTGGGGTCAGAGAGCAGAGGGATAGGAGGGGCCTGGGCAGAATGGGAGGGGTCAGACAGCAGAGGAGGGGTTTAGGAGGAGGAGCCTAGTCAGAATGGGTGGGGTTCAGGAGGAGCCTGGTCAGATTGGGTGGGGTCGGAGAGGTATACGAGGGGCCTGGGCAGAATGGGAGGGGTCAGACAGCAGAGGAGGGATTTAGGAGGAGCCTAGTCAGATTGGGTGGGGTCAGAGAGGAGGAGGAGCCTAGTCAGATTGGGTGGGGTCAGAGAGCAGAGGGATAGGAGGGGCCTGGGCAGAATGGGAGGGGTCAGACAGCAGAGGAGGGGTTTAGGAGGAGCCTCGTCAGATTGGGTGGGGTCAGAGAGGATGGGTATAGGAGGAGCCTGAGCAGAATGGGTGGGGTCAGACAGCAGTGGAGGGTTTTGGAGGAGCCTGGTCAGATTGGGTGGGGTCGGAGAGGAGGGGTATAGGAGGAGCCTGCGCAGAATGGGTGGGGTCGGAGAGGAGGGGTTTAGGAGGAGCCTAGTCAGATTGGGCGGGGCCAGAGAGCAGAGGGATAGGAGGGGCCTGGGCAGAATGGGAGGGGTCAGACAGCAGAGGAGGGGTTTAGGAGGAGCCTAGTCAGATTGGGCGGGGTCAGAGAGCAGAGGGATAGGAGGGGCCTGGGCAGAATGGGAGGGGTCAGACAGCAGAGGAGGGGTTTAGGAGGAGCCTAGTCAGATTGGGCGAGAGCAGAGGGATAGGTGTAGGGTCTGAGGGACTATGAAGGGGTCATAGATGGAGGAGGATCCTGACTTATGGCGGGGAACTGCAAAAACTTTTTTTATGCACCCCCCCCTATACTCTCTGATTTCTGTTGGGAGGGGGCAGTCAACATTTGGGGGAGCAGTATTAAATGGTGCTTGGGCGCAACGTGAAGGGCGATGAGGGGCACAGAATGGCATGGCTTCCAGGTACTTTTTGGGGGGGGCTACCATTAGTTTTTATTGCTCTGATCCTCCCTCATGGGGTGGACCCCAAATGGTTAGGGGCAACGGGGGAGGGGGGGCGGCAAAAAGCTGTTTGACAGTTTCTGTTACCAACAGGGGTGACCATACGATTCTGCTGCAGTTATGTGGTATTGAAAGGTACAACAAGGAGCATGTGGCTGTATTTTTGCAGGTGGGGTGCCCCAAAATTTTACTGCCAGCAGCAGCAGCCCCCCTCCTCCCCACCCTGCAGATTGGTATAGGTACCTTTACGACATTTCTGTTGATAACAGAGGCTATAGCGAATCGCGCTACGAAATCCTAGAGCACTAACATTTGCTAAATAAAGGTGGCATCGGAGCATACGAATGAGGCAGGGAGAGGCTACTGTTGGCAATTGGTTTGGTGGGTCATAGTGAATAACCTCGGCATGCAAATAGGCAGAAGTGTGAGGATTGGCAGTGTCTGTAGAGAATTTTGGCATGCTCTTCAGTTTATTTTTTCCTCCTTACGTTGGCTATGAACTACAGAGGAAAGGCCTGGACTTACTGTTGGGCAAAACATGTATTTATGATATTAAGAAGTGTAGTCTGGCTGTACTGAGAGGGGCTGTACAGTACGGTAAATGCCTGTAAATCCCTGAAATGTGCATCCAACTGTCACTTGAGATTGAACAGTGAACGAAGCAGCTGGGTTACTGGCTGAATGTAAATGGAAGGCACATAGGAAGTGTGTTTGTGGTCACTCAAATTATTGAAACCTGCTTGATGCACTACCAAAGCTGGGGTACCAGGAGGGAACATTTGAGGGGTATTGAGATGGTGGTGTCCAGAGGTCAAAATATGTTTCAGAGACACAGAAGTACTGCGGTCCTGGTCCCACATTGGGGGTAGTCAAAAGTCCCTGCTAAAGATTTCTGTCCAACTGTTACCACATTTTGTGCAGCCTGGCTCCCTCTGAAACGATTCCCCAGTGTTTTTCGATCCTACAGATGACTGTAGCAAACTTCCCAAATTTTTTCTTGGCCTCATACCCCCAGAGGAGTGCCTGACATTTGCCAGCCTAACGATACTCACGTTCTGGGAAAAACCTCACTAACCATGCATATTTATGCACCACACATGGCAAATCCTTACAATTGCAGAACATCATATCGCACTCGTCATCTTTGAGGTGCTGTACGTATTTGGATTTGAGGGAAATATTCATCCTTGCTTGCTCTCCCATCTGAAGTCTATGGTGCTGCTGTTCCTTTCTCACATGTCCCTTCAAAGAGACAAGTGACACACAGACTCAATCACTCAGCAAACATATTTGCTTTGACGCTTTCATCTTGCTGTTTACCTTCCAAATATTCCCCCTTCACCAAAAATACAGGCCAGCCATTTCTCATCCCCTCAGTCATCGCAGTCCTTCACTCCTTAGGCCCTGCAAGACCACCATGAACAAGATTCATGTCAGCAAGCAGAAAAAAAGCCTCAGTGTGCTCTTTTGTTCATACTGCTGCCCTCTAGTAACACTTCATGGCAACTGCAGCATAAGAATGGGTCTGAGAAGAGGGCTGTCCTATGCAAATAATGTCCTCCCATGCATACTTTCTTCTTAGACGGTCGTCGGCTTGTGCCGTGATACCCCCTCCAACATATGGTCTTCAACCAAATTTTAAAAAAGCCCACCTGCCTTAGACGAAGGATTTTGCCACTCAAAGGAAGCACATGGGGACATCACCCTCATTTAGCAGGGTCCTAAATTGCCTGCTGTCAGCCTGTATACAGAACAAGGGCGTTCGTGGGCGTTCGTGGGCGTTCCTCAAAGGAAGGAGGTGGGTGATTAAATCCACAGTGCCAGGGCAGGCCCAGCCCAGCCCAGCCCAGTCTGGCACAGCGCACTGCTGTGGAGGTCTATTCCTTCACATCCTGCAGCAGGCATGATGCAGACCTACTAGAGCAAAGGCTTGACTCCTCTGCCCTTGTCTGTCTCTTAAAGGAAACAATCTTTCTAGCTTCTTATTGCACCTAATAAATGGACTCTAGCTTGCCTCAAACTCAACCCATCATTTCATTAGCCAGAGCTCATACTTGACCTTTATTTCTATCCAAGTTCACTGGCACCAAACCCCTGCTTTGAGCGAGTGGCTCACACCAAAATTAAATATCACCTTCATCCAACCTATTTTACAATAAGTGTAGCACCTTCCCCGCATTCTTGTGCTCAGTTATAACCCCCAATACCACAATTGCACTCTGCAATTCACCAAACTTAAAGGACAAAGAATGAAGACATTGATAAAGGAAGATAAGGCCTTGTCCCTATTGCACCTACTTGAAAAATAGGGCAGTTGGTAGAAGGTCATGAGGGAAAACATTTGAAATGTTTGGACACACCTGCCAAAAAAAAGTAGCAAAAAAAAAAAAAAATCACTGTTTGAAAATTTCCCACCTTGGGATACTTCTACAGCATTGGCAGGATTCGAACCCTGGCCTCTGAGGGCTGTCCACACCAAAGGTACAAGACTTACCTTTGAGCTATAGCTCCTTGGTGGTCTAAAGGTTTGCAGTAGTAACTATAAGCAACATACAGGCCTTGGTGTCCTTCCCTGCGGCTTCCGTTGCACATAAAAAGGATGACCATGACATAAGGACAATTTGATAGGCTACTTACATGGAAACCAGTGTGGTCCAGTGGGTAAGTTCCTGCCTTCCATCCAGGCAACCAGGGTTCAAATCCCGGGTTCGGCACCAGATGACTGATGGTGCCACAGCAGAGGTAAGCTGGAGGTGGGCCTAAATGGCCAATTGGTAAGTAAAATGTGTCTGTGTGTTGTGGAAGAGTGGAATCATGCCTAGCGAATGAGGGATTGCAGATTGGTTGGTAAGTAAAATAGGTGTGGCCTGAACAGAGACAGGTGAAAGAAAGGGAACAGGTGTTGTGTGTTAGAGGAGGACCCTAGTCAGATTGGGGGTGGTCAGAGAGGAGAGGGATAGGAGGGGCCTGGGCAGAATGGGAGGGGTCAGACAGCAGAAGAGGGGTTTAGGAGGAGGAGCCTAGTCAGAATGGGTGGGGTTCAGGAGGAGCCTGGTCAGATTGGGTGAGGTCGGAGAGGTATACGAGGGGACTGGGCAGAATGGGAGGGGTCAGAGAGGAGGGGTATAGGAGGAGCCTAGTCAGATTGGGTGGGGTCAGAGAGCAGAGGGATAGGAGGGGCCTGGGCAGAATGGGAGGGGTCAGACAGCAGAGGAGGGGTTTAGGAGAAGGAGCCTAGTCAGAATGGGTGGGGTTCAGGAGAAGCCTGGTCAGATTGGGTTGGTTCGGAGAGGTATACGAGGGGCCTGGGCAGAATGGGAGGGGTCAGACAGCAGAGGAGGGGTTTAGGAGGAGGAGCCTAGTCAGAATGGGTGGGGTCAGAGAGGAGGAGGAGCCTAGTCAGATTGGGTGGGGTCAGAGAGCAGAGGGATAGGAGGGGCCTGGGCGGAATGGGAGGGGTCAGACAGCAGAGGAGGGGTTTAGGAGGAGGAGCCTAGTCAGAATGGGTGGGGTCAGAGAGCAGAGGGATAGGAGGGGCCTGGGCAGAATGGGAGGGGTCAGACAGCAGAGGAGGGGTTTAGGAGGAGGAGCCTAGTCAGAATGGGTGGGGTCAGAGAGGAGGAGGAGCCTAGTCAGATTGGCTGGGGTCAGAGAGCAGAGGGATAGGAGGGGCCTGGGCAGAATGGGAGGGGTCAGACAGCAGAGGAGGGGTTTAGGAGGAGGAGCCTAGTCAGAATGGGTGGGGTCAGAGAGGAGGAGGAGCCTAGTCAGATTGGCTGGGGTCAGAGAGCAGAGGGATAGGAGGGGCCTGGGCAGAATGGGAGGGGTCAGACAGCAGAGGAGGGATTTAGGAGGAGCCTAGTCAGATTGGGTGGGGTCAGAGAGGAGGAGGAGCCTAGTCAGATTGGGTGGGGTCAGAGAGCAGAGGGATAGGAGGGGCCTGGGCAGAATGGGAGGGGTCAGACAGCAGAGGAGGGGTTTAGGAGGAGGAGCCTAGTCAGAATGGGTGGGGTTCAGGAGGAGCCTGGTCAGATTGGGTGGGGTCGGAGAGGTATACGAGGGGCCTGGGCAGAATGGGAGGGGTCAGACAGCAGAGGAGGGATTTAGGAGGAGCCTAGTCAGATTGGGTGGGGTCAGAGAGGAGGAGGAGCCTAGTCAGATTGGGTGGGGTCAGAGAGCAGAGGGATAGGAGGGGCCTGGGCAGAATGGGAGGGGACAGCAGAGGAGGGGTTTAGGAGGAGGAGCCTAGTCAGATTGGGTGGGGTCAGAGAGGAGGAGGAGCCTAGTCAGAATGGGTGGGGTTCAGGAGAAGCCTGGTCAGATTGGGTTGGTTCGGAGAGGTATACGAGGGGCCTGGGCAGAATGGGAGGGGTCAGACAGCAGAGGAGGGATTTAGGAGGAGCCTAGTCAGATTGGGTGGGGTCAGAGAGGAGGAGGAGCCTAGTCAGATTGGGTGGGGTCGGAGAGGTATACGAGGGGACTGGGCAGAATGGGAGGGGTCAGAGAGCAGAGGGATAGGAGGGGCCTGGGCAGAATGGGAGGGGTCAGACAGCAGAGGAGGGGTTTAGGAGGAGGAGCCTAGTCAGAATGGGTGGGGTCAGAGAGGAGGAGGAGCCTAGTCAGATTGGGTGGGGTCAGAGAGCAGAGGGATAGGAGGGGCCTGGGCAGAATGGGAGGGGACAGCAGAGGAGGGGTTTAGGAGGAGGAGCCTAGTCAGATTGGGTGGGGTCAGAGAGGAGGAGGAGCCTAGTCAGAATGGGTGGGGTTCAGGAGAAGCCTGGTCAGATTGGGTTGGTTCGGAGAGGTATACGAGGGGCCTGGGCAGAATGGGAGGGGTCAGACAGCAGAGGAGGGGTTTAGGAGGAGCCTGGTCAGATTGGGTGGGGTCAGAGAGGATGGGTATAGGAGGAGCCTGAGCAGAATGGGTGGGGTCAGACAGCAGAGGAGGGTTTTGGAGGAGCCTGGTCAGAATGGGTGGGGTCAGAGAGGAGGAGGAGCCTAGTCAGATTGGGTGGGGTCAGAGAGCAGAGGGATAGGAGGGGCCTGGGCAGAATGGGAGGGGTCAGACAGCAGAGGAGGGGTTTAGGAGGAGGAGCCTAGTCAGATTGGGTGGGGTCAGAGAGGAGGAGGAGCCTAGTCAGATTGGGTGGGGTCAGAGAGCAGAGGGATAGGAGGGGCCTGGGCAGAATGGGAGGGGTCAGACAGCAGAGGAGGGGTTTAGGAGGAGGAGCCTAGTCAGGATGGGTGGGGTTCAGGAGGAGCCTGGTCAGATTGGGTGGGGTCGGAGAGGTATACGAGAGGCCTGGGCAGAATGGGAGGGGTCAGACAGCAGAGGAGGGATTTAGGAGGAGCCTAGTCAGATTGGGTGGGGTCAGAGAGGAGGAGGAGCCTAGTCAGATTGGGTGGGGTCAGAGAGCAGAGGGATAGGAGGGGCCTGGGCAGAATGGGAGGGGTCAGACAGCAGAGGAGGGGTTTAGGAGGAGGAGCCTAGTCAGAATGGGTGGGGTCAGAGAGGAGGAGGAGCCTAGTCAGATTGGGTGGGGTCAGAGAGCAGAGGGATAGGAGGGGCCTGGGCAGAATGGGAGGGGTCAGACAGCAGAGGAGGGGTTTAGGAGGAGGAGCCTAGTCAGATTGGGTGGGGTCAGAGAGGAGGAGGAGCCTAGTCAGATTGGGTGGGGTCAGAGAGCAGAGGGATAGGAGGGGCCTGGGCAGAATGGGAGGGGTCAGACAGCAGAGGAGGGGTTTAGGAGGAGGATCCTAGTCAGAAAGGGTGGGGTCAGAGAGGAGGAGGAGCCTAGTCAGATTGGCTGGGGTCAGAGAGCAGAGGGATAGGAGGGGCCTGGGCAGAATGGGAGGGGTCAGACAGCAGAGGAGGGATTTAGGAGGAGCCTAGTCAGATTGGGTGGGGTCAGAGAGGAGGAGGAGCCTAGTCAGATTGGGTGGGGTCGGAGAGGTATACGAGGGGACTGGGCAGAATGGGAGGGGTCAGAGAGCAGAGGGATAGGAGGGGCCTGGGCAGAATGGGAGGGGTCAGACAGCAGAGGAGGGATTTAGGAGGAGCCTAGTCAGATTGGGTGGGGTCAGAGAGGAGGAGGAGCCTAGTCAGATTGGGTGGGGTCAGAGAGCAGAGGGATAGGAGGGGCCTGGGCAGAATGGGAGGGGTCAGACAGCAGAGGAGGGATTTAGGAGGAGCCTAGTCAGATTGGGTGGGGTCAGAGAGGAGGAGGAGCCTAGTCAGATTGGGTGGG
Organism: Lissotriton helveticus; assembly: GCF_964261635.1. Taxonomy (NCBI): domain Eukaryota; kingdom Metazoa; phylum Chordata; class Amphibia; order Caudata; family Salamandridae; genus Lissotriton; species Lissotriton helveticus. The sequence goes on from NC_136057.1 coordinate 1,814,255,683, forward strand.
GTCAGAGAGCAGAGGGATAGGAGGGGCCTGGGCAGAATGGGAGGGGTCAGACAGCAGAGGAGGGGTTTAGGAGGAGGAGCCTAGTCAGAATGGGTGGGGTTCAGGAGAAGCCTGGTCAGGTTGGTTCGGAGAGGTATACGAGGGGCCTGGGCAGAATGGGAGGGGACAGCAGAGGAGGGGTTTAGGAGGAGGAGCCTAGTCAGAATGGGTGGGGTTCAGGAGAAGCCTGGTCAGGTTGGTTCGGAGAGGTATACGAGGGGCCTGGGCAGAATGGGAGGGGACAGCAGAGGAGGGGTTTAGGAGGAGGAGCCTAGTCAGATTGGGTGGGGTCGGAGAGGTATACGAGGGGACTGGGCAGAATGGGAGGGGTCAGAGAGCAGAGGGATAGGAGGGGCCTGGGCAGAATGGGAGGGGTCAGACAGCAGAGGAGGGATTTAGGAGGAGCCTAGTCAGATTGGGTGGGGTCAGAGAGGAGGAGGAGCCTAGTCAGATTGGGTGGGGTCAGAGAGCAGAGGGATAGGAGGGGCCTGGGCAGAATGGGAGGGGTCAGACAGCAGAGGAGGGGTTTAGGAGGAGGAGCCTAGTCAGAATGGGTGGGGTTCAGGAGAAGCCTGGTCAGGTTGGTTCGGAGAGGTATACGAGGGGCCTGGGCAGAATGGGAGGGGACAGCAGAGGAGGGGTTTAGGAGGAGGAGCCTAGTCAGATTGGGTGGGGTCAGAGAGGAGGAGGAGCCTAGTCAGATTGGGTGGGGTCAGAGAGCAGAGGGATAGGAGGGGCCTGGGCAGAATGGGAGGGGTCAGACAGCAGAGGAGGGATTTAGGAGGAGCCTAGTCAGATTGGGTGGGGTCAGAGAGGAGGAGGAGCCTAGTCAGATTGGGTGGGGTCGGAGAGGTATACGAGGGGACTGGGCAGAATGGGAGGGGTCAGAGAGCAGAGGGATAGGAGGGGCCTGGGCAGAATGGGAGGGGTCAGACAGCAGAGGAGGGATTTAGGAGGAGCCTAGTCAGATTGGGTGGGGTCAGAGAGGAGGAGGAGCCTAGTCAGATTGGGTGGGGTCAGAGAGCAGAGGGATAGGAGGGGCCTGGGCAGAATGGGAGGGGTCAGACAGCAGAGGAGGGGTTTAGGAGGAGGAGCCTAGTCAGAATGGGTGGGGTTCAGGAGAAGCCTGGTCAGGTTGGTTCGGAGAGGTATACGAGGGGCCTGGGCAGAATGGGAGGGGTCAGACAGCAGAGGAGGGGTTTAGGAGGAGGAGCCTAGTCAGAATGGGTGGGGTCAGAGAGGAGGAGGAGCCTAGTCAGATTGGGTGGGGTCAGAGAGCAGAGGGATAGGAGGGGCCTGGGCAGAATGGGAGGGGACAGCAGAGGAGGGGTTTAGGAGGAGGAGCCTAGTCAGAATGGGTGGGGTTCAGGAGAAGCCTGGTCAGATTGGGTTGGTTCGGAGAGGTATACGAGGGGCCTGGGCAGAATGGGAGGGGTCAGACAGCAGAGGAGGGGTTTAGGAGGAGGAGCCTAGTCAGAATGGGTGGGGTCAGAGAGGAGGAGGAGCCTAGTCAGATTGGCTGGGGTCAGAGAGCAGAGGGATAGGAGGGGCCTGGGCAGAATGGGAGGGGTCAGACAGCAGAGGAGGGATTTAGGAGGAGCCTAGTCAGATTGGGTGGGGTCAGAGAGGAGGAGGAGCCTAGTCAGAATGGGTGGGGTTCAGGAGAAGCCTGGTCAGATTGGGTTGGTTCGGAGAGGTATACGAGGGGCCTGGGCAGAATGGGAGGGGTCAGACAGCAGAGGAGGGATTTAGGAGGAGCCTAGTCAGATTGGGTGGGGTCAGAGAGGAGGAGGAGCCTAGTCAGATTGGGTGGGGTCAGAGAGGAGGAGGAGCCTAGTCAGAATGGGTGGGGTCAGAGAGGAGGAGGAGCCTAGTCAGATTGGGTGGGGTCAGAGAGCAGAGGGATAGGAGGGGCCTGGGCAGAATGGGTGGGGTTCAGGAGAAGCCTGGTCATGTTGGTTCGGAGAGGTATACGAGGGGCCTGGGCAGAATGGGACGGGACAGCAGAGGAGGGGTTTAGGAGGAGGAGCCTAGTCAGATTGGGTGGGGTCAGAGAGGAGGAGGAGCCTAGTCAGATTGGGTGGGGTCAGAGAGCAGAGGGATAGGAGGGGCCTGGGCAGAATGGGAGGGGTCAGACAGCAGAGGAGGGGTTTAGGAGGAGGAGCCTAGTCAGAATGGGTGGGGTTCAGGAGGAGCCTGGTCAGATTGGGTGGGGTCGGAGAGGTAAACGAGGGGACTGGGCAGAATGGGAGGGGTCAGAGAGGAGGGGTATAGGAGGAGCCTAGTCAGATTGGGTGGGGTCGGAGAGGTATACGAGGGGACTGGGCAGAATGGGAGGGGTCAGAGAGGAGGGGTATAGGAGGAGCCTAGTCAGATTGGGTGGGGTCAGAGAGCAGAGGGATAGGAGGGGCCTGGGCAGAATGGTAGGGGTCAGACAGCAGAAGAGGGGTTTAGGAGGAGGAGCCTAGTCAGAATGGGTGGGGTTCAGGAGGAGCCTGGTCAGATTGGGTGGGGTCGGAGAGGTATACGAGGGGACTGGGCAGAATGGGAGGGGTCAGAGAGCAGAGGGATAGGAGGGGCCTGGGCAGAATGGGAGGGGTCAGACAGCAGAGGAGGGATTTAGGAGGAGCCTAGTCAGATTGGGTGGGGTCAGAGAGGAGGAGGAGCCTAGTCCGATTGGGTGGGGTCAGAGAGCAGAGGGATAGGAGGGGCCTGGGCAGAATGGGAGGGGTCAGACAGCAGAGGAGGGGTTTAGGAGGAGGAGCCTAGTCAGAATGGGTGGGGTTCAGGAGGAGCCTGGTCAGATTGGGTGGGGTCGGAGAGGTATACGAGGGGCCTGGGCAGAATGGGAGGGGTCAGACAGCAGAGGAGGGATTTAGGAGGAGCCTAGTCAGATTGGGTGGGGTCAGAGAGGAGGAGGAGCCTAGTCAGATTGGGTGGGGTCAGAGAGCAGAGGGATAGGAGGGGCCTGGGCAGAATGGGAGGGGTCAGACAGCAGAGGAGGGGTTTAGGAGGAGGAGCCTAGTCAGAATGGGTGGGGTCAGAGAGGAGGAGGAGCCTAGTCAGATTGGCTGGGGTCAGAGAGCAGAGGGATAGGAGGGGCCTGGGCAGAATGGGAGGGGTCAGACAGCAGAGGAGGGATTTAGGAGGAGCCTAGTCAGATTGGGTGGGGTCAGAGAGGAGGAGGAGCCTAGTCAGATTGGGTGGGGTCGGAGAGGTATACGAGGGAACTGGGCAGAATGGGAGGGGTCAGAGAGCAGAGGGATAGGAGGGGCCTGGGCAGAATGGGAGGGGTCAGACAGCAGAGGAGGGATTTAGGAGGAGCCTAGTCAGATTGGGTGGGGTCAGAGAGGAGGAGGAGCCTAGTCAGATTGGGTGGGGTCAGAGAGCAGAGGGATAGGAGGGGCCTGGGCAGAATGGGAGGGGTCAGACAGCAGAGGAGGGGTTTAGGAGGAGGAGCCTAGTCAGAATGGGTGGGGTTCAGGAGGAGCCTGGTCAGATTGGGTGGGGTCGGAGAGGTATACGAGGGGCCTGGGCAGAATGGGAGGGGTCAGACAGCAGAGGAGGGATTTAGGAGGAGCCTAGTCAGATTGGGTGGGGTCAGAGAGGAGGAGGAGCCTAGTCAGATTGGGTGGGGTCAGAGAGCAGAGGGATAGGAGGGGCCTGGGCAGAATGGGAGGGGACAGCAGAGGAGGGGTTTAGGAGGAGGAGCCTAGTCAGATTGGGTGGGGTCAGAGAGGAGGAGGAGCCTAGTCAGAATGGGTGGGGTTCAGGAGAAGCCTGGTCAGATTGGGTTGGTTCGGAGAGGTATACGAGGGGCCTGGGCAGAATGGGAGGGGTCAGACAGCAGAGGAGGGATTTAGGAGGAGCCTAGTCAGATTGGGTGGGGTCAGAGAGGAGGAGGAGCCTAGTCAGATTGGGTGGGGTCGGAGAGGTATACGAGGGGACTGGGCAGAATGGGAGGGGTCAGAGAGCAGAGGGATAGGAGGGGCCTGGGCAGAATGGGAGGGGTCAGACAGCAGAGGAGGGGTTTAGGAGGAGGAGCCTAGTCAGAATGGGTGGGGTCAGAGAGGAGGAGGAGCCTAGTCAGATTGGGTGGGGTCAGAGAGCAGAGGGATAGGAGGGGCCTGGGCAGAATGGGAGGGGACAGCAGAGGAGGGGTTTAGGAGGAGGAGCCTAGTCAGATTGGGTGGGGTCAGAGAGGAGGAGGAGCCTAGTCAGAATGGGTGGGGTTCAGGAGAAGCCTGGTCAGATTGGGTTGGTTCGGAGAGGTATACGAGGGGCCTGGGCAGAATGGGAGGGGTCAGACAGCAGAGGAGGGGTTTAGGAGGAGCCTGGTCAGATTGGGTGGGGTCAGAGAGGATGGGTATAGGAGGAGCCTGAGCAGAATGGGTGGGGTCAGACAGCAGAGGAGGGTTTTGGAGGAGCCTGGTCAGAATGGGTGGGGTCAGAGAGGAGGAGGAGCCTAGTCAGATTGGGTGGGGTCAGAGAGCAGAGGGATAGGAGGGGCCTGGGCAGAATGGGAGGGGTCAGACAGCAGAGGAGGGGTTTAGGAGGAGGAGCCTAGTCAGATTGGGTGGGGTCAGAGAGGAGGAGGAGCCTAGTCAGATTGGGTGGGGTCAGAGAGCAGAGGGATAGGAGGGGCCTGGGCAGAATGGGAGGGGTCAGACAGCAGAGGAGGGGTTTAGGAGGAGGAGCCTAGTTAGGATGGGTGGGGTTCAGGAGGAGCCTGGTCAGATTGGGTGGGGTCGGAGAGGTATACGAGAGGCCTGGGCAGAATGGGAGGGGTCAGACAGCAGAGGAGGGATTTAGGAGGAGCCTAGTCAGATTGGGTGGGGTCAGAGAGGAGGAGGAGCCTAGTCAGATTGGGTGGGGTCAGAGAGCAGAGGGATAGGAGGGGCCTGGGCAGAATGGGAGGGGTCAGACAGCAGAGGAGGGGTTTAGGAGGAGGAGCCTAGTCAGAATGGGTGGGGTCAGAGAGGAGGAGGAGCCTAGTCAGATTGGGTGGGGTCAGAGAGCAGAGGGATAGGAGGGGCCTGGGCAGAATGGGAGGGGTCAGACAGCAGAGGAGGGGTTTAGGAGGAGGAGCCTAGTCAGATTGGGTGGGGTCAGAGAGGAGGAGGAGCCTAGTCAGATTGGGTGGGGTCAGAGAGCAGAGGGATAGGAGGGGCCTGGGCAGAATGGGAGGGGTCAGACAGCAGAGGAGGGGTTTAGGAGGAGGATCCTAGTCAGAAAGGGTGGGGTCAGAGAGGAGGAGGAGCCTAGTCAGATTGGCTGGGGTCAGAGAGCAGAGGGATAGGATGGGCCTGGGCAGAATGGGAGGGGTCAGACAGCAGAGGAGGGATTTAGGAGGAGCCTAGTCAGATTGGGTGGGGTCAGAGAGGAGGAGGAGCCTAGTCAGATTGGGTGGGGTCGGAGAGGTATACGAGGGGACTGGGCAGAATGGGAGGGGTCAGAGAGCAGAGGGATAGGAGGGGCCTGGGCAGAATGGGAGGGGTCAGACAGCAGAGGAGGGATTTAGGAGGAGCCTAGTCAGATTGGGTGGGGTCAGAGAGGAGGAGGAGCCTAGTCAGATTGGGTGGGGTCAGAGAGCAGAGGGATAGGAGGGGCCTGGGCAGAATGGGAGGGGTCAGACAGCAGAGGAGGGATTTAGGAGGAGCCTAGTCAGATTGGGTGGGGTCAGAGAGGAGGAGGAGCCTAGTCAGATTGGGTGGGGTCAGAGAGCAGAGGGATAGGAGGGGCCTGGGCAGAATGGGAGGGGTCAGACAGCAGAGGAGGGGTTTAGGAGGAGGAGCCTAGTCAGAATGGGTGGGGTTCAGGAGAAGCCTGGTCAGGTTGGTTCGGAGAGGTATACGAGGGGCCTGGGCAGAATGGGAGGGGACAGCAGAGGAGGGGTTTAGGAGGAGGAGCCTAGTCAGAATGGGTGGGGTTCAGGAGAAGCCTGGTCAGGTTGGTTCGGAGAGGTATACGAGGGGCCTGGGCAGAATGGGAGGGGACAGCAGAGGAGGGGTTTAGGAGGAGGAGCCTAGTCAGATTGGGTGGGGTCGGAGAGGTATACGAGGGGACTGGGCAGAATGGGAGGGGTCAGAGAGCAGAGGGATAGGAGGGGCCTGGGCAGAATGGGAGGGGTCAGACAGCAGAGGAGGGATTTAGGAGGAGCCTAGTCAGATTGGGTGGGGTCAGAGAGGAGGAGGAGCCTAGTCAGATTGGGTGGGGTCAGAGAGCAGAGGGATAGGAGGGGCCTGGGCAGAATGGGAGGGGTCAGACAGCAGAGGAGGGGTTTAGGAGGAGGAGCCTAGTCAGAATGGGTGGGGTTCAGGAGAAGCCTGGTCAGGTTGGTTCGGAGAGGTATACGAGGGGCCTGGGCAGAATGGGAGGGGACAGCAGAGGAGGGGTTTAGGAGGAGGAGCCTAGTCAGATTGGGTGGGGTCAGAGAGGAGGAGGAGCCTAGTCAGATTGGGTGGGGTCAGAGAGCAGAGGGATAGGAGGGGCCTGGGCAGAATGGGAGGGGTCAGACAGCAGAGGAGGGATTTAGGAGGAGCCTAGTCAGATTGGGTGGGGTCAGAGAGGAGGAGGAGCCTAGTCAGATTGGGTGGGGTCGGAGAGGTATACGAGGGGACTGGGCAGAATGGGAGGGGTCAGAGAGCAGAGGGATAGGAGGGGCCTGGGCAGAATGGGAGGGGTCAGACAGCAGAGGAGGGATTTAGGAGGAGCCTAGTCAGATTGGGTGGGGTCAGAGAGGAGGAGGAGCCTAGTCAGATTGGGTGGGGTCAGAGAGCAGAGGGATAGGAGGGGCCTGGGCAGAATGGGAGGGGTCAGACAGCAGAGGAGGGGTTTAGGAGGAGGAGCCTAGTCAGAATGGGTGGGGTTCAGGAGAAGCCTGGTCAGGTTGGTTCGGAGAGGTATACGAGGGGCCTGGGCAGAATGGGAGGGGTCAGACAGCAGAGGAGGGGTTTAGGAGGAGGAGCCTAGTCAGAATGGGTGGGGTCAGAGAGGAGGAGGAGCCTAGTCAGAATGGGTGGGGTCAGAGAGCAGAGGGATAGGAGGGGCCTGGGCAGAATGGGAGGGGACAGCAGAGGAGGGGTTTAGGAGGAGGAGCCTAGTCAGAATGGGTGGGGTTCAGGAGAAGCCTGGTCAGATTGGGTTGGTTCGGAGAGGTATACGAGGGGCCTGGGCAGAATGGGAGGGGTCAGACAGCAGAGGAGGGGTTTAGGAGGAGGAGCCTAGTCAGAATGGGTGGGGTCAGAGAGGAGGAGGAGCCTAGTCAGATTGGCTGGGGTCAGAGAGCAGAGGGATAGGAGGGGCCTGGGCAGAATGGGAGGGGTCAGACAGCAGAGGAGGGATTTAGGAGGAGCCTAGTCAGATTGGGTGGGGTCAGAGAGGAGGAGGAGCCTAGTCAGAATGGGTGGGGTTCAGGAGAAGCCTGGTCAGATTGGGTTGGTTCGGAGAGGTATACGAGGGGCCTGGGCAGAATGGGAGGGGTCAGACAGCAGAGGAGGGATTTAGGAGGAGCCTAGTCAGATTGGGTGGGGTCAGAGAGGAGGAGGAGCCTAGTCAGATTGGGTGGGGTCAGAGAGGAGGAGGAGCCTAGTAAGAATGGGTGGGGTCAGAGAGGAGGAGGAGCCTAGTCAGATTGGGTGGGGTCAGAGAGCAGAGGGATAGGAGGGGCCTGGGCAGAATGGGTGGGGTTCAGGAGAAGCCTGGTCATGTTGGTTCGGAGAGGTATACGAGGGGCCTGGGCAGAATGGGACGGGACAGCAGAGGAGGGGTTTAGGAGGAGGAGCCTAGTCAGATTGGGTGGGGTCAGAGAGGAGGAGGAGCCTAGTCAGATTGGGTGGGGTCAGAGAGCAGAGGGATAGGAGGGGCCTGGGCAGAATGGGAGGGGTCAGACAGCAGAGGAGGGGTTTAGGAGGAGGAGCCTAGTCAGAATGGGTGGGGTTCAGGAGGAGCCTGGTCAGATTGGGTGGGGTCGGAGAGGTAAACGAGGGGACTGGGCAGAATGGGAGGGGTCAGAGAGGAGGGGTATAGGAGGAGCCTAGTCAGATTGGGTGGGGTCGGAGAGGTATACGAGGGGACTGGGCAGAATGGGAGGGGTCAGAGAGGAGGGGTATAGGAGGAGCCTAGTCAGATTGGGTGGGGTCAGAGAGCAGAGGGATAGGAGGGGCCTGGGCAGAATGGTAGGGGTCAGACAGCAGAAGAGGGGTTTAGGAGGAGGAGCCTAGTCAGAATGGGTGGGGTTCAGGAGGAGCCTGGTCAGATTGGGTGGGGTCGGAGAGGTATACGAGGGGACTGGGCAGAATGGGAGGGGTCAGAGAGCAGAGGGATAGGAGGGGCCTGGGCAGAATGGGAGGGGTCAGACAGCAGAGGAGGGATTTAGGAGGAGCCTAGTCAGATTGGGTGGGGTCAGAGAGGAGGAGGAGCCTAGTCCGATTGGGTGGGGTCAGAGAGCAGAGGGATAGGAGGGGCCTGGGCAGAATGGGAGGGGTCAGACAGCAGAGGAGGGGTTTAGGAGGAGGAGCCTAGTCAGAATGGGTGGGGTTCAGGAGGAGCCTGGTCAGATTGGGTGGGGTCGGAGAGGTATACGAGGGGCCTGGGCAGAATGGGAGGGGTCAGACAGCAGAGGAGGGATTTAGGAGGAGCCTAGTCAGATTGGGTGGGGTCAGAGAGGAGGAGGAGCCTATTCAGATTGGGTGGGGTCAGAGAGCAGAGGGATAGGAGGGGCCTGGGCAGAATGGGAGGGGTCAGACAGCAGAGGAGGGGTTTAGGAGGAGGAGCCTAGTCAGAATGGGTGGGGTCAGAGAGGAGGAGGAGCCTAGTCAGATTGGGTGGGGTCAGAGAGCAGAGGGATAGGAGGGGCCTGGGCAGAATGGGAGGGGTCAGACAGCAGAGGAGGGGTTTAGGAGGAGGAGCCTAGTCAGAATGGGTGGGGTCAGAGAGGAGGAGGAGCCTAGTCAGATTGGGTGGGGTCGGAGAGCAGAGGGATAGGAGGGGCCTGGGCAGAATGGGAGGGGTCAGACAGCAGAGGAGGGGTTTAGGAGGAGGAGCCTAGTCAGAATGGGTGGGGTCAGAGAGGAGGAGGAGCCTAGTCAGATTGGGTGGGGTCAGAGAGCAGAGGGATAGGAGGGGCCTGGGCAGAATGGGAGGGGTCAGACAGCAGAGGAGGGGTTTAGGAGGAGGAGCCTAGTCAGAATGGGTGGGGTCAGAGAGGAGGAGGAGCCTAGTCAGATTGGCTGGGGTCAGAGAGCAGAGGGATAGGAGGGGCCTGGGCAGAATGGGAGGGGTCAGACAGCAGAGGAGGGATTTAGGAGGAGCCTAGTCAGATTGGGTGGGGTCAGAGAGGAGGAGGAGCCTAGTCAGAATGGGTGGGGTTCAGGAGAAGCCTGGTCAGATTGGGTTGGTTCGGAGAGGTATACGAGGGGCCTGGGCAGAATGGGAGGGGTCAGACAGCAGAGGAGGGATTTAGGAGGAGCCTAGTCAGATTGGGTGGGGTCAGAGAGGAGGAGGAGCCTAGTCAGATTGGGTGGGGTCAGAGAGGAGGAGGAGCCTAGTAAGAATGGGTGGGGTCAGAGAGGAGGAGGAGCCTAGTCAGATTGGGTGGGGTCAGAGAGCAGAGGGATAGGAGGGGCCTGGGCAGAATGGGTGGGGTTCAGGAGAAGCCTGGTCATGTTGGTTCGGAGAGGTATACGAGGGGCCTGGGCAGAATGGGACGGGACAGCAGAGGAGGGGTTTAGGAGGAGGAGCCTAGTCAGATTGGGTGGGGTCAGAGAGGAGGAGGAGCCTAGTCAGATTGGGTGGGGTCAGAGAGCAGAGGGATAGGAGGGGCCTGGGCAGAATGGGAGGGGTCAGACAGCAGAGGAGGGGTTTAGGAGGAGGAGCCTAGTCAGAATGGGTGGGGTTCAGGAGGAGCCTGGTCAGATTGGGTGGGGTCGGAGAGGTAAACGAGGGGACTGGGCAGAATGGGAGGGGTCAGAGAGGAGGGGTATAGGAGGAGCCTAGTCAGATTGGGTGGGGTCGGAGAGGTATACGAGGGGACTGGGCAGAATGGGAGGGGTCAGAGAGGAGGGGTATAGGAGGAGCCTAGTCAGATTGGGTGGGGTCAGAGAGCAGAGGGATAGGAGGGGCCTGGGCAGAATGGTAGGGGTCAGACAGCAGAAGAGGGGTTTAGGAGGAGGAGCCTAGTCAGAATGGGTGGGGTTCAGGAGGAGCCTGGTCAGATTGGGTGGGGTCGGAGAGGTATACGAGGGGACTGGGCAGAATGGGAGGGGTCAGAGAGCAGAGGGATAGGAGGGGCCTGGGCAGAATGGGAGGGGTCAGACAGCAGAGGAGGGATTTAGGAGGAGCCTAGTCAGATTGGGTGGGGTCAGAGAGGAGGAGGAGCCTAGTCCGATTGGGTGGGGTCAGAGAGCAGAGGGATAGGAGGGGCCTGGGCAGAATGGGAGGGGTCAGACAGCAGAGGAGGGGTTTAGGAGGAGGAGCCTAGTCAGAATGGGTGGGGTTCAGGAGGAGCCTGGTCAGATTGGGTGGGGTCGGAGAGGTATACGAGGGGCCTGGGCAGAATGGGAGGGGTCAGACAGCAGAGGAGGGATTTAGGAGGAGCCTAGTCAGATTGGGTGGGGTCAGAGAGGAGGAGGAGCCTATTCAGATTGGGTGGGGTCAGAGAGCAGAGGGATAGGAGGGGCCTGGGCAGAATGGGAGGGGTCAGACAGCAGAGGAGGGGTTTAGGAGGAGGAGCCTAGTCAGAATGGGTGGGGTCAGAGAGGAGGAGGAGCCTAGTCAGATTGGGTGGGGTCAGAGAGCAGAGGGATAGGAGGGGCCTGGGCAGAATGGGAGGGGTCAGACAGCAGAGGAGGGGTTTAGGAGGAGGAGCCTAGTCAGAATGGGTGGGGTCAGAGAGGAGGAGGAGCCTAGTCAGATTGGGTGGGGTCGGAGAGCAGAGGGATAGGAGGGGCCTGGGCAGAATGGGAGGGGTCAGACAGCAGAGGAGGGGTTTAGGAGGAGGAGCCTAGTCAGAATGGGTGGGGTCAGAGAGGAGGAGGAGCCTAGTCAGATTGGGTGGGGTCAGAGAGCAGAGGGATAGGAGGGGCCTGGGCAGAATGGGAGGGGTCAGACAGCAGAGGAGGGGTTTAGGAGGAGGAGCCTAGTCAGAATGGGTGGGGTCAGAGAGGAGGAGGAGCCTAGTCAGATTGGGTGGGGTCAGAGAGCAGAGGGATAGGAGGGGCCTGGGCAGAATGGGAGGGGTCAGACAGCAGAGGAGGGGTTTAGGAGGAGGATCCTAGTCAGAAAGGGTGGGGTCAGAGAGGAGGAGGAGCCTAGTCAGATTGGCTGGGGTCAGAGAGCAGAGGGATAGGAGGGGCCTGGGCAGAATGGGAGGGGTCAGACAGCAGAGGAGGGATTTAGGAGGAGCCTAGTCAGATTGGGTGGGGTCAGAGAGGAGGAGGAGCCTAGTCAGATTGGGTGGGGTCAGAGAGCAGAGGGATAGGAGGGGCCTGGGCAGAATGGGAGGGGTCAGACAGCAGAGGAGGGATTTAGGAGGAGCCTAGTCAGATTGGGTGGGGTCAGAGAGGAGGAGGAGCCTAGTCAGATTGGGTGGGGTCGGAGAGGTATACGAGGGGACTGGGCAGAATGGGAGGGGTCAGAGAGCAGAGGGATAGGAGGGGCCTGGGCAGAATGGGAGGGGTCAGACAGCAGAGGAGGGATTTAGGAGGAGCCTAGTCAGATTGGGTGGGGTCAGAGAGGAGGAGGAGCCTAGTCAGATTGGGTGGGGTCAGAGAGCAGAGGGATAGGAGGGGCCTGGGCAGAATGGGAGGGGTCAGACAGCAGAGGAGGGGTTTAGGAGGAGGAGCCTAGTCAGAATGGGTGGGGTTCAGGAGAAGCCTGGTCAGGTTGGTTCGGAGAGGTATACGAGGGGCCTGGGCAGAATGGGAGGGGTCAGACAGCAGAGGAGGGGTTTAGGAGGAGGAGCCTAGTCAGAATGGGTGGGGTCAGAGAGGAGGAGGAGCCTAGTCAGATTGGGTGGGGTCAGAGAGCAGAGGGATAGGAGGGGCCTGGGCAGAATGGGAGGGGACAGCAGAGGAGGGGTTTAGGAGGAGGAGCCTAGTCAGAATGGGTGGGGTTCAGGAGAAGCCTGGTCAGATTGGGTTGGTTCGGAGAGGTATACGAGGGGCCTGGGCAGAATGGGAGGGGTCAGACAGCAGAGGAGGGGTTTAGGAGGAGGAGCCTAGTCAGAATGGGTGGGGTCAGAGAGGAGGAGGAGCCTAGTCAGATTGGCTGGGGTCAGAGAGCAGAGGGATAGGAGGGGCCTGGGCAGAATGGGAGGGGTCAGACAGCAGAGGAGGGATTTAGGAGGAGCCTAGTCAGATTGGGTGGGGTCAGAGAGGAGGAGGAGCCTAGTCAGATTGGGTGGGGTCAGAGAGCAGAGGGATAGGAGGGGCCTGGGCAGAATGGGAGGGGACAGCAGAGGAGGGGTTTAGGAGGAGGAGCCTAGTCAGAATGGGTGGGGTTCAGGAGAAGCCTGGTCAGATTGGGTTGGTTCGGAGAGGTATACGAGGGGCCTGGGCAGAATGGGAGGGGTCAGACAGCAGAGGAGGGGTTTAGGAGGAGGAGCCTAGTCAGAATGGGTGGGGTCAGAGAGGAGGAGGAGCCTAGTCAGATTGGCTGGGGTCAGAGAGCAGAGGGATAGGAGGGGCCTGGGCAGAATGGGAGGGGTCAGACAGCAGAGGAGGGATTTAGGAGGAGCCTAGTCAGATTGGGTGGGGTCAGAGAGGAGGAGGAGCCTAGTCAGAATGGGTGGGGTTCAGGAGAAGCCTGGTCAGATTGGGTTGGTTCGGAGAGGTATACGAGGGGCCTGGGCAGAATGGGAGGGGTCAGAGAGGAGGAGGAGCCTAGTCAGAATGGGTGGGGTTCAGGAGAAGCCTGGTCAGATTGGGTTGGTTCGGAGAGGTATACGAGGGGCCTGGGCAGAATGGGAGGGGTCAGACAGCAGAGGAGGGATTTAGGAGGAGCCTAGTCAGATTGGGTGGGGTCAGAGAGGAGGAGGAGCCTAGTCAGATTGGGTGGGGTCAGAGAGCAGAGGGATAGGAGGGGCCTGGGCAGAATGGGAGGGGTCAGACAGCAGAGGAGGGGTTTAGGAGGAGCCTAGTCAGATTGGGTGGGGTCAGAGAGGAGGAGGAGCCTAGTCAGAATGGGTGGGGTTCAGGAGAAGCCTGGTCAGATTGGGTTGGTTCGGAGAGGTATACGAGGGGCCTGGGCAGAATGGGAGGGGTCAGACAGCAGAGGAGGGATTTAGGAGGAGCCTAGTCAGATTGGGTGGGGTCAGAGAGGAGGAGGAGCCTAGTCAGATTGGGTGGGGTCAGAGAGCAGAGGGATAGGAGGGGCCTGGGCAGAATGGGAGGGGTCAGACAGCAGAGGAGGGGTTTAGGAGGAGGAGCCTAGTCAGAATGGGTGGGGTCAGAGAGGAGGAGGAGCCTAGTCAGATTGGGTGGGGTCAGAGAGCAGAGGGATAGGAGGGGCCTGGGCAGAATGGGTGGGGTTCAGGAGAAGCCTGGTCAGGTTGGTTCGGAGAGGTATACGAGGGGCCTGGGCAGAATGGGAGGGGACAGCAGAGGAGGGGTTTAGGAGGAGGAGCCTAGTCAGATTGGGTGGGGTCAGAGAGGAGGAGGAGCCTAGTCAGATTGGGTGGGGTCAGAGAGCAGAGGGATAGGAGGGGCCTGGGCAGAATGGGAGGGGTCAGACAGCAGAGGAGGGGTTTAGGAGGAGGAGCCTAGTCAGAATGGGTGGGGTTCAGGAGGAGCCTGGTCAGATTGGGTGGGGTCGGAGAGGTAAACGAGGGGACTGGGCAGAATGGGAGGGGTCAGAGAGGAGGGGTATAGGAGGAGCCTAGTCAGATTGGGTGGGGTCGGAGAGGTATACGAGGGGACTGGGCAGAATGGGAGGGGTCAGAGAGGAGGGGTATAGGAGGAGCCTAGTCAGATTGGGTGGGGTCAGAGAGCAGAGGGATAGGAGGGGCCTGGGCAGAATGGTAGGGGTCAGACAGCATAAGAGGGGTTTAGGAGGAGGAGCCTAGTCAGAATGGGTGGGGTTCAGGAGGAGCCTGGTCAGATTGGGTGGGGTCGGAGAGGTATACGAGGGGACTGGGCAGAATGGGAGGGGTCAGAGAGCAGAGGGATAGGAGGGGCCTGGGCAGAATGGGAGGGGTCAGACAGCAGAGGAGGGATTTAGGAGGAGCCTAGTCAGATTGGGTGGGGTCAGAGAGGAGGAGGAGCCTAGTCCGATTGGGTGGGGTCAGAGAGCAGAGGGATAGGAGGGGCCTGGGCAGAATGGGAGGGGTCAGACAGCAGAGGAGGGGTTTAGGAGGAGGAGCCTAGTCAGAATGGGTGGGGTTCAGGAGGAGCCTGGTCAGATTGGGTGGGGTCGGAGAGGTATACGAGGGGCCTGGGCAGAATGGGAGGGGTCAGACAGCAGAGGAGGGATTTAGGAGGAGCCTAGTCAGATTGGGTGGGGTCAGAGAGGAGGAGGAGCCTAGTCAGATTGGGTGGGGTCAGAGAGCAGAGGGATAGGAGGGGCCTGGGCAGAATGGGAGGGGTCAGACAGCAGAGGAGGGGTTTAGGAGGAGGAGCCTAGTCAGAATGGGTGGGGTTCAGGAGAAGCCTGGTCAGATTGGGTGGGGTCGGAGAGGTATACGAGGGGCCTGGGCAGAATGGGAGGGGTCAGACAGCAGAGGAGGGATTTAGGAGGAGCCTAGTCAGATTGGGTGGGGTCAGAGAGGAGGAGGAGCCTAGTCAGATTGGGTGGGGTCAGAGAGCAGAGGGATAGGAGGGGCCTGGGCAGAATGGGAGGGGTCAGACAGCAGAGGAGTGGTTTAGGAGGAGGAGCCTAGTCAGAATGGGTGGGGTTCAGGAGAAGCCTGGTCAGATTGGGTTGGTTCGGAGAGGTATACGAGGGGCCTGGGCAGAATGGGAGGGGTCAGACAGCAGAGGAGGAATTTAGGAGGAGCCTAGTCAGATTGGGTGGGGTCAGAGAGGAGGAGGAGCCTAGTCAGATTGGGTGGGGTCAGAGAGCAGAGGGATAGGAGGGGCCTGGGCAGAATGGGAGGGGTCAGACAGCAGAGGAGGGGTTTAGGAGGAGGAGCCTAGTCAGAATGGGTGGGGTCAGAGAGGAGGAGGAGCCTAGTCAGATTGGGTGGGGTCAGAGAGCAGAGGGATAGGAGGGGCCTGGGCAGAATGGGAGGGGTCAGACAGCAGAGGAGGGGTTTAGGAGGAGGAGCCTAGTCAGAATGGGTGGGGTCAGAGAGGAGGAGGAGCCTAGTCAGATTGGGTGGGGTCGGAGAGCAGAGGGATAGGAGGGGCCTGGGCAGAATGGGAGGGGTCAGACAGCAGAGGAGGGGTTTAGGAGGAGGAGCCTAGTCAGAATGGGTGGGGTCAGAGAGGAGGAGGAGCCTAGTCAGATTGGGTGGGGTCAGAGAGCAGAGGGATAGGAGGGGCCTGGGCAGAATGGGAGGGGTCAGACAGCAGAGGAGGGGTTTAGGAGGAGGAGCCTAGTCAGAATGGGTGGGGTTCAGGAGAAGCCTGGTCAGATTGGGTTGGTTCGGAGAGGTATACGAGGGGCCTGGGCAGAATGGGAGGGGTCAGACAGCAGAGGAGGGATTTAGGAGGATCCTAGTCAGATTGGGTGGGGTCAGAGAGGAGGAGGAGCCTAGTCAGATTGGGTGGGGTCAGAGAGCAGAGGGATAGGAGGGGCCTGGGCAGAATGGGAGGGGTCAGACAGCAGAGGAGGGGTTTAGGAGGAGGAGCCTAGTCAGAATGGGTGGGGTCAGAGAGGAGGAGGAGCCTAGTCAGATTGGGTGGGGTCAGAGAGCAGAGGGATAGGAGGGGCCTGGGCAGAATGGGAGGGGTCAGACAGCAGAGGAGGGGTTTAGGAGGAGGAGCCTAGTCAGATTGGGTGGGGTCAGAGAGGAGGAGGAGCCTAGTCAGATTGGGTGGGGTCAGAGAGCAGAGGGATAGGAGGGGCCTGGGCAGAATGGGAGGGGTCAGACAGCAGAGGAGGGGTTTAGGAGGAGGAGCCTAGTCAGAATGGGTGGGGTTCAGGAGGAGCCTGGTCAGATTGGGTGGGGTCGGAGAGGTATACGAGGGGCCTGGGCAGAATGGGAGGGGTCAGACAGCAGAGGAGGGATTTAGGAGGAGCCTAGTCAGATTGGGTGGGGTCAGAGAGGAGGAGGAGCCTAGTCAGATTGGGTGGGGTCAGAGAGCAGAGGGATAGGAGGGGCCTGGGCAGAATGGGAGGGGTCAGACAGCAGAGGAGGGGTTTAGGAGGAGCCTGGTCAGATTGGGTGGGGTCAGAGAGGATGGGTATAGGAGGAGCCTGAGCAGAATGGGTGGGGTCAGACAGCAGAGGAGGGTTTTGGAGGAGCCTGGTCAGATTGGGTGGGGTCGGAGAGGAGGGGTATAGGAGGAGCCTGCGCAGAATGGGTGGGGTCGGAGAGGAGGGGTTTAGGAGGAGCCTAGTCAGATTGGGCGGGGCCAGAGAGCAGAGGGATAGGAGGGGCCTGGGCAGAATGGGAGGGGTCAGACAGCAGAGGAGGGGTTTAGGAGGAGCCTAGTCAGATTGGGCGGGGTCAGAGAGCAGAGGGATAGGAGGGGCCTGGGCAGAATGGGAGGGGTCAGACAGCAGAGGAGGGGTTTAGGAGGAGCCTAGTCAGATTGGGCGAGAGCAGAGGGATAGGTGTAGGGTCTGAGGGACTATGAAGGGGTCATAGATGGAGGAGGATCCTGACTTATGGCGGGGAACTGCAAAAACTTTTTTTATGCACCCCCCCTATACTCTCTGATTTCTGTTGGGAGGGGGCAGTCAACATTTGGGGGAGCAGTATTAAATGGTGCTTGGGCGCAACGTGAAGGGCGATGAGGGGCACAGAATGGCATGGCTTCCAGGTACTTTTTGGGGGGGGCTACCATTAGTTTTTATTGCTCTGATCCTCCCTCATGGGGTGGACCCCAAATGGTTAGGGGCAACGGGGGAGGGGGGGCGGCAAAAAGCTGTTTGACAGTTTCTGTTACCAACAGGGGTGACCATACGATTCTGCTGCAGTTATGTGGTATTGAAAGGTACAACAAGGAGCATGTGGCTGTATTTTTGCAGGTGGGGTGCCCCAAAATTTTACTGCCAGCAGCAGCAGCCCCCCTCCTCCCCACCCTGCAGATTGGTATAGGTACCTTTACGACATTTCTGTTGATAACAGAGGCTATAGCGAATCGCGCTACGAAATCCTAGAGCACTAACATTTGCTAAATAAAGGTGGCATCGGAGCATACGAATGAGGCAGGGAGAGGCTACTGTTGGCAATTGGTTTGGTGGGTCATAGTGAATAACCTCGGCATGCAAATAGGCAGAAGTGTGAGGATTGGCAGTGTCTGTAGAGAATTTTGGCATGCTCTTCAGTTTATTTTTTCCTCCTTACGTTGGCTATGAACTACAGAGGAAAGGCCTGGACTTACTGTTGGGCAAAACATGTATTTATGATATTAAGAAGTGTAGTCTGGCTGTACTGAGAGGGGCTGTACAGTACGGTAAATGCCTGTAAATCCCTGAAATGTGCATCCAACTGTCACTTGAGATTGAACAGTGAACGAAGCAGCTGGGTTACTGGCTGAATGTAAATGGAAGGCACATAGGAAGTGTGTTTGTGGTCACTCAAATTATTGAAACCTGCTTGATGCACTACCAAAGCTGGGGTACCAGGAGGGAACATTTGAGGGGTATTGAGATGGTGGTGTCCAGAGGTCAAAATATGTTTCAGAGACACAAAAGTACTGCGGTCCTGGTCCCACATTGGGGGTAGTCAAAAGTCCCTGCTAAAGATTTCTGTCCAACTGTTACCACATTTTGTGCAGCCTGGCTCCCTCTGAAACGATTCCCCAGTGTTTTTCGATCCTACAGATGACTGTAGCAAACTTCCCAAATTTTTTCTTGGCCTCATACCCCCAGAGGAGTGCCTGACATTTGCCAGCCTAACGATACTCACGTTCTGGGAAAAACCTCACTAACCATGCATATTTATGCACCACACATGGCAAATCCTTACAATTGCAGAACATCATATCGCACTCGTCATCTTTGAGGTGCTGTACGTATTTGGATTTGAGGGAAATATTCATCCTTGCTTGCTCTCCCATCTGAAGTCTATGGTGCTGCTGTTCCTTTCTCACATGTCCCTTCAAAGAGACAAGTGACACACAGACTCAATCACTCAGCAAACATATTTGCTTTGACGCTTTCATCTTGCTGTTTACCTTCCAAATATTCCCCCTTCACCAAAAATACAGGCCAGCCATTTCTCATCCCCTCAGTCATCGCAGTCCTTCACTCCTTAGGCCCTGCAAGACCACCATGAACAAGATTCATGTCAGCAAGCAGAAAAAAAGCCTCAGTGTGCTCTTTTGTTCATACTGCTGCCCTCTAGTAACACTTCATGGCAACTGCAGCATAAGAATGGGTCTGAGAAGAGGGCTGTCCTATGCAAATAATGTCCTCCCATGCATACTTTCTTCTTAGACGGTCGGCGGCTTGTGCCGTGATACCCCCTCCAACATATGGTCTTCAACCAAATTTTAAAAAAGCCCACCTGCCTTAGACGAAGGATTTTGCCACTCAAAGGAAGCACATGGGGACATCACCCTCATTTAGCAGGGTCCTAAATTGCCTGCTGTCAGCCTGTATACAGGACAAGGGCGTTCGTGGGCGTTCCTCAAAGGAAGGAGGTGGGTGATTAAATCCACAGTGCCAGGGCAGGCCCAGCCCAGCCCAGCCCAGTCTGGCACAGCGCACTGCTGTGGAGGTCTATTCCTTCACATCCTGCAGCAGGCATGATGCAGACCTACTAGAGCAAAGGCTTGACTCCTCTGCCCTTGTCTGTCTCTTAAAGGAAACAATCTTTCTAGCTTCTTATTGCACCTAATAAATGGACTCTAGCTTGCCTCAAACTCAACCCATCATTTCATTAGCCAGAGCTCATACTTGACCTTTATTTCTATCCAAGTTCACTGGCACCAAACCCCTGCTTTGAGCGAGTGGCTCACACCAAAATTAAATATCACCTTCATCCAACCTATTTTACAATAAGTGTAGCACCTTCCCCGCATTCTTGTGCTCAGTTATAACCCCCAATACCACAATTGCACTCTGCAATTCACCAAACTTAAAGGACAAAGAATGAAGACATTGATAAAGGAAGATAAGGCCTTGTCCCTATTGCACCTACTTGAAAAATAGGGCAGTTGGTAGAAGGTCATGAGGGAAAACATTTGAAATGTTTGGACACACCTGCCAAAAAAAAGTAGCAAAAAAAAAAAAAATCACTGTTTGAAAATTTCCCACCTTGGGATACTTCTACAGCATTGGCAGGATTCGAACCCTGGCCTCTGAGGGCTGTCCACACCAAAGGTACAAGACTTACCTTTGAGCTATAGCTCCTTGGTGGTCTAAAGGTTTGCAGTAGTAACTATGAGCAACATACAGGCCTTGGTGTCCTTCCCTGCGGCTTCCATTGCACATAAAAAGGATGACCATGACATAAGGACAATTTGATAGGCTACTTACATGGAAACCAGTGTGGTCCAGTGGGTAAGTTCCTGCCTTCCATCCAGGCAACCAGGGTTCAAATCCCGGGTTCGGCACCAGATGACTGATGGTGGCACAGCAGAGGTAAGCTGGAGGTGGGCCTAAATGGCCAATTGGTAAGTAAAATGTGTCTGTGTGTTGTGGAAGAGTGGAATCATGCCTAGCGAATGAGGGATTGCAGATTGGTTGGTAAGTAAAATAGGTGTGGCCTGAACAGAGACAGGTGAAAGAAAGGGAACAGGTGTTGTGTGTTAGAGGAGGACCCTAGTCAGATTGGGGGTGGTCAGAGAGGAGGGGTTCAGGAGGAGCCTAGTCAGATTGGGTGGAGTCGGAGAGGGAGGGGCCTGGGCAGAATGGGAGGGGTCAGACAGCAGAAGAGGGGTTTAGGAGGAGGAGCCTAGTCAGAATGGGTGGGGTTCAGGAGGAGCCTGGTCAGATTGGGTGGGGTCGGAGAGGTATACGAGGGGACTGGGCAGAATGGGAGGGGTCAGAGAGGAGGGGTATAGGAGGAGCCTAGTCAGATTGGGTGGGGTCAGAGAGGAGGAGGAGCCTAGTCAGATTGGGTGGGGTTCAGGAGAAGCCTGGTCAGATTGGGTTGGTTCGGAGAGGTATACGAGGGGCCTGGGCAGAATGGGAGGGGTCAGACAGCAGAGGAGGGGTTTAGGAGGAGGAGCCTAGTCAGATTGGGTGGGGTCAGAGAGCAGAGGGATAGGAGGGGCCTGGGCAGAATGGGAGGGGTCAGACAGCAGAGGAGGGGTTTAGGAGCAGGAGCCTAGTCAGGATGGGTGGGGTTCAGGAGGAGCCTGGTCAGATTGGGTGGGGTCGGAGAGGTATACGAGAGGCCTGGGCAGAATGGGAGGGGTCAGACAGCAGAGGAGGGATTTAGGAGGAGCCTAGTCAGATTGGGTGGGGTCAGAGAGGAGGAGGAGCCTAGTCAGATTGGGTGGGGTCAGAGAGCAGAGGGATAGGAGGGGCCTGGGCAGAATGGGAGGGGTCAGACAGCAGAGGAGGGGTTTAGGAGGAGGAGCCTAGTCAGAATGGGTGGGGTCAGAGAGGAGGAGGAGCCTAGTCAGATTGGGTGGGGTCAGAGAGCAGAGGGATAGGAGGGGCCTGGGCAGAATGGGAGGGGTCAGACAGCAGAGGAGGGGTTTAGGAGGAGGAGCCTAGTCAGAATGGGTGGGGTCAGAGAGGAGGAGGAGCCTAGTCAGATTGGCTGGGGTCAGAGAGCAGAGGGATAGGAGGGGCCTGGGCAGAATGGGAGGGGTCAGACAGCAGAGGAGGGATTTAAGAGCAGCCTAGTCAGATTGGGTGGGGTCAGAGAGGAGGAGGAGCCTAGTCAGATTGGGTGGGGTCGGAGAGGTATACGAGGGGACTGGGCAGAATGGGAGGGGTCAGAGAGCAGAGGGATAGGAGGGGCCTGGGCAGAATGGGAGGGGTCAGACAGCAGAGGAGGGATTTAGGAGGAGCCTAGTCAGATTGGGTGGGGTCAGAGAGGAGGAGGAGCCTAGTCAGATTGGGTGGGGTCAGAGAGCAGAGGGATAGGAGGGGCCTGGGCAGAATGGGAGGGGTCAGACAGCAGAGGAGGGGTTTAGGAGGAGGAGCCTAGTCAGAATGGGTGGGGTTCAGGAGAAGCCTGGTCAGATTGGGTTGGTTCGGAGAGGTATACGAGGGGCCTGGGCAGAATGGGAGGGGTCAGACAGCAGAGGAGGGGTTTAGGAGGAGGAGCCTAGTCAGAATGGGTGGGGTCAGAGAGGAGGAGGAGCCTAGTCAGATTGGGTGGGGTCAGAGAGCAGAGGGATAGGAGGGGCCTGGGCAGAATGGGAGGGGTCAGACAGCAGAGGAGGGGTTTAGGAGGAGGAGCCTAGTCAGGATGGGTGGGGTTCAGGAGGAGCCTGGTCAGATTGGGTGGGGTCGGAGAGGTATACGAGAGGCCTGGGCAGAATGGGAGGGGTCAGACATCAGAGGAGGGATTTAGGAGGAGCCTAGTCAGATTGGGTGGGGTCAGAGAGGAGGAGGAGCCTAGTCAGATTGGGTGGGGTCAGAGAGCAGAGGGATAGGAGGGGCCTGGGCAGAATGGGAGGGGTCAGACAGCAGAGGAGGGGTTTAGGAGGAGGAGCCTAGTCAGAATGGGTGGGGTCAGAGAGGAGGAGGAGCCTAGTCAGATTGGGTGGGGTCAGAGAGCAGAGGGATAGGAGGGGCCTGGGCAGAATGGGAGGGGTCAGACAGCAGAGGAGGGGTTTAGGAGGAGGAGCCTAGTCAGAATGGGTGGGGTCGGAGAGGTATACGAGGGGACTGGGCAGAATGGGAGGGGTCAGAGAGCAGAGGGATAGGAGGGGCCTGGGCAGAATGGGAGGGGTCAGACAGCAGAGGAGGGGTTTAGGAGGAGGATCCTAGTCAGAAAGGGTGGGGTCAGAGAGGAGGAGGAGCCTAGTCAGTTTGGGTGGGGTCGGAGAGGTATACGAGGGGACTGGGCAGAATGGGAGAGAGCAGAGGGATAGGAGGGGCCTGGGCAGAATGGGAGGGGTCAGACAGCAGAGGAGGGATTTAGGAGGAGCCTAGTCAGATTGGGTGGGGTCAGAGAGGAGGAGGAGCCTAGTCAGATTGGGTGGGGTCGGAGAGGTATACGAGGGGACTGGGCAGAATGGGAGGGGTCAGAGAGCAGAGGGATAGGATTGGCCTGGGCAGAATGGGAGGGGTCAGACAGCAGAGGAGGGATTTAGGAGGAGCCTAGTCAGATTGGGTGGGGTCAGAGAGGAGGAGGAGCCTAGTCAGATTGGGTGGGGTCAGAGAGCAGAGGGATAGGAGGGGCCTGGGCAGAATGGGAGGGGTCAGACAGCAGAGGAGGGATTTAGGAGGAGCCTAGTCAGATTGGGTGGGGTCAGAGAGGAGGAGGAGCCTAGTCAGATTGGGTGGGGTCAGAGAGCAGAGGGATAGGAGGGGCCTGGGCAGAATGGGAGGGGTCAGACAGCAGAGGAGGGGTTTAGGAGGAGGAGCCTAGTCAGAATGGGTGGGGTTCAGGAGAAGCCTGGTCAGGTTGGTTCGGAGAGGTATACGAGGGGCCTGGGCAGAATGGGAGGGGACAGCAGAGGAGGGGTTTAGGAGGAGGAGCCTAGTCAGATTGGGTGGGGTCAGAGAGGAGGAGGAGCCTAGTCAGATTGGGTGGGGTCAGAGAGCAGAGGGATAGGAGGGGCCTGGGCAGAATGGGAGGGGTCAGACAGCAGAGGAGGGATTTAGGAGGAGCCTAGTCAGATTGGGTGGGGTCAGAGAGGAGGAGGAGCCTAGTCAGATTGGGTGGGGTCGGAGAGGTATACGAGGGGACTGGGCAGAATGGGAGGGGTCAGAGAGCAGAGGGATAGGAGGGGCCTGGGCAGAATGGGAGGGGTCAGACAGCAGAGGAGGGATTTAGGAGGAGCCTAGTCAGATTGGGTGGGGTCAGAGAGGAGGAGGAGCCTAGTCAGATTGGGTGGGGTCAGAGAGCAGAGGGATAGGAGGGGCCTGGGCAGAATGGGAGGGGTCAGACAGCAGAGGAGGGGTTTAGGAGGAGGAGCCTAGTCAGAATGGGTGGGGTTCAGGAGAAGCCTGGTCAGGTTGGTTCGGAGAGGTATACGAGGGGCCTGGGCAGAATGGGAGGGGTCAGACAGCAGAGGAGGGGTTTAGGAGGAGGAGCCTAGTCAGAATGGGTGGGGTCAGAGAGGAGGAGGAGCCTAGTCAGATTGGGTGGGGTCAGAGAGCAGAGGGATAGGAGGGGCCTGGGCAGAATGGGAGGGGACAGCAGAGGAGGGGTTTAGGAGGAGGAGCCTAGTCAGAATGGGTGGGGTCAGAGAGGAGGAGGAGCCTAGTCAGAATGGGTGGGGTTCAGGAGAAGCCTGGTCAGATTGGGTTGGTTCGGAGAGGTATACGAGGGGCCTGGGCAGAATGGGAGGGGTCAGACAGCAGAGGAGGGATTTAGGAGGAGCCTAGTCAGATTGGGTGGGGTCAGAGAGGAGGAGGAGCCTAGTCAGAATGGGTGGGGTTCAGGAGAAGCCTGGTCAGATTGGGTTGGTTCGGAGAGGTATACGAGGGGCCTGGGCAGAATGGGAGGGGTCAGACAGCAGAGGAGGGATTTAGGAGGAGCCTAGTCAGATTGGGTGGGGTCAGAGAGGAGGAGGAGCCTAGTCAGATTGGGTGGGGTCAGAGAGCAGAGGTATAGGAGGGGCCTGGGCAGAATGGGAGGGGTCAGACAGCAGAGGAGGGGTTTAGGAGGAGGAGCCTAGTCAGAATGGGTGGGGTCAGAGAGGAGGAGGAGCCTAGTCAGATTGGGTGGGGTCAGAGAGCAGAGGGATAGGAGGGGCCTGGGCAGAATGGGTGGGGTTCAGGAGAAGCCTGGTCAGGTTGGTTCGGAGAGGTATACGAGGGGCCTGGGCAGAATGGGAGGGGACAGCAGAGGAGGGGTTTAGGAGGAGGAGCCTAGTCAGATTGGGTGGGGTCAGAGAGGAGGAGGAGCCTAGTCAGATTGGGTGGGGTCAGAGAGCAGAGGGATAGGAGGGGCCTGGGCAGAATGGGAGGGGTCAGACAGCAGAGGAGGGGTTTAGGAGGAGGAGCCTAGTCAGAATGGGTGGGGTTCAGGAGGAGCCTGGTCAGATTGGGTGGGGTCGGAGAGGTAAACGAGGGGACTGGGCAGAATGGGAGGGGTCAGAGAGGAGGGGTATAGGAGGAGCCTAGTCAGATTGGGTGGGGTCGGAGAGGTATACGAGGGGACTGGGCAGAATGGGAGGGGTCAGAGAGGAGGGGTATAGGAGGAGCCTAGTCAGATTGGGTGGGGTCAGAGAGCAGAGGGATAGGAGGGGCCTGGGCAGAATGGTAGGGGTCAGACAGCAGAAGAGGGGTTTAGGAGGAGGAGCCTAGTCAGAATGGGTGGGGTTCAGGAGGAGCCTGGTCAGATTGGGTGGGGTCGGAGAGGTATACGAGGGGACTGGGCAGAATGGGAGGGGTCAGAGAGCAGAGGGATAGGAGGGGCCTGGGCAGAATGGGAGGGGTCAGACAGCAGAGGAGGGATTTAGGAGGAGCCTAGTCAGATTGGGTGGGGTCAGAGAGGAGGAGGAGCCTAGTCCGATTGGGTGGGGTCAGAGAGCAGAGGGATAGGAGGGGCCTGGGCAGAATGGGAGGGGTCAGACAGCAGAGGAGGGGTTTAGGAGGAGGAGCCTAGTCAGAATGGGTGGGGTTCAGGAGGAGCCTGGTCAGATTGGGTGGGGTCGGAGAGGTATACGAGGGGCCTGGGCAGAATGGGAGGGGTCAGACAGCAGAGGAGGGATTTAGGAGGAGCCTAGTCAGATTGGGTGGGGTCAGAGAGGAGGAGGAGCCTAGTCAGATTGGGTGGGGTCAAAGAGCAGAGGGATAGGAGGGGCCTGGGCAGAATGGGAGGGGTCAGACAGCAGAGGAGGGGTTTAGGAGGAGGAGCCTAGTCAGAATGGGTGGGGTTCAGGAGAAGCCTGGTCAGATTGGGTGGGGTCGGAGAGGTATACGAGGGGCCTGGGCAGAATGGGAGGGGTCAGACAGCAGAGGAGGGATTTAGGAGGAGCCTAGTCAGATTGGGTGGGGTCAGAGAGGAGGAGGAGCCTAGTCAGATTGGGTGGGGTCAGAGAGCAGAGGGATAGGAGGGGCCTGGGCAGAATGGGAGGGGTCAGACAGCAGAGGAGTGGTTTAGGAGGAGGAGCCTAGTCAGAATGGGTGGGGTTCAGGAGAAGCCTGGTCAGATTGGGTTGGTTCGGAGAGGTATACGAGGGGCCTGGGCAGAATGGGAGGGGTCAGACAGCAGAGGAGGAATTTAGGAGGAGCCTAGTCAGATTGGGTGGGGTCAGAGAGGAGGAGGAGCCTAGTCAGATTGGGTGGGGTCAGAGAGCAGAGGGATAGGAGGGGCCTGGGCAGAATGGGAGGGGTCAGACAGCAGAGGAGGGGTTTAGGAGGAGGAGCCTAGTCAGAATGGGTGGGGTCAGAGAGGAGGAGGAGCCTAGTCAGATTGGGTGGGGTCAGAGAGCAGAGGGATAGGAGGGGCCTGGGCAGAATGGGAGGGGTCAGACAGCAGAGGAGGGGTTTAGGAGGAGGAGCCTAGTCAGAATGGGTGGGGTCAGAGAGGAGGAGGAGCCTAGTCAGATTGGGTGGGGTCGGAGAGCAGAGGGATAGGAGGGGCCTGGGCAGAATGGGAGGGGTCAGACAGCAGAGGAGGGGTTTAGGAGGAGGAGCCTAGTCAGAATGGGTGGGGTCAGAGAGGAGGAGGAGCCTAGTCAGATTGGGTGGGGTCAGAGAGCAGAGGGATAGGAGGGGCCTGGGCAGAATGGGAGGGGTCAGACAGCAGAGGAGGGGTTTAGGAGGAGGAGCCTAGTCAGAATGGGTGGGGTTCAGGAGAAGCCTGGTCAGATTGGGTTGGTTCGGAGAGGTATACGAGGGGCCTGGGCAGAATGGGAGGGGTCAGACAGCAGAGGAGGGATTTAGGAGGATCCTAGTCAGATTGGGTGGGGTCAGAGAGGAGGAGGAGCCTAGTCAGATTGGGTGGGGTCAGAGAGCAGAGGGATAGGAGGGGCCTGGGCAGAATGGGAGGGGTCAGACAGCAGAGGAGGGGTTTAGGAGGAGGAGCCTAGTCAGAATGGGTGGGGTCAGAGAGGAGGAGGAGCCTAGTCAGATTGGGTGGGGTCAGAGAGCAGAGGGATAGGAGGGGCCTGGGCAGAATGGGAGGGGTCAGACAGCAGAGGAGGGGTTTAGGATGAGGAGCCTAGTCAGATTGGGTGGGGTCAGAGAGGAGGAGGAGCCTAGTCAGATTGGGTGGTGTCAGAGAGCAGAGGGATAGGAGGGGCCTGGGCAGAATGGGAGGGGTCAGACAGCAGAGGAGGGGTTTAGGAGGAGGAGCCTAGTCAGAATGGGTGGGGTTCAGGAGGAGCCTGGTCAGATTGGGTGGGGTCGGAGAGGTATACGAGGGGCCTGGGCAGAATGGGAGGGGTCAGACAGCAGAGGAGGGATTTAGGAGGAGCCTAGTCAGATTGGGTGGGGTCAGAGAGGAGGAGGAGCCTAGTCAGATTGGGTGGGGTCAGAGAGCAGAGGGATAGGAGGGGCCTGGGCAGAATGGGAGGGGTCAGACAGCAGAGGAGGGGTTTAGGAGGAGCCTCGTCAGATTGGGTGGGGTCAGAGAGGATGGGTATAGGAGGAGCCTGAGCAGAATGGGTGGGGTCAGACAGCAGAGGAGGGTTTTGGAGGAGCCTGGTCAGATTGGGTGGGGTCGGAGAGGAGGGGTATAGGAGGAGCCTGCGCAGAATGGGTGGGGTCGGAGAGGAGGGGTTTAGGAGGAGCCTAGTCAGATTGGGCGGGGCCAGAGAGCAGAGGGATAGGAGGGGCCTGGGCAGAATGGGAGGGGTCAGACAGCAGAGGAGGGGTTTAGGAGGAGCCTAGTCAGATTGGGCGGGGTCAGAGAGCAGAGGGATAGGAGGGGCCTGGGCAGAATGGGAGGGGTCAGACAGCAGAGGAGGGGTTTAGGAGGAGCCTAGTCAGATTGGGCGAGAGCAGAGGGATAGGTGTAGGGTCTGAGGGACTATGAAGGGGTCATAGATGGAGGAGGATCCTGACTTATGGCGGGGAACTGCAAAAACTTTTTTTATGCACCCCCCCTATACTCTCTGATTTCTGTTGGGAGGGGGCAGTCAACATTTGGGGGAGCAGTATTAAATGGTGCTTGGGCGCAACGTGAAGGGCGATGAGGGGCACAGAATGGCATGGCTTCCAGGTACTTTTTGGGGGGGGCTACCATTAGTTTTTATTGCTCTGATCCTCCCTCATGGGGTGGACCCCAAATGGTTAGGGGCAATGGGGGAGGGGGGGCGGCAAAAAGCTGTTTGACAGTTTCTGTTACCAACAGGGGTGACCATACGATTCTGCTGCAGTTATGTGGTATTGAAAGGTACAACAAGGAGCATGTGGCTGTATTTTTGCAGGTGGGGTGCCCCAAAATTTTACTGCCAGCAGGAGCAGCCCCCCTCCTCCCCACCCTGCAGATTGGTATAGGTACCTTTACGACATTTCTGTTGATAACAGAGGCTATAGCGAATCGCGCTACGAAATCCTAGAGCACTAACATTTGCTAAATAAAGGTGGCATCGGAGCATACGAATGAGGCAGGGAGAGGCTACTGTTGGCAATTGGTTTGGTGGGTCATAGTGAATAACCTCGGCATGCAAATAGGCAGAAGTGTGAGGATTGGCAGTGTCTGTAGAGAATTTTGGCATGCTCTTCAGTTTATTTTTTCCTCCTTACGTTGGCTATGAACTACAGAGGAAAGGCCTGGACTTACTGTTGGGCAAAACATGTATTTATGATATTAAGAAGTGTAGTCTGGCTGTACTGAGAGGGGCTGTACAGTACGGTAAATGCCTGTAAATCCCTGAAATGTGCATCCAACTGTCACTTGAGATTGAACAGTGAACGAAGCAGCTGGGTTACTGGCTGAATGTAAATGGAAGGCACATAGGAAGTGTGTTTGTGGTCACTCAAATTATTGAAACCTGCTTGATGCACTACCAAAGCTGGGGTACCAGGAGGGAACATTTGAGGGGTATTGAGATGGTGGTGTCCAGAGGTCAAAATATGTTTCAGAGACACAGAAGTACTGCGGTCCTGGTCCCACATTGGGGGTAGTCAAAAGTCCCTGCTAAAGATTTCTGTCCAACTGTTACCACATTTTGTGCAGCCTGGCTCCCTCTGAAACGATTCCCCAGTGTTTTTCGATCCTACAGATGACTGTAGCAATCTTCCCAAATTTTTTCTTGGCCTCATACCCCCAGAGGAGTGCCTGACATTTGCCAGCCTAACGATACTCACGTTCTGGGAAAAACCTCACTAACCATGCATATTTATGCACCACACATGGCAAATCCTTACAATTGCAGAACATCATATCGCACTCGTCATCTTTGAGGTGCTGTACGTATTTGGATTTGAGGGAAATATTCATCCTTGCTTGCTCTCCCATCTGAAGTCTATGGTGCTGCTGTTCCTTTCTCACATGTCCCTTCAAAGAGACAAGTGACACACAGACTCAATCACTCAGCAAACATATTTGCTTTGACGCTTTCATCTTGCTGTTTACCTTCCAAATATTCCCCCTTCACCAAAAATACAGGCCAGCCATTTCTCATCCCCTCAGTCATCGCAGTCCTTCACTCCTTAGGCCCTGCAAGACCACCATGAACAAGATTCATGTCAGCAAGCAGAAAAAAAGCCTCAGTGTGCTCTTTTGTTCATACTGCTGCCCTCTAGTAACACTTCATGGCAACTGCAGCATAAGAATGGGTCTGAGAAGAGGGCTGTCCTATGCAAATAATGTCCTCCCATGCATACTTTCTTCTTAGACGGTCGGCGGCTTGTGCCGTGATACCCCCTCCAACATATGGTCTTCAACCAAATTTTAAAAAAGCCCACCTGCCTTAGACGAAGGATTTTGCCACTCAAAGGAAGCACATGGGGACATCACCCTCATTTAGCAGGGTCCTAAATTGCCTGCTGTCAGCCTGTATACAGGACAAGGGCGTTCGTGGGCGTTCCTCAAAGGAAGGAGGTGGGTGATTAAATCCACAGTGCCAGGGCAGGCCCAGCCCAGCCCAGCCCAGCCCAGCCCAGTCTGGCACAGCGCACTGCTGTGGAGGTCTATTCCTTCACATCCTGCAGCAGGCATGATGCAGACCTACTAGAGCAAAGGCTTGACTCCTCTGCCCTTGTCTGTCTCTTAAAGGAAACAATCTTTCTAGCTTCTTATTGCACCTAATAAATGGACTCTAGCTTGCCTCAAACTCAACCCATCATTTCATTAGCCAGAGCTCATACTTGACCTTTATTTCTATCCAAGTTCACTGGCACCAAACCCCTGCTTTGAGCGAGTGGCTCACACCAAAATTAAATATCACCTTCATCCAACCTATTTTACAATAAGTGTAGCACCTTCCCCGCATTCTTGTGCTCAGTTATAACCCCCAATACCACAATTGCACTCTGCAATTCACCAAACTTAAAGGACAAAGAATGAAGACATTGATAAAGGAAGATAAGGCCTTGTCCCTATTGCACCTACTTGAAAAATAGGGCAGTTGGTAGAAGGTCATGAGGGAAAACATTTGAAATGTTTGGACACACCTGCCAAAAAAAAGTAGCAAAAAAAAAAAAAAATTACTGTTTGAAAATTTCCCACCTTGGGATACTTCTACAGCATTGGCAGGATTCGAACACTGGCCTCTGAGGGCTGTCCACACCAAAGGTACAAGACTTACCTTTGAGCTATAGCTCCTTGGTGGTCTAAAGGTTTGCAGTAGTAACTATGAGCAACATACAGGCCTTGGTGTCCTTCCCTGCGGCTTCCATTGCACATAAAAAGGATGACCATGACATAAGGACAATTTGATAGGCTACTTACATGGAAACCAGTGTGGTCCAGTGGGTAAGTTCCTGCCTTCCATCCAGGCAACCAGGGTTCAAATCCCGGGTTCGGCACCAGATGACTGATGGTGGCACAGCAGAGGTAAGCTGGAGGTGGGCCTAAATGGCCAATTGGTAAGTAAAATGTGTCTGTGTGTTGTGGAAGAGTGGAATCATGCCTAGCGAATGAGGGATTGCAGATTGGTTGGTAAGTAAAATAGGTGTGGCCTGAACAGAGACAGGTGAAAGAAAGGGAACAGGTGTTGTGTGTTAGAGGAGGACCCTAGTCAGATTGGGGGTGGTCAGAGAGGAGGGGTTCAGGAGGAGCCTAGTCAGATTGGGTGGGGTCGGAGAGGTATACGAGGGGACTGGGCAGAATGGGAGGGGTCAGAGAGGAGGGGTATAGGAGGAGCCTAGTCAGATTGGGTGGGGTCAGAGAGGAGGAGGAGCCTAGTCAGATTGGGTGGGGTTCAGGAGAAGCCTGGTCAGATTGGGTTGGTTCGGAGAGGTATACGAGGGGCCTGGGCAGAATGGGAGGGGTCAGACAGCAGAGGAGGGGTTTAGGAGGAGGAGCCTAGTCAGAATGGGTGGGGTCAGAGAGGAGGAGGAGCCTAGTCAGATTGGGTGGGGTCAGAGAGCAGAGGGATAGGAGGGGCCTGGGCAGAATGGGAGGGGTCAGACAGCAGAGGAGGGGTTTAGGAGCAGGAGCCTAGTCAGGATGGGTGGGGTTCAGGAGGAGCCTGGTCAGATTGGGTGGGGTCGGAGAGGTATACGAGAGGCCTGGGCAGAATGGGAGGGGTCAGACAGCAGAGGAGGGATTTAGGAGGAGCCT
The DNA here is from genome assembly GCF_964261635.1 of Lissotriton helveticus. Taxonomy (NCBI): domain Eukaryota; kingdom Metazoa; phylum Chordata; class Amphibia; order Caudata; family Salamandridae; genus Lissotriton; species Lissotriton helveticus. Next base: position 1,814,286,590 of record NC_136057.1, read on the forward strand.
ACTCAGATTGGGTGGGGTCAGAGAGGAGGAGGAGCCTAGTCAGATTGGGTGGGGTCAGAGAGCAGAGGGATAGGAGGGGCCTGGGCAGAATGGGAGGGGTCAGACAGCAGAGGAGGGGTTTAGGAGGAGGAGCCTAGTCAGAATGGGTGGGGTCAGAGAGCAGAGGGATAGGAGGGGCCTGGGCAGAATGGGAGGGGTCAGACAGCAGAGGAGGGGTTTAGGAGGAGGAGCCTAGTCAGAATGGGTGGGGTCAGAGAGGAGGAGGAGCCTAGTCAGATTGGCTGGGGTCAGAGAGCAGAGGGATAGGAGGGGCCTGGGCAGAATGGGAGGGGTCAGACAGCAGAGGAGGGATTTAGGAGGAGCCTAGTCAGATTGGGTGGGGTCAGAGAGCAGAGGGATAGGAGGGGCCTGGGCAGAATGGGAGGGGTCAGACAGCAGAGGAGGGATTTAGGAGGAGCCTAGTCAGATTGGGTGGGGTCAGAGAGGAGGAGGAGCCTAGTCAGATTGGGTGGGGTCAGAGAGCAGAGGGATAGGAGGGGCCTGGGCAGAATGGGAGGGGTCAGACAGCAGAGGAGGGGTTTAGGAGGAGGAGCCTAGTCAGAATGGGTGGGGTCAGAGAGGAGGAGGAGCCTAGTCAGATTGGGTGGGGTCGGAGAGGTATACGAGGGGCCTGGGCAGAATGGGAGGGGTCAGACAGCAGAGGAGGGATTTAGGAGGAGCCTAGTCAGATTGGGTGGGGTCAGAGAGGAGGAGGAGCCTAGTCAGATTGGGTGGGGTCAGAGAGCAGAGGGATAGGAGGGGCCTGGGCAGAATGGGAGGGGTCAGACAGCAGAGGAGGGGTTTAGGAGGAGCCTAGTCAGATTGGGCGGGGTCAGAGAGGATGGGTATAGGAGGAGCCTGAGCAGAATGGGTGGGGTCAGACAGCAGAGGAGGGTTTTGGAGGAGCCTGGTCAGATTGGGTGGGGTCGGAGAGGAGGGGTATAGGAGGAGCCTGCGCAGAATGGGTGGGGTCGGAGAGGAGGGGTTTAGGAGGAGCCTAGTCAGATTGGGCGGGGCCAGAGAGCAGAGGGATAGGAGGGGCCTGGGCAGAATGGGAGGGGTCAGACAGCAGAGGAGGGGTTTAGGAGGAGCCTAGTCAGATTGGGCGGGGTCAGAGAGCAGAGGGATAGGAGGGGCCTGGGCAGAATGGGAGGGGTCAGACAGCAGAGGAGGGGTTTAGGAGGAGCCTAGTCAGATTGGGCGGGGTCAGAGAGCAGAGGGATAGGAGGGGCCTGGGCAGAATGGGAGGGGTCAGACAGCAGAGGAGGGGTTTAGGAGGAGCCTAGTCAGATTGGGCGAGAGCAGAGGGATAGGTGTAGGGTCTGAGGGACTATGAAGGGGTCATAGATGGAGGAGGATCCTGACTTATGGCGGGGAACTGCAAAAACTTTTTTTATGCACCCCCCCTATACTCTCTGATTTCTGTTGGGAGGGGGCAGTCAACATTTGGGGGAGCAGTATTAAATGGTGCTTGGGCGCAACGTGAAGGGCGATGAGGGGCACAGAATGGCATGGCTTCCAGGTACTTTTTGGGGGGGGCTACCATTAGTTTTTATTGCTCTGATCCTCCCTCATGGGGTGGACCCCAAATGGTTAGGGGCAACGGGGGAGGGGGGGCGGCAAAAAGCTGTTTGACAGTTTCTGTTACCAACAGGGGTGACCATACGATTCTGCTGCAGTTATGTGGTATTGAAAGGTACAACAAGGAGCATGTGGCTGTATTTTTGCAGGTGGGGTGCCCCAAAATTTTACTGCCAGCAGCAGCAGCCCCCCTCCTCCCCACCCTGCAGATTGGTATAGGTACCTTTACGACATTTCTGTTGATAACAGAGGCTATAGCGAATCGCGCTACGAAATCCTAGAGCACTAACATTTGCTAAATAAAGGTGGCATCGGAGCATACGAATGAGGCAGGGAGAGGCTACTGTTGGCAATTGGTTTGGTGGGTCATAGTGAATAACCTCGGCATGCAAATAGGCAGAAGTGTGAGGATTGGCAGTGTCTGTAGAGAATTTTGGCATGCTCTTCAGTTTATTTTTTCCTCCTTACGTTGGCTATGAACTACAGAGGAAAGGCCTGGACTTACTGTTGGGCAAAACATGTATTTATGATATTAAGAAGTGTAGTCTGGCTGTACTGAGAGGGGCTGTACAGTACGGTAAATGCCTGTAAATCCCTGAAATGTGCATCCAACTGTCACTTGAGATTGAACAGTGAACGAAGCAGCTGGGTTACTGGCTGAATGTAAATGGAAGGCACATAGGAAGTGTGTTTGTGGTCACTCAAATTATTGAAACCTGCTTGATGCACTACCAAAGCTGGGGTACCAGGAGGGAACATTTGAGGGGTATTGAGATGGTGGTGTCCAGAGGTCAAAATATGTTTCAGAGACACAGAAGTACTGCGGTCCTGGTCCCACATTGGGGGTAGTCAAAAGTCCCTGCTAAAGATTTCTGTCCAACTGTTACCACATTTTGTGCAGCCTGGCTCCCTCTGAAACGATTCCCCAGTGTTTTTCGATCCTACAGATGACTGTAGCAATCTTCCCAAATTTTTTCTTGGCCTCATACCCCCAGAGGAGTGCCTGACATTTGCCAGCCTAACGATACTCACGTTCTGGGAAAAACCTCACTAACCATGCATATTCATGCACCACACATGGCAAATCCTTACAATTGCAGAACATCATATCGCACTCGTCATCTTTGAGGTGCTGTACGTATTTGGATTTGAGGGAAATATTCATCCTTGCTTGCTCTCCCATCTGAAGTCTATGGTGCTGCTGTTCCTTTCTCACATGTCCCTTCAAAGAGACAAGTGACACACAGACTCAATCACTCAGCAAACATATTTGCTTTGACGCTTTCATCTTGCTGTTTACCTTCCAAATATTCCCCCTTCACCAAAAATACAGGCCAGCCATTTCTCATCCCCTCAGTCATCGCAGTCCTTCACTCCTTAGGCCCTGCAAGACCACCATGAACAAGATTCATGTCAGCAAGCAGAAAAAAAGCCTCAGTGTGCTCTTTTGTTCATACTGCTGCCCTCTAGTAACACTTCATGGCAACTGCAGCATAAGAATGGGTCTGAGAAGAGGGCTGTCCTATGCAAATAATGTCCTCCCATGCATACTTTCTTCTTAGACGGTCGGCGGCTTGTGCCGTGATACCCCCTCCAACATATGGTCTTCAACCAAATTTTAAAAAAGCCCACCTGCCTTAGACGAAGGATTTTGCCACTCAAAGGAAGCACATGGGGACATCACCCTCATTTAGCAGGGTCCTAAATTGCCTGCTGTCAGCCTGTATACAGGACAAGGGCGTTCGTGGGCGTTCCTCAAAGGAAGGAGGTGGGTGATTAAATCCACAGTGCCAGGGCAGGCCCAGCCCAGCCCAGCCCAGCCCAGCCCAGTCTGGCACAGCGCACTGCTGTGGAGGTCTATTCCTTCACATCCTGCAGCAGGCATGATGCAGACCTACTAGAGCAAAGGCTTGACTCCTCTGCCCTTGTCTGTCTCTTAAAGGAAACAATCTTTCTAGCTTCTTATTGCACCTAATAAATGGACTCTAGCTTGCCTCAAACTCAACCCATCATTTCATTAGCCAGAGCTCATACTTGACCTTTATTTCTATCCAAGTTCACTGGCACCAAACCCCTGCTTTGAGCGAGTGGCTCACACCAAAATTAAATATCACCTTCATCCAACCTATTTTACAATAAGTGTAGCACCTTCCCCGCATTCTTGTGCTCAGTTATAACCCCCAATACCACAATTGCACTCTGCAATTCACCAAACTTAAAGGACAAAGAATGAAGACATTGATAAAGGAAGATAAGGCCTTGTCCCTATTGCACCTACTTGAAAAATAGGGCAGTTGGTAGAAGGTCATGAGGGAAAACATTTGAAATGTTTGGACACACCTGCCAAAAAAAAGTAGCAAAAAAAAATAAAAAATCACTGTTTGAAAATATCCCACCTTGGGATACTTCTACAGCATTGGCAGGATTCGAACCCTGGCCTCTGAGGGCTGTCCACACCAAAGGTACAAGACTTACCTTTGAGCTATAGCTCCTTGGTGGTCTAAAGGTTTGCAGTAGTAACTATAAGCAACATACAGGCCTTGGTGTCCTTCCCTGCGGCTTCCATTGCACATAAAAAGGATGACCATGACATAAGGACAATTTGATAGGCTACTTACATGGAAACCAGTGTGGTCCAGTGGGTAAGTTCCTGCCTTCCATCCAGGCAACCAGGGTTCAAATCCCGGGTTCGGCACCAGATGACTGATGGTGGCACAGCAGAGGTAAGCTGGAGGTGGGCCTAAATGGCCAATTGGTAAGTAAAATGTGTCTGTGTGTTGTGGAAGAGTGGAATCATGCCTAGCGAATGAGGGATTGCAGATTGGTTGGTAAGTAAAATAGGTGTGGCCTGAACAGAGACAGGTGAAAGAAAGGGAACAGGTGTTGTGTGTTAGAGGAGGACCCTAGTCAGATTGGGGGTGGTCAGAGAGGTATACGAGGGGACTGGGCAGAATGGGAGGGGTCAGAGAGGAGGGGTATAGGAGGAGCCTAGTCAGATTGGGTGGGGTCAGAGAGCAGAGGGATAGGAGGGGCCTGGGCAGAATGGTAGGGGTCAGACAGCAGAAGAGGGGTTTAGGAGGAGGAGCCTAGTCAGAATGGGTGGGGTTCAGGAGGAGCCTGGTCAGATTGGGTGGGGTCGGAGAGGTATACGAGGGGACTGGGCAGAATGTGAGGGGTCAGAGAGCAGAGGGATAGGAGGGGCCTGGGCAGAATGGGAGGGGTCAGACAGCAGAGGAGGGATTTAGGAGGAGCCTAGTCAGATTGGGTGGGGTCAGAGAGGAGGAGGAGCCTAGTCAGATTGGGTGGGGTCAGAGAGCAGAGGGATAGGAGGGGCCTGGGCAGAATGGGAGGGGTCAGACAGCAGAGGAGGGGTTTAGGAGGAGGAGCCTAGTCAGAATGGGTGGGGTTCAGGAGAAGCCTGGTCAGGTTGGTTCGGAGAGGTATACGAGGGGCCTGGGCAGAATGGGAGGGGACAGCAGAGGAGGGGTTTAGGAGGAGGAGCCTAGTCAGATTGGGTGGGGTCAGAGAGCAGAGGGATAGGAGGGGCCTGGGCAGAATGGGAGGGGTCAGACAGCAGAGGAGGGGTTTAGGAGGAGGAGCCTAGTCAGAATGGGTGGGGTTCAGGAGGAGCCTGGTCAGATTGGGTGGGGTCGGAGAGGTATACGAGGGGCCTGGGCAGAATGGGAGGGGTCAGACAGCAGAGGAGGGATTTAGGAGGAGCCTAGTCAGATTGGGTGGGGTCAGAGAGGAGGAGGAGCCTAGTCAGATTGGGTGGGGTCAGAGAGCAGAGGGATAGGAGGGGCCTGGGCAGAATGGGAGGGGTCAGACAGCAGAGGAGGGGTTTAGGAGGAGGAGCCTAGTCAGAATGGGTGGGGTCAGAGAGGAGGAGGAGCCTAGTCAGATTGGCTGGGGTCAGAGGGATAGGAGGGGCCTGGGCAGAATGGGAGGGGTCAGACAGCAGAGGAGGGATTTAGGAGGAGCCTAGTCAGATTGGGTGGGGTCAGAGAGGAGGAGGAGCCTAGTCAGATTGGGTGGGGTCGGAGAGGTATACGAGGGGACTGGGCAGAATGGGAGGGGTCAGAGGGATAGGAGGGGCCTGGGCAGAATGGGAGGGGTCAGACAGCAGAGGAGGGATTTAGGAGGAGCCTAGTCAGATTGGGTGGGGTCAGAGAGGAGGAGGAGCCTAGTCAGATTGGGTGGGGTCAGAGAGCAGAGGGATAGGAGGGGCCTGGGCAGAATGGGAGGGGTCAGACCGCAGAGGAGGGGTTTAGGAGGAGGAGCCTAGTCAGAATGGGTGGGGTCAGAGAGGAGGAGGAGCCTAGTCAGATTGGGTGGGGTCAGAGAGCAGAGGGATAGGAGGGGCCTGGGCAGAATGGGAGGGGACAGCAGAGGAGGGGTTTAGGAGGAGCCTAGTCAGATTGGGCGAGAGCAGAGGGATAGGTGTAGGGTCTGAGGGACTATGAAGGGGTCATAGATGGAGGAGGATCCTGACTTATGGTGGGGAACTGCAAAAACTTTTTTTATGCACCCCCCCTATACTCTCTGATTTCTGTTGGGAGGGGGCAGTCAACATTTGGGGGAGCAGTATTAAATGGTGCTTGGGCGCAACGTGAAGGGCGATGAGGGGCACAGAATGGCATGGCTTCCAGGTACTTTTTGGGGGGGGCTACCATTAGTTTTTATTGCTCTGATCCTCCCTCATGGGGTGGACCCCAAATGGTTAGGGGCAACGGGGGAGGGGGGGCGGCAAAAAGCTGTTTGACAGTTTCTGTTACCAACAGGGGTGACCATACGATTCTGCTGCAGTTATGTGGTATTGAAAGGTACAACAAGGAGCATGTGGCTGTATTTTTGCAGGTGGGGTGCCCCAAAATTTTACTGCCAGCAGCAGCAGCCCCCCTCCTCCCCACCCTGCAGATTGGTATAGGTACCTTTACGACATTTCTGTTGATAACAGAGGCTATAGCGAATCGCGCTACGAAATCCTAGAGCACTAACATTTGCTAAATAAAGGTGGCATCGGAGCATACGAATGAGGCAGGGAGAGGCTACTGTTGGCAATTGGTTTGGTGGGTCATAGTGAATAACCTCGGCATGCAAATAGGCAGAAGTGTGAGGATTGGCAGTGTCTGTAGAGAATTTTGGCATGCTCTTCAGTTTATTTTTTCCTCCTTACGTTGGCTATGAACTACAGAGGAAAGGCCTGGACTTACTGTTGGGCAAAACATGTATTTATGATATTAAGAAGTGTAGTCTGGCTGTACTGAGAGGGGCTGTACAGTACGGTAAATGCCTGTAAATCCCTGAAATGTGCATCCAACTGTCACTTGAGATTGAACAGTGAACGAAGCAGCTGGGTTACTGGCTGAATGTAAATGGAAGGCACATAGGAAGTGTGTTTGTGGTCACTCAAATTATTGAAACCTGCTTGATGCACTACCAAAGCTGGTGTACCAGGAGGGAACATTTGAGGGGTATTGAGATGGTGGTGTCCAGAGGTCAAAATATGTTTCAGAGACACAGAAGTACTGCGGTCCTGGTCCCACATTGGGGGTAGTCAAAAGTCCCTGCTAAAGATTTCTGTCCAACTGTTACCACATTTTGTGCAGCCTGGCTCCCTCTGAAACGATTCCCCAGTGTTTTTCGATCCTACAGATGACTGTAGCAAACTTCCCAAATTTTTTCTTGGCCTCATACCCCCCCAGAGGAGTGCCTGACATTTGCCAGCCTAACGATACTCACGTTCTGGGAAAAACCTCACTAACCATGCATATTTATGCACCACACATGGCAAATCCTTACAATTGCAGAACATCATATCGCACTCGTCATCTTTGAGGTGCTGTACGTATTTGGATTTGAGGGAAATATTCATCCTTGCTTGCTCTCCCATCTGAAGTCTATGGTGCTGCTGTTCCTTTCTCACATGTCCCTTCAAAGAGACAAGTGACACACAGACTCAATCACTCAGCAAACATATTTGCTTTGACGCTTTCATCTTGCTGTTTACCTTCCAAATATTCCCCCTTCACCAAAAATACAGGCCAGCCATTTCTCATCCCCTCAGTCATCGCAGTCCTTCACTCCTTAGGCCCTGCAAGACCACCATGAACAAGATTCATGTCAGCAAGCAGAAAAAAAGCCTCAGTGTGCTCTTTTGTTCATACTGCTGCCCTCTAGTAACACTTCATGGCAACTGCAGCATAAGAATGGGTCTGAGAAGAGGGCTGTCCTATGCAAATAATGTCCTCCCATGCATACTTTCTTCTTAGACGGTCGGCGGCTTGTGCCGTGATACCCCCTCCAACATATGGTCTTCAACCAAATTTTAAAAAAGCCCACCTGCCTTAGACGAAGGATTTTGCCACTCAAAGGAAGCACATGGGGACATCACCCTCATTTAGCAGGGTCCTAAATTGCCTGCTGTCAGCCTGTATACAGAACAAGGGCGTTCGTGGGCGTTCCTCAAAGGAAGGAGGTGGGTGATTAAATCCACAGTGCCAGGGCAGGCCCAGCCCAGCCCAGCCCAGCCCAGTCTGGCACAGCGCACTGCTGTGGAGGTCTATTCCTTCACATCCTGCAGCAGGCATGATGCAGACCTACTAGAGCAAAGGCTTGACTCCTCTGCCCTTGTCTGTCTCTTAAAGGAAACAATCTTTCTAGCTTCTTATTGCACCTAATAAATGGACTCTAGCTTGCCTCAAACTCAACCCATCATTTCATTAGCCAGAGCTCATACTTGACCTTTATTTCTATCCAAGTTCACTGGCACCAAACCCCTGCTTTGAGCGAGTGGCTCACACCAAAATTAAATATCACCTTCATCCAACCTATTTTACAATAAGTGTAGCACCTTCCCCGCATTCTTGTGCTCAGTTATAACCCCCAATACCACAATTGCACTCTGCACTTCACCAAACTTAAAGGACAAAGAATGAAGACATTGATAAAGGAAGATAAGGCCTTGTCCCTATTGCACCTACTTGAAAAATAGGGCAGTTGGTAGAAGGTCATGAGGGAAAACATTTGAAATGTTTGGACACACCTGCCAAAAAAAAGTAGCAAAAAAAAAAAAAAATCACTGTTTGAAAATTTCCCACCTTGGGATACTTCTACAGCATTGGCAGGATTCGAACCCTGGCCTCTGAGGGCTGTCCACACCAAAGGTACAAGACTTACCTTTGAGCTATAGCTCCTTGGTGGTCTAAAGGTATGCAGTAGTAACTATGAGCAACATACAGGCCTTGGTGTCCTTCCCTGCGGCTTCCATTGCACATAAAAAGGATGACCATGACATAAGGACAATTTGATAGGCTACTTACATGGAAACCAGTGTGGTCCAGTGGGTAAGTTCCTGCCTTCCATCCAGGCAACCAGGGTTCAAATCCCGGGTTCGGCACCAGATGACTGATGGTGGCACAGCAGAGGTAAGCTGGAGGTGGGCCTAAATGGCCAATTGGTAAGTAAAATGTGTCTGTGTGTTGTGGAAGAGTGGAATCATGCCTAGCGAATGAGGGATTGCAGATTGGTTGGTAAGTAAAATAGGTGTGGCCTGAACAGAGACAGGTGAAAGAAAGGGAACAGGTGTTGTGTGTTAGAGGAGGACCCTAGTCAGATTGGGGGTGGTCAGAGAGGAGGGGTTCAGGAGGAGCCTAGTCAGATTGGGTGGAGTCAGAGAGGAGAGGGATAGGAGGGGCCTGGGCAGAATGGGAGGGGTCAGAGAGCAGAGGGATAGGAGGGGCCTGGGCAGAATGGGAGGGGTCAGAGAGCAGAGGGATAGGAGGGGCCTGGGCAGAATGGGAGGGGTCAGACAGCAGAGGAGGGGTTTAGGAGGAGGAGCCTAGTCAGAATGGGTGGGGTTCAGGAGAAGCCTGGTCAGATTGGGTTGGTTCGGAGAGCTATACGAGGGGCCTAGGCAGAATGGGAGGGGTCAGACAGCAGAGGAGGGGTTTAGGAGGAGGAGCCTAGTCAGATTGGGTGGGGTCAGAGAGCAGAGGGATAGGAGGGGCCTGGGCAGAATGGGAGGGGTCAGACAGCAGAGGAGGGGTTTAGGAGGAGGAGCCTAGTCAGATTGGGTGGGGTCAGAGAGGAGGAGGAGCCTAGTCAGATTGGGTGGGGTCAGAGAGCAGAGGGATAGGAGGGGCCTGGGCAGAATGGGAGGGGTCAGACAGCAGAGGAGGGGTTTAGGAGGAGGAGCCTAGTCAGGATGGGTGGGGTCAGAGAGGAGGAGGAGCCTAGTCAGATTGGGTGGGGTCAGAGAGCAGAGGGATAGGAGGGGCCTGGGCAGAATGGGAGGGGTCAGACAGCAGAGGAGGGGTTTAGGAGGAGGAGCCTAGTCAGGATGGGTGGGGTTCAGGAGGAGCCTGGTCAGATTGGGTGGGGTCGGAGAGGTATACGAGAGGCCTGGGCAGAATGGGAGGGGTCAGACAGCAGAGGAGGGATTTAGGAGGAGCCTAGTCAGATTGGGTGGGGTCAGAGAGGAGGAGGAGCCTAGTCAGATTGGGTGGGGTCAGAGAGCAGAGGGATAGGAGGGGCCTGGGCAGAATGGGAGGGGTCAGACAGCAGAGGAGGGGTTTAGGAGGAGGAGCCTAGTCAGAATGGGTGGGGTCAGAGAGGAGGAGGAGCCTAGTCAGATTGGGTGGGGTCAGAGAGGAGGAGGAGCCTAGTCAGATTGGGTGGGGTCAGAGAGGAGGAGGAGCCTAGTCAGATTGGGTGGGGTCAGAGAGGAGGAGGAGCCTAGTCAGATTGGGTGGGGTCAGAGAGCAGAGGGATAGGAGGGGCCTGGGCAGAATGGGAGGGGTCAGACAGCAGAGGAGGGGTTTAGGAGGAGGAGCCTAGTCAGAATGGGTGGGGTCAGAGAGGAGGAGGAGCCTAGTCAGATTGGCTGGGGTCAGAGAGCAGAGGGATAGGAGGGGCCTGGGCAGAATGGGAGGGGTCAGACAGCAGAGGAGGGATTTAGGAGGAGCCTAGTCAGATTGGGTGGGGTCAGAGAGGAGGAGGAGCCTAGTCAGATTGGGTGGGGTCGGAGAGGTATACGAGGGGACTGGGCAGAATGGGAGGGGTCAGAGAGCAGAGGAGGGGTTTAGGAGGAGCCTGGTCAGATTGGGTGGGGTCAGAGAGGATGGGTATAGGAGGAGCCTGAGCAGAATGGGTGGGGTCAGACAGCAGAGGAGGGTTTTGGAGGAGCCTGGTCAGATTGGGTGGGGTCGGAGGGGTATAGGAGGAGCCTGCGCAGAATGGGTGGGGTCGGAGAGGAGGGGTTTAGGAGGAGCCTAGTCAGATTGGGCGGGGCCAGAGAGCAGAGGGATAGGAGGGGCCTGGGCAGAATGGGAGGGGTCAGACAGCAGAGGAGGGGTTTAGGAGGAGCCTAGTCAGATTGGGCGGGGTCAGAGAGCAGAGGGATAGGAGGGGCCTGGGCAGAATGGGAGGGGTCAGACAGCAGAGGAGGGGTTTAGGAGGAGGAGCCTAGTCAGAATGGGTGGGGTCAGAGAGGAGGAGGAGCCTAGTCAGATTGGGTGGGGTCAGAGAGCAGAGGGATAGGAGGGGCCTGGGCAGAATGGGAGGGGTCAGACAGCAGAGGAGGGGTTTAGGAGGAGGAGCCTAGTCAGATTGGGTGGGGTCAGAGAGGAGGAGGAGCCTAGTCAGATTGGGTGGGGTCAGAGAGCAGAGGGATAGGAGGGGCCTGGGCAGAATGGGAGGGGTCAGACAGCAGAGGAGGGGTTTAGGAGGAGGAGCCTAGTCAGAATGGGTGGGGTCAGAGAGCAGAGGGATAGGAGGGGCCTGGGCAGAATGGGAGGGGTCAGACAGCAGAGGAGGGATTTAGGAGGAGCCTAGTCAGATTGGGTGGGGTCAGAGAGGAGGAGGAGCCTAGTCAGATTGGGTGGGGTCAGAGAGCAGAGGGATAGGAGGGGCCTGGGCAGAATGGGAGGGGTCAGACAGCAGAGGAGGGGTTTAGGAGGAGGAGCCTAGTCAGAATGGGTGGGGTCAGAGAGCAGAGGGATAGGAGGGGCCTGGGCAGAATGGGAGGGGTCAGACAGCAGAGGAGGGGTTTAGGAGGAGGAGCCTAGTCAGAATGGGTGGGGTCAGAGAGGAGGAGGAGCCTAGTCAGATTGGGTGGGGTCGGAGAGGTATACGAGGGGACTGGGCAGAATGGGAGGGGTCAGAGAGCAGAGGGATAGGAGGGGCCTGAGCAGAATGGGAGGGGTCAGACAGCAGAGGAGGGGTTTAGGAGGAGGAGCCTAGTCAGAATGGGTGGGGTTCAGGAGAAGCCTGGTCAGATTGGGTTGGTTCGGAGAGGTATACGAGGGGCCTAGGCAGAATGGGAGGGGTCAGACAGCAGAGGAGGGGTTTAGGAGGAGGAGCCTAGTCAGATTGGGTGGGGTCAGAGAGCAGAGGGATAGGAGGGGCCTGGGCAGAATGGGAGGGGTCAGACAGCAGAGGAGGGGTTTAGGAGGAGGAGCCTAGTCAGAATGGGTGGGGTCAGAGAGGAGGAGGAGCCTAGTCAGATTGGGTGGGGTCAGAGAGCAGAGGGATAGGAGGGGCCTGGGCAGAATGGGAGGGGTCAGACAGCAGAGGAGGGGTTTAGGAGGAGGAGCCTAGTCAGATTGGGTGGGGTCAGAGAGGAGGAGGAGCCTAGTCAGATTGGGTGGGGTCAGAGAGCAGAGGGATAGGAGGGGCCTGGGCAGAATGGGAGGGGTCAGACAGCAGAGGAGGGGTTTAGGAGGAGGAGCCTAGTCAGGATGGGTGGGGTTCAGGAGGAGCCTGGTCAGATTGGGTGGGGTCGGAGAGGTATACGAGAGGCCTGGGCAGAATGGGAGGGGTCAGACAGCAGAGGAGGGATTTAGGAGGAGCCTAGTCAGATTGGGTGGGGTCAGAGAGGAGGAGGAGCCTAGTCAGATTGGGTGGGGTCAGAGAGCAGAGGGATAGGAGGGGCCTGGGCCGAATGGGAGGGGTCAGACAGCAGAGGAGGGGTTTAGGAGGAGGAGCCTAGTCAGGATGGGTGGGGTTCAGGAGGAGCCTGGTCAGATTGGGTGGGGTCGGAGAGGTATACGAGAGGCCTGGGCAGAATGGGAGGGGTCAGACAGCAGAGGAGGGATTTAGGAGGAGCCTAGTCAGATTGGGTGGGGTCAGAGAGGAGGAGGAGCCTAGTCAGATTGGGTGGGGTCAGAGAGCAGAGGGATAGGAGGGGCCTGGGCAGAATGGGAGGGGTCAGACAGCAGAGGAGGGGTTTAGGAGGAGGAGCCTAGTCAGATTGGGTGGGGTCAGAGAGGAGGAGGAGCCTAGTCAGATTGGGTGGGGTCAGAGAGCAGAGGGATAGGAGGGGCCTGGGCAGAATGGGAGGGGTCAGACAGCAGAGGAGGGGTTTAGAAGGAGGAGCCTAGTCAGAATGGGTGGGGTCAGAGAGGAGGAGGAGCCTAGTCAGATTGGGTGGGGTCAGAGAGCAGAGGGATAGGAGGGGCCTGGGCAGAATGGGAGGGGTCAGACAGCAGAGGAGGGGTTTAGGAGGAGGAGCCTAGTCAGATTGGGTGGGGTCAGAGAGGAGGAGGAGCCTAGTCAGATTGGGTGGGGTCAGAGAGCAGAGGGATAGGAGGGGCCTGGGCAGAATGGGAGGGGTCAGACAGCAGAGGAGGGGTTTAGGAGGAGGAGCCTAGTCAGGATGGGTGGGGTTCAGGAGGAGCCTGGTCAGATTGGGTGGGGTCGGAGAGGTATACGAGAGGCCTGGGCAGAATGGGAGGGGTCAGACAGCAGAGGAGGGATTTAGGAGGAGCCTAGTCAGATTGGGTGGGGTCAGAGAGGAGGAGGAGCCTAGTCAGATTGGGTGGGGTCAGAGAGCAGAGGGATAGGAGGGGCCTGGGCAGAATGGGAGGGGTCAGACAGCAGAGGAGGGGTTTAGGAGGAGGAGCCTAGTCAGGATGGGTGGGGTTCAGGAGGAGCCTGGTCAGATTGGGTGGGGTCGGAGAGGTATACGAGAGGCCTGGGCAGAATGGGAGGGGTCAGACAGCAGAGGAGGGATTTAGGAGGAGCCTAGTCAGATTGGGTGGGGTCAGAGAGGAGGAGGAGCCTAGTCAGATTGGGTGGGGTCAGAGAGCAGAGGGATAGGAGGGGCCTGGGCAGAATGGGAGGGGTCAGACAGCAGAGGAGGGGTTTAGGAGGAGGAGCCTAGTCAGAATGGGTGGGGTCAGAGAGGAGGAGGAGCCTAGTCAGATTGGGTGGGGTCAGAGAGGAGGAGGAGCCTAGTCAGATTGGGTGGGGTCAGAGAGGAGGAGGAGCCTAGTCAGATTGGGTGGGGTCAGAGAGGAGGAGGAGCCTAGTCAGATTGGGTGGGGTCAGAGAGCAGAGGGATAGGAGGGGCCTGGGCAGAATGGGAGGGGTCAGACAGCAGAGGAGGGGTTTAGGAGGAGGAGCCTAGTCAGAATGGGTGGGGTCAGAGAGGAGGAGGAGCCTAGTCAGATTGGCTGGGGTCAGAGAGCAGAGGGATAGGAGGGGCCTGGGCAGAATGGGAGGGGTCAGACAGCAGAGGAGGGATTTAGGAGGAGCCTAGTCAGATTGGGTGGGGTCAGAGAGGAGGAGGAGCCTAGTCAGATTGGGTGGGGTCGGAGAGGTATACGAGGGGACTGGGCAGAATGGGAGGGGTCAGAGAGCAGAGGAGGGGTTTAGGAGGAGCCTGGTCAGATTGGGTGGGGTCAGAGAGGATGGGTATAGGAGGAGCCTGAGCAGAATGGGTGGGGTCAGACAGCAGAGGAGGGTTTTGGAGGAGCCTGGTCAGATTGGGTGGGGTCGGAGGGGTATAGGAGGAGCCTGCGCAGAATGGGTGGGGTCGGAGAGGAGGGGTTTAGGAGGAGCCTAGTCAGATTGGGCGGGGCCAGAGAGCAGAGGGATAGGAGGGGCCTGGGCAGAATGGGAGGGGTCAGACAGCAGAGGAGGGGTTTAGGAGGAGCCTAGTCAGATTGGGCGGGGTCAGAGAGCAGAGGGATAGGAGGGGCCTGGGCAGAATGGGAGGGGTCAGACAGCAGAGGAGGGGTTTAGGAGGAGGAGCCTAGTCAGAATGGGTGGGGTCAGAGAGGAGGAGGAGCCTAGTCAGATTGGGTGGGGTCAGAGAGCAGAGGGATAGGAGGGGCCTGGGCAGAATGGGAGGGGTCAGACAGCAGAGGAGGGGTTTAGGAGGAGGAGCCTAGTCAGATTGGGTGGGGTCAGAGAGGAGGAGGAGCCTAGTCAGATTGGGTGGGGTCAGAGAGCAGAGGGATAGGAGGGGCCTGGGCAGAATGGGAGGGGTCAGACAGCAGAGGAGGGGTTTAGGAGGAGGAGCCTAGTCAGAATGGGTGGGGTCAGAGAGCAGAGGGATAGGAGGGGCCTGGGCAGAATGGGAGGGGTCAGACAGCAGAGGAGGGATTTAGGAGGAGCCTAGTCAGATTGGGTGGGGTCAGAGAGGAGGAGGAGCCTAGTCAGATTGGGTGGGGTCAGAGAGCAGAGGGATAGGAGGGGCCTGGGCAGAATGGGAGGGGTCAGACAGCAGAGGAGGGGTTTAGGAGGAGGAGCCTAGTCAGAATGGGTGGGGTCAGAGAGCAGAGGGATAGGAGGGGCCTGGGCAGAATGGGAGGGGTCAGACAGCAGAGGAGGGGTTTAGGAGGAGGAGCCTAGTCAGAATGGGTGGGGTCAGAGAGGAGGAGGAGCCTAGTCAGATTGGGTGGGGTCGGAGAGGTATACGAGGGGACTGGGCAGAATGGGAGGGGTCAGAGAGCAGAGGGATAGGAGGGGCCTGAGCAGAATGGGAGGGGTCAGACAGCAGAGGAGGGGTTTAGGAGGAGGAGCCTAGTCAGAATGGGTGGGGTTCAGGAGAAGCCTGGTCAGATTGGGTTGGTTCGGAGAGGTATACGAGGGGCCTAGGCAGAATGGGAGGGGTCAGACAGCAGAGGAGGGGTTTAGGAGGAGGAGCCTAGTCAGATTGGGTGGGGTCAGAGAGCAGAGGGATAGGAGGGGCCTGGGCAGAATGGGAGGGGTCAGACAGCAGAGGAGGGGTTTAGGAGGAGGAGCCTAGTCAGAATGGGTGGGGTCAGAGAGGAGGAGGAGCCTAGTCAGATTGGGTGGGGTCAGAGAGCAGAGGGATAGGAGGGGCCTGGGCAGAATGGGAGGGGTCAGACAGCAGAGGAGGGGTTTAGGAGGAGGAGCCTAGTCAGATTGGGTGGGGTCAGAGAGGAGGAGGAGCCTAGTCAGATTGGGTGGGGTCAGAGAGCAGAGGGATAGGAGGGGCCTGGGCAGAATGGGAGGGGTCAGACAGCAGAGGAGGGGTTTAGGAGGAGGAGCCTAGTCAGGATGGGTGGGGTTCAGGAGGAGCCTGGTCAGATTGGGTGGGGTCGGAGAGGTATACGAGAGGCCTGGGCAGAATGGGAGGGGTCAGACAGCAGAGGAGGGATTTAGGAGGAGCCTAGTCAGATTGGGTGGGGTCAGAGAGGAGGAGGAGCCTAGTCAGATTGGGTGGGGTCAGAGAGCAGAGGGATAGGAGGGGCCTGGGCCGAATGGGAGGGGTCAGACAGCAGAGGAGGGGTTTAGGAGGAGGAGCCTAGTCAGGATGGGTGGGGTTCAGGAGGAGCCTGGTCAGATTGGGTGGGGTCGGAGAGGTATACGAGAGGCCTGGGCAGAATGGGAGGGGTCAGACAGCAGAGGAGGGATTTAGGAGGAGCCTAGTCAGATTGGGTGGGGTCAGAGAGGAGGAGGAGCCTAGTCAGATTGGGTGGGGTCAGAGAGCAGAGGGATAGGAGGGGCCTGGGCAGAATGGGAGGGGTCAGACAGCAGAGGAGGGGTTTAGGAGGAGGAGCCTAGTCAGATTGGGTGGGGTCAGAGAGGAGGAGGAGCCTAGTCAGATTGGGTGGGGTCAGAGAGCAGAGGGATAGGAGGGGCCTGGGCAGAATGGGAGGGGTCAGACAGCAGAGGAGGGGTTTAGAAGGAGGAGCCTAGTCAGAATGGGTGGGGTCAGAGAGGAGGAGGAGCCTAGTCAGATTGGGTGGGGTCAGAGAGCAGAGGGATAGGAGGGGCCTGGGCAGAATGGGAGGGGTCAGACAGCAGAGGAGGGGTTTAGGAGGAGGAGCCTAGTCAGATTGGGTGGGGTCAGAGAGGAGGAGGAGCCTAGTCAGATTGGGTGGGGTCAGAGAGCAGAGGGATAGGAGGGGCCTGGGCAGAATGGGAGGGGTCAGACAGCAGAGGAGGGGTTTAGGAGGAGGAGCCTAGTCAGGATGGGTGGGGTTCAGGAGGAGCCTGGTCAGATTGGGTGGGGTCGGAGAGGTATACGAGAGGCCTGGGCAGAATGGGAGGGGTCAGACAGCAGAGGAGGGATTTAGGAGGAGCCTAGTCAGATTGGGTGGGGTCAGAGAGGAGGAGGAGCCTAGTCAGATTGGGTGGGGTCAGAGAGCAGAGGGATAGGAGGGGCCTGGGCAGAATGGGAGGGGTCAGACAGCAGAGGAGGGGTTTAGGAGGAGGAGCCTAGTCAGGATGGGTGGGGTTCAGGAGGAGCCTGGTCAGATTGGGTGGGGTCGGAGAGGTATACGAGAGGCCTGGGCAGAATGGGAGGGGTCAGACAGCAGAGGAGGGATTTAGGAGGAGCCTAGTCAGATTGGGTGGGGTCAGAGAGGAGGAGGAGCCTAGTCAGATTGGGTGGGGTCAGAGAGCAGAGGGATAGGAGGGGCCTGGGCAGAATGGGAGGGGTCAGACAGCAGAGGAGGGGTTTAGGAGGAGGAGCCTAGTCAGAATGGGTGGGGTCAGAGAGGAGGAGGAGCCTAGTCAGATTGGGTGGGGTCAGAGAGGAGGAGGAGCCTAGTCAGATTGGGTGGGGTCAGAGAGGAGGAGGAGCCTAGTCAGATTGGGTGGGGTCAGAGAGGAGGAGGAGCCTAGTCAGATTGGGTGGGGTCAGAGAGCAGAGGGATAGGAGGGGCCTGGGCAGAATGGGAGGGGTCAGACAGCAGAGGAGGGGTTTAGGAGGAGGAGCCTAGTCAGAATGGGTGGGGTCAGAGAGGAGGAGGAGCCTAGTCAGATTGGCTGGGGTCAGAGAGCAGAGGGATAGGAGGGGCCTGGGCAGAATGGGAGGGGTCAGACAGCAGAGGAGGGATTTAGGAGGAGCCTAGTCAGATTGGGTGGGGTCAGAGAGGAGGAGGAGCCTAGTCAGATTGGGTGGGGTCGGAGAGGTATACGAGGGGACTGGGCAGAATGGGAGGGGTCAGAGAGCAGAGGGATAGGAGGGGCCTGGGCAGAATGGGAGGAGTCAGACAGCAGAGGAGGGATTTAGGAGGAGCCTAGTCAGATTGGGTGGGGTCAGAGAGGAGGAGGAGCCTAGTCAGATTGGGTGGGGTCAGAGAGCAGAGGGATAGGAGGGGCCTGGGCAGAATGGGAGGGGTCAGACAGCAGAGGAGGGGTTTAGGAGGAGGAGCCTAGTCAGATTGGGTGGGGTCAGAGAGGAGGAGGAGCCTAGTCAGAATGGGTGGGGTTCAGGAGAAGCCTGGTCAGATTGGGTTGGTTCGGAGAGGTATACGAGGGGCCTGGGCAGAATGGGAGGGGTCAGACAGCAGAGGAGGGGTTTAGGAGGAGCCTGGTCAGATTGGGTGGGGTCAGAGAGGATGGGTATAGGAGGAGCCTGAGCAGAATGGGTGGGGTCAGACAGCAGAGGAGGGTTTTGGAGGAGCCTGGTCAGATTGGGTGGGGTCGGAGGGGTATAGGAGGAGCCTGCGCAGAATGGGTGGGGTCGGAGAGGAGGGGTTCAGGAGGAGCCTAGTCAGATTGGGTGGAGTCAGAGAGGAGAGGGATAGGAGGGGCCTGGGCAGAATGGGAGGGGTCAGACAGCAGAAGAGGGGTTTAGGAGGAGGAGCCTAGTCAGAATGGGTGGGGTTCAGGAGGAGCCTGGTCAGATTGGGTGGGGTCGGAGAGGTATACGAGGGGACTGGGCAGAATGGGAGGGGTCAGAGAGGAGGGGTATAGGAGGAGCCTAGTCAGATTGGGTGGGGTCAGAGAGCAGAGGGATAGGAGGGGCCTGGGCAGAATGGGAGGGGTCAGACAGCAGAGGAGGGGTTTAGGAGGAGGAGCCTAGTCAGAATGGGTGGGGTTCAGGAGGAGCCTGGTCAGATTGGGTGGGGTCGGAGAGGTATACGAGGGGACTGGGCAGAATGGGAGGGGTCAGAGAGCAGAGGGATAGGAGGGGCCTGGGCAGAATGGGAGGGGTCAGACAGCAGAGGAGGGGTTTAGGAGGAGGAGCCTAGTCAGAATGGGTGGGGTTCAGGAGAAGCCTGGTCAGATTGGGTTGGTTCGGAGAGCTATACGAGGGGCCTAGGCAGAATGGGAGGGGTCAGACAGCAGAGGAGGGGTTTAGGAGGAGGAGCCTAGTCAGATTGGGTGGGGTCAGAGAGCAGAGGGATAGGAGGGGCCTGGGCAGAATGGGAGGGGTCAGACAGCAGAGGAGGGGTTTAGGAGGAGGAGCCTAGTCAGATTGGGTGGGGTCAGAGAGGAGGAGGAGCCTAGTCAGATTGGGTGGGGTCAGAGAGCAGAGGGATAGGAGGGGCCTGGGCAGAATGGGAGGGGTCATACAGCAGAGGAGGGGTTTAGGAGGAGGAGCCTAGTCAGGATGGGTGGGGTTCAGGAGGAGCCTGGTCAGATTGGGTGGGGTCGGAGAGGTATACGAGAGGCCTGGGCAGAATGGGAGGGGTCAGACAGCAGAGGAGGGATTTAGGAGGAGCCTAGTCAGATTGGGTGGGGTCAGAGAGGAGGAGGAGCCTAGTCAGATTGGGTGGGGTCAGAGAGCAGAGGGATAGGAGGGGCCTGGGCAGAATGGGAGGGGTCAGACAGCAGAGGAGGGGTTTAGGAGGAGGAGCCTAGTCAGGATGGGTGGGGTTCAGGAGGAGCCTGGTCAGATTGGGTGGGGTCGGAGAGGTATACGAGAGGCCTGGGCAGAATGGGAGGGGTCAGACAGCAGAGGAGGGATTTAGGAGGAGCCTAGTCAGATTGGGTGGGGTCAGAGAGGAGGAGGAGCCTAGTCAGATTGGGTGGGGTCAGAGAGCAGAGGGATAGGAGGGGCCTGGGCAGAATGGGAGGGGTCAGACAGCAGAGGAGGGGTTTAGGAGGAGGAGCCTAGTCAGAATGGGTGGGGTCAGAGAGGAGGAGGAGCCTAGTCAGATTGGGTGGGGTCAGAGAGGAGGAGGAGCCTAGTCAGATTGGGTGGGGTCAGAGAGGAGGAGGAGCCTAGTCAGATTGGGTGGGGTCAGAGAGGAGGAGGAGCCTAGTCAGATTGGGTGGGGTCAGAGAGCAGAGGGATAGGAGGGGCCTGGGCAGAATGGGAGGGGTCAGACAGCAGAGGAGGGGTTTAGGAGGAGGAGCCTAGTCAGAATGGGTGGGGTCAGAGAGGAGGAGGAGCCTAGTCAGATTGGCTGGGGTCAGAGAGCAGAGGGATAGGAGGGGCCTGGGCAGAATGGGAGGGGTCAGACAGCAGAGGAGGGATTTAGGAGGAGCCTAGTCAGATTGGGTGGGGTCAGAGAGGAGGAGGAGCCTAGTCAGATTGGGTGGGGTCGGAGAGGTATACGAGGGGACTGGGCAGAATGGGAGGGGTCAGAGAGCAGAGGAGGGGTTTAGGAGGAGCCTGGTCAGATTGGGTGGGGTCAGAGAGGATGGGTATAGGAGGAGCCTGAGCAGAATGGGTGGGGTCAGACAGCAGAGGAGGGTTTTGGAGGAGCCTGGTCAGATTGGGTGGGGTCGGAGGGGTATAGGAGGAGCCTGCGCAGAATGGGTGGGGTCGGAGAGGAGGGGTTTAGGAGGAGCCTAGTCAGATTGGGCGGGGCCAGAGAGCAGAGGGATAGGAGGGGCCTGGGCAGAATGGGAGGGGTCAGACAGCAGAGGAGGGGTTTAGGAGGAGCCTAGTCAGATTGGGCGGGGTCAGAGAGCAGAGGGATAGGAGGGGCCTGGGCAGAATGGGAGGGGTCAGACAGCAGAGGAGGGGTTTAGGAGGAGGAGCCTAGTCAGAATGGGTGGGGTCAGAGAGGAGGAGGAGCCTAGTCAGATTGGGTGGGGTCAGAGAGCAGAGGGATAGGAGGGGCCTGGGCAGAATGGGAGGGGTCAGACAGCAGAGGAGGGGTTTAGGAGGAGGAGCCTAGTCAGATTGGGTGGGGTCAGAGAGGAGGAGGAGCCTAGTCAGATTGGGTGGGGTCAGAGAGCAGAGGGATAGGAGGGGCCTGGGCAGAATGGGAGGGGTCAGACAGCAGAGGAGGGGTTTAGGAGGAGGAGCCTAGTCAGAATGGGTGGGGTCAGAGAGCAGAGGGATAGGAGGGGCCTGGGCAGAATGGGAGGGGTCAGACAGCAGAGGAGGGATTTAGGAGGAGCCTAGTCAGATTGGGTGGGGTCAGAGAGGAGGAGGAGCCTAGTCAGATTGGGTGGGGTCAGAGAGCAGAGGGATAGGAGGGGCCTGGGCAGAATGGGAGGGGTCAGACAGCAGAGGAGGGGTTTAGGAGGAGGAGCCTAGTCAGAATGGGTGGGGTCAGAGAGCAGAGGGATAGGAGGGGCCTGGGCAGAATGGGAGGGGTCAGACAGCAGAGGAGGGGTTTAGGAGGAGGAGCCTAGTCAGAATGGGTGGGGTCAGAGAGGAGGAGGAGCCTAGTCAGATTGGGTGGGGTCGGAGAGGTATACGAGGGGACTGGGCAGAATGGGAGGGGTCAGAGAGCAGAGGGATAGGAGGGGCCTGAGCAGAATGGGAGGGGTCAGACAGCAGAGGAGGGGTTTAGGAGGAGGAGCCTAGTCAGAATGGGTGGGGTTCAGGAGAAGCCTGGTCAGATTGGGTTGGTTCGGAGAGGTATACGAGGGGCCTAGGCAGAATGGGAGGGGTCAGACAGCAGAGGAGGGGTTTAGGAGGAGGAGCCTAGTCAGATTGGGTGGGGTCAGAGAGCAGAGGGATAGGAGGGGCCTGGGCAGAATGGGAGGGGTCAGACAGCAGAGGAGGGGTTTAGGAGGAGGAGCCTAGTCAGAATGGGTGGGGTCAGAGAGGAGGAGGAGCCTAGTCAGATTGGGTGGGGTCAGAGAGCAGAGGGATAGGAGGGGCCTGGGCAGAATGGGAGGGGTCAGACAGCAGAGGAGGGGTTTAGGAGGAGGAGCCTAGTCAGATTGGGTGGGGTCAGAGAGGAGGAGGAGCCTAGTCAGATTGGGTGGGGTCAGAGAGCAGAGGGATAGGAGGGGCCTGGGCAGAATGGGAGGGGTCAGACAGCAGAGGAGGGGTTTAGGAGGAGGAGCCTAGTCAGGATGGGTGGGGTTCAGGAGGAGCCTGGTCAGATTGGGTGGGGTCGGAGAGGTATACGAGAGGCCTGGGCAGAATGGGAGGGGTCAGACAGCAGAGGAGGGATTTAGGAGGAGCCTAGTCAGATTGGGTGGGGTCAGAGAGGAGGAGGAGCCTAGTCAGATTGGGTGGGGTCAGAGAGCAGAGGGATAGGAGGGGCCTGGGCCGAATGGGAGGGGTCAGACAGCAGAGGAGGGGTTTAGGAGGAGGAGCCTAGTCAGGATGGGTGGGGTTCAGGAGGAGCCTGGTCAGATTGGGTGGGGTCGGAGAGGTATACGAGAGGCCTGGGCAGAATGGGAGGGGTCAGACAGCAGAGGAGGGATTTAGGAGGAGCCTAGTCAGATTGGGTGGGGTCAGAGAGGAGGAGGAGCCTAGTCAGATTGGGTGGGGTCAGAGAGCAGAGGGATAGGAGGGGCCTGGGCAGAATGGGAGGGGTCAGACAGCAGAGGAGGGGTTTAGGAGGAGGAGCCTAGTCAGATTGGGTGGGGTCAGAGAGGAGGAGGAGCCTAGTCAGATTGGGTGGGGTCAGAGAGCAGAGGGATAGGAGGGGCCTGGGCAGAATGGGAGGGGTCAGACAGCAGAGGAGGGGTTTAGAAGGAGGAGCCTAGTCAGAATGGGTGGGGTCAGAGAGGAGGAGGAGCCTAGTCAGATTGGGTGGGGTCAGAGAGCAGAGGGATAGGAGGGGCCTGGGCAGAATGGGAGGGGTCAGACAGCAGAGGAGGGGTTTAGGAGGAGGAGCCTAGTCAGATTGGGTGGGGTCAGAGAGGAGGAGGAGCCTAGTCAGATTGGGTGGGGTCAGAGAGCAGAGGGATAGGAGGGGCCTGGGCAGAATGGGAGGGGTCAGACAGCAGAGGAGGGGTTTAGGAGGAGGAGCCTAGTCAGGATGGGTGGGGTTCAGGAGGAGCCTGGTCAGATTGGGTGGGGTCGGAGAGGTATACGAGAGGCCTGGGCAGAATGGGAGGGGTCAGACAGCAGAGGAGGGATTTAGGAGGAGCCTAGTCAGATTGGGTGGGGTCAGAGAGGAGGAGGAGCCTAGTCAGATTGGGTGGGGTCAGAGAGCAGAGGGATAGGAGGGGCCTGGGCAGAATGGGAGGGGTCAGACAGCAGAGGAGGGGTTTAGGAGGAGGAGCCTAGTCAGGATGGGTGGGGTTCAGGAGGAGCCTGGTCAGATTGGGTGGGGTCGGAGAGGTATACGAGAGGCCTGGGCAGAATGGGAGGGGTCAGACAGCAGAGGAGGGATTTAGGAGGAGCCTAGTCAGATTGGGTGGGGTCAGAGAGGAGGAGGAGCCTAGTCAGATTGGGTGGGGTCAGAGAGCAGAGGGATAGGAGGGGCCTGGGCAGAATGGGAGGGGTCAGACAGCAGAGGAGGGGTTTAGGAGGAGGAGCCTAGTCAGAATGGGTGGGGTCAGAGAGGAGGAGGAGCCTAGTCAGATTGGGTGGGGTCAGAGAGGAGGAGGAGCCTAGTCAGATTGGGTGGGGTCAGAGAGGAGGAGGAGCCTAGTCAGATTGGGTGGGGTCAGAGAGGAGGAGGAGCCTAGTCAGATTGGGTGGGGTCAGAGAGCAGAGGGATAGGAGGGGCCTGGGCAGAATGGGAGGGGTCAGACAGCAGAGGAGGGGTTTAGGAGGAGGAGCCTAGTCAGAATGGGTGGGGTCAGAGAGGAGGAGGAGCCTAGTCAGATTGGCTGGGGTCAGAGAGCAGAGGGATAGGAGGGGCCTGGGCAGAATGGGAGGGGTCAGACAGCAGAGGAGGGATTTAGGAGGAGCCTAGTCAGATTGGGTGGGGTCAGAGAGGAGGAGGAGCCTAGTCAGATTGGGTGGGGTCGGAGAGGTATACGAGGGGACTGGGCAGAATGGGAGGGGTCAGAGAGCAGAGGGATAGGAGGGGCCTGGGCAGAATGGGAGGGGTCAGACAGCAGAGGAGGGATTTAGGAGGAGCCTAGTCAGATTGGGTGGGGTCAGAGAGGAGGAGGAGCCTAGTCAGATTGGGTGGGGTCAGAGAGCAGAGGGATAGGAGGGGCCTGGGCAGAATGGGAGGGGTCAGACAGCAGAGGAGGGGTTTAGGAGGAGGAGCCTAGTCAGATTGGGTGGGGTCAGAGAGGAGGAGGAGCCTAGTCAGAATGGGTGGGGTTCAGGAGAAGCCTGGTCAGATTGGGTTGGTTCGGAGAGGTATACGAGGGGCCTGGGCAGAATGGGAGGGGTCAGACAGCAGAGGAGGGGTTTAGGAGGAGCCTGGTCAGATTGGGTGGGGTCAGAGAGGATGGGTATAGGAGGAGCCTGAGCAGAATGGGTGGGGTCAGACAGCAGAGGAGGGTTTTGGAGGAGCCTGGTCAGATTGGGTGGGGTCGGAGGGGTATAGGAGGAGCCTGCGCAGAATGGGTGGGGTCGGAGAGGAGGGGTTCAGGAGGAGCCTAGTCAGATTGGGTGGAGTCAGAGAGGAGAGGGATAGGAGGGGCCTGGGCAGAATGGGAGGGGTCAGACAGCAGAAGAGGGGTTTAGGAGGAGGAGCCTAGTCAGAATGGGTGGGGTTCAGGAGGAGCCTGGTCAGATTGGGTGGGGTCGGAGAGGTATACGAGGGGACTGGGCAGAATGGGAGGGGTCAGAGAGGAGGGGTATAGGAGGAGCCTAGTCAGATTGGGTGGGGTCAGAGAGCAGAGGGATAGGAGGGGCCTGGGCAGAATGGGAGGGGTCAGACAGCAGAGGAGGGGTTTAGGAGGAGGAGCCTAGTCAGAATGGGTGGGGTTCAGGAGGAGCCTGGTCAGATTGGGTGGGGTCGGAGAGGTATACGAGGGGACTGGGCAGAATGGGAGGGGTCAGAGAGCAGAGGGATAGGAGGGGCCTGGGCAGAATGGGAGGGGTCAGACAGCAGAGGAGGGGTTTAGGAGGAGGAGCCTAGTCAGAATGGGTGGGGTTCAGGAGAAGCCTGGTCAGATTGGGTTGGTTCGGAGAGGTATACGAGGGGCCTAGGCAGAATGGGAGGGGTCAGACAGCAGAGGAGGGGTTTAGGAGGAGGAGCCTAGTCAGATTGGGTGGGGTCAGAGAGCAGAGGGATAGGAGGGGCCTGGGCAGAATGGGAGGGGTCAGACAGCAGAGGATGGGTTTAGGAGGAGGAGCCTAGTCAGATTGGGTGGGGTCAGAGAGGAGGAGGAGCCTAGTCAGATTGGGTGGGGTCAGAGAGCAGAGGGATAGGAGGGGCCTGGGCAGAATGGGAGGAGTCATACAGCAGAGGAGGGGTTTAGGAGGAGGAGCCTAGTCAGGATGGGTGGGGTTCAGGAGGAGCCTGGTCAGATTGGGTGGGGTCGGAGAGGTATACGAGAGGCCTGGGCAGAATGGGAGGGGTCAGACAGCAGAGGAGGGATTTAGGAGGAGCCTAGTCAGATTGGGTGGGGTCAGAGAGGAGGAGGAGCCTAGTCAGATTGGGTGGGGTCAGAGAGCAGAGGGATAGGAGGGGCCTGGGCAGAATGGGAGGGGTCAGACAGCAGAGGAGGGGTTTAGGAGGAGGAGCCTAGTCAGGATGGGTGGGGTTCAGGAGGAGCCTGGTCAGATTGGGTGGGGTCGGAGAGGTATACGAGAGGCCTGGGCAGAATGGGAGGGGTCAGACAGCAGAGGAGGGATTTAGGAGGAGCCTAGTCAGATTGGGTGGGGTCAGAGAGGAGGAGGAGCCTAGTCAGATTGGGTGGGGTCAGAGAGCAGAGGGATAGGAGGGGCCTGGGCAGAATGGGAGGGGTCAGACAGCAGAGGAGGGGTTTAGGAGGAGGAGCCTAGTCAGAATGGGTGGGGTCAGAGAGGAGGAGGAGCCTAGTCAGATTGGGTGGGGTCAGAGAGGAGGAGGAGCCTAGTCAGATTGGGTGGGGTCAGAGAGGAGGAGGAGCCTAGTCAGATTGGGTGGGGTCAGAGAGGAGGAGGAGCCTAGTCAGATTGGGTGGGGTCAGAGAGCAGAGGGATAGGAGGGGCCTGGGCAGAATGGGAGGGGTCAGACAGCAGAGGAGGGGTTTAGGAGGAGGAGCCTAGTCAGAATGGGTGGGGTCAGAGAGGAGGAGGAGCCTAGTCAGATTGGCTGGGGTCAGAGAGCAGAGGGATAGGAGGGGCCTGGGCAGAATGGGAGGGGTCAGACAGCAGAGGAGGGATTTAGGAGGAGCCTAGTCAGATTGGGTGGGGTCAGAGAGGAGGAGGAGCCTAGTCAGATTGGGTGGGGTCGGAGAGGTATACGAGGGGACTGGGCAGAATGGGAGGGGTCAGAGAGCAGAGGAGGGGTTTAGGAGGAGCCTGGTCAGATTGGGTGGGGTCAGAGAGGATGGGTATAGGAGGAGCCTGAGCAGAATGGGTGGGGTCAGACAGCAGAGGAGGGTTTTGGAGGAGCCTGGTCAGATTGGGTGGGGTCGGAGGGGTATAGGAGGAGCCTGCGCAGAATGGGTGGGGTCGGAGAGGAGGGGTTTAGGAGGAGCCTAGTCAGATTGGGCGGGGCCAGAGAGCAGAGGGATAGGAGGGGCCTGGGCAGAATGGGAGGGGTCAGACAGCAGAGGAGGGGTTTAGGAGGAGCCTAGTCAGATTGGGCGGGGTCAGAGAGCAGAGGGATAGGAGGGGCCTGGGCAGAATGGGAGGGGTCAGACAGCAGAGGAGGGGTTTAGGAGGAGGAGCCTAGTCAGAATGGGTGGGGTCAGAGAGGAGGAGGAGCCTAGTCAGATTGGGTGGGGTCAGAGAGCAGAGGGATAGGAGGGGCCTGGGCAGAATGGGAGGGGTCAGACAGCAGAGGAGGGGTTTAGGAGGAGGAGCCTAGTCAGATTGGGTGGGGTCAGAGAGGAGGAGGAGCCTAGTCAGATTGGGTGGGGTCAGAGAGCAGAGGGATAGGAGGGGCCTGGGCAGAATGGGAGGGGTCAGACAGCAGAGGAGGGGTTTAGGAGGAGGAGCCTAGTCAGAATGGGTGGGGTCAGAGAGCAGAGGGATAGGAGGGGCCTGGGCAGAATGGGAGGGGTCAGACAGCAGAGGAGGGATTTAGGAGGAGCCTAGTCAGATTGGGTGGGGTCAGAGAGGAGGAGGAGCCTAGTCAGATTGGGTGGGGTCAGAGAGCAGAGGGATAGGAGGGGCCTGGGCAGAATGGGAGGGGTCAGACAGCAGAGGAGGGGTTTAGGAGGAGGAGCCTAGTCAGAATGGGTGGGGTCAGAGAGCAGAGGGATAGGAGGGGCCTGGGCAGAATGGGAGGGGTCAGACAGCAGAGGAGGGGTTTAGGAGGAGGAGCCTAGTCAGAATGGGTGGGGTCAGAGAGGAGGAGGAGCCTAGTCAGATTGGGTGGGGTCGGAGAGGTATACGAGGGGACTGGGCAGAATGGGAGGGGTCAGAGAGCAGAGGGATAGGAGGGGCCTGGGCAGAATGGGAGGGGTCAGACAGCAGAGGAGGGGTTTAGGAGGAGGAGCCTAGTCAGAATGGGTGGGGTTCAGGAGAAGCCTGGTCAGATTGGGTTGGTTCGGAGAGGTATACGAGGGGCCTAGGCAGAATGGGAGGGGTCAGACAGCAGAGGAGGGGTTTAGGAGGAGGAGCCTAGTCAGATTGGGTGGGGTCAGAGAGCAGAGGGATAGGAGGGGCCTGGGCAGAATGGGAGGGGTCAGACAGCAGAGGAGGGGTTTAGGAGGAGGAGCCTAGTCAGAATGGGTGGGGTCAGAGAGGAGGAGGAGCCTAGTCAGATTGGGTGGGGTCAGAGAGCAGAGGGATAGGAGGGGCCTGGGCAGAATGGGAGGGGTCAGACAGCAGAGGAGGGGTTTAGGAGGAGGAGCCTAGTCAGATTGGGTGGGGTCAGAGAGGAGGAGGAGCCTAGTCAGATTGGGTGGGGTCAGAGAGCAGAGGGATAGGAGGGGCCTGGGCAGAATGGGAGGGGTCAGACAGCAGAGGAGGGGTTTAGGAGGAGGAGCCTAGTCAGGATGGGTGGGGTTCAGGAGGAGCCTGGTCAGATTGGGTGGGGTCGGAGAGGTATACGAGAGGCCTGGGCAGAATGGGAGGGGTCAGACAGCAGAGGAGGGATTTAGGAGGAGCCTAGTCAGATTGGGTGGGGTCAGAGAGGAGGAGGAGCCTAGTCAGATTGGGTGGGGTCAGAGAGCAGAGGGATAGGAGGGGCCTGGGCCGAATGGGAGGGGTCAGACAGCAGAGGAGGGGTTTAGGAGGAGGAGCCTAGTCAGGATGGGTGGGGTTCAGGAGGAGCCTGGTCAGATTGGGTGGGGTCGGAGAGGTATACGAGAGGCCTGGGCAGAATGGGAGGGGTCAGACAGCAGAGGAGGGATTTAGGAGGAGCCTAGTCAGATTGGGTGGGGTCAGAGAGGAGGAGGAGCCTAGTCAGATTGGGTGGGGTCAGAGAGCAGAGGGATAGGAGGGGCCTGGGCAGAATGGGAGGGGTCAGACAGCAGAGGAGGGGTTTAGGAGGAGGAGCCTAGTCAGATTGGGTGGGGTCAGAGAGGAGGAGGAGCCTAGTCAGATTGGGTGGGGTCAGAGAGCAGAGGGATAGGAGGGGCCTGGGCAGAATGGGAGGGGTCAGACAGCAGAGGAGGGGTTTAGGAGGAGGAGCCTAGTCAGAATGGGTGGGGTCAGAGAGGAGGAGGAGCCTAGTCAGATTGGGTGGGGTCAGAGAGCAGAGGGATAGGAGGGGCCTGGGCAGAATGGGAGGGGTCAGACAGCAGAGGAGGGGTTTAGGAGGAGGAGCCTAGTCAGATTGGGTGGGGTCAGAGAGGAGGAGGAGCCTAGTCAGATTGGGTGGGGTCAGAGAGCAGAGGGATAGGAGGGGCCTGGGCAGAATGGGAGGGGTCAGACAGCAGAGGAGGGGTTTAGGAGGAGGAGCCTAGTCAGGATGGGTGGGGTTCAGGAGGAGCCTGGTCAGATTGGGTGGGGTCGGAGAGGTATACGAGAGGCCTGGGCAGAATGGGAGGGGTCAGACAGCAGAGGAGGGATTTAGGAGGAGCCTAGTCAGATTGGGTGGGGTCAGAGAGGAGGAGGAGCCTAGTCAGATTGGGTGGGGTCAGAGAGCAGAGGGATAGGAGGGGCCTGGGCAGAATGGGAGGGGTCAGACAGCAGAGGAGGGGTTTAGGAGGAGGAGCCTAGTCAGGATGGGTGGGGTTCAGGAGGAGCCTGGTCAGATTGGGTGGGGTCGGAGAGGTATACGAGAGGCCTGGGCAGAATGGGAGGGGTCAGACAGCAGAGGAGGGATTTAGGAGGAGCCTAGTCAGATTGGGTGGGGTCAGAGAGGAGGAGGAGCCTAGTCAGATTGGGTGGGGTCAGAGAGCAGAGGGATAGGAGGGGCCTGGGCAGAATGGGAGGGGTCAGACAGCAGAGGAGGGGTTTAGGAGGAGGAGCCTAGTCAGAATGGGTGGGGTCAGAGAGGAGGAGGAGCCTAGTCAGATTGGGTGGGGTCAGAGAGGAGGAGGAGCCTAGTCAGATTGGGTGGGGTCAGAGAGGAGGAGGAGCCTAGTCAGATTGGGTGGGGTCAGAGAGGAGGAGGAGCCTAGTCAGATTGGGTGGGGTCAGAGAGCAGAGGGATAGGAGGGGCCTGGGCAGAATGGGAGGGGTCAGACAGCAGAGGAGGGGTTTAGGAGGAGGAGCCTAGTCAGAATGGGTGGGGTCAGAGAGGAGGAGGAGCCTAGTCAGATTGGCTGGGGTCAGAGAGCAGAGGGATAGGAGAGGCCTGGGCAGAATGGGAGGGGTCAGACAGCAGAGGAGGGATTTAGGAGGAGCCTAGTCAGATTGGGTGGGGTCAGAGAGGAGGAGGAGCCTAGTCAGATTGGGTGGGGTCGGAGAGGTATACGAGGGGACTGGGCAGAATGGGAGGGGTCAGAGAGCAGAGGGATAGGAGGGGCCTGGGCAGAATGGGAGGGGTCAGACAGCAGAGGAGGGATTTAGGAGGAGCCTAGTCAGATTGGGTGGGGTCAGAGAGGAGGAGGAGCCTAGTCAGATTGGGTGGGGTCAGAGAGCAGAGGGATAGGAGGGGCCTGGGCAGAATGGGAGGGGTCAGACAGCAGAGGAGGGGTTTAGGAGGAGGAGCCTAGTCAGATTGGGTGGGGTCAGAGAGGAGGAGGAGCCTAGTCAGAATGGGTGGGGTTCA
This sequence comes from Lissotriton helveticus, assembly GCF_964261635.1. Lineage (NCBI taxonomy): Eukaryota > Metazoa > Chordata > Amphibia > Caudata > Salamandridae > Lissotriton > Lissotriton helveticus. Next base: position 1,814,316,571 of record NC_136057.1, read on the forward strand.
GGAGAAGCCTGGTCAGATTGGGTTGGTTCGGAGAGGTATACGAGGGGCCTGGGCAGAATGGGAGGGGTCAGACAGCAGAGGAGGGGTTTAGGAGGAGCCTGGTCAGATTGGGTGGGGTCAGAGAGGATGGGTATAGGAGGAGCCTGAGCAGAATGGGTGGGGTCAGACAGCAGAGGAGGGTTTTGGAGGAGCCTGGTCAGATTGGGTGGGGTCGGAGGGGTATAGGAGGAGCCTGCGCAGAATGGGTGGGGTCGGAGAGGAGGGGTTCAGGAGGAGCCTAGTCAAATTGGGTGGAGTCAGAGAGGAGAGGGATAGGAGGGGCCTGGGCAGAATGGGAGGGGTCAGACAGCAGAAGAGGGGTTTAGGAGGAGGAGCCTAGTCAGAATGGGTGGGGTTCAGGAGGAGCCTGGTCAGATTGGGTGGGGTCGGAGAGGTATACGAGGGGACTGGGCAGAATGGGAGGGGTCAGAGAGGAGGGGTATAGGAGGAGCCTAGTCAGATTGGGTGGGGTCAGAGAGCAGAGGGATAGGAGGGGCCTGGGCAGAATGGGAGGGGTCAGACAGCAGAGGAGGGGTTTAGGAGGAGGAGCCTAGTCAGAATGGGTGGGGTTCAGGAGGAGCCTGGTCAGATTGGGTGGGGTCGGAGAGGTATACGAGGGGACTGGGCAGAATGGGAGGGGTCAGAGAGCAGAGGGATAGGAGGGGCCTGGGCAGAATGGGAGGGGTCAGACAGCAGAGGAGGGGTTTAGGAGGAGGAGCCTAGTCAGAATGGGTGGGGTTCAGGAGAAGCCTGGTCAGATTGGGTTGGTTCGGAGAGGTATACGAGGGGCCTAGGCAGAATGGGAGGGGTCAGACAGCAGAGGAGGGGTTTAGGAGGAGGAGCCTAGTCAGATTGGGTGGGGTCAGAGAGCAGAGGGATAGGAGGGGCCTGGGCAGAATGGGAGGGGTCAGACAGCAGAGGAGGGGTTTAGGAGGAGGAGCCTAGTCAGATTGGGTGGGGTCAGAGAGGAGGAGGAGCCTAGTCAGATTGGGTGGGGTCAGAGAGCAGAGGGATAGGAGGGGCCTGGGCAGAATGGGAGGGGTCATACAGCAGAGGAGGGGTTTAGGAGGAGGAGCCTAGTCAGGATGGGTGGGGTTCAGGAGGAGCCTGGTCAGATTGGGTGGGGTCGGAGAGGTATACGAGAGGCCTGGGCAGAATGGGAGGGGTCAGACAGCAGAGGAGGGATTTAGGAGGAGCCTAGTCAGATTGGGTGGGGTCAGAGAGGAGGAGGAGCCTAGTCAGATTGGGTGGGGTCAGAGAGCAGAGGGATAGGAGGGGCCTGGGCAGAATGGGAGGGGTCAGACAGCAGAGGAGGGGTTTAGGAGGAGGAGCCTAGTCAGGATGGGTGGGGTTCAGGAGGAGCCTGGTCAGATTGGGTGGGGTCGGAGAGGTATACGAGAGGCCTGGGCAGAATGGGAGGGGTCAGACAGCAGAGGAGGGATTTAGGAGGAGCCTAGTCAGATTGGGTGGGGTCAGAGAGGAGGAGGAGCCTAGTCAGATTGGGTGGGGTCAGAGAGCAGAGGGATAGGAGGGGCCTGGGCAGAATGGGAGGGGTCAGACAGCAGAGGAGGGGTTTAGGAGGAGGAGCCTAGTCAGAATGGGTGGGGTCAGAGAGGAGGAGGAGCCTAGTCAGATTGGGTGGGGTCAGAGAGGAGGAGGAGCCTAGTCAGATTGGGTGGGGTCAGAGAGGAGGAGGAGCCTAGTCAGATTGGGTGGGGTCAGAGAGGAGGAGGAGCCTAGTCAGATGAGGAGGAGCCTAGTCAGATTGGGTGGGGTCAGAGAGGAGGAGGAGCCTAGTCAGATTGGGTGGGGTCAGAGAGCAGAGGGATAGGAGGGGCCTGGGCAGAATGGGAGGGGTCAGACAGCAGAGGAGGGGTTTAGGAGGAGGAGCCTAGTCAGAATGGGTGGGGTCAGAGAGGAGGAGGAGCCTAGTCAGATTGGCTGGGGTCAGAGAGCAGAGGGATAGGAGGGGCCTGGGCAGAATGGGAGGGGTCAGACAGCAGAGGAGGGATTTAGGAGGAGCCTAGTCAGATTGGGTGGGGTCAGAGAGGAGGAGGAGCCTAGTCAGATTGGGTGGGGTCGGAGAGGTATACGAGGGGACTGGGCAGAATGGGAGGGGTCAGAGAGCAGAGGAGGGGTTTAGGAGGAGCCTGGTCAGATTGGGTGGGGTCAGAGAGGATGGGTATAGGAGGAGCCTGAGCAGAATGGGTGGGGTCAGACAGCAGAGGAGGGTTTTGGAGGAGCCTGGTCAGATTGGGTGGGGTCGGAGGGGTATAGGAGGAGCCTGCGCAGAATGGGTGGGGTCGGAGAGGAGGGGTTTAGGAGGAGCCTAGTCAGATTGGGCGGGGCCAGAGAGCAGAGGGATAGGAGGGGCCTGGGCAGAATGGGAGGGGTCAGACAGCAGAGGAGGGGTTTAGGAGGAGCCTAGTAAGATTGGGCGGGGTCAGAGAGCAGAGGGATAGGAGGGGCCTGGGCAGAATGGGAGGGGTCAGACAGCAGAGGAGGGGTTTAGGAGGAGGAGCCTAGTCAGAATGGGTGGGGTCAGAGAGGAGGAGGAGCCTAGTCAGATTGGGTGGGGTCAGAGAGCAGAGGGATAGGAGGGGCCTGGGCAGAATGGGAGGGGTCAGACAGCAGAGGAGGGGTTTAGGAGGAGGAGCCTAGTCAGAATGGGTGGGGTCAGAGAGCAGAGGGATAGGAGGGGCCTGGGCAGAATGGGAGGGGTCAGACAGCAGAGGAGGGATTTAGGAGGAGCCTAGTCAGATTGGGTGGGGTCAGAAAGGAGGAGGAGCCTAGTCAGATTGGGTGGGGTCAGAGAGCAGAGGGATAGGAGGGGCCTGGGCAGAATGGGAGGGGTCAGACAGCAGAGGAGGGGTTTAGGAGGAGGAGCCTAGTCAGAATGGGTGGGGTCAGAGAGCAGAGGGATAGGAGGGGCCTGGGCAGAATGGGAGGGGTCAGACAGCAGAGGAGGGGTTTAGGAGGAGGAGCCTAGTCAGAATGGGTGGGGTCAGAGAGGAGGAGGAGCCTAGTCAGATTGGGTGGGGTCGGAGAGGTATACGAGGGGACTGGGCAGAATGGGAGGGGTCAGAGAGCAGAGGGATAGGAGGGGCCTGAGCAGAATGGGAGGGGTCAGACAGCAGAGGAGGGGTTTAGGAGGAGGAGCCTAGTCAGAATGGGTGGGGTTCAGGAGAAGCCTGGTCAGATTGGGTTGGTTCGGAGAGGTATACGAGGGGCCTAGGCAGAATGGGAGGGGTCAGACAGCAGAGGAGGGGTTTAGGAGGAGGAGCCTAGTCAGATTGGGTGGGGTCAGAGAGCAGAGGGATAGGAGGGGCCTGGGCAGAATGGGAGGGGTCAGACAGCAGAGGAGGGGTTTAGGAGGAGGAGCCTAGTCAGAATGGGTGGGGTCAGAGAGGAGGAGGAGCCTAGTCAGATTGGGTGGGGTCAGAGAGCAGAGGGATAGGAGGGGCCTGGGCAGAATGGGAGGGGTCAGACAGCAGAGGAGGGGTTTAGGAGGAGGAGCCTAGTCAGATTGGGTGGGGTCAGAGAGGAGGAGGAGCCTAGTCAGATTGGGTGGGGTCAGAGAGCAGAGGGATAGGAGGGGCCTGGGCAGAATGGGAGGGGTCAGACAGCAGAGGAGGGGTTTAGGAGGAGGAGCCTAGTCAGGATGGGTGGGGTTCAGGAGGAGCCTGGTCAGATTGGGTGGGGTCGGAGAGGTATACGAGAGGCCTGGGCAGAATGGGAGGGGTCAGACAGCAGAGGAGGGATTTAGGAGGAGCCTAGTCAGATTGGGTGGGGTCAGAGAGGAGGAGGAGCCTAGTCAGATTGGGTGGGGTCAGAGAGCAGAGGGATAGGAGGGGCCTGGGCCGAATGGGAGGGGTCAGACAGCAGAGGAGGGGTTTAGGAGGAGGAGCCTAGTCAGGATGGGTGGGGTTCAGGAGGAGCCTGGTCAGATTGGGTGGGGTCGGAGAGGTATACGAGAGGCCTGGGCAGAATGGGAGGGGTCAGACAGCAGAGGAGGGATTTAGGAGGAGCCTAGTCAGATTGGGTGGGGTCAGAGAGGAGGAGGAGCCTAGTCAGATTGGGTGGGGTCAGAGAGCAGAGGGATAGGAGGGGCCTGGGCAGAATGGGAGGGGTCAGACAGCAGAGGAGGGGTTTAGGAGGAGGAGCCTAGTCAGATTGGGTGGGGTCAGAGAGGAGGAGGAGCCTAGTCAGATTGGGTGGGGTCAGAGAGCAGAGGGATAGGAGGGGCCTGGGCAGAATGGGAGGGGTCAGACAGCAGAGGAGGGGTTTAGAAGGAGGAGCCTAGTCAGAATGGGTGGGGTCAGAGAGGAGGAGGAGCCTAGTCAGATTGGGTGGGGTCAGAGAGCAGAGGGATAGGAGGGGCCTGGGCAGAATGGGAGGGGTCAGACAGCAGAGGAGGGGTTTAGGAGGAGGAGCCTAGTCAGATTGGGTGGGGTCAGAGAGGAGGAGGAGCCTAGTCAGATTGGGTGGGGTCAGAGAGCAGAGGGATAGGAGGGGCCTGGGCAGAATGGGAGGGGTCAGACAGCAGAGGAGGGGTTTAGGAGGAGGAGCCTAGTCAGGATGGGTGAGGTTCAGGAGGAGCCTGGTCAGATTGGGTGGGGTCGGAGAGGTATACGAGAGGCCTGGGCAGAATGGGAGGGGTCAGACAGCAGAGGAGGGATTTAGGAGGAGCCTAGTCAGATTGGGTGGGGTCAGAGAGGAGGAGGAGCCTAGTCAGATTGGGTGGGGTCAGAGAGCAGAGGGATAGGAGGGGCCTGGGCAGAATGGGAGGGGTCAGACAGCAGAGGAGGGGTTTAGGAGGAGGAGCCTAGTCAGGATGGGTGGGGTTCAGGAGGAGCCTGGTCAGATTGGGTGGGGTCGGAGAGGTATACGAGAGGCCTGGGCAGAATGGGAGGGGTCAGACAGCAGAGGAGGGATTTAGGAGGAGCCTAGTCAGATTGGGTGGGGTCAGAGAGGAGGAGGAGCCTAGTCAGATTGGGTGGGGTCAGAGAGCAGAGGGATAGGAGGGGCCTGGGCAGAATGGGAGGGGTCAGACAGCAGAGGAGGGGTTTAGGAGGAGGAGCCTAGTCAGAATGGGTGGGGTCAGAGAGGAGGAGGAGCCTAGTCAGATTGGGTGGGGTCAGAGAGGAGGAGGAGCCTAGTCAGATTGGGTGGGGTCAGAGAGGAGGAGGAGCCTAGTCAGATTGGGTGGGGTCAGAGAGGAGGAGGAGCCTAGTCAGATTGGGTGGGGTCAGAGAGCAGAGGGATAGGAGGGGCCTGGGCAGAATGGGAGGGGTCAGACAGCAGAGGAGGGGTTTAGGAGGAGGAGCCTAGTCAGAATGGGTGGGGTCAGAGAGGAGGAGGAGCCTAGTCAGATTGGCTGGGGTCAGAGAGCAGAGGGATAGGAGGGGCCTGGGCAGAATGGGAGGGGTCAGACAGCAGAGGAGGGATTTAGGAGGAGCCTAGTCAGATTGGGTGGGGTCAGAGAGGAGGAGGAGCCTAGTCAGATTGGGTGGGGTCGGAGAGGTATACGAGGGGACTGGGCAGAATGGGAGGGGTCAGAGAGCAGAGGGATAGGAGGGGCCTGGGCAGAATGGGAGGGGTCAGACAGCAGAGGAGGGATTTAGGAGGAGCCTAGTCAGATTGGGTGGGGTCAGAGAGGAGGAGGAGCCTAGTCAGATTGGGTGGGGTCAGAGAGCAGAGGGATAGGAGGGGCCTGGGCAGAATGGGAGGGGTCAGACAGCAGAGGAGGGGTTTAGGAGGAGGAGCCTAGTCAGATTGGGTGGGGTCAGAGAGGAGGAGGAGCCTAGTCAGAATGGGTGGGGTTCAGGAGAAGCCTGGTCAGATTGGGTTGGTTCGGAGAGGTATACGAGGGGCCTGGGCAGAATGGGAGGGGTCAGACAGCAGAGGAGGGGTTTAGGAGGAGCCTGGTCAGATTGGGTGGGGTCAGAGAGGATGGGTATAGGAGGAGCCTGAGCAGAATGGGTGGGGTCAGACAGCAGAGGAGGGTTTTGGAGGAGCCTGGTCAGATTGGGTGGGGTCGGAGGGGTATAGGAGGAGCCTGCGCAGAATGGGTGGGGTCGGAGAGGAGGGGTTCAGGAGGAGCCTAGTCAGATTGGGTGGAGTCAGAGAGGAGAGGGATAGGAGGGGCCTGGGCAGAATGGGAGGGGTCAGACAGCAGAAGAGGGGTTTAGGAGGAGGAGCCTAGTCAGAATGGGTGGGGTTCAGGAGGAGCCTGGTCAGATTGGGTGGGGTCGGAGAGGTATACGAGGGGACTGGGCAGAATGGGAGGGGTCAGAGAGGAGGGGTATAGGAGGAGCCTAGTCAGATTGGGTGGGGTCAGAGAGCAGAGGGATAGGAGGGGCCTGGGCAGAATGGGAGGGGTCAGACAGCAGAGGAGGGGTTTAGGAGGAGGAGCCTAGTCAGAATGGGTGGGGTTCAGGAGGAGCCTGGTCAGATTGGGTGGGGTCGGAGAGGTATACGAGGGGACTGGGCAGAATGGGAGGGGTCAGAGAGCAGAGGGATAGGAGGGGCCTGGGCAGAATGGGAGGGGTCAGACAGCAGAGGAGGGGTTTAGGAGGAGGAGCCTAGTCAGAATGGGTGGGGTTCAGGAGAAGCCTGGTCAGATTGGGTTGGTTCGGAGAGGTATACGAGGGGCCTAGGCAGAATGGGAGGGGTCAGACAGCAGAGGAGGGGTTTAGGAGGAGGAGCCTAGTCAGATTGGGTGGGGTCAGAGAGCAGAGGGATAGGAGGGGCCTGGGCAGAATGGGAGGGGTCAGACAGCAGAGGAGGGGTTTAGGAGGAGGAGCCTAGTCAGATTGGGTGGGGTCAGAGAGGAGGAGGAGCCTAGTCAGATTGGGTGGGGTCAGAGAGCAGAGGGATAGGAGGGGCCTGGGCAGAATGGGAGGGGTCATACAGCAGAGGAGGGGTTTAGGAGGAGGAGCCTAGTCAGGATGGGTGGGGTTCAGGAGGAGCCTGGTCAGATTGGGTGGGGTCGGAGAGGTATACGAGAGGCCTGGGCAGAATGGGAGGGGTCAGACAGCAGAGGAGGGATTTAGGAGGAGCCTAGTCAGATTGGGTGGGGTCAGAGAGGAGGAGGAGCCTAGTCAGATTGGGTGGGGTCAGAGAGCAGAGGGATAGGAGGGGCCTGGGCAGAATGGGAGGGGTCAGACAGCAGAGGAGGGGTTTAGGAGGAGGAGCCTAGTCAGGATGGGTGGGGTTCAGGAGGAGCCTGGTCAGATTGGGTGGGGTCGGAGAGGTATACGAGAGGCCTGGGCAGAATGGGAGGGGTCAGACAGCAGAGGAGGGATTTAGGAGGAGCCTAGTCAGATTGGGTGGGGTCAGAGAGGAGGAGGAGCCTAGTCAGATTGGGTGGGGTCAGAGAGCAGAGGGATAGGAGGGGCCTGGGCAGAATGGGAGGGGTCAGACAGCAGAGGAGGGGTTTAGGAGGAGGAGCCTAGTCAGAATGGGTGGGGTCAGAGAGGAGGAGGAGCCTAGTCAGATTGGGTGGGGTCAGAGAGGAGGAGGAGCCTAGTCAGATTGGGTGGGGTCAGAGAGGAGGAGGAGCCTAGTCAGATTGGGTGGGGTCAGAGAGGAGGAGGAGCCTAGTCAGATTGGGTGGGGTCAGAGAGCAGAGGGATAGGAGGGGCCTGGGCAGAATGGGAGGGGTCAGACAGCAGAGGAGGGGTTTAGGAGGAGGAGCCTAGTCAGAATGGGTGGGGTCAGAGAGGAGGAGGAGCCTAGTCAGATTGGCTGGGGTCAGAGAGCAGAGGGATAGGAGGGGCCTGGGCAGAATGGGAGGGGTCAGACAGCAGAGGAGGGATTTAGGAGGAGCCTAGTCAGATTGGGTGGGGTCAGAGAGGAGGAGGAGCCTAGTCAGATTGGGTGGGGTCGGAGAGGTATACGAGGGGACTGGGCAGAATGGGAGGGGTCAGAGAGCAGAGGAGGGGTTTAGGAGGAGCCTGGTCAGATTGGGTGGGGTCAGAGAGGATGGGTATAGGAGGAGCCTGAGCAGAATGGGTGGGGTCAGACAGCAGAGGAGGGTTTTGGAGGAGCCTGGTCAGATTGGGTGGGGTCGGAGGGGTATAGGAGGAGCCTGCGCAGAATGGGTGGGGTCGGAGAGGAGGGGTTTAGGAGGAGCCTAGTCAGATTGGGCGGGGCCAGAGAGCAGAGGGATAGGAGGGGCCTGGGCAGAATGGGAGGGGTCAGACAGCAGAGGAGGGGTTTAGGAGGAGCCTAGTCAGATTGGGCGGGGTCAGAGAGCAGAGGGATAGGAGGGGCCTGGGCAGAATGGGAGGGGTCAGACAGCAGAGGAGGGGTTTAGGAGGAGGAGCCTAGTCAGAATGGGTGGGGTCAGAGAGGAGGAGGAGCCTAGTCAGATTGGGTGGGGTCAGAGAGCAGAGGGATAGGAGGGGCCTGGGCAGAATGGGAGGGGTCAGACAGCAGAGGAGGGGTTTAGGAGGAGGAGCCTAGTCAGATTGGGTGGGGTCAGAGAGGAGGAGGAGCCTAGTCAGATTGGGTGGGGTCAGAGAGCAGAGGGATAGGAGGGGCCTGGGCAGAATGGGAGGGGTCAGACAGCAGAGGAGGGGTTTAGGAGGAGGAGCCTAGTCAGAATGGGTGGGGTCAGAGAGCAGAGGGATAGGAGGGGCCTGGGCAGAATGGGAGGGGTCAGACAGCAGAGGAGGGATTTAGGAGGAGCCTAGTCAGATTGGGTGGGGTCAGAGAGGAGGAGGAGCCTAGTCAGATTGGGTGGGGTCAGAGAGCAGAGGGATAGGAGGGGCCTGGGCAGAATGGGAGGGGTCAGACAGCAGAGGAGGGGTTTAGGAGGAGGAGCCTAGTCAGAATGGGTGGGGTCAGAGAGCAGAGGGATAGGAGGGGCCTGGGCAGAATGGGAGGGGTCAGACAGCAGAGGAGGGGTTTAGGAGGAGGAGCCTAGTCAGAATGGGTGGGGTCAGAGAGGAGGAGGAGCCTAGTCAGATTGGGTGGGGTCGGAGAGGTATACGAGGGGACTGGGCAGAATGGGAGGGGTCAGAGAGCAGAGGGATAGGAGGGGCCTGGGCAGAATGGGAGGGGTCAGACAGCAGAGGAGGGGTTTAGGAGGAGGAGCCTAGTCAGAATGGGTGGGGTTCAGGAGAAGCCTGGTCAGATTGGGTTGGTTCGGAGAGGTATACGAGGGGCCTAGGCAGAATGGGAGGGGTCAGACAGCAGAGGAGGGGTTTAGGAGGAGGAGCCTAGTCAGATTGGGTGGGGTCAGAGAGCAGAGGGATAGGAGGGGCCTGGGCAGAATGGGAGGGGTCAGACAGCAGAGGAGGGGTTTAGGAGGAGGAGCCTAGTCAGAATGGGTGGGGTCAGAGAGGAGGAGGAGCCTAGTCAGATTGGGTGGGGTCAGAGAGCAGAGGGATAGGAGGGGCCTGGGCAGAATGGGAGGGGTCAGACAGCAGAGGAGGGGTTTAGGAGGAGGAGCCTAGTCAGAATGGGTGGGGTCAGAGAGCAGAGGGATAGGAGGGGCCTGGGCAGAATGGGAGGGGTCAGACAGCAGAGGAGGGATTTAGGAGGAGCCTAGTCAGATTGGGTGGGGTCAGAGAGGAGGAGGAGCCTAGTCAGATTGGGTGGGGTCAGAGAGCAGAGGGATAGGAGGGGCCTGGGCAGAATGGGAGGGGTCAGACAGCAGAGGAGGGGTTTAGGAGGAGGAGCCTAGTCAGAATGGGTGGGGTCAGAGAGCAGAGGGATAGGAGGGGCCTGGGCAGAATGGGAGGGGTCAGACAGCAGAGGAGGGGTTTAGGAGGAGGAGCCTAGTCAGAATGGGTGGGGTCAGAGAGGAGGAGGAGCCTAGTCAGATTGGGTGGGGTCGGAGAGGTATACGAGGGGACTGGGCAGAATGGGAGGGGTCAGAGAGCAGAGGGATAGGAGGGGCCTGGGCAGAATGGGAGGGGTCAGACAGCAGAGGAGGGGTTTAGGAGGAGGAGCCTAGTCAGAATGGGTGGGGTTCAGGAGAAGCCTGGTCAGATTGGGTTGGTTCGGAGAGGTATACGAGGGGCCTAGGCAGAATGGGAGGGGTCAGACAGCAGAGGAGGGGTTTAGGAGGAGGAGCCTAGTCAGATTGGGTGGGGTCAGAGAGCAGAGGGATAGGAGGGGCCTGGGCAGAATGGGAGGGGTCAGACAGCAGAGGAGGGGTTTAGGAGGAGGAGCCTAGTCAGAATGGGTGGGGTCAGAGAGGAGGAGGAGCCTAGTCAGATTGGGTGGGGTCAGAGAGCAGAGGGATAGGAGGGGCCTGGGCAGAATGGGAGGGGTCAGACAGCAGAGGAGGGGTTTAGGAGGAGGAGCCTAGTCAGATTGGGTGGGGTCAGAGAGGAGGAGGAGCCTAGTCAGATTGGGTGGGGTCAGAGAGCAGAGGGATAGGAGGGGCCTGGGCAGAATGGGAGGGGTCAGACAGCAGAGGAGGGGTTTAGGAGGAGGAGCCTAGTCAGGATGGGTGGGGTTCAGGAGGAGCCTGGTCAGATTGGGTGGGGTCGGAGAGGTATACGAGAGGCCTGGGCAGAATGGGAGGGGTCAGACAGCAGAGGAGGGATTTAGGAGGAGCCTAGTCAGATTGGGTGGGGTCAGAGAGGAGGAGGAGCCTAGTCAGATTGGGTGGGGTCAGAGAGCAGAGGGATAGGAGGGGCCTGGGCCGAATGGGAGGGGTCAGACAGCAGAGGAGGGGTTTAGGAGGAGGAGCCTAGTCAGGATGGGTGGGGTTCAGGAGGAGCCTGGTCAGATTGGGTGGGGTCGGAGAGGTATACGAGAGGCCTGGGCAGAATGGGAGGGGTCAGACAGCAGAGGAGGGATTTAGGAGGAGCCTAGTCAGATTGGGTGGGGTCAGAGAGGAGGAGGAGCCTAGTCAGATTGGGTGGGGTCAGAGAGCAGAGGGATAGGAGGGGCCTGGGCAGAATGGGAGGGGTCAGACAGCAGAGGAGGGGTTTAGGAGGAGGAGCCTAGTCAGATTGGGTGGGGTCAGAGAGGAGGAGGAGCCTAGTCAGATTGGGTGGGGTCAGAGAGCAGAGGGATAGGAGGGGCCTGGGCAGAATGGGAGGGGTCAGACAGCAGAGGAGGGGTTTAGGAGGAGGAGCCTAGTCAGAATGGGTGGGGTCAGAGAGGAGGAGGAGCCTAGTCAGATTGGGTGGGGTCAGAGAGCAGAGGGATAGGAGGGGCCTGGGCAGAATGGGAGGGGTCAGACAGCAGAGGAGGGGTTTAGGAGGAGGAGCCTAGTCAGATTGGGTGGGGTCAGAGAGGAGGAGGAGCCTAGTCAGATTGGGTGGGGTCAGAGAGCAGAGGGATAGGAGGGGCCTGGGCAGAATGGGAGGGGTCATACAGCAGAGGAGGGGTTTAGGAGGAGGAGCCTAGTCAGGATGGGTGGGGTTCAGGAGGAGCCTGGTCAGATTGGGTGGGGTCGGAGAGGTATACGAGAGGCCTGGGCAGAATGGGAGGGGTCAGACAGCAGAGGAGGGATTTAGGAGGAGCCTAGTCAGATTGGGTGGGGTCAGAGAGGAGGAGGAGCCTAGTCAGATTGGGTGGGGTCAGAGAGCAGAGGGATAGGAGGGGCCTGGGCAGAATGGGAGGGGTCAGACAGCAGAGGAGGGGTTTAGGAGGAGGAGCCTAGTCAGGATGGGTGGGGTTCAGGAGGAGCCTGGTCAGATTGGGTGGGGTCGGAGAGGTATACGAGAGGCCTGGGCAGAATGGGAGGGGTCAGACAGCAGAGGAGGGATTTAGGAGGAGCCTAGTCAGATTGGGTGGGGTCAGAGAGGAGGAGGAGCCTAGTCAGATTGGGTGGGGTCAGAGAGCAGAGGGATAGGAGGGGCCTGGGCAGAATGGGAGGGGTCAGACAGCAGAGGAGGGGTTTAGGAGGAGGAGCCTAGTCAGAATGGGTGGGGTCAGAGAGGAGGAGGAGCCTAGTCAGATTGGGTGGGGTCAGAGAGGAGGAGGAGCCTAGTCAGATTGGGTGGGGTCAGAGAGGAGGAGGAGCCTAGTCAGATTGGGTGGGGTCAGAGAGGAGGAGGAGCCTAGTCAGATTGGGTGGGGTCAGAGAGCAGAGGGATAGGAGGGGCCTGGGCAGAATGGGAGGGGTCAGACAGCAGAGGAGGGGTTTAGGAGGAGGAGCCTAGTCAGAATGGGTGGGGTCAGAGAGGAGGAGGAGCCTAGTCAGATTGGCTGGGGTCAGAGAGCAGAGGGATAGGAGGGGCCTGGGCAGAATGGGAGGGGTCAGACAGCAGAGGAGGGATTTAGGAGGAGCCTAGTCAGATTGGGTGGGGTCAGAGAGGAGGAGGAGCCTAGTCAGATTGGGTGGGGTCGGAGAGGTATACGAGGGGACTGGGCAGAATGGGAGGGGTCAGAGAGCAGAGGAGGGGTTTAGGAGGAGCCTGGTCAGATTGGGTGGGGTCAGAGAGGATGGGTATAGGAGGAGCCTGAGCAGAATGGGTGGGGTCAGACAGCAGAGGAGGGTTTTGGAGGAGCCTGGTCAGATTGGGTGGGGTCGGAGGGGTATAGGAGGAGCCTGCGCAGAATGGGTGGGGTCGGAGAGGAGGGGTTTAGGAGGAGCCTAGTCAGATTGGGCGGGGCCAGAGAGCAGAGGGATAGGAGGGGCCTGGGCAGAATGGGAGGGGTCAGACAGCAGAGGAGGGGTTTAGGAGGAGCCTAGTCAGATTGGGCGGGGTCAGAGAGCAGAGGGATAGGAGGGGCCTGGGCAGAATGGGAGGGGTCAGACAGCAGAGGAGGGGTTTAGGAGGAGGAGCCTAGTCAGAATGGGTGGGGTCAGAGAGGAGGAGGAGCCTAGTCAGATTGGGTGGGGTCAGAGAGCAGAGGGATAGGAGGGGCCTGGGCAGAATGGGAGGGGTCAGACAGCAGAGGAGGGGTTTAGGAGGAGGAGCCTAGTCAGATTGGGTGGGGTCAGAGAGGAGGAGGAGCCTAGTCAGATTGGGTGGGGTCAGAGAGCAGAGGGATAGGAGGGGCCTGGGCAGAATGGGAGGGGTCAGACAGCAGAGGAGGGGTTTAGGAGGAGGAGCCTAGTCAGAATGGGTGGGGTCAGAGAGCAGAGGGATAGGAGGGGCCTGGGCAGAATGGGAGGGGTCAGACAGCAGAGGAGGGATTTAGGAGGAGCCTAGTCAGATTGGGTGGGGTCAGAGAGGAGGAGGAGCCTAGTCAGATTGGGTGGGGTCAGAGAGCAGAGGGATAGGAGGGGCCTGGGCAGAATGGGAGGGGTCAGACAGCAGAGGAGGGGTTTAGGAGGAGGAGCCTAGTCAGAATGGGTGGGGTCAGAGAGCAGAGGGATAGGAGGGGCCTGGGCAGAATGGGAGGGGTCAGACAGCAGAGGAGGGGTTTAGGAGGAGGAGCCTAGTCAGAATGGGTGGGGTCAGAGAGGAGGAGGAGCCTAGTCAGATTGGGTGGGGTCGGAGAGGTATACGAGGGGACTGGGCAGAATGGGAGGGGTCAGAGAGCAGAGGGATAGGAGGGGCCTGGGCAGAATGGGAGGGGTCAGACAGCAGAGGAGGGGTTTAGGAGGAGGAGCCTAGTCAGAATGGGTGGGGTTCAGGAGAAGCCTGGTCAGATTGGGTTGGTTCGGAGAGGTATACGAGGGGCCTAGGCAGAATGGGAGGGGTCAGACAGCAGAGGAGGGGTTTAGGAGGAGGAGCCTAGTCAGATTGGGTGGGGTCAGAGAGCAGAGGGATAGGAGGGGCCTGGGCAGAATGGGAGGGGTCAGACAGCAGAGGAGGGGTTTAGGAGGAGGAGCCTAGTCAGAATGGGTGGGGTCAGAGAGGAGGAGGAGCCTAGTCAGATTGGGTGGGGTCAGAGAGCAGAGGGATAGGAGGGGCCTGGGCAGAATGGGAGGGGTCAGACAGCAGAGGAGGGGTTTAGGAGGAGGAGCCTAGTCAGAATGGGTGGGGTCAGAGAGCAGAGGGATAGGAGGGGCCTGGGCAGAATGGGAGGGGTCAGACAGCAGAGGAGGGATTTAGGAGGAGCCTAGTCAGATTGGGTGGGGTCAGAGAGGAGGAGGAGCCTAGTCAGATTGGGTGGGGTCAGAGAGCAGAGGGATAGGAGGGGCCTGGGCAGAATGGGAGGGGTCAGACAGCAGAGGAGGGGTTTAGGAGGAGGAGCCTAGTCAGAATGGGTGGGGTCAGAGAGCAGAGGGATAGGAGGGGCCTGGGCAGAATGGGAGGGGTCAGACAGCAGAGGAGGGGTTTAGGAGGAGGAGCCTAGTCAGAATGGGTGGGGTCAGAGAGGAGGAGGAGCCTAGTCAGATTGGGTGGGGTCGGAGAGGTATACGAGGGGACTGGGCAGAATGGGAGGGGTCAGAGAGCAGAGGGATAGGAGGGGCCTGGGCAGAATGGGAGGGGTCAGACAGCAGAGGAGGGGTTTAGGAGGAGGAGCCTAGTCAGAATGGGTGGGGTTCAGGAGAAGCCTGGTCAGATTGGGTTGGTTCGGAGAGGTATACGAGGGGCCTAGGCAGAATGGGAGGGGTCAGACAGCAGAGGAGGGGTTTAGGAGGAGGAGCCTAGTCAGATTGGGTGGGGTCAGAGAGCAGAGGGATAGGAGGGGCCTGGGCAGAATGGGAGGGGTCAGACAGCAGAGGAGGGGTTTAGGAGGAGGAGCCTAGTCAGAATGGGTGGGGTCAGAGAGGAGGAGGAGCCTAGTCAGATTGGGTGGGGTCAGAGAGCAGAGGGATAGGAGGGGCCTGGGCAGAATGGGAGGGGTCAGACAGCAGAGGAGGGGTTTAGGAGGAGGAGCCTAGTCAGATTGGGTGGGGTCAGAGAGGAGGAGGAGCCTAGTCAGATTGGGTGGGGTCAGAGAGCAGAGGGATAGGAGGGGCCTGGGCAGAATGGGAGGGGTCAGACAGCAGAGGAGGGGTTTAGGAGGAGGAGCCTAGTCAGGATGGGTGGGGTTCAGGAGGAGCCTGGTCAGATTGGGTGGGGTCGGAGAGGTATACGAGAGGCCTGGGCAGAATGGGAGGGGTCAGACAGCAGAGGAGGGATTTAGGAGGAGCCTAGTCAGATTGGGTGGGGTCAGAGAGGAGGAGGAGCCTAGTCAGATTGGGTGGGGTCAGAGAGCAGAGGGATAGGAGGGGCCTGGGCCGAATGGGAGGGGTCAGACAGCAGAGGAGGGGTTTAGGAGGAGGAGCCTAGTCAGGATGGGTGGGGTTCAGGAGGAGCCTGGTCAGATTGGGTGGGGTCGGAGAGGTATACGAGAGGCCTGGGCAGAATGGGAGGGGTCAGACAGCAGAGGAGGGATTTAGGAGGAGCCTAGTCAGATTGGGTGGGGTCAGAGAGGAGGAGGAGCCTAGTCAGATTGGGTGGGGTCAGAGAGCAGAGGGATAGGAGGGGCCTGGGCAGAATGGGAGGGGTCAGACAGCAGAGGAGGGGTTTAGGAGGAGGAGCCTAGTCAGATTGGGTGGGGTCAGAGAGGAGGAGGAGCCTAGTCAGATTGGGTGGGGTCAGAGAGCAGAGGGATAGGAGGGGCCTGGGCAGAATGGGAGGGGTCAGACAGCAGAGGAGGGGTTTAGGAGGAGGAGCCTAGTCAGAATGGGTGGGGTCAGAGAGGAGGAGGAGCCTAGTCAGATTGGGTGGGGTCAGAGAGCAGAGGGATAGGAGGGGCCTGGGCAGAATGGGAGGGGTCAGACAGCAGAGGAGGGGTTTAGGAGGAGGAGCCTAGTCAGATTGGGTGGGGTCAGAGAGGAGGAGGAGCCTAGTCAGATTGGGTGGGGTCAGAGAGCAGAGGGATAGGAGGGGCCTGGGCAGAATGGGAGGGGTCAGACAGCAGAGGAGGGGTTTAGGAGGAGGAGCCTAGTCAGGATGGGTGGGGTTCAGGAGGAGCCTGGTCAGATTGGGTGGGGTCGGAGAGGTATACGAGAGGCCTGGGCAGAATGGGAGGGGTCAGACAGCAGAGGAGGGATTTAGGAGGAGCCTAGTCAGATTGGGTGGGGTCAGAGAGGAGGAGGAGCCTAGTCAGATTGGGTGGGGTCAGAGAGCAGAGGGATAGGAGGGGCCTGGGCAGAATGGGAGGGGTCAGACAGCAGAGGAGGGGTTTAGGAGGAGGAGCCTAGTCAGGATGGGTGGGGTTCAGGAGGAGCCTGGTCAGATTGGGTGGGGTCGGAGAGGTATACGAGAGGCCTGGGCAGAATGGGAGGGGTCAGACAGCAGAGGAGGGATTTAGGAGGAGCCTAGTCAGATTGGGTGGGGTCAGAGAGGAGGAGGAGCCTAGTCAGATTGGGTGGGGTCAGAGAGCAGAGGGATAGGAGGGGCCTGGGCAGAATGGGAGGGGTCAGACAGCAGAGGAGGGGTTTAGGAGGAGGAGCCTAGTCAGAATGGGTGGGGTCAGAGAGGAGGAGGAGCCTAGTCAGATTGGGTGGGGTCAGAGAGGAGGAGGAGCCTAGTCAGATTGGGTGGGGTCAGAGAGGAGGAGGAGCCTAGTCAGATTGGGTGGGGTCAGAGAGGAGGAGGAGCCTAGTCAGATTGGGTGGGGTCAGAGAGCAGAGGGATAGGAGGGGCCTGGGCAGAATGGGAGGGGTCAGACAGCAGAGGAGGGGTTTAGGAGGAGGAGCCTAGTCAGAATGGGTGGGGTCAGAGAGGAGGAGGAGCCTAGTCAGATTGGCTGGGGTCAGAGAGCAGAGGGATAGGAGAGGCCTGGGCAGAATGGGAGGGGTCAGACAGCAGAGGAGGGATTTAGGAGGAGCCTAGTCAGATTGGGTGGGGTCAGAGAGGAGGAGGAGCCTAGTCAGATTGGGTGGGGTCGGAGAGGTATACGAGGGGACTGGGCAGAATGGGAGGGGTCAGAGAGCAGAGGGATAGGAGGGGCCTGGGCAGAATGGGAGGGGTCAGACAGCAGAGGAGGGATTTAGGAGGAGCCTAGTCAGATTGGGTGGGGTCAGAGAGGAGGAGGAGCCTAGTCAGATTGGGTGGGGTCAGAGAGCAGAGGGATAGGAGGGGCCTGGGCAGAATGGGAGGGGTCAGACAGCAGAGGAGGGGTTTAGGAGGAGGAGCCTAGTCAGATTGGGTGGGGTCAGAGAGGAGGAGGAGCCTAGTCAGAATGGGTGGGGTTCAGGAGAAGCCTGGTCAGATTGGGTTGGTTCGGAGAGGTATACGAGGGGCCTGGGCAGAATGGGAGGGGTCAGACAGCAGAGGAGGGGTTTAGGAGGAGCCTGGTCAGATTGGGTGGGGTCAGAGAGGATGGGTATAGGAGGAGCCTGAGCAGAATGGGTGGGGTCAGACAGCAGAGGAGGGTTTTGGAGGAGCCTGGTCAGATTGGGTGGGGTCGGAGGGGTATAGGAGGAGCCTGCGCAGAATGGGTGGGGTCGGAGAGGAGGGGTTCAGGAGGAGCCTAGTCAAATTGGGTGGAGTCAGAGAGGAGAGGGATAGGAGGGGCCTGGGCAGAATGGGAGGGGTCAGACAGCAGAAGAGGGGTTTAGGAGGAGGAGCCTACTCAGAATGGGTGGGGTTCAGGAGGAGCCTGGTCAGATTGGGTGGGGTCGGAGAGGTATACGAGGGGACTGGGCAGAATGGGAGGGGTCAGAGAGGAGGGGTATAGGAGGAGCCTAGTCAGATTGGGTGGGGTCAGAGAGCAGAGGGATAGGAGGGGCCTGGGCAGAATGGGAGGGGTCAGACAGCAGAGGAGGGGTTTAGGAGGAGGAGCCTAGTCAGAATGGGTGGGGTTCAGGAGGAGCCTGGTCAGATTGGGTGGGGTCGGAGAGGTATACGAGGGGACTGGGCAGAATGGGAGGGGTCAGAGAGCAGAGGGATAGGAGGGGCCTGGGCAGAATGGGAGGGGTCAGACAGCAGAGGAGGGGTTTAGGAGGAGGAGCCTAGTCAGAATGGGTGGGGTTCAGGAGAAGCCTGGTCAGATTGGGTTGGTTCGGAGAGGTATACGAGGGGCCTAGGCAGAATGGGAGGGGTCAGACAGCAGAGGAGGGGTTTAGGAGGAGGAGCCTAGTCAGATTGGGTGGGGTCAGAGAGCAGAGGGATAGGAGGGGCCTGGGCAGAATGGGAGGGGTCAGACAGCAGAGGAGGGGTTTAGGAGGAGGAGCCTAGTCAGATTGGGTGGGGTCAGAGAGGAGGAGGAGCCTAGTCAGATTGGGTGGGGTCAGAGAGCAGAGGGATAGGAGGGGCCTGGGCAGAATGGGAGGGGTCATACAGCAGAGGAGGGGTTTAGGAGGAGGAGCCTAGTCAGGATGGGTGGGGTTCAGGAGGAGCCTGGTCAGATTGGGTGGGGTCGGAGAGGTATACGAGAGGCCTGGGCAGAATGGGAGGGGTCAGACAGCAGAGGAGGGATTTAGGAGGAGCCTAGTCAGATTGGGTGGGGTCAGAGAGGAGGAGGAGCCTAGTCAGATTGGGTGGGGTCAGAGAGCAGAGGGATAGGAGGGGCCTGGGCAGAATGGGAGGGGTCAGACAGCAGAGGAGGGGTTTAGGAGGAGGAGCCTAGTCAGGATGGGTGGGGTTCAGGAGGAGCCTGGTCAGATTGGGTGGGGTCGGAGAGGTATACGAGAGGCCTGGGCAGAATGGGAGGGGTCAGACAGCAGAGGAGGGATTTAGGAGGAGCCTAGTCAGATTGGGTGGGGTCAGAGAGGAGGAGGAGCCTAGTCAGATTGGGTGGGGTCAGAGAGCAGAGGGATAGGAGGGGCCTGGGCAGAATGGGAGGGGTCAGACAGCAGAGGAGGGGTTTAGGAGGAGGAGCCTAGTCAGAATGGGTGGGGTCAGAGAGGAGGAGGAGCCTAGTCAGATTGGGTGGGGTCAGAGAGGAGGAGGAGCCTAGTCAGATTGGGTGGGGTCAGAGAGGAGGAGGAGCCTAGTCAGATTGGGTGGGGTCAGAGAGGAGGAGGAGCCTAGTCAGATTGGGTGGGGTCAGAGAGCAGAGGGATAGGAGGGGCCTGGGCAGAATGGGAGGGGTCAGACAGCAGAGGAGGGGTTTAGGAGGAGGAGCCTAGTCAGAATGGGTGGGGTCAGAGAGGAGGAGGAGCCTAGTCAGATTGGCTGGGGTCAGAGAGCAGAGGGATAGGAGGGGCCTGGGCAGAATGGGAGGGGTCAGACAGCAGAGGAGGGATTTAGGAGGAGCCTAGTCAGATTGGGTGGGGTCAGAGAGGAGGAGGAGCCTAGTCAGATTGGGTGGGGTCGGAGAGGTATACGAGGGGACTGGGCAGAATGGGAGGGGTCAGAGAGCAGAGGAGGGGTTTAGGAGGAGCCTGGTCAGATTGGGTGGGGTCAGAGAGGATGGGTATAGGAGGAGCCTGAGCAGAATGGGTGGGGTCAGACAGCAGAGGAGGGTTTTGGAGGAGCCTGGTCAGATTGGGTGGGGTCGGAGGGGTATAGGAGGAGCCTGCGCAGAATGGGTGGGGTCGGAGAGGAGGGGTTTAGGAGGAGCCTAGTCAGATTGGGCGGGGCCAGAGAGCAGAGGGATAGGAGGGGCCTGGGCAGAATGGGAGGGGTCAGACAGCAGAGGAGGGGTTTAGGAGGAGCCTAGTAAGATTGGGCGGGGTCAGAGAGCAGAGGGATAGGAGGGGCCTGGGCAGAATGGGAGGGGTCAGACAGCAGAGGAGGGGTTTAGGAGGAGGAGCCTAGTCAGAATGGGTGGGGTCAGAGAGGAGGAGGAGCCTAGTCAGATTGGGTGGGGTCAGAGAGCAGAGGGATAGGAGGGGCCTGGGCAGAATGGGAGGGGTCAGACAGCAGAGGAGGGGTTTAGGAGGAGGAGCCTAGTCAGATTGGGTGGGGTCAGAGAGGAGGAGGAGCCTAGTCAGATTGGGTGGGGTCAGAGAGCAGAGGGATAGGAGGGGCCTGGGCAGAATGGGAGGGGTCAGACAGCAGAGGAGGGGTTTAGGAGGAGGAGCCTAGTCAGAATGGGTGGGGTCAGAGAGCAGAGGGATAGGAGGGGCCTGGGCAGAATGGGAGGGGTCAGACAGCAGAGGAGGGATTTAGGAGGAGCCTAGTCAGATTGGGTGGGGTCAGAGAGGAGGAGGAGCCTAGTCAGATTGGGTGGGGTCAGAGAGCAGAGGGATAGGAGGGGCCTGGGCAGAATGGGAGGGGTCAGACAGCAGAGGAGGGGTTTAGGAGGAGGAGCCTAGTCAGAATGGGTGGGGTCAGAGAGCAGAGGGATAGGAGGGGCCTGGGCAGAATGGGAGGGGTCAGACAGCAGAGGAGGGGTTTAGGAGGAGGAGCCTAGTCAGAATGGGTGGGGTCAGAGAGGAGGAGGAGCCTAGTCAGATTGGGTGGGGTCGGAGAGGTATACGAGGGGACTGGGCAGAATGGGAGGGGTCAGAGAGCAGAGGAATAGGAGGGGCCTGGGCAGAATGGGAGGGGTCAGACAGCAGAGGAGGGGTTTAGGAGGAGGAGCCTAGTCAGAATGGGTGGGGTTCAGGAGAAGCCTGGTCAGATTGGGTTGGTTCGGAGAGGTATACGAGGGGCCTAGGCAGAATGGGAGGGGTCAGACAGCAGAGGAGGGGTTTAGGAGGAGGAGCCTAGTCAGATTGGGTGGGGTCAGAGAGCAGAGGGATAGGAGGGGCCTGGGCAGAATGGGAGGGGTCAGACAGCAGAGGAGGGGTTTAGGAGGAGGAGCCTAGTCAGAATGGGTGGGGTCAGAGAGGAGGAGGAGCCTAGTCAGATTGGGTGGGGTCAGAGAGCAGAGGGATAGGAGGGGCCTGGGCAGAATGGGAGGGGTCAGACAGCAGAGGAGGGGTTTAGGAGGAGGAGCCTAGTCAGATTGGGTGGGGTCAGAGAGGAGGAGGTGCCTAGTCAGATTGGGTGGGGTCAGAGAGCAGAGGGATAGGAGGGGCCTGGGCAGAATGGGAGGGGTCAGACAGCAGAGGAGGGGTTTAGGAGGAGGAGCCTAGTCAGGATGGGTGGGGTTCAGGAGGAGCCTGGTCAGATTGGGTGGGGTCGGAGAGGTATACGAGAGGCCTGGGCAGAATGGGAGGGGTCAGACAGCAGAGGAGGGATTTAGGAGGAGCCTAGTCAGATTGGGTGGGGTCAGAGAGGAGGAGGAGCCTAGTCAGATTGGGTGGGGTCAGAGAGCAGAGGGATAGGAGGGGCCTGGGCCGAATGGGAGGGGTCAGACAGCAGAGGAGGGGTTTAGGAGGAGGAGCCTAGTCAGGATGGGTGGGGTTCAGGAGGAGCCTGGTCAGATTGGGTGGGGTCGGAGAGGTATACGAGAGGCCTGGGCAGAATGGGAGGGGTCAGACAGCAGAGGAGGGATTTAGGAGGAGCCTAGTCAGATTGGGTGGGGTCAGAGAGGAGGAGGAGCCTAGTCAGATTGGGTGGGGTCAGAGAGCAGAGGGATAGGAGGGGCCTGGGCAGAATGGGAGGGGTCAGACAGCAGAGGAGGGGTTTAGGAGGAGGAGCCTAGTCAGATTGGGTGGGGTCAGAGAGGAGGAGGAGCCTAGTCAGATTGGGTGGGGTCAGAGAGCAGAGGGATAGGAGGGGCCTGGGCAGAATGGGAGGGGTCAGACAGCAGAGGAGGGGTTTAGGAGGAGGAGCCTAGTCAGAATGGGTGGGGTCAGAGAGGAGGAGGAGCCTAGTCAGATTGGGTGGGGTCAGAGAGCAGAGGGATAGGAGGGGCCTGGGCAGAATGGGAGGGGTCAGACAGCAGAGGAGGGGTTTAGGAGGAGGAGCCTAGTCAGATTGGGTGGGGTCAGAGAGGAGGAGGAGCCTAGTCAGATTGGGTGGGGTCAGAGAGCAGAGGGATAGGAGGGGCCTGGGCAGAATGGGAGGGGTCAGACAGCAGAGGAGGGGTTTAGGAGGAGGAGCCTAGTCAGGATGGGTGGGGTTCAGGAGGAGCCTGGTCAGATTGGGTGGGGTCGGAGAGGTATACGAGAGGCCTGGGCAGAATGGGAGGGGTCAGACAGCAGAGGAGGGATTTAGGAGGAGCCTAGTCAGATTGGGTGGGGTCAGAGAGGAGGAGGAGCCTAGTCAGATTGGGTGGGGTCAGAGAGCAGAGGGATAGGAGGGGCCTGGGCAGAATGGGAGGGGTCAGACAGCAGAGGAGGGGTTTAGGAGGAGGAGCCTAGTCAGGATGGGTGGGGTTCAGGAGGAGCCTGGTCAGATTGGGTGGGGTCGGAGAGGTATACGAGAGGCCTGGGCAGAATGGGAGGGGTCAGACAGCAGAGGAGGGATTTAGGAGGAGCCTAGTCAGATTGGGTGGGGTCAGAGAGGAGGAGGAGCCTAGTCAGATTGGGTGGGGTCAGAGAGCAGAGGGATAGGAGGGGCCTGGGCAGAATGGGAGGGGTCAGACAGCAGAGGAGGGGTTTAGGAGGAGGAGCCTAGTCAGAATGGGTGGGGTCAGAGAGGAGGAGGAGCCTAGTCAGATTGGGTGGGGTCAGAGAGCAGAGGGATAGGAGGGGCCTGGGCAGAATGGGAGGGGTCAGACAGCAGAGGAGGGGTTTAGGAGGAGGAGCCTAGTCAGAATGGGTGGGGTCAGAGAGGAGGAGGAGCCTAGTCAGATTGGCTGGGGTCAGAGAGCAGAGGGATAGGAGGGGCCTGGGCAGAATGGGAGGGGTCAGACAGCAGAGGAGGGGTTTAGGAGGAGGAGCCTAGTCAGAATGGGTGGGGTCAGAGAGGAGGAGGAGCCTAGTCAGATTGGGTGGGGTCGGAGAGGTATACGAGGGGACTGGGCAGAATGGGAGGGGTCAGAGAGCAGAGGGATAGGAGGGGCCTGGGCAGAATGGGAGGGGTCAGACAGCAGAGGAGGGGTTTAGGAGGAGGAGCCTAGTCAGAATGGGTGGGGTTCAGGAGAAGCCTGGTCAGATTGGGTTGGTTCGGAGAGGTATACGAGGGGCCTAGGCAGAATGGGAGGGGTCAGACAGCAGAGGAGGGGTTTAGGAGGAGGAGCCTAGTCAGATTGGGTGGGGTCAGAGAGCAGAGGGATAGGAGGGGCCTGGGCAGAATGGGAGGGGTCAGACAGCAGAGGAGGGGTTTAGGAGGAGGAGCCTAGTCAGAATGGGTGGGGTCAGAGAGGAGGAGGAGCCTAGTCAGATTGGGTGGGGTCAGAGAGCAGAGGGATAGGAGGGGCCTGGGCAGAATGGGAGGGGTCAGACAGCAGAGGAGGGGTTTAGGAGGAGGAGCCTAGTCAGATTGGGTGGGGTCAGAGAGGAGGAGGAGCCTAGTCAGATTGGGTGGGGTCAGAGAGCAGAGGGATAGGAGGGGCCTGGGCAGAATGGGAGGGGTCAGACAGCAGAGGAGGGGTTTAGGAGGAGGAGCCTAGTCAGGATGGGTGGGGTTCAGGAGGAGCCTGGTCAGATTGGGTGGGGTCGGAGAGGTATACGAGAGGCCTGGGCAGAATGGGAGGGGTCAGACAGCAGAGGAGGGATTTAGGAGGAGCCTAGTCAGATTGGGTGGGGTCAGAGAGGAGGAGGAGCCTAGTCAGATTGGGTGGGGTCAGAGAGCAGAGGGATAGGAGGGGCCTGGGCCGAATGGGAGGGGTCAGACAGCAGAGGAGGGGTTTAGGAGGAGGAGCCTAGTCAGGATGGGTGGGGTTCAGGAGGAGCCTGGTCAGATTGGGTGGGGTCGGAGAGGTATACGAGAGGCCTGGGCAGAATGGGAGGGGTCAGACAGCAGAGGAGGGATTTAGGAGGAGCCTAGTCAGATTGGGTGGGGTCAGAGAGGAGGAGGAGCCTAGTCAGATTGGGTGGGGTCAGAGAGCAGAGGGATAGGAGGGGCCTGGGCAGAATGGGAGGGGTCAGACAGCAGAGGAGGGGTTTAGGAGGAGGAGCCTAGTCAGATTGGGTGGGGTCAGAGAGGAGGAGGAGCCTAGTCAGATTGGGTGGGGTCAGAGAGCAGAGGGATAGGAGGGGCCTGGGCAGAATGGGAGGGGTCAGACAGCAGAGGAGGGGTTTAGGAGGAGGAGCCTAGTCAGAATGGGTGGGGTCAGAGAGGAGGAGGAGCCTAGTCAGATTGGGTGGGGTCAGAGAGCAGAGGGATAGGAGGGGCCTGGGCAGAATGGGAGGGGTCAGACAGCAGAGGAGGGGTTTAGGAGGAGGAGCCTAGTCAGATTGGGTGGGGTCAGAGAGGAGGAGGAGCCTAGTCAGATTGGGTGGGGTCAGAGAGCAGAGGGATAGGAGGGGCCTGGGCAGAATGGGAGGGGTCAGACAGCAGAGGAGGGGTTTAGGAGGAGGAGCCTAGTCAGGATGGGTGGGGTTCAGGAGGAGCCTGGTCAGATTGGGTGGGGTCGGAGAGGTATACGAGAGGCCTGGGCAGAATGGGAGGGGTCAGACAGCAGAGGAGGGATTTAGGAGGAGCCTAGTCAGATTGGGTGGGGTCAGAGAGGAGGAGGAGCCTAGTCAGATTGGGTGGGGTCAGAGAGCAGAGGGATAGGAGGGGCCTGGGCAGAATGGGAGGGGTCAGACAGCAGAGGAGGGGTTTAGGAGGAGGAGCCTAGTCAGGATGGGTGGGGTTCAGGAGGAGCCTGGTCAGATTGGGTGGGGTCGGAGAGGTATACGAGAGGCCTGGGCAGAATGGGAGGGGTCAGACAGCAGAGGAGGGATTTAGGAGGAGCCTAGTCAGATTGGGTGGGGTCAGAGAGGAGGAGGAGCCTAGTCAGATTGGGTGGGGTCAGAGAGCAGAGGGATAGGAGGGGCCTGGGCAGAATGGGAGGGGTCAGACAGCAGAGGAGGGGTTTAGGAGGAGGAGCCTAGTCAGAATGGGTGGGGTCAGAGAGGAGGAGGAGCCTAGTCAGATTGGGTGGGGTCAGAGAGGAGGAGGAGCCTAGTCAGATTGGGTGGGGTCAGAGAGGAGGAGGAGCCTAGTCAGATTGGGTGGGGTCAGAGAGGAGGAGGAGCCTAGTCAGATTGGGTGGGGTCAGAGAGCAGAGGGATAGGAGGGGCCTGGGCAGAATGGGAGGGGTCAGACAGCAGAGGAGGGGTTTAGGAGGAGGAGCCTAGTCAGAATGGGTGGGGTCAGAGAGGAGGAGGAGCCTAGTCAGATTGGCTGGGGTCAGAGAGCAGAGGGATAGGAGAGGCCTGGGCAGAATGGGAGGGGTCAGACAGCAGAGGAGGGATTTAGGAGGAGCCTAGTCAGATTGGGTGGGGTCAGAGAGGAGGAGGAGCCTAGTCAGATTGGGTGGGGTCGGAGAGGTATACGAGGGGACTGGGCAGAATGGGAGGGGTCAGAGAGCAGAGGGATAGGAGGGGCCTGGGCAGAATGGGAGGGGTCAGACAGCAGAGGAGGGATTTAGGAGGAGCCTAGTCAGATTGGGTGGGGTCAGAGAGGAGGAGGAGCCTAGTCAGATTGGGTGGGGTCAGAGAGCAGAGGGATAGGAGGGGCCTGGGCAGAATGGGAGGGGTCAGACAGCAGAGGAGGGGTTTAGGAGGAGGAGCCTAGTCAGATTGGGTGGGGTCAGAGAGGAGGAGGAGCCTAGTCAGAATGGGTGGGGTTCAGGAGAAGCCTGGTCAGATTGGGTTGGTTCGGAGAGGTATACGAGGGGCCTGGGCAGAATGGGAGGGGTCAGACAGCAGAGGAGGGGTTTAGGAGGAGCCTGGTCAGATTGGGTGGGGTCAGAGAGGATGGGTATAGGAGGAGCCTGAGCAGAATGGGTGGGGTCAGACAGCAGAGGAGGGTTTTGGAGGAGCCTGGTCAGATTGGGTGGGGTCGGAGGGGTATAGGAGGAGCCTGCGCAGAATGGGTGGGGTCGGAGAGGAGGGGTTCAGGAGGAGCCTAGTCAAATTGGGTGGAGTCAGAGAGGAGAGGGATAGGAGGGGCCTGGGCAGAATGGGAGGGGTCAGACAGCAGAAGAGGGGTTTAGGAGGAGGAGCCTACTCAGAATGGGTGGGGTTCAGGAGGAGCCTGGTCAGATTGGGTGGGGTCGGAGAGGTATACGAGGGGACTGGGCAGAATGGGAGGGGTCAGAGAGGAGGGGTATAGGAGGAGCCTAGTCAGATTGGGTGGGGTCAGAGAGCAGAGGGATAGGAGGGGCCTGGGCAGAATGGGAGGGGTCAGACAGCAGAGGAGGGGTTTAGGAGGAGGAGCCTAGTCAGAATGGGTGGGGTTCAGGAGGAGCCTGGTCAGATTGGGTGGGGTCGGAGAGGTATACGAGGGGACTGGGCAGAATGGGAGGGGTCAGAGAGCAGAGGGATAGGAGGGGCCTGGGCAGAATGGGAGGGGTCAGACAGCAGAGGAGGGGTTTAGGAGGAGGAGCCTAGTCAGAATGGGTGGGGTTCAGGAGAAGCCTGGTCAGATTGGGTTGGTTCGGAGAGGTATACGAGGGGCCTAGGCAGAATGGGAGGGGTCAGACAGCAGAGGAGGGGTTTAGGAGGAGGAGCCTAGTCAGATTGGGTGGGGTCAGAGAGCAGAGGGATAGGAGGGGCCTGGGCAGAATGGGAGGGGTCAGACAGCAGAGGAGGGGTTTAGGAGGAGGAGCCTAGTCAGATTGGGTGGGGTCAGAGAGGAGGAGGAGCCTAGTCAGATTGGGTGGGGTCAGAGAGCAGAGGGATAGGAGGGGCCTGGGCAGAATGGGAGGGGTCATACAGCAGAGGAGGGGTTTAGGAGGAGGAGCCTAGTCAGGATGGGTGGGGTTCAGGAGGAGCCTGGTCAGATTGGGTGGGGTCGGAGAGGTATACGAGAGGCCTGGGCAGAATGGGAGGGGTCAGACAGCAGAGGAGGGATTTAGGAGGAGCCTAGTCAGATTGGGTGGGGTCAGAGAGGAGGAGGAGCCTAGTCAGATTGGGTGGGGTCAGAGAGCAGAGGGATAGGAGGGGCCTGGGCAGAATGGGAGGGGTCAGACAGCAGAGGAGGGGTTTAGGAGGAGGAGCCTAGTCAGGATGGGTGGGGTTCAGGAGGAGCCTGGTCAGATTGGGTGGGGTCGGAGAGGTATACGAGAGGCCTGGGCAGAATGGGAGGGGTCAGACAGCAGAGGAGGGATTTAGGAGGAGCCTAGTCAGATTGGGTGGGGTCAGAGAGGAGGAGGAGCCTAGTCAGATTGGGTGGGGTCAGAGAGCAGAGGGATAGGAGGGGCCTGGGCAGAATGGGAGGGGTCAGACAGCAGAGGAGGGGTTTAGGAGGAGGAGCCTAGTCAGAATGGGTGGGGTCAGAGAGGAGGAGGAGCCTAGTCAGATTGGGTGGGGTCAGAGAGGAGGAGGAGCCTAGTCAGATTGGGTGGGGTCAGAGAGGAGGAGGAGCCTAGTCAGATTGGGTGGGGTCAGAGAGGAGGAGGAGCCTAGTCAGATTGGGTGGGGTCAGAGAGCAGAGGGATAGGAGGGGCCTGGGCAGAATGGGAGGGGTCAGACAGCAGAGGAGGGGTTTAGGAGGAGGAGCCTAGTCAGAATGGGTGGGGTCAGAGAGGAGGAGGAGCCTAGTCAGATTGGCTGGGGTCAGAGAGCAGAGGGATAGGAGGGGCCTGGGCAGAATGGGAGGGGTCAGACAGCAGAGGAGGGATTTAGGAGGAGCCTAGTCAGATTGGGTGGGGTCAGAGAGGAGGAGGAGCCTAGTCAGATTGGGTGGGGTCGGAGAGGTATACGAGGGGACTGGGCAGAATGGGAGGGGTCAGAGAGCAGAGGAGGGGTTTAGGAGGAGCCTGGTCAGATTGGGTGGGGTCAGAGAGGATGGGTATAGGAGGAGCCTGAGCAGAATGGGTGGGGTCAGACAGCAGAGGAGGGTTTTGGAGGAGCCTGGTCAGATTGGGTGGGGTCGGAGGGGTATAGGAGGAGCCTGCGCAGAATGGGTGGGGTCGGAGAGGAGGGGTTTAGGAGGAGCCTAGTCAGATTGGGCGGGGCCAGAGAGCAGAGGGATAGGAGGGGCCTGGGCAGAATGGGAGGGGTCAGACAGCAGAGGAGGGGTTTAGGAGGAGCCTAGTAAGATTGGGCGGGGTCAGAGAGCAGAGGGATAGGAGGGGCCTGGGCAGAATGGGAGGGGTCAGACAGCAGAGGAGGGGTTTAGGAGGAGGAGCCTAGTCAGAATGGGTGGGGTCAGAGAGGAGGAGGAGCCTAGTCAGATTGGGTGGGGTCAGAGAGCAGAGGGATAGGAGGGGCCTGGGCAGAATGGGAGGGGTCAGACAGCAGAGGAGGGGTTTAGGAGGAGGAGCCTAGTCAGATTGGGTGGGGTCAGAGAGGAGGAGGAGCCTAGTCAGATTGGGTGGGGTCAGAGAGCAGAGGGATAGGAGGGGCCTGGGCAGAATGGGAGGGGTCAGACAGCAGAGGAGGGGTTTAGGAGGAGGAGCCTAGTCAGAATGGGTGGGGTCAGAGAGCAGAGGGATAGGAGGGGCCTGGGCAGAATGGGAGGGGTCAGACAGCAGAGGAGGGATTTAGGAGGAGCCTAGTCAGATTGGGTGGGGTCAGAGAGGAGGAGGAGCCTAGTCAGATTGGGTGGGGTCAGAGAGCAGAGGGATAGGAGGGGCCTGGGCAGAATGGGAGGGGTCAGACAGCAGAGGAGGGGTTTAGGAGGAGGAGCCTAGTCAGAATGGGTGGGGTCAGAGAGCAGAGGGATAGGAGGGGCCTGGGCAGAATGGGAGGGGTCAGACAGCAGAGGAGGGGTTTAGGAGGAGGAGCCTAGTCAGAATGGGTGGGGTCAGAGAGGAGGAGGAGCCTAGTCAGATTGGGTGGGGTCGGAGAGGTATACGAGGGGACTGGGCAGAATGGGAGGGGTCAGAGAGCAGAGGAATAGGAGGGGCCTGGGCAGAATGGGAGGGGTCAGACAGCAGAGGAGGGGTTTAGGAGGAGGAGCCTAGTCAGAATGGGTGGGGTTCAGGAGAAGCCTGGTCAGATTGGGTTGGTTCGGAGAGGTATACGAGGGGCCTAGGCAGAATGGGAGGGGTCAGACAGCAGAGGAGGGGTTTAGGAGGAGGAGCCTAGTCAGATTGGGTGGGGTCAGAGAGCAGAGGGATAGGAGGGGCCTGGGCAGAATGGGAGGGGTCAGACAGCAGAGGAGGGGTTTAGGAGGAGGAGCCTAGTCAGAATGGGTGGGGTCAGAGAGGAGGAGGAGCCTAGTCAGATTGGGTGGGGTCAGAGAGCAGAGGGATAGGAGGGGCCTGGGCAGAATGGGAGGGGTCAGACAGCAGAGGAGGGGTTTAGGAGGAGGAGCCTAGTCAGATTGGGTGGGGTCAGAGAGGAGGAGGTGCCTAGTCAGATTGGGTGGGGTCAGAGAGCAGAGGGATAGGAGGGGCCTGGGCAGAATGGGAGGGGTCAGACAGCAGAGGAGGGGTTTAGGAGGAGGAGCCTAGTCAGGATGGGTGGGGTTCAGGAGGAGCCTGGTCAGATTGGGTGGGGTCGGAGAGGTATACGAGAGGCCTGGGCAGAATGGGAGGGGTCAGACAGCAGAGGAGGGATTTAGGAGGAGCCTAGTCAGATTGGGTGGGGTCAGAGAGGAGGAGGAGCCTAGTCAGATTGGGTGGGGTCAGAGAGCAGAGGGATAGGAGGGGCCTGGGCCGAATGGGAGGGGTCAGACAGCAGAGGAGGGGTTTAGGAGGAGGAGCCTAGTCAGGATGGGTGGGGTTCAGGAGGAGCCTGGTCAGATTGGGTGGGGTCGGAGAGGTATACGAGAGGCCTGGGCAGAATGGGAGGGGTCAGACAGCAGAGGAGGGATTTAGGAGGAGCCTAGTCAGATTGGGTGGGGTCAGAGAGGAGGAGGAGCCTAGTCAGATTGGGTGGGGTCAGAGAGCAGAGGGATAGGAGGGGCCTGGGCAGAATGGGAGGGGTCAGACAGCAGAGGAGGGGTTTAGGAGGAGGAGCCTAGTCAGATTGGGTGGGGTCAGAGAGGAGGAGGAGCCTAGTCAGATTGGGTGGGGTCAGAGAGCAGAGGGATAGGAGGGGCCTGGGCAGAATGGGAGGGGTCAGACAGCAGAGGAGGGGTTTAGGAGGAGGAGCCTAGTCAGAATGGGTGGGGTCAGAGAGGAGGAGGAGCCTAGTCAGATTGGGTGGGGTCAGAGAGCAGAGGGATAGGAGGGGCCTGGGCAGAATGGGAGGGGTCAGACAGCAGAGGAGGGGTTTAGGAGGAGGAGCCTAGTCAGATTGGGTGGGGTCAGAGAGGAGGAGGAGCCTAGTCAGATTGGGTGGGGTCAGAGAGCAGAGGGATAGGAGGGGCCTGGGCAGAATGGGAGGGGTCAGACAGCAGAGGAGGGGTTTAGGAGGAGGAGCCTAGTCAGGATGGGTGGGGTTCAGGAGGAGCCTGGTCAGATTGGGTGGGGTCGGAGAGGTATACGAGAGGCCTGGGCAGAATGGGAGGGGTCAGACAGCAGAGGAGGGATTTAGGAGGAGCCTAGTCAGATTGGGTGGGGTCAGAGAGGAGGAGGAGCCTAGTCAGATTGGGTGGGGTCAGAGAGCAGAGGGATAGGAGGGGCCTGGGCAGAATGGGAGGGGTCAGACAGCAGAGGAGGGGTTTAGGAGGAGGAGCCTAGTCAGGATGGGTGGGGTTCAGGAGGAGCCTGGTCAGATTGGGTGGGGTCGGAGAGGTATACGAGAGGCCTGGGCAGAATGGGAGGGGTCAGACAGCAGAGGAGGGATTTAGGAGGAGCCTAGTCAGATTGGGTGGGGTCAGAGAGGAGGAGGAGCCTAGTCAGATTGGGTGGGGTCAGAGAGCAGAGGGATAGGAGGGGCCTGGGCAGAATGGGAGGGGTCAGACAGCAGAGGAGGGGTTTAGGAGGAGGAGCCTAGTCAGAATGGGTGGGGTCAGAGAGGAGGAGGAGCCTAGTCAGATTGGGTGGGGTCAGAGAGGAGGAGGAGCCTAGTCAGATTGGGTGGGGTCAGAGAGGAGGAGGAGCCTAGTCAGATTGGGTGGGGTCAGAGAGGAGGAGGAGCCTAGTCAGATTGGGTGGGGTCAGAGAGCAGAGGGATAGGAGGGGCCTGGGCAGAATGGGAGGGGTCAGACAGCAGAGGAGGGGTTTAGGAGGAGGAGCCTAGTCAGAATGGGTGGGGTCAGAGAGGAGGAGGAGCCTAGTCAGATTGGCTGGGGTCAGAGAGCAGAGGGATAGGAGGGGCCTGGGCAGAATGGGAGGGGTCAGACAGCAGAGGAGGGATTTAGGAGGAGCCTAGTCAGATTGGGTGGGGTCAGAGAGGAGGAGGAGCCTAGTCAGATTGGGTGGGGTCGGAGAGGTATACGAGGGGACTGGGCAGAATGGGAGGGGTCAGAGAGCAGAGGGATAGGAGGGGCCTGGGCAGAATGGGAGGGGTCAGACAGCAGAGGAGGGATTTAGGAGGAGCCTAGTCAGATTGGGTGGGGTCAGAGAGGAGGAGGAGCCTAGTCAGATTGGGTGGGGTCAGAGAGCAGAGGGATAGGAGGGGCCTGGGCAGAATGGGAGGGGTCAGACAGCAGAGGAGGGGTTTAGGAGGAGGAGCCTAGTCAGATTGGGTGGGGTCAGAGAGGAGGAGGAGCCTAGTCAGAATGGGTGGGGTTCAGGAGAAGCCTGGTCAGATTGGGTTGGTTCGGAGAGGTATACGAGGGGCCTGGGCAGAATGGGAGGGGTCAGACAGCAGAGGAGGGGTTTAGGAGGAGCCTGGTCAGATTGGGTGGGGTCAGAGAGGATGGGTATAGGAGGAGCCTGAGCAGAATGGGTGGGGTCAGACAGCAGAGGAGGGTTTTGGAGGAGCCTGGTCAGATTGGGTGGGGTCGGAGGGGTATAGGAGGAGCCTGCG
Organism: Lissotriton helveticus; assembly: GCF_964261635.1. Classification (NCBI taxonomy): domain Eukaryota; kingdom Metazoa; phylum Chordata; class Amphibia; order Caudata; family Salamandridae; genus Lissotriton; species Lissotriton helveticus. The sequence goes on from NC_136057.1 coordinate 1,814,348,159, forward strand.
CAGAATGGGTGGGGTCGGAGAGGAGGGGTTTAGGAGGAGCCTAGTCAGATTGGGCGGGGCCAGAGAGCAGAGGGATAGGAGGGGCCTGGGCAGAATGGGAGGGGTCAGACAGCAGAGGAGGGGTTTAGGAGGAGCCTAGTCAGATTGGGCGGAGTCAGAGAGCAGAGGGATAGGAGGGGCCTGGGCAGAATGGGAGGGGTCAGACAGCAGAGGAGGGGTTTAGGAGGAGGAGCCTAGTCAGAATGGGTGGGGTCAGAGAGGAGGAGGAGCCTAGTCAGATTGGGTGGGGTCAGAGAGCAGAGGGATATGAGGGGCCTGGGCAGAATGGGAGGGGTCAGACAGCAGAGGAGGGGTTTAGGAGGAGGAGCCTAGTCAGATTGGGTGGGGTCAGAGAGGAGGAGGAGCCTAGTCAGATTGGGTGGGGTCAGAGAGCAGAGGGATAGGAGGGGCCTGGGCAGAATGGGAGGGGTCAGACAGCAGAGGAGGGGTTTAGGAGGAGGAGCCTAGTCAGAATGGGTGGGGTCAGAGAGCAGAGGGATAGGAGGGGCCTGGGCAGAATGGGAGGGGTCAGACAGCAGAGGAGGGATTTAGGAGGAGCCTAGTCAGATTGGGTGGGGTCAGAGAGGAGGAGGAGCCTAGTCAGATTGGGTGGGGTCAGAGAGCAGAGGGATAGAAGGGGCCTGGGCAGAATGGGAGGGGTCAGACAGCAGAGGAGGGGTTTAGGAGGAGGAGCCTAGTCAGAATGGGTGGGGTCAGAGAGCAGAGGGATAGGAGGGGCCTGGGCAGAATGGGAGGGGTCAGACAGCAGAGGAGGGGTTTAGGAGGAGGAGCCTAGTCAGAATGGGTGGGGTCAGAGAGGAGGAGGAGCCTAGTCAGATTGGGTGGGGTCGGAGAGGTATACGAGGGGACTGGGCAGAATGGGAGGGGTCAGAGAGCAGAGGGATAGGAGGGGCCTGGGCAGAATGGGAGGGGTCAGACAGCAGAGGAGGGGTTTAGGAGGAGGAGCCTAGTCAGAATGGGTGGGGTTCAGGAGAAGCCTGGTCAGATTGGGTTGGTTCGGAGAGGTATACGAGGGGCCTAGGCAGAATGGGAGGGGTCAGACAGCAGAGGAGGGGTTTAGGAGGAGGAGCCTAGTCAGATTGGGTGGGGTCAGAGAGCAGAGGGATAGGAGGGGCCTGGGCAGAATGGGAGGGGTCAGACAGCAGAGGAGGGGTTTAGGAGGAGGAGCCTAGTCAGAATGGGTGGGGTCAGAGAGGAGGAGGAGCCTAGTCAGATTGGGTGGGGTCAGAGAGCAGAGGGATAGGAGGGGCCTGGGCAGAATGGGAGGGGTCAGACAGCAGAGGAGGGGTTTAGGAGGAGGAGCCTAGTCAGATTGGGTGGGGTCAGAGAGGAGGAGGAGCCTAGTCAGATTGGGTGGGGTCAGAGAGCAGAGGGATAGGAGGGGCCTGGGCAGAATGGGAGGGGTCAGACAGCAGAGGAGGGGTTTAGGAGGAGGAGCCTAGTCAGGATGGGTGGGGTTCAGGAGGAGCCTGGTCAGATTGGGTGGGGTCGGAGAGGTATACGAGAGGCCTGGGCAGAATGGGAGGGGTCAGACAGCAGAGGAGGGGTTTAGGAGGAGGAGCCTAGTCAGATTGGGTGGGGTCAGAGAGCAGAGGGATAGGAGGGGCCTGGGCAGAATGGGAGGGGTCAGACAGCAGAGGAGGGGTTTAGGAGGAGGAGCCTAGTCAGATTGGGTGGGGTCAGAGAGGAGGAGGAGCCTAGTCAGATTGGGTGGGGTCAGAGAGCAGAGGGATAGGAGGGGCCTGGGCAGAATGGGAGGGGTCAGACAGCAGAGGAGGGGTTTAGGAGGAGGAGCCTAGTCAGGATGGGTGGGGTTCAGGAGGAGCCTGGTCAGATTGGGTGGGGTCGGAGAGGTATACGAGAGGCCTGGGCAGAATGGGAGGGGTCAGACAGCAGAGGAGGGATTTAGGAGGAGCCTAGTCAGATTGGGTGGGGTCAGAGAGGAGGAGGAGCCTAGTCAGATTGGGTGGGGTCAGAGAGCAGAGGGATAGGAGGGGCCTGGGCAGAATGGGAGGGGTCAGACAGCAGAGGAGGGGTTTAGGAGGAGGAGCCTAGTCAGGATGGGTGGGGTTCAGGAGGAGCCTGGTCAGATTGGGTGGGGTCGGAGAGGTATACGAGAGGCCTGGGCAGAATGGGAGGGGTCAGACAGCAGAGGAGGGATTTAGGAGGAGCCTAGTCAGATTGGGTGGGGTCAGAGAGGAGGAGGAGCCTAGTCAGATTGGGTGGGGTCAGAGAGCAGAGGGATAGGAGGGGCCTGGGCAGAATGGGAGGGGTCAGACAGCAGAGGAGGGGTTTAGGAGGAGGAGCCTAGTCAGAATGGGTGGGGTCAGAGAGGAGGAGGAGCCTAGTCAGATTGGGTGGGGTCAGAGAGGAGGAGGAGCCTAGTCAGATTGGGTGGGGTCAGAGAGGAGGAGGAGCCTAGTCAGATTGGGTGGGGTCAGAGAGGAGGAGGAGCCTAGTCAGATTGGGTGGGGTCAGAGAGCAGAGGGATAGGAGGGGCCTGGGCAGAATGGGAGGGGTCAGACAGCAGAGGAGGGGTTTAGGAGGAGGAGCCTAGTCAGAATGGGTGGGGTCAGAGAGGAGGAGGAGCCTAGTCAGATTGGCTGGGGTCAGAGAGCAGAGGGATAGGAGAGGCCTGGGCAGAATGGGAGGGGTCAGACAGCAGAGGAGGGATTTAGGAGGAGCCTAGTCAGATTGGGTGGGGTCAGAGAGGAGGAGGAGCCTAGTCAGATTGGGTGGGGTCGGAGAGGTATACGAGGGGACTGGGCAGAATGGGAGGGGTCAGAGAGCAGAGGGATAGGAGGGGCCTGGGCAGAATGGGAGGGGTCAGACAGCAGAGGAGGGATTTAGGAGGAGCCTAGTCAGATTGGGTGGGGTCAGAGAGGAGGAGGAGCCTAGTCAGATTGGGTGGGGTCAGAGAGCAGAGGGATAGGAGGGGCCTGGGCAGAATGGGAGGGGTCAGACAGCAGAGGAGGGGTTTAGGAGGAGGAGCCTAGTCAGATTGGGTGGGGTCAGAGAGGAGGAGGAGCCTAGTCAGATTGGGTGGGGTCAGAGAGGAGGAGGAGCCTAGTCAGATTGGGTGGGGTCAGAGAGGAGGAGGAGCCTAGTCAGATTGGGTGGGGTCAGAGAGCAGAGGGATAGGAGGGGCCTGGGCAGAATGGGAGGGGTCAGACAGCAGAGGAGGGGTTTAGGAGGAGGAGCCTAGTCAGATTGGGTGGGGTCAGAGAGGAGGAGGAGCCTAGTCAGATTGGGTGGGGTCAGAGAGCAGAGGGATAGGAGGGGCCTGGGCAGAATGGGAGGGGTCAGACAGCAGAGGAGGGGTTTAGGAGGAGGAGCCTAGTCAGAATGGGTGGGGTCAGAGAGGAGGAGGAGCCTAGTCAGAATGGGTGGGGTCAGAGAGGAGGAGGAGCCTAGTCAGATTGGCTGGGGTCAGAGAGCAGAGGGATAGGAGGGGCCTGGGCAGAATGGGAGGGGTCAGACAGCAGAGGAGGGATTTAGGAGGAGCCTAGTCAGATTGGGTGGGGTCAGAGAGGAGGAGGAGCCTAGTCAGATTGGGTGGGGTCGGAGAGGTATACGAGGGGACTGGGCAGAATGGGAGGGGTCAGAGAGCAGAGGGATAGGAGGGGCCTGGGCAGAATGGGAGGGGTCAGACAGCAGAGGAGGGATTTAGGAGGAGCCTAGTCAGATTGGGTGGGGTCAGAGAGGAGGAGGAGCCTAGTCAGATTGGGTGGGGTCAGAGAGCAGAGGGATAGGAGGGGCCTGGGCAGAATGGGAGGGGTCAGACAGCAGAGGAGGGGTTTAGGAGGAGGAGCCTAGTCAGAATGGGTGGGGTCAGAGAGGAGGAGGAGCCTAGTCAGATTGGCTGGGGTCAGAGAGCAGAGGGATAGGAGGGGCCTGGGCAGAATGGGAGGGGTCAGACAGCAGAGGAGGGATTTAGGAGGAGCCTAGTCAGATTGGGTGGGGTCAGAGAGGAGGAGGAGCCTAGTCAGATTGGGTGGGGTCGGAGAGGTATACGAGGGGACTGGGCAGAATGGGAGGGGTCAGAGAGCAGAGGAGGGGTTTAGGAGGAGCCTGGTCAGATTGGGTGGGGTCAGAGAGGATGGGTATAGGAGGAGCCTGAGCAGAATGGGTGGGGTCAGACAGCAGAGGAGGGTTTTGGAGGAGCCTGGTCAGATTGGGTGGGGTCGGAGGGGTATAGGAGGAGCCTGCGCAGAATGGGTGGGGTCGGAGAGGAGGGGTTTAGGAGGAGCCTAGTCAGATTGGGCGGGGCCAGAGAGCAGAGGGATAGGAGGGGCCTGGGCAGAATGGGAGGGGTCAGACAGCAGAGGAGGGGTTTAGGAGGAGCCTAGTCAGATTGGGCGGGGTCAGAGAGCAGAGGGATAGGAGGGGCCTGGGCAGAATGGGAGGGGTCAGACAGCAGAGGAGGGGTTTAGGAGGAGGAGCCTAGTCAGAATGGGTGGGGTCAGAGAGGAGGAGGAGCCTAGTCAGATTGGGTGGGGTCAGAGAGCAGAGGGATAGGAGGGGCCTGGGCAGAATGGGAGGGGTCAGACAGCAGAGGAGGGGTTTAGGAGGAGGAGCCTAGTCAGATTGGGTGGGGTCAGAGAGGAGGAGGAGCCTAGTCAGATTGGGTGGGGTCAGAGAGCAGAGGGATAGGAGGGGCCTGGGCAGAATGGGAGGGGTCAGACAGCAGAGGAGGGGTTTAGGAGGAGGAGCCTAGTCAGAATGGGTGGGGTCAGAGAGCAGAGGGATAGGAGGGGCCTGGGCAGAATGGGAGGGGTCAGACAGCAGAGGAGGGATTTAGGAGGAGCCTAGTCAGATTGGGTGGGGTCAGAGAGGAGGAGGAGCCTAGTCAGATTGGGTGGGGTCAGAGAGCAGAGGGATAGGAGGGGCCTGGGCAGAATGGGAGGGGTCAGACAGCAGAGGAGGGGTTTAGGAGGAGGAGCCTAGTCAGAATGGGTGGGGTCAGAGAGCAGAGGGATAGGAGGGGCCTGGGCAGAATGGGAGGGGTCAGACAGCAGAGGAGGGGTTTAGGAGGAGGAGCCTAGTCAGATTGGGTGGGGTCAGAGAGGAGGAGGAGCCTAGTCAGATTGGGTGGGGTCAGAGAGCAGAGGGATAGGAGGGGCCTGGGCAGAATGGGAGGGGTCAGACAGCAGAGGAGGGGTTTAGGAGGAGGAGCCTAGTCAGGATGGGTGGGGTTCAGGAGGAGCCTGGTCAGATTGGGTGGGGTCGGAGAGGTATACGAGAGGCCTGGGCAGAATGGGAGGGGTCAGACAGCAGAGGAGGGATTTAGGAGGAGCCTAGTCAGATTGGGTGGGGTCAGAGAGGAGGAGGAGCCTAGTCAGATTGGGTGGGGTCAGAGAGCAGAGGGATAGGAGGGGCCTGGGCCGAATGGGAGGGGTCAGACAGCAGAGGAGGGGTTTAGGAGGAGGAGCCTAGTCAGGATGGGTGGGGTTCAGGAGGAGCCTGGTCAGATTGGGTGGGGTCGGAGAGGTATACGAGAGGCCTGGGCAGAATGGGAGGGGTCAGACAGCAGAGGAGGGATTTAGGAGGAGCCTAGTCAGATTGGGTGGGGTCAGAGAGGAGGAGGAGCCTAGTCAGATTGGGTGGGGTCAGAGAGCAGAGGGATAGGAGGGGCCTGGGCAGAATGGGAGGGGTCAGACAGCAGAGGAGGGGTTTAGGAGGAGGAGCCTAGTCAGATTGGGTGGGGTCAGAGAGGAGGAGGAGCCTAGTCAGATTGGGTGGGGTCAGAGAGCAGAGGGATAGGAGGGGCCTGGGCAGAATGGGAGGGGTCAGACAGCAGAGGAGGGGTTTAGGAGGAGGAGCCTAGTCAGAATGGGTGGGGTCAGAGAGGAGGAGGAGCCTAGTCAGATTGGGTGGGGTCAGAGAGCAGAGGGATAGGAGGGGCCTGGGCAGAATGGGAGGGGTCAGACAGCAGAGGAGGGGTTTAGGAGGAGGAGCCTAGTCAGATTGGGTGGGGTCAGAGAGGAGGAGGAGCCTAGTCAGATTGGGTGGGGTCAGAGAGCAGAGGGATAGGAGGGGCCTGGGCAGAATGGGGGGGGTCAGACAGCAGAGGAGGGGTTTAGGAGGAGGAGCCTAGTCAGGATGGGTGGGGTTCAGGAGGAGCCTGGTCAGATTGGGTGGGGTCGGAGAGGTATACGAGAGGCCTGGGCAGAATGGGAGGGGTCAGACAGCAGAGGAGGGATTTAGGAGGAGCCTAGTCAGATTGGGTGGGGTCAGAGAGGAGGAGGAGCCTAGTCAGATTGGGTGGGGTCAGAGAGCAGAGGGATAGGAGGGGCCTGGGCAGAATGTGAGGGGTCAGACAGCAGAGGAGGGGTTTAGGAGGAGGAGCCTAGTCAGGATGGGTGGGGTTCAGGAGGAGCCTGGTCAGATTGGGTGGGGTCGGAGAGGTATACGAGAGGCCTGGGCAGAATGGGAGGGGTCAGACAGCAGAGGAGGGATTTAGGAGGAGCCTAGTCAGATTGGGTGGGGTCAGAGAGGAGGAGGAGCCTAGTCAGATTGGGTGGGGTCAGAGAGCAGAGGGATAGGAGGGGCCTGGGCAGAATGGGAGGGGTCAGACAGCAGAGGAGGGGTTTAGGAGGAGGAGCCTAGTCAGAATGGGTGGGGTCAGAGAGGAGGAGGAGCCTAGTCAGATTGGGTGGGGTCAGAGAGGAGGAGGAGCCTAGTCAGATTGGGTGGGGTCAGAGAGGAAGAGGAGCCTAGTCAGATTGGGTGGGGTCAGAGAGCAGAGGGATAGGAGGGGCCTGGGCAGAATGGGAGGGGTCAGACAGCAGAGGAGGGGTTTAGGAGGAGGAGCCTAGTCAGGATGGGTGGGGTTCAGGAGGAGCCTGGTCAGATTGGGTGGGGTCGGAGAGGTATACGAGAGGCCTGGGCAGAATGGGAGGGGTCAGACAGCAGAGGAGGGGTTTAGGAGGAGGAGCCTAGTCAGATTGGGTGGGGTCAGAGAGCAGAGGGATAGGAGGGGCCTGGGCAGAATGGGAGGGGTCAGACAGCAGAGGAGGGGTTTGGGAGGAGGAGCCTAGTCAGATTGGGTGGGGTCAGAGAGGAGGAGGAGCCTAGTCAGATTGGGTGGGGTCAGAGAGCAGAGGGATAGGAGGGGCCTGGGCAGAATGGGAGGGGTCAGACAGCAGAGGAGGGGTTTAGGAGGAGGAGCCTAGTCAGGATGGGTGGGGTTCAGGAGGAGCCTGGTCAGATTGGGTGGGGTCGGAGAGGTATACGAGAGGCCTGGGCAGAATGGGAGGGGTCAGACAGCAGAGGAGGGATTTAGGAGGAGCCTAGTCAGATTGGGTGGGGTCAGAGAGGAGGAGGAGCCTAGTCAGATTGGGTGGGGTCAGAGAGCAGAGGGATAGGAGGGGCCTGGGCAGAATGGGAGGGGTCAGACAGCAGAGGAGGGGTTTAGGAGGAGGAGCCTAGTCAGGATGGGTGGGGTTCAGGAGGAGCCTGGTCAGATTGGGTGGGGTCGGAGAGGTATACGAGAGGCCTGGGCAGAATGGGAGGGGTCAGACAGCAGAGGAGGGATTTAGGAGGAGCCTAGTCAGATTGGGTGGGGTCAGAGAGGAGGAGGAGCCTAGTCAGATTGGGTGGGGTCAGAGAGCAGAGGGATAGGAGGGGCCTGGGCAGAATGGGAGGGGTCAGACAGCAGAGGAGGGGTTTAGGAGGAGGAGCCTAGTCAGAATGGGTGGGGTCAGAGAGGAGGAGGAGCCTAGTCAGATTGGGTGGGGTCAGAGAGGAGGAGGAGCCTAGTCAGATTGGGTGGGGTCAGAGAGGAGGAGGAGCCTAGTCAGATTGGGTGGGGTCAGAGAGGAGGAGGAGCCTAGTCAGATTGGGTGGGGTCAGAGAGCAGAGGGATAGGAGGGGCCTGGGCAGAATGGGAGGGGTCAGACAGCAGAGGAGGGGTTTAGGAGGAGGAGCCTAGTCAGAATGGGTGGGGTCAGAGAGGAGGAGGAGCCTAGTCAGATTGGCTGGGGTCAGAGAGCAGAGGGATAGGAGGGGCCTGGGCAGAATGGGAGGGGTCAGACAGCAGAGGAGGGATTTAGGAGGAGCCTAGTCAGATTGGGTGGGGTCAGAGAGGAGGAGGAGCCTAGTCAGATTGGGTGGGGTCGGAGAGGTATACGAGGGGACTGGGCAGAATGGGAGGGGTCAGAGAGCAGAGGAGGGGTTTAGGAGGAGCCTGGTCAGATTGGGTGGGGTCAGAGAGGATGGGTATAGGAGGAGCCTGAGCAGAATGGGTGGGGTCAGACAGCAGAGGAGGGTTTTGGAGGAGCCTGGTCAGATTGGGTGGGGTCGGAGGGGTATAGGAGGAGCCTGCGCAGAATGGGTGGGGTCGGAGAGGAGGGGTTTAGGAGGAGCCTAGTCAGATTGGGCGGGGCCAGAGAGCAGAGGGATAGGAGGGGCCTGGGCAGAATGGGAGGGGTCAGACAGCAGAGGAGGGGTTTAGGAGGAGCCTAGTCAGATTGGGCGGGGTCAGAGAGCAGAGGGATAGGAGGGGCCTGGGCAGAATGGGAGGGGTCAGACAGCAGAGGAGGGGTTTAGGAGGAGGAGCCTAGTCAGAATGGGTGGGGTCAGAGAGGAGGAGGAGCCTAGTCAGATTGGGTGGGGTCAGAGAGCAGAGGGATAGGAGGGGCCTGGGCAGAATGGGAGGGGTCAGACAGCAGAGGAGGGGTTTAGGAGGAGGAGCCTAGTCAGATTGGGTGGGGTCAGAGAGGAGGAGGAGCCTAGTCAGATTGGGTGGGGTCAGAGAGCAGAGGGATAGGAGGGGCCTGGGCAGAATGGGAGGGGTCAGACAGCAGAGGAGGGGTTTAGGAGGAGGAGCCTAGTCAGAATGGGTGGGGTCAGAGAGCAGAGGGATAGGAGGGGCCTGGGCAGAATGGGAGGGGTCAGACAGCAAAGGAGGGATTTAGGAGGAGCCTAGTCAGATTGGGTGGGGTCAGAGAGGAGGAGGAGCCTAGTCAGATTGGGTGGGGTCAGAGAGCAGAGGGATAGGAGGGGCCTGGGCAGAATGGGAGGGGTCAGACAGCAGAGGAGGGGTTTAGGAGGAGGAGCCTAGTCAGAATGGGTGGGGTCAGAGAGCAGAGGGATAGGAGGGGCCTGGGCAGAATGGGAGGGGTCAGACAGCAGAGGAGGGGTTTAGGAGGAGGAGCCTAGTCAGAATGGGTGGGGTCAGAGAGGAGGAGGAGCCTAGTCAGATTGGGTGGGGTCGGAGAGGTATACGAGGGGACTGGGCAGAATGTGAGGGGTCAGAGAGCAGAGGGATAGGAGGGGCCTGGGCAGAATGGGAGGGGTCAGACAGCAGAGGAGGGGTTTAGGAGGAGGAGCCTAGTCAGAATGGGTGGGGTTCAGGAGAAGCCTGGTCAGATTGGGTTGGTTCGGAGAGGTATACGAGGGGCCTAGGCAGAATGGGAGGGGTCAGACAGCAGAGGAGGGGTTTAGGAGGAGGAGCCTAGTCAGATTGGGTGGGGTCAGAGAGCAGAGGGATAGGAGGGGCCTGGGCAGAATGGGAGGGGTCAGACAGCAGAGGAGGGGTTTAGGAGGAGGAGCCTAGTCAGAATGGGTGGGGTCAGAGAGGAGGAGGAGCCTAGTCAGATTGGGTGGGGTCAGAGAGCAGAGGGATAGGAGGGGCCTGGGCAGAATGGGAGGGGTCAGACAGCAGAGGAGGGGTTTAGGAGGAGGAGCCTAGTCAGATTGGGTGGGGTCAGAGAGGAGGAGGAGCCTAGTCAGATTGGGTGGGGTCAGAGAGCAGAGGGATAGGAGGGGCCTGGGCAGAATGGGAGGGGTCAGACAGCAGAGGAGGGGTTTAGGAGGAGGAGCCTAGTCAGGATGGGTGGGGTTCAGGAGGAGCCTGGTCAGATTGGGTGGGGTCGGAGAGGTATACGAGAGGCCTGGGCAGAATGGGAGGGGTCAGACAGCAGAGGAGGGATTTAGGAGGAGCCTAGTCAGATTGGGTGGGGTCAGAGAGGAGGAGGAGCCTAGTCAGATTGGGTGGGGTCAGAGAGCAGAGGGATAGGAGGGGCCTGGGCAGAATGGGAGGGGTCAGACAGCAGAGGAGGGGTTTAGGAGGAGGAGCCTAGTCAGAATGGGTGGGGTCAGAGAGCAGAGGGATAGGAGGGGCCTGGGCAGAATGGGAGGGGTCAGACAGCAGAGGAGGGGTTTAGGAGGAGGAGCCTAGTCAGATTGGGTGGGGTCAGAGAGGAGGAGGAGCCTAGTCAGATTGGGTGGGGTCAGAGAGCAGAGGGATAGGAGGGGCCTGGGCAGAATGGGAGGGGTCAGACAGCAGAGGAGGGGTTTAGGAGGAGGAGCCTAGTCAGAATGGGTGGGGTCAGAGAGGAGGAGGAGCCTAGTCAGATTGGGTGGGGTCAGAGAGCAGAGGGATAGGAGGGGCCTGGGCAGAATGGGAGGGGTCAGACAGCAGAGGAGGGGTTTAGGAGGAGGAGCCTAGTCAGATTGGGTGGGGTCAGAGAGGAGGAGGAGCCTAGTCAGATTGGGTGGGGTCAGAGAGCAGAGGGATAGGAGGGGCCTGGGCAGAATGGGAGGGGTCAGACAGCAGAGGAGGGGTTTAGGAGGAGGAGCCTAGTCAGGATGGGTGGGGTTCAGGAGGAGCCTGGTCAGATTGGGTGGGGTCGGAGAGGTATACGAGAGGCCTGGGCAGAATGGGAGGGGTCAGACAGCAGAGGAGGGATTTAGGAGGAGCCTAGTCAGATTGGGTGGGGTCAGAGAGGAGGAGGAGCCTAGTCAGATTGGGTGGGGTCAGAGAGCAGAGGGATAGGAGGGGCCTGGGCAGAATGGGAGGGGTCAGACAGCAGAGGAGGGGTTTAGGAGGAGGAGCCTAGTCAGGATGGGTGGGGTTCAGGAGGAGCCTGGTCAGATTGGGTGGGGTCGGAGAGGTATACGAGAGGCCTGGGCAGAATGGGAGGGGTCAGACAGCAGAGGAGGGATTTAGGAGGAGCCTAGTCAGATTGGGTGGGGTCAGAGAGGAGGAGGAGCCTAGTCAGATTGGGTGGGGTCAGAGAGCAGAGGGATAGGAGGGGCCTGGGCAGAATGGGAGGGGTCAGACAGCAGAGGAGGGGTTTAGGAGGAGGAGCCTAGTCAGAATGGGTGGGGTCAGAGAGGAGGAGGAGCCTAGTCAGATTGGGTGGGGTCAGAGAGGAGGAGGAGCCTAGTCAGATTGGGTGGGGTCAGAGAGGAGGAGGAGCCTAGTCAGATTGGGTGGGGTCAGAGAGGAGGAGGAGCCTAGTCAGATTGGGTGGGGTCAGAGAGCAGAGGGATAGGAGGGGCCTGGGCAGAATGGGAGGGGTCAGACAGCAGAGGAGGGGTTTAGGAGGAGGAGCCTAGTCAGAATGGGTGGGGTCAGAGAGGAGGAGGAGCCTAGTCAGATTGGCTGGGGTCAGAGAGCAGAGGGATAGGAGGGGCCTGGGCAGAATGGGAGGGGTCAGACAGCAGAGGAGGGATTTAGGAGGAGCCTAGTCAGATTGGGTGGGGTCAGAGAGGAGGAGGAGCCTAGTCAGATTGGGTGGGGTCGGAGAGGTATACGAGGGGACTGGGCAGAATGGGAGGGGTCAGAGAGCAGAGGGATAGGAGGGGCCTGGGCAGAATGGGAGGGGTCAGACAGCAGAGGAGGGATTTAGGAGGAGCCTAGTCAGATTGGGTGGGGTCAGAGAGGAGGAGGAGCCTAGTCAGATTGGGTGGGGTCAGAGAGCAGAGGGATAGGAGGGGCCTGGGCAGAATGGGAGGGGTCAGACAGCAGAGGAGGGGTTTAGGAGGAGGAGCCTAGTCAGATTGGGTGGGGTCAGAGAGGAGGAGGAGCCTAGTCAGAATGGGTGGGGTTCAGGAGAAGCCTGGTCAGATTGGGTTGGTTCGGAGAGGTATACGAGGGGCCTGGGCAGAATGGGAGGGGTCAGACAGCAGAGGAGGGGTTTAGGAGGAGCCTGGTCAGATTGGGTGGGGTCAGAGAGGATGGGTATAGGAGGAGCCTGAGCAGAATGGGTGGGGTCAGACAGCAGAGGAGGGTTTTGGAGGAGCCTGGTCAGATTGGGTGGGGTCGGAGGGGTATAGGAGGAGCCTGCGCAGAATGGGTGGGGTCGGAGAGGAGGGGTTTAGGAGGAGCCTAGTCAGATTGGGCGGGGCCAGAGAGCAGAGGGATAGGAGGGGCCTGGGCAGAATGGGAGGGGTCAGACAGCAGAGGAGGGGTTTAGGAGGAGCCTAGTCAGATTGGGCGGGGTCAGAGAGCAGAGGGATAGGAGGGGCCTGGGCAGAATGGGAGGGGTCAGACAGCAGAGGAGGGGTTTAGGAGGAGGAGCCTAGTCAGAATGGGTGGGGTCAGAGAGGAGGAGGAGCCTAGTCAGATTGGGTGGGGTCAGAGAGCAGAGGGATAGGAGGGGCCTGGGCAGAATGGGAGGGGTCAGACAGCAGAGGAGGGGTTTAGGAGGAGGAGCCTAGTCAGATTGGGTGGGGTCAGAGAGGAGGAGGAGCCTAGTCAGATTGGGTGGGGTCAGAGAGCAGAGGGATAGGAGGGGCCTGGGCAGAATGGGAGGGGTCAGACAGCAGAGGAGGGGTTTAGGAGGAGGAGCCTAGTCAGAATGGGTGGGGTCAGAGAGCAGAGGGATAGGAGGGGCCTGGGCAGAATGGGAGGGGTCAGACAGCAGAGGAGGGATTTAGGAGGAGCCTAGTCAGATTGGGTGGGGTCAGAGAGGAGGAGGAGCCTAGTCAGATTGGGTGGGGTCAGAGAGCAGAGGGATAGGAGGGGCCTGGGCAGAATGGGAGGGGTCAGACAGCAGAGAAGGGGTTTAGGAGGAGGAGCCTAGTCAGAATGGGTGGGGTCAGAGAGCAGAGGGATAGGAGGGGCCTGGGCAGAATGGGAGGGGTCAGACAGCAGAGGAGGGGTTTAGGAGGAGGAGCCTAGTCAGAATGGGTGGGGTCAGAGAGGAGGAGGAGCCTAGTCAGATTGGGTGGGGTCGGAGAGGTATACGAGGGGACTGGGCAGAATGGGAGGGGTCAGAGAGCAGAGGGATAGGAGGGGCCTGGGCAGAATGGGAGGGGTCAGACAGCAGAGGAGGGGTTTAGGAGGAGGAGCCTAGTCAGAATGGGTGGGGTTCAGGAGAAGCCTGGTCAGATTGGGTTGGTTCGGAGAGGTATACGAGGGGCCTAGGCAGAATGGGAGGGGTCAGACAGCAGAGGAGGGGTTTAGGAGGAGGAGCCTAGTCAGATTGGGTGGGGTCAGAGAGCAGAGGGATAGGAGGGGCCTGGGCAGAATGGGAGGGGTCAGACAGCAGAGGAGGGGTTTAGGAGGAGGAGCCTAGTCAGAATGGGTGGGGTCAGAGAGGAGGAGGAGCCTAGTCAGATTGGGTGGGGTCAGAGAGCAGAGTAATAGGAGGGGCCTGGGCAGAATGGGAGGGGTCAGACAGCAGAGGAGGGGTTTAGGAGGAGGAGCCTAGTCAGATTGGGTGGGGTCAGAGAGGAGGAGGAGCCTAGTCAGATTGGGTGGGGTCAGAGAGCAGAGGGATAGGAGGGGCCTGGGCAGAATGGGAGGGGTCAGACAGCAGAGGAGGGGTTTAGGAGGAGGAGCCTAGTCAGGATGGGTGGGGTTCAGGAGGAGCCTGGTCAGATTGGGTGGGGTCGGAGAGGTATACGAGAGGCCTGGGCAGAATGGGAGGGGTCAGACAGCAGAGGAGGGATTTAGGAGGAGCCTAGTCAGATTGGGTGGGGTCAGAGAGGAGGAGGAGCCTAGTCAGATTGGGTGGGGTCAGAGAGCAGAGGGATAGGAGGGGCCTGGGCCGAATAGGAGGGGTCAGACAGCAGAGGAGGGGTTTAGGAGGAGGAGCCTAGTCAGGATGGGTGGGGTTCAGGAGGAGCCTGGTCAGATTGGGTGGGGTCGGAGAGGTATACGAGAGGCCTGGGCAGAATGGGAGGGGTCAGACAGCAGAGGAGGGATTTAGGAGGAGCCTAGTCAGATTGGGTGGGGTCAGAGAGGAGGAGGAGCCTAGTCAGATTGGGTGGGGTCAGAGAGCAGAGGGATAGGAGGGGCCTGGGCAGAATGGGAGGGGTCAGACAGCAGAGGAGGGGTTTAGGAGGAGGAGCCTAGTCAGAATGGGTGGGGTCAGAGAGGAGGAGGAGCCTAGTCAGATTGGGTGGGGTCAGAGAGGAGGAGGAGCCTAGTCAGATTGGGTGGGGTCAGAGAGGAGGAGGAGCCTAGTCAGATTGGGTTGGGTCAGAGAGGAGGAGGAGCCTAGTCAGATTGGGTGGGGTCAGAGAGCAGAGGGATAGGAGGGGCCTGGGCAGAATGGGAGGGGTCAGACAGCAGAGGAGGGGTTTAGGAGGAGGAGCCTAGTCAGAATGGGTGGGGTCAGAGAGGAGGAGGAGCCTAGTCAGATTGGCTGGGGTCAGAGAGCAGAGGGATAGGAGGGGCCTGGGCAGAATGGGAGGGGTCAGACAGCAGAGGAGGGATTTAGGAGGAGCCTAGTCAGATTGGGTGGGGTCAGAGAGGAGGAGGAGCCTAGTCAGATTGGGTGGGGTCGGAGAGGTATATGAGGGGGCTGGGCAGAATGGGAGGGGTCAGAGAGCAGAGGGATAGGAGGGGCCTGGGCAGAATGGGAGGGGTCAGACAGCAGAGGAGGGATTTAGGAGGAGCCTAGTCAGATTGGGTGGGGTCAGAGAGGAGGAGGAGCCTAGTCAGATTGGGTGGGGTCAGAGAGCAGAGGGATAGGAGGGGCCTGGGCAGAATGGGAGGGGTCAGACAGCAGAGGAGGGGTTTAGGAGGAGGAGCCTAGTCAGATTGGGTGGGGTCAGAGAGGAGGAGGAGCCTAGTCAGAATGGGTGGGGTTCAGGAGAAGCCTGGTCAGATTGGGTTGGTTCGGAGAGGTATACGAGGGGCCTGGGCAGAATGGGAGGGGTCAGACAGCAGAGGAGGGGTTTAGGAGGAGCCTGGTCAGATTGGGTGGGGTCAGAGAGGATGGGTATAGGAGGAGCCTGAGCAGAATGGGTGGGGTCAGACAGCAGAGGAGGGTTTTGGAGGAGCCTGGTCAGATTGGGTGGGGTCGGAGGGGTATAGGAGGAGCCTGCGCAGAATGGGTGGGGTCGGAGAGGAGGGGTTTAGGAGGAGCCTAGTCAGATTGGGCGGGGCCAGAGAGCAGAGGGATAGGAGGGGCCTGGGCAGAATGGGAGGGGTCAGACAGCAGAGGAGGGGTTTAGGAGGAGCCTAGTCAGATTGGGCGGGGTCAGAGAGCAGAGGGATAGGAGGGGCCTGGGCAGAATGGGAGGGGTCAGACAGCAGAGGAGGGGTTTAGGAGGAGGAGCCTAGTCAGAATGGGTGGGGTCAGAGAGGAGGAGGAGCCTAGTCAGATTGGGTGGGGTCAGAGAGCAGAGGGATAGGAGGGGCCTGGGCAGAATGGGAGGGGTCAGACAGCAGAGGAGGGGTTTAGGAGGAGGAGCCTAGTCAGATTGGGTGGGGTCAGAGAGGAGGAGGAGCCTAGTCAGATTGGGTGGGGTCAGAGAGCAGAGGGATAGGAGGGGCCTGGGCAGAATGGGAGGGGTCAGACAGCAGAGGAGGGGTTTAGGAGGAGGAGCCTAGTCAGAATGGGTGGGGTCAGAGAGCAGAGGGATAGGAGGGGCCTGGGCAGAATGGGAGGGGTCAGACAGCAGAGGAGGGATTTAGGAGGAGCCTAGTCAGATTGGGTGGGGTCAGAGAGGAGGAGGAGCCTAGTCAGATTGGGTGGGGTCAGAGAGCAGAGGGATAGGAGGGGCCTGGGCAGAATGGGAGGGGTCAGACAGCAGAGGAGGGGTTTAGGAGGAGGAGCCTAGTCAGAATGGGTGGGGTCAGAGAGCAGAGGGATAGGAGGGGCCTGGGCAGAATGGGAGGGGTCAGACAGCAGAGGAGGGGTTTAGGAGTAGGAGCCTAGTCAGAATGGGTGGGGTCAGAGAGGAGGAGGAGCCTAGTCAGATTGGGTGGGGTCGGAGAGGTATACGAGGGGACTGGGCAGAATGGGAGGGGTCAGAGAGCAGAGGGATAGGAGGGGCCTGGGCAGAATGGGAGGGGTCAGACAGCAGAGGAGGGGTTTAGGAGGAGGAGCCTAGTCAGAATGGGTGGGGTTCAGGAGAAGCCTGGTCAGGTTGGTTCGGAGAGGTATACGAGGGGCCTGGGCAGAATGGGAGGGGACAGCAGAGGAGGGGTTTAGGAGGAGGAGCCTAGTCAGAATGGGTGGGGTTCAGGAGGAGCCTGGTCAGATTGGGTGGGGTCGGAGAGGTATACGAGGGGCCTGGGCAGAATGGGAGGGGTCAGACAGCAGAGGAGGGATTTAGGAGGAGCCTAGTCAGATTGGGTGGGGTCAGAGAGGAGGAGGAGCCTAGTCAGATTGGGTGGGGTCAGAGAGGAGGAGGAGCCTAGTCAGAATGGGTGGGGTTCAGGAGAAGCCTGGTCAGATTGGGTTGGTTCGGAGAGGTATACGAGGGGCCTGGGCAGAATGGGAGGGGTCAGACAGCAGAGGAGGGATTTAGGAGGAGCCTAGTCAGATTGGGTGGGGTCAGAGAGGAGGAGGAGCCTAGTCAGATTGGGTGGGGTCAGAGAGCAGAGGGATAGGAGGGGCCTGCGCAGAATGGGAGGGGACAGCAGAGGAGGGGTTTAGGAGGAGGAGCCTAGTCAGATTGGGTGGGGTCAGAGAGGAGGAGGAGCCTAGTCAGAATGGGTGGGGTTCAGGAGAAGCCTGGTCAGATTGGGTTGGTTCGGAGAGGTATACGAGGGGCCTGGGCAGAATGGGAGGGGTCAGACAGCAGAGGAGGGATTTAGGAGGAGCCTAGTCAGATTGGGTGGGTCAGAGAGGAGGAGGAGCCTAGTCAGATTGGGTGGGGTCGGAGAGGTTTACGAGGGGACTGGGCAGAATGGGAGGGGTCAGAGAGCAGAGGGATAGGAGGGGCCTGGGCAGAATGGGAGGGGTCAGACAGCAGAGGAGGGGTTTAGGAGGAGGAGCCTAGTCAGAATGGGTGGGGTCAGAGAGGAGGAGGAGCCTAGTCAGATTGGGTGGGGTCAGAGAGCAGAGGGATAGGAGGGGCCTGGGCAGAATGGGAGGGGACAGCAGAGGAGGGGTTTAGGAGGAGGAGCCTAGTCAGATTGGGTGGGGTCAGAGAGGAGGAGGAGCCTAGTCAGAATGGGTGGGGTTCAGGAGAAGCCTGGTCAGATTGGGTTGGTTCGGAGAGGTATACGAGGGGCCTGGGCAGAATGGGAGGGGTCAGACAGCAGAGGAGGGGTTTAGGAGGAGCCTGGTCAGATTGGGTGGGGTCAGAGAGGATGGGTATAGGAGGAGCCTGAGCAGAATGGGTGGGGTCAGACAGCAGAGGAGGGTTTTGGAGGAGCCTGGTCAGATTGGGTGGGGTCGGAGAGGAGGGGTATAGGAGGAGCCTGCGCAGAATGGGTGGGGTCGGAGAGGAGGGGTTTAGGAGGAGCCTAGTCAGATTGGGCGGGGCCAGAGAGCAGAGGGATAGGAGGGGCCTGGGCAGAATGGGAGGGGTCAGACAGCAGAGGAGGGGTTTAGGAGGAGCCTAGTCAGATTGGGCGGGGTCAGAGAGCAGAGGGATAGGAGGGGCCTGGGCAGAATGGGAGGGGTCAGACAGCAGAGGAGGGGTTTAGGAGGAGCCTAGTCAGATTGGGCGAGAGCAGAGGGATAGGTGTAGGGTCTGAGGGACTATGAAGGGGTCATAGATGGAGGAGGATCCTGACTTATGGTGGGGAACTGCAAAAACTTTTTTTATGCACCCCCCCTATACTCTCTGATTTCTGTTGGGAGGGGGCAGTCAACATTTGGGGGAGCAGTATTAAATGGTGCTTGGGCGCAACGTGAAGGGCGATGAGGGGCACAGAATGGCATGGCTTCCAGGTACTTTTTGGGGGGGGCTACCATTAGTTTTTATTGCTCTGATCCTCCCTCATGGGGTGGACCCCAAATGGTTAGGGGCAACGGGGGAGGGGGGGTGGCAAAAAGCTGTTTGACAGTTTCTGTTACCAACAGGGGTGACCATACGATTCTGCTGCAGTTATGTGGTATTGAAAGGTACAACAAGGAGCATGTGGCTGTATTTTTGCAGGTGGGGTGCCCCAAAATTTTACTGCCAGCAGCAGCAGCAGCAGCCCCCCTCCTCCCCACCCTGCAGATTGGTATAGGTACCTTTACGACATTTCTGTTGATAACAGAGGCTATAGCGAATCGCGCTACGAAATCCTAGAGCACTAACATTTGCTAAATAAAGGTGGCATCGGAGCATACGAATGAGGCAGGGAGAGGCTACTGTTGGCAATTGGTTTGGTGGGTCATAGTGAATAACCTCGGCATGCAAATAGGCAGAAGTGTGAGGATTGGCAGTGTCTGTAGAGAATTTTGGCATGCTCTTCAGTTTATTTTTTCCTCCTTACGTTGGCTATGAACTACAGAGGAAAGGCCTGGACTTACTGTTGGGCAAAACATGTATTTATGATATTAAGAAGTGTAGTCTGGCTGTACTGAGAGGGGCTGTACAGTACGGTAAATGCCTGTAAATCCCTGAAATGTGCATCCAACTGTCATTTGAGATTGAACAGTGAACGAAGCAGCTGGGTTACTGGCTGAATGTAAATGGAAGGCACATAGGAAGTGTGTTTGTGGTCACTCAAATTATTGAAACCTGCTTGATGCACTACCAAAGCTGGGGTACCAGGAGGGAACATTTGAGGGGTATTGAGATGGTGGTGTCCAGAGGTCAAAATATGTTTCAGAGACACAGAAGTACTGCGGTCCTGGTCCCACATTGGGGGTAGTCAAAAGTCCCTGCTAAAGATTTCTGTCCAACTGTTACCACATTTTGTGCAGCCTGGCTCCCTCTGAAACGATTCCCCAGTGTTTTTCGATCCTACAGATGACTGTAGCAAACTTCCCAAATTTTTTCTTGGCCTCATACCCCCAGAGGATTGCCTGACATTTGCCAGCCTAACGATACTCACTTTCTGGGAAAAACCTCACTAACCATGCATATTTATGCACCACACATGGCAAATCCTTACAATTGCAGAACATCATATCGCACTCGTCATCTTTGAGGTGCTGTACGTATTTGGATTTGAGGGAAATATTCATCCTTGCTTGCTCTCCCATCTGAAGTCTATGGTGCTGCTGTTCCTTTCTCACATGTCCCTTCAAAGAGACAAGTGACACACAGACTCAATCACTCAGCAAACATATTTGCTTTGACGCTTTCATCTTGCTGTTTACCTTCCAAATATTCCCCCTTCACCAAAAATACAGGCCAGCCATTTCTCATCCCCTCAGTCATCGCAGTCCTTCACTCCTTAGGCCCTGCAAGACCACCATGAACAAGATTCATGTCAGCAAGCAGAAAAAAAGCCTCAGTGTGCTCTTTTGTTCATACTGCTGCCCTCTAGTAACACTTCATGGCAACTGCAGCATAAGAATGGGTCTGAGAAGAGGGCTGTCCTATGCAAATAATGTCCTCCCATGCATACTTTCTTCTTAGACGGTCGGCGGCTTGTGCCGTGATACCCCCTCCAACATATGGTCTTCAACCAAATTTTAAAAAAGCCCACCTGCCTTAGACGAAGGATTTTGCCACTCAAAGGAAGCACATGGGGACATCACCCTCATTTAGCAGGGTCCTAAATTGCCTGCTGTCAGCCTGTATACAGAACAAGGGCGTTCGTGGGCGTTCGTGGGCGTTCCTCAAAGGAAGGAGGTGGGTGATTAAATCCACAGTGCCAGGGCAGGCCCAGCCCAGCCCAGCCCAGCCCAGCCCAGTCTGGCACAGCGCACTGCTGTGGAGGTCTATTCCTTCACATCCTGCAGCAGGCATGATGCAGACCTACTAGAGCAAAGGCTTGACTCCTCTGCCCTTGTCTGTCTCTTAAAGGAAACAATCTTTCTAGCTTCTTATTGCACCTAATAAATGGACTCTAGCTTGCCTCAAACTCAACCCATCATTTCATTAGCCAGAGCTCATACTTGACCTTTATTTCTATCCAAGTTCACTGGCACCAAACCCCTGCTTTGAGTGAGTGGCTCACACCAAAATTAAATATCACCTTCATCCAACCTATTTTACAATAAGTGTAGCACCTTCCCCGCATTCTTGTGCTCAGTTATAACCCCCAATACCACAATTGCACTCTGCAATTCACCAAACTTAAAGGACAAAGAATGAAGACATTGATAAAGGAAGATAAGGCCTTGTCCCTATTGCACCTACTTGAAAAATAGGGCAGTTGGTAGAAGGTCATGAGGGAAAACATTTGAAATGTTTGGACACACCTGCCAAAAAAAAGTAGCAAAAAAAAAAAAAAATCACTGTTTGAAAAGTTCCCACCTTGGGATACTTCTACAGCATTGGCAGGATTCGAACCCTGGCCTCTGAGGGCTGTCCACACCAAAGGTACAAGACTTACCTTTGAGCTATAGCTCCTTGGTGGTCTAAAGGTTTGCAGTAGTAACTATAAGCAACATACAGGCCTTGGTGTCCTTCCCTGCGGCTTCCATTGCACATAAAAAGGATGACCATGACATAAGGACAATTTGATAGGCTACTTACATGGAAACCAGTGTGGTCCAGTGGGTAAGTTCCTGCCTTCCATCCAGGCAACCAGGGTTCAAATCCCGGGTTCGGCACCAGATGACTGATGGTGCCACAGCAGAGGTAAGCTGGAGGTGGGCCTAAATGGCCAATTGGTAAGTAAAATGTGTCTGTGTGTTGTGGAAGAGTGGAATCATGCCTAGCGAATGAGGGATTGCAGATTGGTTGGTAAGTAAAATAGGTGTGGCCTGAACAGAGACAGGTGAAAGAAAGGGAACAGGTGTTGTGTGTTAGAGGAGGACCCTAGTCAGATTGGGGGTGGTCAGAGAGGAGAGGGATAGGAGGGGCCTGGGCAGAATGGGAGGGGTCAGACAGCAGAAGAGGGGTTTAGGAGGAGGAGCCTAGTCAGAATGGGTGGGGTTCAGGAGGAGCCTGGTCAGATTGGGTGAGGTCGGAGAGGTATACGAGGGGACTGGGCAGAATGGGAGGGGTCAGAGAGGAGGGGTATAGGAGGAGCCTAGTCAGATTGGGTGGGGTCAGAGAGCAGAGGGATAGGAGGGGCCTGGGCAGAATGGGAGGGGTCAGACAGCAGAGGAGGGGTTTAGGAGGAGGAGCCTAGTCAGAATGGGTGGGGTTCAGGAGGAGCCTGGTCAGATTGGGTGGGGTCGGAGAGGTATACGAGGGGACTGGGCAGAATGGGAGGAGTCAGAGAGCAGAGGGATAGGAGGGGCCTGGGCAGAATGGGAGGGGTCAGACAGCAGAGGAGGGGTTTAGGAGGAGGAGCCTAGTCAGAATGGGTGGGGTTCAGGAGAAGCCTGGTCGGGTTGGTTCGGAGAGGTATACGAGGGGCCTGGGCAGAATGGGAGGGGTCAGACAGCAGAGGAGGGGTTTAGGAGGAGGAGCCTAGTCAGAATGGGTGGGGTCAGAGAGGAGGAGGAGCCTAGTCAGATTGGGTGGGGTCAGAGAGCAGAGGGATAGGAGGGGCCTGGGCAGAATGGGAGGGGTCAGACAGCAGAGGAGGGGTTTAGGAGGAGGAGCCTAGTCAGATTGGGTGGGGTCAGAGAGGAGGAGGAGCCTAGTCAGATTGGGTGGGGTCAGAGAGCAGAGGGATAGGAGGGGCCTGGGCAGAATGGGAGGGGTCAGACAGCAGAGGAGGGGTTTAGGAGGAGGAGCTTAGTCAGATTGGGTGGGGTCAGAGAGGAGGAGGAGCCTAGTCAGATTGGGTGGGGTCAGAGAGCAGAGGGATAGGAGGGGCCTGGGCAGAATGGGAGGGGTCAGACAGCAGAGGAGGGATTTAGGAGGAGCCTAGTCAGATTGGGTGGGGTCAGAGAGGAGGAGGAGCCTAGTCAGATTGGGTGGGGTCGGAGAGGTATACGAGGGGACTGGGCAGAATGGGAGGGGTCAGAGAGCAGAGGGATAGGAGGGGCCTGGGCAGAATGGGAGGGGTCAGAGAGCAGAGGGATAGGAGGGGCCTGGGCAGAATGGGAGGGGTCAGACAGCAGAGGAGGGATTTAGGAGGAGCCTAGTCAGATTGGGTGGGGTCAGAGAGGAGGAGGAGCCTAGTCAGATTGGGTGGGGTCAGAGAGCAGAGGGATAGGAGGGGCCTGGGCAGAATGGGAGGGGTCAGACAGCAGAGGAGGGGTTTAGGAGGAGGAGCCTAGTCAGAATGGGTGGGGTTCAGGAGAAGCCTGGTCAGATTGGGTTGGTTCGGAGAGGTATACGAGGGGCCTAGGCAGAATGGGAGGGGTCAGACAGCAGAGGAGGGGTTTAGGAGGAGGAGCCTAGTCAGATTGGGTGGGGTCAGAGAGCAGAGGGATAGGAGGGGCCTGGGCAGAATGGGAGGGGTCAGACAGCAGAGGAGGGGTTTAGGAGGAGGAGCCTAGTCAGAATGGGTGGGGTCAGAGAGGAGGAGGAGCCTAGTCAGATTGGGTGGGGTCAGAGAGCAGAGGGATAGGAGGGGCCTGGGCAGAATGGGAGGGGTCAGACAGCAGAGGAGGGGTTTAGGAGGAGGAGCCTAGTCAGGATGGGTGGGGTTCAGGAGGAGCCTGGTCAGATTGGGTGGGGTCGGAGAGGTATACGAGAGGCCTGGGCAGAATGGGAGGGGTCAGACAGCAGAGGAGGGATTTAGGAGGAGCCTAGTCAGATTGGGTGGGGTCAGAGAGGAGGAGGAGCCTAGTCAGATTGGGTGGGGTCAGAGAGCAGAGGGATAGGAGGGGCCTGGGCAGAATGGGAGGGGTCAGACAGCAGAGGAGGGGTTTAGGAGGAGGAGCCTAGTCAGGATGGGTGGGGTTCAGGAGGAGCCTGGTCAGATTGGGTGGGGTCGGAGAGGTATACGAGAGGCCTGGGCAGAATGGGAGGGGTCAGACAGCAGAGGAGGGATTTAGGAGGAGCCTAGTCAGATTGGGTGGGGTCAGAGAGGAGGAGGAGCCTAGTCAGATTGGGTGGGGTCAGAGAGCAGAGGGATAGGAGGGGCCTGGGCAGAATGGGAGGGGTCAGACAGCAGAGGAGGGGTTTAGGAGGAGGAGCCTAGTCAGAATGGGTGGGGTCAGAGAGGAGGAGGAGCCTAGTCAGATTGGGTGGGGTCAGAGAGGAGGAGGAGCCTAGTCAGATTGGCTGGGGTCAGAGAGCAGAGGGATAGGAGGGGCCTGGGCAGAATGGGAGGGGTCAGACAGCAGAGGAGGGATTTAGGAGGAGCCTAGTCAGATTGGGTGGGGTCAGAGAGGAGGAGGAGCCTAGTCAGATTGGGTGGGGTCGGAGAGGTATACGAGGGGACTGGGCAGAATGGGAGGGGTCAGAGAGCAGAGGGATAGGAGGGGCCTGGGCAGAATGGGAGGGGTCAGACAGCAGAGGAGGGATTTAGGAGGAGCCTAGTCAGATTGGGTGGGGTCAGAGAGCAGAGGGATAGGAGGGGCCTGGGCAGAATGGGAGGGGTCAGACAGCAGAGGAGGGGTTTAGGAGGAGGAGCCTAGTCAGATTGGGTGGGGTCAGAGAGGAGGAGGAGCCTAGTCAGAATGGGTGGGGTTCAGGAGAAGCCTGGTCAGATTGGGTTGGTTCGGAGAGGTATACGAGGGGCCTGGGCAGAATGGGAGGGGTCAGACAGCAGAGGAGGGGTTTAGGAGGAGCCTGGTCAGATTGGGTGGGGTCAGAGAGGATGGGTATAGGAGGAGCCTGAGCAGAATGGGTGGGGTCAGACAGCAGAGGAGGGTTTTGGAGGAGCCTGGTCAGATTGGGTGGGGTCGGAGGGGTATAGGAGGAGCCTGCGCAGAATGGGTGGGGTCGGAGAGGAGGGGTTTAGGAGGAGCCTAGTCAGATTGGGCGGGGCCAGAGAGCAGAGGGATAGGAGGGGCCTGGGCAGAATGGGAGGGGTCAGACAGCAGAGGAGGGGTTTAGGAGGAGCCTAGTCAGATTGGGCGGGGTCAGAGAGCAGAGGGATAGGAGGGGCCTGGGCAGAATGGGAGGGGTCAGACAGCAGAGGAGGGGTTTAGGAGGAGGAGCCTAGTCAGAATGGGTGGGGTCAGAGAGGAGGAGGAGCCTAGTCAGATTGGGTGGGGTCAGAGGGCAGAGGGATAGGAGGGGCCTGGGCAGAATGGGAGGGGTCAGACAGCAGAGGAGGGGTTTAGGAGGAGGAGCCTAGTCAGATTGGGTGGGGTCAGAGAGGAGGAGGAGCCTAGTCAGATTGGGTGGGGTCAGAGAGCAGAGGGATAGGAGGGGCCTGGGCAGAATGGGAGGGGTCAGACAGCAGAGGAGGGGTTTAGGAGGAGGAGCCTAGTCAGAATGGGTGGGGTCAGAGAGCAGAGGGATAGGAGGGGCCTGGGCAGAATGGGAGGGGTCAGACAGCAGAGGAGGGATTTAGGAGGAGCCTAGTCAGATTGGGTGGGGTCAGAGAGGAGGAGGAGCCTAGTCAGATTGGGTGGGGTCAGAGAGCAGAGGGATAGGAGGGGCCTGGGCAGAATGGGAGGGGTCAGACAGCAGAGGAGGGGTTTAGGAGGAGGAGCCTAGTCAGAATGGGTGGGGTCAGAGAGCAGAGGGATAGGAGGGGCCTGGGCAGAATGGGAGGGGTCAGACAGCAGAGGAGGGGTTTAGGAGGAGGAGCCTAGTCAGAATGGGTGGGGTCAGAGAGGAGGAGGAGCCTAGTCAGATTGGGTGGGGTCGGAGAGGTATACGAGGGGACTGGGCAGAATGGGAGGGGTCAGAGAGCAGAGGGATAGGAGGGGCCTGGGCAGAATGGGAGGGGTCAGACAGCAGAGGAGGGGTTTAGGAGGAGGAGCCTAGTCAGAATGGGTGGGGTTCAGGAGAAGCCTGGTCAGGTTGGTTCGGAGAGGTATACGAGGGGCCTGGGCAGAATGGGAGGGGACAGCAGAGGAGGGGTTTAGGAGGAGGAGCCTAGTCAGAATGGGTGGGGTTCAGGAGGAGCCTGGTCAGATTGGGTGGGGTCGGAGAGGTATACGAGGGGCCTGGGCAGAATGGGAGGGGTCAGACAGCAGAGGAGGGATTTAGGAGGAGCCTAGTCAGATTGGGTGGGGTCAGAGAGGAGGAGGAGCCTAGTCAGATTGGGTGGGGTCAGAGAGGAGGAGGAGCCTAGTCAGAATGGGTGGGGTTCAGGAGAAGCCTGGTCAGATTGGGTTGGTTCGGAGAGGTATACGAGGGGCCTGGGCAGAATGGGAGGGGTCAGACAGCAGAGGAGGGATTTAGGAGGAGCCTAGTCAGATTGGGTGGGGTCAGAGAGGAGGAGGAGCCTAGTCAGATTGGGTGGGGTCAGAGAGCAGAGGGATAGGAGGGGCCTGCGCAGAATGGGAGGGGACAGCAGAGGAGGGGTTTAGGAGGAGGAGCCTAGTCAGATTGGGTGGGGTCAGAGAGGAGGAGGAGCCTAGTCAGAATGGGTGGGGTTCAGGAGAAGCCTGGTCAGATTGGGTTGGTTCGGAGAGGTATACGAGGGGCCTGGGCAGAATGGGAGGGGTCAGACAGCAGAGGAGGGATTTAGGAGGAGCCTAGTCAGATTGGGTGGGGTCAGAGAGGAGGAGGAGCCTAGTCAGATTGGGTGGGGTCGGAGAGGTATACGAGGGGACTGGGCAGAATGGGAGGGGTCAGAGAGCAGAGGGATAGGAGGGGCCTGGGCAGAATGGGAGGGGTCAGACAGCAGAGGAGGGGTTTAGGAGGAGGAGCCTAGTCAGAATGGGTGGGGTCAGAGAGGAGGAGGAGCCTAGTCAGATTGGGTGGGGTCAGAGAGCAGAGGGATAGGAGGGGCCTGGGCAGAATGGGAGGGGACAGCAGAGGAGGGGTTTAGGAGGAGGAGCCTAGTCAGATTGGGTGGGGTCAGAGAGGAGGAGGAGCCTAGTCAGAATGGGTGGGGTTCAGGAGAAGCCTGGTCAGATTGGGTTGGTTCGGAGAGGTATACGAGGGGCCTGGGCAGAATGGGAGGGGTCAGACAGCAGAGGAGGGGTTTAGGAGGAGCCTGGTCAGATTGGGTGGGGTCAGAGAGGATGGGTATAGGAGGAGCCTGAGCAGAATGGGTGGGGTCAGACAGCAGAGGAGGGTTTTGGAGGAGCCTGGTCAGATTGGGTGGGGTCGGAGAGGAGGGGTATAGGAGGAGCCTGCGCAGAATGGGTGGGGTCGGAGAGGAGGGGTTTAGGAGGAGCCTAGTCAGATTGGGTGAGGTCGGAGAGGTATACGAGGGGACTGGGCAGAATGGGAGGGGTCAGAGAGGAGGGGTATAGGAGGAGCCTAGTCAGATTGGGTGGGGTCAGAGAGCAGAGGGATAGGAGGGGCCTGGGCAGAATGGGAGGGGTCAGACAGCAGAGGAGGGGTTTAGGAGGAGGAGCCTAGTCAGAATGGGTGGGGTTCAGGAGGAGCCTGGTCAGATTGGGTGGGGTCGGAGAGGTATACGAGGGGACTGGGCAGAATGGGAGGGGTCAGAGAGCAGAGGGATAGGAGGGGCCTGGGCAGAATGGGAGGGGTCAGACAGCAGAGGAGGGGTTTAGGAGGAGGAGCCTAGTCAGAATGGGTGGGGTTCAGGAGAAGCCTGGTCAGATTGGGTTGGTTCGGAGAGGTATACGAGGGGCCTGGGCAGAATGGGAGGGGTCAGACAGCAGAGGAGGGGTTTAGGAGGAGGAGCCTAGTCAGAATGGGTGGGGTCAGAGAGGAGGAGGAGCCTAGT
This sequence comes from Lissotriton helveticus, assembly GCF_964261635.1. Classification (NCBI taxonomy): domain Eukaryota; kingdom Metazoa; phylum Chordata; class Amphibia; order Caudata; family Salamandridae; genus Lissotriton; species Lissotriton helveticus. Next base: position 1,814,374,920 of record NC_136057.1, read on the forward strand.
CAGATTGGGTGGGGTCAGAGAGCAGAGGGATAGGAGGGGCCTGGGCAGAATGGGAGGGGTCAGACAGCAGAGGAGGGGTTTAGGAGGAGGAGCCTAGTCAGATTGGGTGGGGTCAGAGAGGAGGAGGAGCCTAGTCAGATTGGGTGGGGTCAGAGAGCAGAGGCATAGGAGGGGCCTGGGCAGAATGGGAGGGGTCAGACAGCAGAGGAGGGGTTTAGGAGGAGGAGCCTAGTCAGGATGGGTGGGGTTCAGGAGGAGCCTGGTCAGATTGGGTGGGGTCGGAGAGGTATACGAGAGGCCTGGGCAGAATGGGAGGGGTCAGACAGCAGAGGAGGGATTTAGGAGGAGCCTAGTCAGATTGGGTGGGGTCAGAGAGGAGGAGGAGCCTAGTCAGATTGGGTGGGGTCAGAGAGCAGAGGGATAGGAGGGGCCTGGGCAGAATGGGAGGGGTCAGACAGCAGAGGAGGGGTTTAGGAGGAGGAGCCTAGTCAGGATGGGTGGGGTTCAGGAGGAGCCTGGTCAGATTGGGTGGGGTCGGAGAGGTATACGAGAGGCCTGGGCAGAATGGGAGGGGTCAGACAGCAGAGGAGGGATTTAGGAGGAGCCTAGTCAGATTGGGTGGGGTCAGAGAGGAGGAGGAGCCTAGTCAGATTGGGTGGGGTCAGAGAGCAGAGGGATAGGAGGGGCCTGGGCAGAATGGGAGGGGTCAGACAGCAGAGGAGGGGTTTAGGAGGAGGAGCCTAGTCAGAATGGGTGGGGTCAGAGAGGAGGAGGAGCCTAGTCAGATTGGGTGGGGTCAGAGAGGAGGAGGAGCCTAGTCAGATTGGGTGGGGTCAGAGAGCAGAGGGATAGGAGGGGCCTGGGCAGAATGGGAGGGGTCAGACAGCAGAGGAGGGGTTTAGGAGGAGGAGCCTAGTCAGAATGGGTGGGGTCAGAGAGGAGGAGGAGCCTAGTCAGATTGGCTGGGGTCAGAGAGCAGAGGGATAGGAGGGGCCTGGGCAGAATGGGAGGGGTCAGACAGCAGAGGAGGGATTTAGGAGGAGCCTAGTCAGATTGGGTGGGGTCAGAGAGGAGGAGGAGCCTAGTCAGATTGGGTGGGGTCGGAGAGGTATACGAGGGGACTGGGCAGAATGGGAGGGGTCAGAGAGCAGAGGGATAGGAGGGGCCTGGGCAGAATGGGAGGGGTCAGACAGCAGAGGAGGGATTTAGGAGGAGCCTAGTCAGATTGGGTGGGGTCAGAGAGGAGGAGGAGCCTAGTCAGATTGGGTGGGGTCAGAGAGCAGAGGGATAGGAGGGGCCTGGGCAGAATGGGAGGGGTCAGACAGCAGAGGAGGGGTTTAGGAGGAGGAGCCTAGTCAGATTGGGTGGGGTCAGAGAGGAGGAGGAGCCTAGTCAGGAGAAGCCTGGTCAGATTGGGTTGGTTCGGAGAGGTATACGAGGGGCCTGGGCAGAATGGGAGGGGTCAGACAGCAGAGGAGGGGTTTAGGAGGAGCCTGGTCAGATTGGGTGGGGTCAGAGAGGATGGGTATAGGAGGAGCCTGAGCAGAATGGGTGGGGTCAGACAGCAGAGGAGGGTTTTGGAGGAGCCTGGTCAGATTGGGTGGGGTCGGAGGGGTATAGGAGGAGCCTGCGCAGAATGGGTGGGGTCGGAGAGGAGGGGTTTAGGAGGAGCCTAGTCAGATTGGGCGGGGCCAGAGAGCAGAGGGATAGGAGGGGCCTGGGCAGAATGGGAGGGGTCAGACAGCAGAGGAGGGGTTTAGGAGGAGCCTAGTCAGATTGGGCGGGGTCAGAGAGCAGAGGGATAGGAGGGGCCTGGGCAGAATGGGAGGGGTCAGACAGCAGAGGAGGGGTTTAGGAGGAGGAGCCTAGTCAGAATGGGTGGGGTCAGAGAGGAGGAGGAGCCTAGTCAGATTGGGTGGGGTCAGAGGGCAGAGGGATAGGAGGGGCCTGGGCAGAATGGGAGGGGTCAGACAGCAGAGGAGGGGTTTAGGAGGAGGAGCCTAGTCAGAATGGGTGGGGTCAGAGAGGAGGAGGAGCCTAGTCAGATTGGGTGGGGTCAGAGAGCAGAGGGATAGGAGGGGCCTGGGCAGAATGGGAGGGGTCAGACAGCAGAGGAGGGGTTTAGGAGGAGGAGCCTAGTCAGAATGGGTGGGGTCAGAGAGCAGAGGGATAGGAGGGGCCTGGGCAGAATGGGAGGGGTCAGACAGCAGAGGAGGGATTTAGGAGGAGCCTAGTCAGATTGGGTGGGGTCAGAGAGGAGGAGGAGCCTAGTCAGATTGGGTGGGGTCAGAGAGCAGAGGGATAGGAGGGGCCTGGGCAGAATGGGAGGGGTCAGACAGCAGAGGAGGGGTTTAGGAGGAGGAGCCTAGTCAGAATGGGTGGGGTCAGAGAGCAGAGGGATAGGAGGGGCCTGGGCAGAATGGGAGGGGTCAGACAGCAGAGGAGGGGTTTAGGAGGAGGAGCCTAGTCAGAATGGGTGGGGTCAGAGAGGAGGAGGAGCCTAGTCAGATTGGGTGGGGTCGGAGAGGTATACGAGGGGACTGGGCAGAATGGGAGGGGTCAGAGAGCAGAGGGATAGGAGGGGCCTGGGCAGAATGGGAGGGGTCAGACAGCAGAGGAGGGGTTTAGGAGGAGGAGCCTAGTCAGAATGGGTGGGGTTCAGGAGAAGCCTGGTCAGGTTGGTTCGGAGAGGTATACGAGGGGCCTGGGCAGAATGGGAGGGGACAGCAGAGGAGGGGTTTAGGAGGAGGAGCCTAGTCAGAATGGGTGGGGTTCAGGAGGAGCCTGGTCAGATTGGGTGGGGTCGGAGAGGTATACGAGGGGCCTGGGCAGAATGGGAGGGGTCAGACAGCAGAGGAGGGATTTAGGAGGAGCCTAGTCAGATTGGGTGGGGTCAGAGAGGAGGAGGAGCCTAGTCAGATTGGGTGGGGTCAGAGAGGAGGAGGAGCCTAGTCAGAATGGGTGGGGTTCAGGAGAAGCCTGGTCAGATTGGGTTGGTTCGGAGAGGTATACGAGGGGCCTGGGCAGAATGGGAGGGGTCAGACAGCAGAGGAGGGATTTAGGAGGAGCCTAGTCAGATTGGGTGGGGTCAGAGAGGAGGAGGAGCCTAGTCAGATTGGGTGGGGTCAGAAAGCAGAGGGATAGGAGGGGCCTGCGCAGAATGGGAGGGGACAGCAGAGGAGGGGTTTAGGAGGAGGAGCCTAGTCAGATTGGGTGGGGTCAGAGAGGAGGAGGAGCCTAGTCAGAATGGGTGGGGTTCAGGAGAAGCCTGGTCAGATTGGGTGGGTTCGGAGAGGTATACGAGGGGCCTGGGCAGAATGGGAGGGGTCAGACAGCAGAGGAGGGATTTAGGAGGAGCCTAGTCAGATTGGGTGGGGTCAGAGAGGAGGAGGAGCCTAGTCAGATTGGGTGGGGTCGGAGAGGTATACGAGGGGACTGGGCAGAATGGGAGGGGTCAGAGAGCAGAGGGATAGGAGGGGCCTGGGCAGAATGGGAGGGGTCAGACAGCAGAGGAGGGGTTTAGGAGGAGGAGCCTAGTCAGAATGGGTGGGGTCAGAGAGGAGAAGGAGCCTAGTCAGATTGGGTGGGGTCAGAGAGCAGAGGGATAGGAGGGGCCTGGGCAGAATGGGAGGGGACAGCAGAGGAGGGGTTTAGGAGGAGGAGCCTAGTCAGATTGGGTGGGGTCAGAGAGGAGGAGGAGCCTAGTCAGAATGGGTGGGGTTCAGGAGAAGCCTGGTCAGATTGGGTTGGTTCGGAGAGGTATACGAGGGGCCTGGGCAGAATGGGAGGGGTCAGACAGCAGAGGAGGGGTTTAGGAGGAGCCTGGTCAGATTGGGTGGGGTCAGAGAGGATGGGTATAGGAGGAGCCTGAGCAGAATGGGTGGGGTCAGACAGCAGAGGAGGGTTTTGGAGGAGCCTGGTCAGATTGGGTGGGGTCGGAGAGGAGGGGTATAGGAGGAGCCTGCGCAGAATGGGTGGGGTCGGAGAGGAGGGGTTTAGGAGGAGCCTAGTCAGATTGGGCGGGGCCAGAGAGCAGAGGGATAGGAGGGGCCTGGGCAGAATGGGAGGGGTCAGACAGCAGAGGAGGGGTTTAGGAGGAGCCTAGTCAGATTGGGCGGGGTCAGAGAGCAGAGGGATAGGAGGGGCCTGGGCAGAATGGGAGGGGTCAGACAGCAGAGGAGGGGTTTAGGAGGAGCCTAGTCAGATTGGGCGAGAGCAGAGGGATAGGTGTAGGGTCTGAGGGACTATGAAGGGGTCATAGATGGAGGAGGATCCTGACTTATGGTGGGGAACTGCAAAAACTTTTTTTATGCACCCCCCCTATACTCTCTGATTTCTGTTGGGAGGGGGCAGTCAACATTTGGGGCAGCAGTATTAAATGGTGCTTGGGCGCAACGTGAAGGGCGATGAGGGGCACAGAATGGCATGGCTTCCAGGTACTTTTTGGGGGGGGCTACCATTAGTTTTTATTGCTCTGATCCTCCCTCATGGGGTGGACCCCAAATGGTTAGGGGCAACGGGGGAGGGGGGGCGGCAAAAAGCTGTTTGACAGTTTCTGTTACCAACAGGGGTGACCATACGATTCTGCTGCAGTTATGTGGTATTGAAAGGTACAACAAGGAGCATGTGGCTGTATTTTTGCAGGTGGGGTGCCCCAAAATTTTACTGCCAGCAGCAGCAGCCCCCCTCCTCCCCACCCTGCAGATTGGTATAGGTACCTTTACGACATTTCTGTTGATAACAGAGGCTATAGCGAATCGCGCTACGAAATCCTAGAGCACTAACATTTGCTAAATAAAGGTGGCATCGGAGCATACGAATGAGGCAGGGAGAGGCTACTGTTGGCAATTGGTTTGGTGGGTCATAGTGAATAACCTCGGCATGCAAATAGGCAGAAGTGTGAGGATTGGCAGTGTCTGTAGAGAATTTTGGCATGCTCTTCAGTTTATTTTTTCCTCCTTACGTTGGCTATGAACTACAGAGGAAAGGCCTGGACTTACTGTTGGGCAAAACATGTATTTATGATATTAAGAAGTGTAGTCTGGCTGTACTGAGAGGGGCTGTACAGTACGGTAAATGCCTGTAAATCCCTGAAATGTGCATCCAACTGTCACTTGAGATTGAACAGTGAACGAAGCAGCTGGGTTACTGGCTGAATGTAAATGGAAGGCACATAGGAAGTGTGTTTGTGGTCACTCAAATTATTGAAACCTGCTTGATGCACTACCAAAGCTGGGGTACCAGGAGGGAACATTTGAGGGGTATTGAGATGGTGGTGTCCAGAGGTCAAAATATGTTTCAGAGACACAGAAGTACTGCGGTCCTGGTCCCACATTGGGGGTAGTCAAAAGTCCCTGCTAAAGATTTCTGTCCAACTGTTACCACATTTTGTGCAGCCTGGCTCCCTCTGAAACGATTCCCCAGTGTTTTTCGATCCTACAGATGACTGTAGCAAACTTCCCAAATTTTTTCTTGGCCTCATACCCCCAGAGGATTGCCTGACATTTGCCAGCCTAACGATACTCACGTTCTGGGAAAAACCTCACTAACCATGCATATTTATGCACCACACATGGCAAATCCTTACAATTGCAGAACATCATATCGCACTCGTCATCTTTGAGGTGCTGTACGTATTTGGATTTGAGGGAAATATTCATCCTTGCTTGCTCTCCCATCTGAAGTCTATGGTGCTGCTGTTCCTTTCTCACATGTCCCTTCAAAGAGACAAGTGACACACAGACTCAATCACTCAGCAAACATATTTGCTTTGACGCTTTCATCTTGCTGTTTACCTTCCAAATATTCCCCCTTCACCAAAAATACAGGCCAGCCATTTCTCATCCCCTCAGTCATCGCAGTCCTTCACTCCTTAGGCCCTGCAAGACCACCATGAACAAGATTCATGTCAGCAAGCAGAAAAAAAGCCTCAGTGTGCTCTTTTGTTCATACTGCTGCCCTCTAGTAACACTTCATGGCAACTGCAGCATAAGAATGGGTCTGAGAAGAGGGCTGTCCTATGCAAATAATGTCCTCCCATGCATACTTTCTTCTTAGACGGTCGGCGGCTTGTGCCGTGATACCCCCTCCAACATATGGTCTTCAACCAAATTTTAAAAAAGCCCACCTGCCTTAGACGAAGGATTTTGCCACTCAAAGGAAGCACATGGGGACATCACCCTCATTTAGCAGGGTCCTAAATTGCCTGCTGTCAGCCTGTATACAGAACAAGGGCGTTCGTGGGCGTTCCTCAAAGGAAGGAGGTGGGTGATTAAATCCACAGTGCCAGGGCAGGCCCAGCCCAGCCCAGCCCAGCCCAGCCCAGTCTGGCACAGCGCACTGCTGTGGAGGTCTATTCCTTCACATCCTGCAGCAGGCATGATGCAGACCTACTAGAGCAAAGGCTTGACTCCTCTGCCCTTGTCTGTCTCTTAAAGGAAACAATCTTTCTAGCTTCTTATTGCACCTAATAAATGGACTCTAGCTTGCCTCAAACTCAACCCATCATTTCATTAGCCAGAGCTCATACTTGACCTTTATTTCTATCCAAGTTCACTGGCACCAAACCCCTGCTTTGAGCGAGTGGCTCACACCAAAATTAAATATCACCTTCATCAAACCTATTTTACAATAAGTGTAGCACCTTCCCCGCATTCTTGTGCTCAGTTATAACCCCCAATACCACAATTGCACTCTGCAATTCACCAAACTTAAAGGACAAAGAATGAAGACATTGATAAAGGAAGATAAGGCCTTGTCCCTATTGCACCTACTTGAAAAATAGGGCAGTTGGTAGAAGGTCATGAGGGAAAACATTTGAAATGTTTGGACACACCTGCCAAAAAAAAGTAGCAAAAAAAAAAAAAAATCACTGTTTGAAAATTTCCCACCTTGGGATACTTCTACAGCATTGGCAGGATTCGAACCCTGGCCTCTGAGGGCTGTCCACACCAAAGGTACAAGACTTACCTTTGAGCTATAGCTCCTTGGTGGTCTAAAGGTTTGCAGTAGTAACTATAAGCAACATACAGGCCTTGGTGTCCTTCCCTGCGGCTTCCATTGCACATAAAAAGGATGACCATGACATAAGGACAATTTGATAGGCTACTTACATGGAAACCAGTGTGGTCCAGTGGGTAAGTTCCTGCCTTCCATCCAGGCAACCAGGGTTCAAATCCCGGGTTCGGCACCAGATGACTGATGGTGCCACAGCAGAGGTAAGCTGGAGGTGGGCCTAAATGGCCAATTGGTAAGTAAAATGTGTCTGTGTGTTGTGGAAGAGTGGAATCATGCCTAGCGAATGAGGGATTGCAGATTGGTTGGTAAGTAAAATAGGTGTGGCCTGAACAGAGACAGGTGAAAGAAAGGGAACAGGTGTTGTGTGTTAGAGGAGGACCCTAGTCAGATTGGGGGTGGTCAGAGAGGAGGGGTTCAGGAGGAGCCTAGTCAGATTGGGTGGAGTCAGAGAGGAGAGGGATAGGAGGGGCCTGGGCAGAATGGGAGGGGTCAGACAGCAGAAGAGGGGTTTAGGAGGAGGAGCCTAGTCAGAATGGGTGGGGTTCAGGAGGAGCCTGGTCAGATTGGGTGAGGTCGGAGAGGTATACGAGGGGACTGGGCAGAATGGGAGGGGTCAGAGAGGAGGGGTATAGGAGGAGCCTAGTCAGATTGGGTGGGGTCAGAGAGCAGAGGGATAGGAGGGGCATGGGCAGAATGGGAGGGGTCAGACAGCAGAGGAGGGGTTTAGGAGGAGGAGCCTAGTCAGAATGGGTGGGGTTCAGGAGGAGCCTGGTCAGATTGGGTGGGGTCGGAGAGGTATACGAGGGGACTGGGCAGAATGGGAGGGGTCAGAGAGCAGAGGGATAGGAGGGGCCTGGGCAGAATGGGAGGGGTCAGACAGCAGAGGAGGGGTTTAGGAGGAGGACCCTAGTCAGAATGGGTGGGGTTCAGGAGAAGCCTGGTCAGATTGGGTTGGTTCGGAGAGGTATACGAGGGGCCTGGGCAGAATGGGAGGGGTCAGACAGCAGAGGAGGGGTTTAGGAGGAGGAGCCTAGTCAGAATGGGTGGGGTCAGAGAGGAGGAGGAGCCTAGTCAGATTGGGTGGGGTCAGAGAGCAGAGGGATAGGAGGGGCCTGGGCAGAATGGGAGGGGTCAGACAGCAGAGGAGGGGTTTAGGAGGAGGAGCCTAGTCAGAATGGGTGGGGTCAGAGAGGAGGAGGAGCCTAGTCAGATTGGGTGGGGTCAGAGAGCAGAGGGATAGGAGGGGCCTGGGCAGAATGGGAGGGGTCAGACAGCAGAGGAGGGGTTTAGGAGGAGGAGCCTAGTCAGATTGGGTGGGGTCAGAGAGGAGGAGGAGCCTAGTCAGATTGGGTGGGGTCGGAGAGGTATACGAGGGGACTGGGCAGAATGGGAGGGGTCAGAGAGCAGAGGGATAGGAGGGGCCTGGGCAGAATGGGAGGGGTCAGACAGCAGAGGAGGGGTTTAGGAGGAGGAGCCTAGTCAGAATGGGTGGGGTTCAGGAGAAGCCTGGTCAGGTTGGTTCGGAGAGGTATACGAGGGGCCTGGGCAGAATGGGAGGGGACAGCAGAGGAGGGGTTTAGGAGGAGGAGCCTAGTCAGATTGGGTGGGGTCAGAGAGGAGGAGGAGCCTAGTCAGATTGGGTGGGGTCAGAGAGGAGGAGGAGCCTAGTCAGAATGGGTGGGGTTCAGGAGAAGCCTGGTCAGATTGGGTTGGTTCGGAGAGGTATACGAGGGGCCTGGGCAGAATATGAGGGGTCAGACAGCAGAGGAGGGATTTAGGAGGAGCCTAGTCAGATTGGGTGGGGTCAGAGAGGAGGAGGAGCCTAGTCAGATTGGGTGGGGTCAGAGAGCAGAGGGATAGGAGGGGCCTGGGCAGAATGGGAGGGGACAGCAGAGGAGGGGTTTAGGAGGAGGAGCCTAGTCAGATTGGGTGGGGTCAGAGAGGAGGAGGAGCCTAGTCAGAATGGGTGGGGTTCAGGAGAAGCCTGGTCAGATTGGGTTGGTTCGGAGAGGTATACGAGGGGCCTGGGCAGAATGGGAGGGGTCAGACAGCAGAGGAGGGTTTTGGAGGAGCCTGGTCAGATTGGGTGGGGTCAGAGAGGATGGGTATAGGAGGAGCCTGAGCAGAATGGGTGGGGTCAGACAGCAGAGGAGGGTTTTGGAGGAGCCTGGTCAGATTGGGTGGGGTCGGAGAGGAGGGGTATAGGAGGAGCCTGCGCAGAATGGGTGGGGTCGTGTGGAAAAGTAAATTTTGCCATGTTCTGTGTCCCTACGCCTCATCCATCATATGTTATGTGTGCATGACCAATATGCATATGTTATTCCCCATGTCCGATTAATGACGCAATTATAGTTGTGTCCACCTCTGGTATGACATTTTCCAGTCCTCGTGAATACTACGAATATCAGGCCTATGTAAAGTAATGTTGCCACGTTTCTTAGTGTGCACGTTATTCCATTATAAAATCCCCGTTTCCAGGCCTCAAAAGAGCCCGGACATCAGATTCAGCTCCTGTCTCCTGAAAGCCTCGCTGAGGAGCGATACAGCCCCCACCTGTATCCTCGACCCTTCACTTACTTCCTGCCTCGCAGTGCCCGGTACAGCTTGGCTCTGCCTCTGAGTCTGCCAAGAGTATGTTATAGTTCCAGCTATCAGTTCAGTCCTCCTCTTCTGCATTCCTAAGCTACTGAACTGCATCAATAGTTTCCGTCATTGTCTAGCCTTCTCGTCTCCACGTTAGAGAAATACTGTATCAATGGTCATTTAATATTCTTCATCACGCACTACATGTAGAATAATGCATGGTCCAGTCTTAGAGTCAAGTTAGCTTTTCCCCTCATGACTTCTAGTTTATATCAACATGTTCCCTAAACATCAGATACCAGATAGGGTTTAGGTACATGTCGCTCCGACCCTCCAGACTCTAGTCTCTGCTCCTAGCACAGAGTTCGTAGCCCCCAGCTTCTCCTAGTAACACGTCATTGCCAGTTTTCGCGCACCATTAGGTTAGAGGTCCCGGCTCCTTAGGTAGCCCCCTCCTATGTTTCCGCCCATTCATGACATATTCTGTTACGTTTGCATCACATGCCTAAGTATACTCCCAGTTACACCTCTTTACTGTTATCTTTCGCGACTGCTACGCGTCACGCCTTCTGCTCCACCCACTGCTACGCCTACTGCAATGTAATGCTATGTGTTTGCGCTATGTATATAAGTTGATGTATTGTTATTAAAAGTTAGCGCGCTCATCCCAGACCAAGCCCCAGCAGCTGCTGGGTCATCCTATGCAGGTTGTCCTGATCCTGTCCTTATGCTGTAATAAAACCTGCAGAAACTCCTACTACCTCGAATCTTGACTCTTATTTTATTGAGCTATCTGTTCATTCATTCATTCATTCAAAAATGAGAGGTATTATTTATTTATTTACCACATAATGGCGCCCGAATAGGGACTTGCCCTTTCCCCACGCGTCGGTGAAGCCACGCCGACCCCCTGACCCTCTGCAGTCGTGACGGAACCATACCGTGCACTGGCAGATATTTCTGCTCCAAGTATCCCTCAGGCCCACGGAGGAGACGGAGGAGGCGGTCCAGCATCCAAACGAGACGGTGGAGGAACGCGGCGAGTCCCGACCAGAGCCCAAGCCGAGAGTGCAAGGTCCGAGGTATCCGGAGGCCCACCTGTAACTGAAGTCCGAAGTTCGTCGTCCGTCGTCCAGTCCAGTCCGAGGCCTTCCGTTCCGTGCTGCCCGGTGAGTACCATTGCTGGGGTAGTATCTAGACAGGACCGATCTAAATTGGCTCCTGGTCCGTGGGTTGGTGGTACCCAGACTCACAAACGAAGTGTTCACCTAGGTGGATACGGGTCTTGATGCGTCCCTTTATGGGACCGGTATGTTCCGTACTGTTACAGCAGTGCATCCAGTAACTCTAGTCTGTTCCGTTCTCGAGAAATTCTGTTCTGTTTCTGTTCTCAGTATTCCAGGTAATACTCTGTTCGAACTGTTATTTATAATGTTCTTCATGTATTTTAATGTTGTGGTATGAGTGTGACGTGATTTTGTGTTTTCATTGTGTATTGTATTGTGTCCAGATTACAGTTCAGTCATGCCGCTCTTTTCCAAGTTACGTCAGTTAAAAACTAGAAAGGGTCTGTTAGAGGAAGCGGTTCCTGTCCCGCCTAGGGACAGTCCAGGTCACTTTATGTATCAGAAACATGGCATAAACGCCATAATGTATCTAGATTTATGGGTAGAGTATACCAAACAGTTAGAAGAAAAGTATAGATGGCCCGTATCGGGTACATGGGATGCCGAATGTATCATGCGAGTAGAAGAAGCATTATGGAAAAAGAAAGCCAGACAGTCACAGAAAGATGCCATCGAGTTATGGCGCAAAGAAGCTCATAGAAGAACCGAAAAGGAAGTCAGAAAGTCAGAGTTAAGTAGAGAATCCCAAGAACGAGCCCAAGAAAGAGAATTAATCGAGATAGGTGAACAGGTCAAAGCCGAACAGTCAGACAGACAGAGGCATGCCCTCATTAAGGGTATGTATCCTCTTCTTGCCGAAGGTTTGCCAAAAGCGACCCCAGAGGCATCTAGTAATTTCCCGCCACCATTAGTTCCAACCAAGCTACGTCACAAACCGACCGCAGCTGATATTTTTATTTCGTCCTATCTGGACGACACAGTCCCAGAATATGCAAATCCTGTTCGCGCTCCGCCAGTCCCTGTAAATCAGGCACTTCCTGCTCCTTCAGACACCGGGGTGCCCTTAACAGCTCCCCCGGCCCAGTCCGCCATACAAGTCCAGCCCACGTTACAATTACCGACCCTGCCAGGACGAAGAATGTCAATCGACGATTCCAGTTTAGGGGCCGCAGGAGGAGGTCTTCCTCAAACCCCGCCGCCACACAAGCGTTTAACATTACTCGAATTACATGCTCAAGCGTTACAGCGCACGCCCAAACATCAGTCTGTTACAGAAATCAGGCAAACCCTTAACGAATGTGTCTATGATCCAGTTCCAGGCGAATATAATATGGTTTTATATTCCTTACGTGTAAGGAGAGTGACCGAGTATCTAGTCACCTTACCGAATATGAAAGAAGATCTAGACAGAATATATCGTTTCATCCGTACAGGGGATGATCCAGAAAGTATTGGCGAGATTATGTCTCAAAGGAAAGCCGAGATTCAGCTCATGATATTAAAGTTCCTGATCAATTGTCTAATAAGAGAACAAGATTACCCGTCTAAAGATCCCGCCGAAATGAGAATCCTGACAAGGTGGAGTGATAATATAGCCGAGGGTAAGCACAAGACCGTCGGTGCTATGGAGAGTATGTACAAGAAAATCCGTAAAGAGATAGTAAAGATACACGAACAGCGTAAAGCAGCACAAGTAAGCGAGAAAGAAAGTATCTCTGATCCTGAAGAGGAAGACGAGAATTCCGCCAGAATAGCGTATGTAGGAAAATCTAGATTTCCAGATCGTCATTTACGTCTAGAACACAAGTCTGTTTTTCATCATCCAGCACCAGAACTAGGTTCTCTAGAACAAGTATTTCAAGCTACCGATCACATTCTGAAATCACGAGTCGGTTACAGTGAATTAAGTACCATGCATGAACAAGAACTAGCCCGATCAGCAGTCCGATGGATTACTGATTCTACCACTTTTCCAGACGAAATAGTGGCACAAATGTTTCTGAAATTGCCCCCAGCCGAGCAACGACTGGTGGGTATGTATATGGTCCAGCACCTCATTACTCTGTATGAGGGTCAACATTCTGATCCAGGTCCGTTACACGATATCCTGAACGAGTTACTCCAGTATAGATGGAGAGGTCTAGGTACCGATTTAATTAGTGTCATTCTAGAACAGCGCCACAAATATAGAACGTTTCTGAACCCGCATTTTGTTCATGTCTCACCCCCAGAAAGTAAATCATTTTACATAGACAGACAGAATCCGTTACGAGAAGTCCACCCAGTCCAAGGGGCGGGTGGCGTAATGCAACGAGTGTTTGTATACACTCCGATTTCAAAGATGGAACTTCTTGAAATGAAGAAATTAATTCCCTGTCATGACAAAGATCCAGCAGGGTTCCATAGAGAATTAAAAGACATGCTCCGTATGGGAGAATACACTTACCCAGACATCATTAAAATGTTAAAGGTCCTGTTACCCGCAGGGGTGTATGAAAAGCTAAAGGAAAAAGAATGGGAGGTGGGAGAGAAAAAGATCGATTGGGCAGCTCTAGAAGCTGAAGACAAGGCACGAGTACCAGGTACCGGTCTTGGAGACAAATGTAAAGAATTACCAGAATTATTGATTCAAGTTTTACCTAGATTATTGACAACGAGAAAAGAAGACTGGGATGCAATCTCAGCCTGTAAACAGAAACAAGATGAAGATATTAGTGATTTTTATTCTAGATTTGAAAAATGTTTTAGTATTAACAGTGGTCTCAAGACAAGTAGCGAGTCATACCCTCACCTTTTCGTTACCAAATTAGTCGAGAATTCAAGTCCACAAATTAAAAGCCGAGTTTTGAAAGTCGAAAGCACCTGGCAAGCAAATACTCCGTCCCAGATGCTCCAGATGCTCCAGTACCACCAGAATAGAATTAGGGAAGAGCAAGAACACGAGAGAAAACGTATGAAAGATACGAAAATGAAAGTGCTAGTTGCACAATCTGTTCCTCAAGACAGTCAGAAGAGGGGTCCGAATCAAGCCAGTCATCCTGCAGCTCCCGTTAAAGGGAACTGCAATTATTGTAAACAGCCAGGTCATTTTATAAACGAGTGTGCAGTTCTGAAACATAATATAGCTACTGGTAAGACTAAAGAAAGACCACGTCCGCCTAGACAAGAACAAGTTTCACAGATTCCTCAGCCACAGAATGCACAACAGACAGTTACAGTACCACAGCCTATTGCTGCAACACAGCACGTTACATCGCAGATGTACCAGTATGCTCAGACAGAGTATCCAGAGTATCAGCCATATTCATGAAACAGCCTAGAGAGGGAGGTAGGTTTGCCTCTCATCGAGATACCTGTAGATCAAGAAGGTCCCTATGTTCACAGTCAAGTATTAGGGAAAGACAGAAAGTTTTTGATCGATACAGGGGCAAGTAGGACCACAATTAGTCATGCCGAAGTTCCAGGGGCTCCGCTCTCAGGCTCAAGAAATGTTTCCCTTGGATTTTCAGGAAAGCCAATAGTTAATGAGATATCTAAGCCAGTTACTCTAGAAGTAGGTCCATTGTCCCGCACTACTGATCTGTTACTCACTAAGTCATGTCCAGAAAATCTATTAGGCATTAAGACACTGAAAGAATTAGGTGCAGTTATATGCTGTTCCCCAGAGGGAATACGATTGTTCCTACGTGACTTTAAGGGTCACTATGTATTACGAGATTTTGATTCAAGATTGTCTAATGTTCCACAGCATTTATGGGCGCAAGGTCCAACTGATGTAGGTTACATGCAAATCACACCCCATCGTGTGACTCTCAAATCCGGTGTAGTGTTACCCCGAATCAGACAGTACAGATTGCCACCTGAGGCTGTAGCAGCCTTATCCAAAATTATTGACGAGCTCATGGCTCAAGGAGTAGTTGTAGAAACTGACTCCAATGTATGCAATTCTCCGATCATTCCAGTCATGAAACGTACTGATCCGAATGCACCCCCAGTATATCGATTAGTGATTGATTTACGAGAGCTTAATAAATGTATTATTCCTCAGTACCCAGTTGTCCCAGACATTTCTTCCCTGTTAACAGCCATTGATTCCGAAGCCATGTTCTTCACTGTTATTGACCTCAAGAATGCATTTTTCAGTGTTCCAATTCATCCAGACAGCCAGTTTCTTTTCGGATTTTGTTTAAACGGAAGGAGCTATATGTTCACACGCGCTCCTCAAGGTTTCACAGAAAGTCCTAGTATTTACAGTCAGGCACTCAAGAGACAACTAGACAATATTCACATGCCAACTGACACTGCCCTGCTCCAGTATGTCGATGATCTACTGATCACAGCCCGTTCTGAACGCGCCTGCGAGCGAGCATCCCTTACAGTCCTGTATTTTCTAGCCGAGATGGGGCACAAGGTGTCACCTTCGAAGCTTCAATTCTGTGTTCAGCAAGTGGTATACTTAGGACACTTGCTGTCCAAGAGGGGTAGGCAGTTGACACCAGACCGTATCCAGTTAATAGCGAGTCTTCCCCAGCCCAGAACCCAGAAGGAGGTACGTGCTTTTATTGGCCTTACTTCTTATTGTAGACAATGGATTCCCCAGTATGCATTTCTAGCCAAGCCACTGATACAGTTAACGACACAGGAGGCAGCCGTATCGACTGTCCTCCCTTGGACGTCTGAACATACACTTAGTTTCAATGAGTTAAAGAAAGCCCTATGTCAAGCTCCAGTTCTAGCTACACCGAACTACAGTAAGTCTTTTACACTTTTCGTTACTGAACGTGAAGGTACAGCATTATCTGTTCTCACACAAGATCAAGCAGGACAATACAAGCCCTGTGCTTATTTTTCGAGCACATTAGATCCAGTCGCCCAGGCGTTGCCTGCGTGCCTCAAGTCAGTTGCAGCCACAGCACTAGCTATCAGACAAAGTGATTCCATAGTTTTAGGGCATTCCCTGACAGTACAAGTTCCACATTCAGTAGAAGTTCTTTTAAACCGAACACAAACTCAGCACTTGACAATTGCACGTTTAACAGGTTATGAATTGACACTGTTCCAGCCACACATAGAAATCAGACGCTGCAACGTCCTGAATCCTGCTACACTGTTACCATCAGTTAATTCAAATCCTGACCCACATGACTGTGTGGAAGTAGTTAACATTACGACAAAGCCAAGACAAGACCTGACAGACATTCCGTTACCAGATCCTGACCTGACACTTTATGTGGATGGTTCATGTATGAGAACTAGTACAGGAGAACTAGTCGCCGCGTATGCAGTGACTACTGACACTGAAGTTATTGAAACACACCGTATTGATACCCTGTCCGCTCAAGCAGCAGAGCTAGTCGCTCTGACACAAGCCTGTATACATGCCAAGAACCTGAAAGTTAATGTTTACACAGATTCACGTTACGCATTCGGAGTTGTACACGACTTCGGAGTGCTCTGGCAGGAGAGAGGTTTCATGACTTCTCATGGAACCAAGATTCAGCATGGTCTCCTTATTCAAGCCCTGTTAGATGCCATACATTTACCGACATCCATTGCTATCATGAAATGCAAAGCACATACGAAAGTTACAGACATTATTTCCCAAGGTAATGATCTAGCAGACCGCACAGCCAAGCTTACAGCACAGACTCCAGACATTCCAGTTAATCAGACACATACTCCAGATCCGATTACATGCATGACAGTTAAGGACCCTACGCAAGACGTCATAGATATACAGTTACATGCTACCCCCGATGAAATCAAGAAATGGTCTGAACAAGGAGGGGTCCAGACAGATCAAGGATGGTTAACGAAGGGTAGAGCCACATGGTTTCTCCCCGATTCTATGGTTCAAGTCATTATCAATACCGCACATAGTCCAGCACATTTAGGAGAAAAAGCTATGTTAAACAGTATCCAGAACATTTGGTTCAACAAGCATTTACGAGCTGCAGCCAAGCAGAAAGTCCGTACCTGTATGATATATTGTCAGTTTAATCCAGGTAAAAGTGTCCCGGTGGAACAAGGTGGTTTCCAGCCTCCTGACCACCCTTTTGAGGTCCTCCAGATGGATTATATTCAAATGGAGCGATGTCGAGGTTTCAAGTATGTCCTTGTAGTAGTATGCGCTTTGTCCAGGTGGACAGAAGCATATCCAGTCCCAGATTACACAGCCGCGACCACTGCCAAGCAGTTGGTTCGTGAATTTTTCCCTAGATATGGACTCCCTAGAGTCGTATATTCTGATAACGGCCAGCCATTCTCATCTGAACTAATGAAGCACGTTTCCCTTTTGTTAGGGTACCAGTGGAAGTTCCATTGTGTACGCCATCCTGAAGCAGCCGGTCTCGTAGAGAGACATAATCAGACTCTGAAAATCCGCATTGCAAAAGTCTGTCAAGAAAAAGGTGTGGACTGGCTAGTAGCTCTGCCAGTCGCTTTGTTTTATATGCGCATGGTCGCACATTCCAGATCAGGTCTGTCCCCGTATGAGGTCGTATTCGGCCGCCCCCCTAACATGTGGGGTACTCCTAGACCCCGAAGTATTACTGATGTTTCATGTAATATGCTGACAGATTACCTAGCTTCCTTGATGTCTGCCCTCAACTCATGTCGTTCACAGGTTGCTGCCGCATTTCCAGACAATACCGAGGTGGCACCGCATGAAATCGTTCCAGGCTCCCTAGTGATGGTCCGGAATTTCGACAGATCAAGTCCGCTGGAACCACGTTGGAAGGAGCCACGTCAGGTCCTCCTCACCACCCGTACAGCCGTGAAGTTGGAAGGCAGAAAAGGATGGATCCACCTGTCTCATGTTAAACTTTTTAAAGGACTGAAATCCGTTTCTAAAAACATTTCCCAGGATTTGAAGGACTGCCAGAATATTGCTCTTAAGGACTGTCCCGCACAAGACATTATTACAACCCCTCCCTGGTTAGAGAAAACTCCGCAGCAGGAGTATAAGTTAAAGCTCAGGTCTAGTAAAATAAGTCAGTCAGTTTGATTGTATAAGTCCTCCCCTAGGTGAAACGGTTAGACTGTTTCTGATATGTATAAAATAGACCCCCATAGTGAGAGAGTCAGTCGAAGTTCAATTCAATGTATCGTTTTTCTGAGTTTCATATTATTCATCAGCATAATGATTTCCTGCACCAGCTATGCGTTCTATCTGTATTTTCCAGTTCCTCATGTAAATATGTCTGCTAATGCTACAGTAGAGCACACGTTTAGTGATCTGCCTCCTCACGAATATTCATACCGCCTCGCTATGCGCAACAATTCTTTCATCCGTATGTTACATTATTCACACCAGACCAGCAATGCCACTAATTGTTGGGTGTGTGGTCGACTCCCCCCTTTTCAGACACCGAAGGGAGTTCTGCCACTCTTTCCTTATCCTTTTTCACATAATGGTTCGTGTGGAGCATGGTCCACGTTAACGTCATCCTCAACAGATATGTCTTTTCTTAACAGTACATGTTTTCCAGACAAGAAAGGTCTCCCCCACAGAACAGGTTTAGATCTAGAAAATGAAGTATATAATTTAGGTAATTATTCGTCGAATTTCATGATCCTGAATGTTCAGTCTGATACTACTCCAGACTTACCTGCTATTTCAGTACTACCTGTCAAAGGCGAATTATGTGTCCGTAGTTATGGTTCCGTACACGTAGGACATAGTGATTGTACTACTGTTATCCAGTATAGTGACAGTGGGAAATCTGTTTTCAAAGCTTCACGTCATTCTTATTTTATTTGTGGTCAAACTGCATATGTCCGTCTGCCCCTCGATTGGGAGGGAACCTGTTACATTGCTTTCCTACTACCACCTGTTTTCCTAGCCCCATCTGATTATCACAGAAACACACATCTAGTACACATTAGACATAGAAGGGAGTCCCCAATTGTCGATTATACTGAAACTACTCTAGAACAGTATACAGATTTCAATAAAGGTTTCTTCTTCTTTGTAGGACCTGTCCAGAATAGTAAACTGATCCGTAGGTTAACAAGAACCCTTGAAGCTGTAGTAAATGAGACTGCCTCTGCTCTAGGTAACCTAACCGAAGAACAATCTGCTATGAGATTTGTCGTTTTGCAAAATCGTCTCGTCCTTGACGTCATACTGGCCGATAGGGGCGGGGCCTGTAGAGTCATCGGATCTAGTTGCTGCATTTTCATTCCAAATAACGCGCCGTCTGTTTATTCAGCTATAACCAGACTCCATAAAATTGCCCATCTGTTACATCAAGATCCAGGCACCTGGACATGGTCCGGTTGGTTCTGGAATATAATTTCCGCCTGGGGATGGAAAGTCCTGTCCTTTCTAGGTATTGCAGTAGCGATCATATTTAGCTGCTGCCTCTGTATACAATGTGGCCCTGCGATTTGCAGCATGTGTGCTACCTCTTGTATTCCTAGTCCCAAGCCCCGTTCTAAATCCCGTTCCAAGACAATTCGAGACGAGCAAATGGTACTGTATGAAATGATAGATGGTATCATGAAAATTGATGTTTCCTGATGGAAACGTAGTGACAAGGAGGGAATGTGGAAAAGTAAATTTTGCCATGTTCTGTGTCCCTACGCCTCATCCATCATATGTTATGTGTGCATGACCAATATGCATATGTTATTCCCCATGTCCGATTAATGACGCAATTATAGTTGTGTCCACCTCTGGTATGACATTTTCCAGTCCTCGTGAATACTACGAATA
The DNA here is from genome assembly GCF_964261635.1 of Lissotriton helveticus. Lineage (NCBI taxonomy): Eukaryota > Metazoa > Chordata > Amphibia > Caudata > Salamandridae > Lissotriton > Lissotriton helveticus. The sequence continues at coordinate 1,814,394,366 of NC_136057.1, forward strand.
TCAGGCCTATGTAAAGTAATGTTGCCACGTTTCTTAGTGTGCACGTTATTCCATTATAAAATCCCCGTTTCCAGGCCTCAAAAGAGCCCGGACATCAGATTCAGCTCCTGTCTCCTGAAAGCCTCGCTGAGGAGCGATACAGCCCCCACCTGTATCCTCGACCCTTCACTTACTTCCTGCCTCGCAGTGCCCGGTACAGCTTGGCTCTGCCTCTGAGTCTGCCAAGAGTATGTTATAGTTCCAGCTATCAGTTCAGTCCTCCTCTTCTGCATTCCTAAGCTACTGAACTGCATCAATAGTTTCCGTCATTGTCTAGCCTTCTCGTCTCCACGTTAGAGAAATACTGTATCAATGGTCATTTAATATTCTTCATCACGCACTACATGTAGAATAATGCATGGTCCAGTCTTAGAGTCAAGTTAGCTTTTCCCCTCATGACTTCTAGTTTATATCAACATGTTCCCTAAACATCAGATACCAGATAGGGTTTAGGTACATGTCGCTCCGACCCTCCAGACTCTAGTCTCTGCTCCTAGCACAGAGTTCGTAGCCCCCAGCTTCTCCTAGTAACACGTCATTGCCAGTTTTCGCGCACCATTAGGTTAGAGGTCCCGGCTCCTTAGGTAGCCCCCTCCTATGTTTCCGCCCATTCATGACATATTCTGTTACGTTTGCATCACATGCCTAAGTATACTCCCAGTTACACCTCTTTACTGTTATCTTTCGCGACTGCTACGCCTCACGCCTTCTGCTCCACCCACTGCTACGCCTACTGCAATGTAATGCTATGTGTTTGCGCTATGTATATAAGTTGATGTATTGTTATTAAAAGTTAGCGCGCTCATCCCAGACCAAGCCCCAGCAGCTGCTGGGTCATCCTATGCAGGTTGTCCTGATCCTGTCCTTATGCTGTAATAAAACCTGCAGAAACTCCTACTACCTCGAATCTTGACTCTTATTTTATTGAGCTATCTGTTCATTCATTCATTCAAAAATGAGAGGTATTATTTATTTATTTACCACAGTCGGAGAGGAGGGGTTTAGGAGGAGCCTAGTCAGATTGGGCGGGGTCAGAGAGCAGAGGGATAGGAGGGGCCTGGGCAGAATGGGAGGGGTCAGACAGCAGAGGAGGGGTTTAGGAGGAGCCTAGTCAGATTGGGCGAGAGCAGAGGGATAGGTGTAGGGTCTGAGGGACTATGAAGGGGTCATAGATGGAGGAGGATCCTGACTTATGGTGGGGAACTGCAAAAACTTTTTTTATGCACCCCCCCTATACTCTCTGATTTCTGTTGGGAGGGGGCAGTCAACATTTGGGGGAGCAGTATTAAATGGTGCTTGGGCGCAACGTGAAGGGCGATGAGGGGCACAGAATGGCATGGCTTCCAGGTACTTTTTGGGGGGGGCTACCATTAGTTTTTATTGCTCTGATCCTCCCTCATGGGGTGGACCCCAAATGGTTAGGGGCAACGGGGGAGGGGGGGCGGCAAAAAGCTGTTTGACAGTTTCTGTTACCAACAGGGGTGACCATACGATTCTGCTGCAGTTATGTGGTATTGAAAGGTACAACAAGGAGCATGTGGCTGTATTTTTGCAGGTGGGGTGCCCCAAAATTTTACTGCCAGCAGCAGCAGCCCCCCTCCTCCCCACCCTGCAGATTGGTATAGGTACCTTTACGACATTTCTGTTGATAACAGAGGCTATAGCGAATCGCGCTACGAAATCCTAGAGCACTAACATTTGCTAAATAAAGGTGGCATCGGAGCATACGAATGAGGCAGGGAGAGGCTACTGTTGGCAATTGGTTTGGTGGGTCATAGTGAATAACCTCGGCATGCAAATAGGCAGAAGTGTGAGGATTGGCAGTGTCTGTAGAGAATTTTGGCATGCTCTTCAGTTTATTTTTTCCTCCTTACGTTGGCTATGAACTACAGAGGAAAGGCCTGGACTTACTGTTGGGCAAAACATGTATTTATGATATTAAGAAGTGTAGTCTGGCTGTACTGAGAGGGGCTGTACAGTACGGTAAATGCCTGTAAATCCCTGAAATGTGCATCCAACTGTCACTTGAGATTGAACAGTGAACGAAGCAGCTGGGTTACTGGCTGAATGTAAATGGAAGGCACATAGGAAGTGTGTTTGTGGTCACTCAAATTATTGAAACCTGCTTGATGCACTACCAAAGCTGGGGTACCAGGAGGGAACATTTGAGGGGTATTGAGATGGTGGTGTCCAGAGGTCAAAATATGTTTCAGAGACACAGAAGTACTGCGGTCCTGGTCCCACATTGGGGGTAGTCAAAAGTCCCTGCTAAAGATTTCTGTCCAACTGTTACCACATTTTGTGCAGCCTGGCTCCCTCTGAAACGATTCCCCAGTGTTTTTCGATCCTACAGATGACTGTAGCAAACTTCCCAAATTTTTTCTTGGCCTCATACCCCCAGAGGATTGCCTGACATTTGCCAGCCTAACGATACTCACGTTCTGGGAAAAACCTCACTAACCATGCATATTTATGCACCACACATGGCAAATCCTTACAATTGCAGAACATCATATCGCACTCGTCATCTTTGAGGTGATGTACGTATTTGGATTTGAGGGAAATATTCATCCTTGCTTGCTCTCCCATCTGAAGTCTATGGTGCTGCTGTTCCTTTCTCACATGTCCCTTCAAAGAGACAAGTGACACACAGACTCAATCACTCAGCAAACATATTTGCTTTGACGCTTTCATCTTGCTGTTTACCTTCCAAATATTCCCCCTTCACCAAAAATACAGGCCAGCCATTTCTCATCCCCTCAGTCATCGCAGTCCTTCACTCCTTAGGCCCTGCAAGACCACCATGCACAAGATTCATGTCAGCAAGCAGAAAAAAAGCCTCAGTGTGCTCGTTTGTTCATACTGCTGCCCTCTAGTAACACTTCATGGCAACTGCAGCATAAGAATGGGTCTGAGAAGAGGGCTGTCCTATGCAAATAATGTCCTCCCATGCATACTTTCTTCTTAGACGGTCGGCGGCTTGTGCCGTGATACCCCCTCCAACATATGGTCTTCAACCAAATTTTAAAAAAGCCCACCTGCCTTAGACGAAGGATTTTGCCACTCAAAGGAAGCACATGGGGACATCACCCTCATTTAGCAGGGTCCTAAATTGCCTGCTGTCAGCCTGTATACAGAACAAGGGCGTTCGTGGGCGTTCCTCAAAGGAAGGAGGTGGGTGATTAAATCCACAGTGCCAGGGCAGGCCCAGCCCAGCCCAGCCCAGCCCAGCCCAGTCTGGCACAGCGCACTGCTGTGGAGGTCTATTCCTTCACATCCTGCAGCAGGCATGATGCAGACCTACTAGAGCAAAGGCTTGACTCCTCTGCCCTTGTCTGTCTCTTAAAGGAAACAATCTTTCTAGCTTCTTATTGCACCTAATAAATGGACTCTAGCTTGCCTCAAACTCAACCCATCATTTCATTAGCCAGAGCTCATACTTGACCTTTATTTCTATCCAAGTTCACTGGCACCAAACCCCTGCTTTGAGTGAGTGGCTCACACCAAAATTAAATATCACCTTCATCCAACCTATTTTACAATAAGTGTAGCACCTTCCCCGCATTCTTGTGCTCAGTTATAACCCCCAATACCACAATTGCACTCTGCAATTCACCAAACTTAAAGGACAAAGAATGAAGACATTGATAAAGGAAGATAAGGCCTTGTCCCTATTGCACCTACTTGAAAAATAGGGCAGTTGGTAGAAGGTCATGAGGGAAAACATTTGAAATGTTTGGACACACCTGCCAAAAAAAAGTAGCAAAAAAAAAAAAAAATCACTGTTTGAAAATTTCCCACCTTGGGATACTTCTACAGCATTGGCAGGATTCGAACCCTGGCCTCTAAGGGCTGTCCACACCAAAGGTACAAGACTTACCTTTGAGCTATAGCTCCTTGGTGGTCTAAAGGTTTGCAGCAGTAACTATAAGCAACATACAGGCCTTGGTGTCCTTCCCTGCGGCTTCCATTGCACATAAAAAGGATGACCATGACATAAGGACAATTTGATAGGCTACTTACATGGAAACCAGTGTGGTCCAGTGGGTAAGTTCCTGCCTTCCATCCAGGCAACCAGGGTTCAAATCCCGGGTTCGGCACCAGATGACTGATGGTGCCACAGCAGAGGTAAGCTGGAGGTGGGCCTAAATGGCCAATTGGTAAGTAAAATGTGTCTGTGTGTTGTGGAAGAGTGGAATCATGCCTAGCGAATGAGGGATTGCAGATTGGTTGGTAAGTAAAATAGGTGTGGCCTGAACAGAGACAGGTGAAAGAAAGGGAACAGGTGTTGTGTGTTAGAGGAGGACCCTAGTCAGATTGGGGGTGGTCAGAGAGGAGAGGGATAGGAGGGGCCTGGGCAGAATGGGAGGGGTCAGACAGCAGAAGAGGGGTTTAGGAGGAGGAGCCTAGTCAGAATGGGTGGGGTTCAGGAGGAGCCTGGTCAGATTGGGTGAGGTCGGAGAGGTATACGAGGGGACTGGGCAGAATGGGAGGGGTCAGAGAGGAGGGGTATAGGAGGAGCCTAGTCAGATTGGGTGGGGTCAGAGAGCAGAGGGATAGGAGGGGCCTGGGCAGAATGGGAGGGGTCAGACAGCAGAGGAGGGGTTTAGGAGGAGGAGCCTAGTCAGAATGGGTGGGGTTCAGGAGGAGCCTGGTCAGATTGGGTGGGGTCGGAGAGGTATACGAGGGGACTGGGCAGAATGGGAGGGGTCAGAGAGCAGAGGGATAGGAGGGGCCTGGGCAGAATGGGAGGGGTCAGACAGCAGAGGAGGGGTTTAGGAGGAGGAGCCTAGTCACATTGGGTGGGGTCAGAGAGGAGGAGGAGCCTAGTCAGATTGGGTGGGGTCAGAGAGCAGAGGGATAGGAGGGGCCTGGGCAGAATGGGAGGGGTCAGACAGCAGAGGAGGGGTTTAGGAGGAGGAGCCTAGTCAGGATGGGTGGGGTTCAGGAGGAGCCTGGTCAGATTGGGTGGGGTCGGAGAGGTATACGAGGGGACTGGGCAGAATGGGAGGGGTCAGAGAGCAGAGGGATAGGAGGGGCCTGGGCAGAATGGGAGGGGTCAGACAGCAGAGGAGGGGTTTAGGAGGAGGAGCCTAGTCAGAATGGGTGGGGTTCAGGAGAAGCCTGGTCAGGTTGGTTCGGAGAGGTATACGAGGGGCCTGGGCAGAATGGGAGGGGACAGCAGAGGAGGGGTTTAGGAGGAGGAGCCTAGTCAGAATGGGTGGGGTTCAGGAGGAGCCTGGTCAGATTGGGTGGGGTCGGAGAGGTATACGAGGGGCCTGGGCAGAATGGGAGGGGTCAGACAGCAGAGGAGGGATTTAGGAGGAGCCTAGTCAGATTGGGTGGGGTCAGAGAGGAGGAGGAGCCTAGTCAGATTGGGTGGGGTCAGAGAGCAGAGGGATAGGAGGGGCCTGGGCAGAATGGGAGGGGTCAGACAGCAGAGGAGGGGTTTAGGAGGAGGAGCCTAGTCAGAATGGGTGGGGTCAGAGAGGAGGAGGAGCCTAGTCAGATTGGGTGGGGTCGGAGAGGTATACGAGGGGACTGGGCAGAATGGGAGGGGTCAGAGAGCAGAGGGATAGGAGGGGCCTGGGCAGAATGGGAGGGGTCAGACAGCAGAGGAGGGGTTTAGGAGGAGGAGCCTAGTCAGAATGGGTGGGGTTCAGGAGGAGCCTGGTCAGATTGGGTGGGGTCGGAGAGGTATACGAGGGGCCTGGGCAGAATGGGAGGGGTCAGACAGCAGAGGAGGGATTTAGGAGGAGCCTAGTCAGATTGGGTGGGGTCAGAGAGGAGGAGGAGCCTAGTCAGATTGGGTGGGGTCAGAGAGGAGGAGGAGCCTAGTCAGAATGGGTGGGGTTCAGGAGAAGCCTGGTCAGATTGGGTTGGTTCGGAGAGGTATACGAGGGGCCTGGGCAGAATGGGAGGGGTCAGACAGCAGAGGAGGGATTTAGGAGGAGCCTAGTCAGATTGGGTGGGGTCAGAGAGGAGGAGGAGCCTAGTCAGATTGGGTGGGGTCAGAGAGCAGAGGGATAGGAGGGGCCTGCGCAGAATGGGAGGGGACAGCAGAGGAGGGGTTTAGGAGGAGGAGCCTAGTCAGATTGGGTGGGGTCAGAGAGGAGGAGGAGCCTAGTCAGAATGGGTGGGGTTCAGGAGAAGCCTGGTCAGATTGGGTTGGTTCGGAGAGGTATACGAGGGGCCTGGGCAGAATGGGAGGGGTCAGACAGCAGAGGAGGGATTTAGGAGGAGCCTAGTCAGATTGGGTGGGGTCAGAGAGGAGGAGGAGCCTAGTCAGATTGGGTGGGGTCGGAGAGGTATACGAGGGGACTGGGCAGAATGGGAGGGGTCAGAGAGCAGAGGGATAGGAGGGGCCTGGGCAGAATGGGAGGGGTCAGACAGCAGAGGAGGGGTTTAGGAGGAGGAGCCTAGTCAGAATGGGTGGGGTCAGAGAGGAGGAGGAGCCTAGTCAGATTGGGTGGGGTCAGAGAGCAGAGGGATAGGAGGGGCCTGGGCAGAATGGGAGGGGACAGCAGAGGAGGGGTTTAGGAGGAGGAGCCTAGTCAGATTGGGTGGGGTCAGAGAGGAGGAGGAGCCTAGTCAGAATGGGTGGGGTTCAGGAGAAGCCTGGTCAGATTGGGTTGGTTCGGAGAGGTATACGAGGGGCCTGGGCAGAATGGGAGGGGTCAGACAGCAGAGGAGGGGTTTAGGAGGAGCCTGGTCAGATTGGGTGGGGTCAGAGAGGATGGGTATAGGAGGAGCCTGAGCAGAATGGGTGGGGTCAGACAGCAGAGGAGGGTTTTGGAGGAGCCTGGTCAGATTGGGTGGGGTCGGAGAGGAGGGGTATAGGAGGAGCCTGCGCAGAATGGGTGGGGTCGGAGAGGAGGGGTTTAGGAGGAGCCTAGTCAGATTGGGTGGGGCCAGAGAGCAGAGGGATAGGAGGGGCCTGGGCAGAATGGGAGGGGTCAGAGAGCAGAGGGATAGGAGGGGCCTGGGCAGAATGGGAGGGGTCAGACAGCAGAGGAGGGGTTTAGGAGGAGCCTAGTCAGATTGGGCGAGAGCAGAGGGATAGGTGTAGGGTCTGAGGGACTATGAAGGGGTCATAGATGGAGGAGGATCCTGACTTATGGTGGGGAACTGCAAAAACTTTTTTTATGCACCCCCCCTATACTCTCTGATTTCTGTTGGGAGGGGGCAGTCAACATTTGGGGGAGCAGTATTAAATGGTGCTTGGGCGCAACGTGAAGGGCGATGAGGGGCACAGAATGGCATGGCTTCCAGGTACTTTTTGGGGGGGGCTACCATTAGTTTTTATTGCTCTGATCCTCCCTCATGGGGTGGACCCCAAATGGTTAGGGGCAACGGGGGAGGGGGGGCGGCAAAAAGCTGTTTGACAGTTTCTGTTACCAACAGGGGTGACCATACGATTCTGCTGCAGTTATGTGGTATTGAAAGGTACAACAAGGAGCATGTGGCTGTATTTTTGCAGGTGGGGTGCCCCAAAATTTTACTGCCAGCAGCAGCAGCCCCCCTCCTCCCCACCCTGCAGATTGGTATAGGTACCTTTACGACATTTCTGTTGATAACAGAGGCTATAGCGAATCGCGCTACGAAATCCTAGAGCACTAACATTTGCTAAATAAAGGTGGCATCGGAGCATACGAATGAGGCAGGGAGAGGCTACTGTTGGCAATTGGTTTGGTGGGTCATAGTGAATAACCTCGGCATGCAAATAGGCAGAAGTGTGAGGATTGGCAGTGTCTGTAGAGAATTTTGGCATGCTCTTCAGTTTATTTTTTCCTCCTTACGTTGGCTATGAACTACAGAGGAAAGGCCTGGACTTACTGTTGGGCAAAACATGTATTTATGATATTAAGAAGTGTAGTCTGGCTGTACTGAGAGGGGCTGTACAGTACGGTAAATGCCTGTAAATCCCTGAAATGTGCATCCAACTGTCACTTGAGATTGAACAGTGAACGAAGCAGCTGGGTTACTGGCTGAATGTAAATGGAAGGCACATAGGAAGTGTGTTTGTGGTCACTCAAATTATTGAAACCTGCTTGATGCACTACCAAAGCTGGGGTACCAGGAGGGAACATTTGAGGGGTATTGAGATGGTGGTGTCCAGAGGTCAAAATATGTTTCAGAGACACAGAAGTACTGCGGTCCTGGTCCCACATTGGGGGTAGTCAAAAGTCCCTGCTAAAGATTTCTGTCCAACTGTTACCACATTTTGTGCAGCCTGGCTCCCTCTGAAACGATTCCCCAGTGTTTTTCGATCCTACAGATGACTGTAGCAAACTTCCCAAATTTTTTCTTGGCCTCATACCCCCAGAGGATTGCCTGACATTTGCCAGCCTAACGATACTCACGTTCTGGGAAAAACCTCACTAACCATGCATATTTATGCACCACACATGGCAAATCCTTACAATTGCAGAACATCATATCGCACTCGTCATCTTTGAGGTGCTGTACGTATTTGGATTTGAGGGAAATATTCATCCTTGCTTGCTCTCCCATCTGAAGTCTATGGTGCTGCTGTTCCTTTCTCACATGTCCCTTCAAAGAGACAAGTGACACACAGACTCAATCACTCAGCAAACATATTTGCTTTGACGCTTTCATCTTGCTGTTTACCTTCCAAATATTCCCCCTTCACCAAAAATACAGGCCAGCCATTTCTCATCCCCTCAGTCATCGCAGTCCTTCACTCCTTAGGCCCTGCAAGACCACCATGAACAAGATTCATGTCAGCAAGCAGAAAAAAAGCCTCAGTGTGCTCTTTTGTTCATACTGCTGCCCTCTAGTAACACTTCATGGCAACTGCAGCATAAGAATGGGTCTGAGAAGAGGGCTGTCCTATGCAAATAATGTCCTCCCATGCATACTTTCTTCTTAGACGGTCGGCGGCTTGTGCCGTGATACCCCCTCCAACATATGGTCTTCAACCATTTTAAAAAAGCCCACCTGCCTTAGACGAAGGATTTTGCCACTCAAAGGAAGCACATGGGGACATCACCCTCATTTAGCAGGGTCCTAAATTGCCTGCTGTCAGCCTGTATACAGAACAAGGGCGTTCGTGGCGTTCGTGGGCGTTCCTCAAAGGAAGGAGGTGGGTGATTAAATCCACAGTGCCAGGGCAGGCCCAGCCCAGCCCAGCCCAGCCCAGTCTGGCACAGCGCACTGCTGTGGAGGTCTATTCCTTCACATCCTGCAGCAGGCATGATGCAGACCTACTAGAGCAAAGGCTTGACTCCTCTGCCCTTGTCTGTCTCTTAAAGGAAACAATCTTTCTAGCTTCTTATTGCACCTAATAAATGGACTCTAGCTTGCCTCAAACTCAACCCATCATTTCATTAGCCAGAGCTCATACTTGACCTTTATTTCTATCCAAGTTCACTGGCACCAAACCCCTGCTTTGAGTGAGTGGCTCACACCAAAATTAAATATCACCTTCATCCAACCTATTTTACAATAAGTGTAGCACCTTCCCCGCATTCTTGTGCTCAGTTATAACCCCCAATACCACAATTGCACTCTGCAATTCACCAAACTTAAAGGACAAAGAATGAAGACATTGATAAAGGAAGATAAGGCCTTGTCCCTATTGCACCTACTTGAAAAATAGGGCAGTTGGTAGAAGGTCATGAGGGAAAACATTTGAAATGTTTGGACACACCTGCCAAAAAAAAGTAGCAAAAAAAAAAAAAAATCACTGTTTGAAAATTTCCCACCTTGGGATACTTCTACAGCATTGGCAGGATTCGAACCCTGGCCTCTGAGGGCTGTCCACACCAAAGGTACAAGACTTACCTTTGAGCTATAGCTCCTTGGTGGTCTAAAGGTTTGCAGTAGTAACTATAAGCAACATACAGGCCTTGGTGTCCTTCCCTGGGCTTCCATTGCACATAAAAAGGATGACCATGACATAAGGACAATTTGATAGGCTACTTACATGGAAACCAGTGTGGTCCAGTGGGTAAGTTCCTGCCTTCCATCCAGGCAACCAGGGTTCAAATCCCGGGTTCGGCACCAGATGACTGATGGTGCCACAGCAGAGGTAAGCTGGAGGTGGGCCTAAATGGCCAATTGGTAAGTAAAATGTGTCTGTGTGTTGTGGAAGAGTGGAATCATGCCTAGCGAATGAGGGATTGCAGATTGGTTGGTAAGTAAAATAGGTGTGGCCTGAACAGAGACAGGTGAAAGAAAGGGAACAGGTGTTGTGTGTTAGAGGAGGACCCTAGTCAGATTGGGGGTGGTCAGAGAGGAGAGGGATAGGAGGGGCCTGGGCAGAATGGGAGGGGTCAGACAGCAGAAGAGGGGTTTAGGAGGAGGAGCCTAGTCAGAATGGGTGGGGTTCAGGAGGAGCCTGGTCAGATTGGGTGAGGTCGGAGAGGTATACGAGGGGACTGGGCAGAATGGGAGGGGTCAGAGAGGAGGGGTATAGGAGGAGCCTAGTCAGATTGGGTGGGGTCAGAGAGCAGAGGGATAGGAGGGGCCTGGGCAGAATGGGAGGGGTCAGACAGCAGAGGAGGGGTTTAGGAGGAGGAGCCTAGTCAGAATGGGTGGGGTTCAGGAGGAGCCTGGTCAGATTGGGTGGGGTCGGAGAGGTATACGAGGGGACTGGGCAGAATGGGAGGGGTCAGAGAGCAGAGGGATAGGAGGGGCCTGGGCAGAATGGGAGGGGTCAGACAGCAGAGGAGGGGTTTAGGAGGAGGAGCCTAGTCAGATTGGGTGGGGTCAGAGAGGAGGAGGAGCCTAGTCAGATTGGGTGGGGTCAGAGAGCAGAGGGATAGGAGGGGCCTGGGCAGAATGGGAGGGGTCAGACAGCAGAGGAGGGGTTTAGGAGGAGGAGCCTAGTCAGAATGGGTGGGGTTCAGGAGGAGCCTGGTCAGATTGGGTGGGGTCGGAGAGGTATACGAGGGGACTGGGCAGAATGGGAGGGGTCAGAGAGCAGAGGGATAGGAGGGGCCTGGGCAGAATGGGAGGGGTCAGACAGCAGAGGAGGGGTTTAGGAGGAGGAGCCTAGTCAGATTGGGTGGGGTCAGAGAGGAGGAGGAGCCTAGTCAGATTGGGTGGGGTCAGAGAGCAGAGGGATAGGAGGGGCCTGGGCAGAATGGGAGGGGTCAGACAGCAGAGGAGGGGTTTAGGAGGAGGAGCCTAGTCAGGATGGGTGGGGTTCAGGAGGAGCCTGGTCAGATTGGGTGGGGTCGGAGAGGTATACGAGAGGCCTGGGCAGAATGGGAGGGGTCAGACAGCAGAGGAGGGATTTAGGAGGAGCCTAGTCAGATTGGGTGGGGTCAGAGAGGAGGAGGAGGAGCCTAGTCAGATTGGGTGGGGTCAGAGAGCAGAGGGATAGGAGGGGCCTGGGCAGAATGGGAGGGGTCAGACAGCAGAGGAGGGGTTTAGGAGGAGGAGCCTAGTCAGAATGGGTGGGGTCAGAGAGGAGGAGGAGCCTAGTCAGATTGGGTGGGGTCGGAGAGGTATACGAGGGGACTGGGCAGAATGGGAGGGGTCAGAGAGCAGAGGGATAGGAGGGGCCTGGGCAGAATGGGAGGGGTCAGACAGCAGAGGAGGGGTTTAGGAGGAGGAGCCTAGTCAGAATGGGTGGGGTTCAGGAGAAGCCTGGTCAGGTTGGTTCGGAGAGGTATACGAGGGGCCTGGGCAGAATGGGAGGGGACAGCAGAGGAGGGGTTTAGGAGGAGGAGCCTAGTCAGAATGGGTGGGGTTCAGGAGGAGCCTGGTCAGATTGGGTGGGGTCGGAGAGGTATACGAGGGGCCTGGGCAGAATGGGAGGGGTCAGACAGCAGAGGAGGGATTTAGGAGGAGCCTAGTCAGATTGGGTGGGGTCAGAGAGGAGGAGGAGCCTAGTCAGATTGGGTGGGGTCAGAGAGCAGAGGGATAGGAGGGGCCTGCGCAGAATGGGAGGGGACAGCAGAGTAGGGGTTTAGGAGGAGGAGCCTAGTCAGATTGGGTGGGGTCAGAGAGGAGGAGGAGCCTAGTCAGAATGGGTGGGGTTCAGGAGAAGCCTGGTCAGATTGGGTTGGTTCGGAGAGGTATACGAGGGGCCTGGGCAGAATGGGAGGGGTCAGACAGCAGAGGAGGGATTTAGGAGGAGCCTAGTCAGATTGGGTGGGGTCAGAGTTGAGGAGGAGCCTAGTCAGATTGGGTGGGGTCGGAGAGGTATACGAGGGGACTGGGCAGAATGGGAGGGGTCAGAGAGCAGAGGGATAGGAGGGGCCTGGGCAGAATGGGAGGGGTCAGACAGCAGAGGAGGGGTTTAGGAGGAGGAGCCTAGTCAGAATGGGTGGGGTCAGAGAGGAGGAGGAGCCTAGTCAGATTGGGTGGGGTCAGAGAGCAGAGGGATAGGAGGGGCCTGGGCAGAATGGGAGGGGACAGCAGAGGAGGGGTTTAGGAGGAGGAGCCTAGTCAGATTGGGTGGGGTCAGAGAGGAGGAGGAGCCTAGTCAGAATGGGTGGGGTTCAGGAGAAGCCTGGTCAGATTGGGTTGGTTCGGAGAGGTATACGAGGGGCCTGGGCAGAATGGGAGGGGTCAGACAGCAGAGGAGGGGTTTAGGAGGAGCCTGGTCAGATTGGGTGGGGTCAGAGAGGATGGGTATAGGAGGAGCCTGAGCAGAATGGGTGGGGTCAGACAGCAGAGGAGGGTTTTGGAGGAGCCTGGTCAGATTGGGTGGGGTCGGAGAGGAGGGGTTTAGGAGGAGCCTAGTCAGATTGGGCGGGGCCAGAGAGCAGAGGGATAGGAGGGGCCTGGGCAGAATGGGAGGGGTCAGACAGCAGAGGAGGGGTTTAGGAGGAGGAGCCTAGTCAGATTGGGTGGGGTCAGAGAGGAGGAGGAGCCTAGTCAGAATGGGTGGGGTTCAGGAGAAGCCTGGTCAGATTGGGTTGGTTCGGAGAGGTATACGAGGGGCCTGGGCAGAATGGGAGGGGTCAGACAGCAGAGGAGGGATTTAGGAGGAGCCTAGTCAGATTGGGTGGGGTCAGAGAGGAGGAGGAGCCTAGTCAGATTGGGTGGGGTCAGAGAGCAGAGGGATAGGAGGGGCCTGCGCAGAATGGGAGGGGACAGCAGAGTAGGGGTTTAGGAGGAGGAGCCTAGTCAGATTGGGTGGGGTCAGAGAGGAGGAGGAGCCTAGTCAGAATGGGTGGGGTTCAGGAGAAGCCTGGTCAGATTGGGTTGGTTCGGAGAGGTATACGAGGGGCCTGGGCAGAATGGGAGGGGTCAGACAGCAGAGGAGGGATTTAGGAGGAGCCTAGTCAGATTGGGTGGGGTCAGAGAGGAGGAGGAGCCTAGTCAGATTGGGTGGGGTCGGAGAGGTATACGAGGGGACTGGGCAGAATGGGAGGGGTCAGAGAGCAGAGGGATAGGAGGGGCCTGGGCAGAATGGGAGGGGTCAGACAGCAGAGGAGGGGTTTAGGAGGAGGAGCCTAGTCAGAATGGGTGGGGTCAGAGAGGAGGAGGAGCCTAGTCAGATTGGGTGGGGTCAGAGAGCAGAGGGATAGGAGGGGCCTGGGCAGAATGGGAGGGGACAGCAGAGGAGGGGTTTAGGAGGAGGAGCCTAGTCAGATTGGGTGGGGTCAGAGAGGAGGAGGAGCCTAGTCAGAATGGGTGGGGTTCAGGAGAAGCCTGGTCAGATTGGGTTGGTTCGGAGAGGTATACGAGGGGCCTGGGCAGAATGGGAGGGGTCAGACAGCAGAGGAGGGGTTTAGGAGGAGCCTGGTCAGATTGGGTGGGGTCAGAGAGGATGGGTATAGGAGGAGCCTGAGCAGAATGGGTGGGGTCAGACAGCAGAGGAGGGTTTTGGAGGAGCCTGGTCAGATTGGGTGGGGTCGGAGAGGAGGGGTATAGGAGGAGCCTGCGCAGAATGGGTGGGGTCGGAGAGGAGGGGTTTAGGAGGAGCCTAGTCAGATTGGGCGGGGCCAGAGAGCAGAGGGATAGGAGGGGCCTGGGCAGAATGGGAGGGGTCAGACAGCAGAGGAGGGGTTTAGGAGGAGGAGCCTAGTCAGATTGGGTGGGGTCAGAGAGGAGGAGGAGCCTAGTCAGAATGGGTGGGGTTCAGGAGAAGCCTGGTCAGATTGGGTTGGTTCGGAGAGGTATACGAGGGGCCTGGGCAGAATGGGAGGGGTCAGACAGCAGAGGAGGGATTTAGGAGGAGCCTAGTCAGATTGGGTGGGGTCAGAGAGGAGGAGGAGCCTAGTCAGATTGGGTGGGGTCAGAGAGCAGAGGGATAGGAGGGGCCTGCGCAGAATGGGAGGGGACAGCAGAGTAGGGGTTTAGGAGGAGGAGCCTAGTCAGATTGGGTGGGGTCAGAGAGGAGGAGGAGCCTAGTCAGAATGGGTGGGGTTCAGGAGAAGCCTGGTCAGATTGGGTTGGTTCGGAGAGGTATACGAGGGGCCTGGGCAGAATGGGAGGGGTCAGACAGCAGAGGAGGGATTTAGGAGGAGCCTAGTCAGATTGGGTGGGGTCAGAGAGGAGGAGGAGCCTAGTCAGATTGGGTGGGGTCGGAGAGGTATACGAGGGGACTGGGCAGAATGGGAGGGGTCAGAGAGCAGAGGGATAGGAGGGGCCTGGGCAGAATGGGAGGGGTCAGACAGCAGAGGAGGGGTTTAGGAGGAGGAGCCTAGTCAGAATGGGTGGGGTCAGAGAGGAGGAGGAGCCTAGTCAGATTGGGTGGGGTCAGAGAGCAGAGGGATAGGAGGGGCCTGGGCAGAATGGGAGGGGACAGCAGAGGAGGGGTTTAGGAGGAGGAGCCTAGTCAGATTGGGTGGGGTCAGAGAGGAGGAGGAGCCTAGTCAGAATGGGTGGGGTTCAGGAGAAGCCTGGTCAGATTGGGTTGGTTCGGAGAGGTATACGAGGGGCCTGGGCAGAATGGGAGGGGTCAGACAGCAGAGGAGGGGTTTAGGAGGAGCCTGGTCAGATTGGGTGGGGTCAGAGAGGATGGGTATAGGAGGAGCCTGAGCAGAATGGGTGGGGTCAGACAGCAGAGGAGGGTTTTGGAGGAGCCTGGTCAGATTGGGTGGGGTCGGAGAGGAGGGGTATAGGAGGAGCCTGCGCAGAATGGGTGGGGTCGGAGAGGAGGGGTTTAGGAGGAGCCTAGTCAGATTGGGCGGGGCCAGAGAGCAGAGGGATAGGAGGGGCCTGGGCAGAATGGGAGGGGTCAGACAGCAGAGGAGGGGTTTAGGAGGAGGAGCCTAGTCAGATTGGGTGGGGTCAGAGAGGAGGAGGAGCCTAGTCAGAATGGGTGGGGTTCAGGAGAAGCCTGGTCAGATTGGGTTGGTTCGGAGAGGTATACGAGGGGCCTGGGCAGAATGGGAGGGGTCAGACAGCAGAGGAGGGATTTAGGAGGAGCCTAGTCAGATTGGGTGGGGTCAGAGAGGAGGAGGAGCCTAGTCAGATTGGGTGGGGTCGGAGAGGTATACGAGGGGACTGGGCAGAATGGGAGGGGTCAGAGAGCAGAGGGATAGGAGGGGCCTGGGCAGAATGGGAGGGGTCAGACAGCAGAGGAGGGGTTTAGGAGGAGGAGCCTAGTCAGAATGGGTGGGGTCAGAGAGGAGGAGGAGCCTAGTCAGATTGGGTGGGGTCAGAGAGCAGAGGGATAGGAGGGGCCTGGGCAGAATGGGAGGGGACAGCAGAGGAGGGGTTTAGGAGGAGGAGCCTAGTCAGATTGGGTGGGGTCAGAGAGGAGGAGGAGCCTAGTCAGAATGGGTGGGGTTCAGGAGAAGCCTGGTCAGATTGGGTTGGTTCGGAGAGGTATACGAGGGGCCTGGGCAGAATGGGAGGGGTCAGACAGCAGAGGAGGGGTTTAGGAGGAGCCTGGTCAGATTGGGTGGGGTCAGAGAGGATGGGTATAGGAGGAGCCTGAGCAGAATGGGTGGGGTCAGACAGCAGAGGAGGGTTTTGGAGGAGCCTGGTCAGATTGGGTGGGGTCGGAGAGGAGGGGTATAGGAGGAGCCTGCGCAGAATGGGTGGGGTCGGAGAGGAGGGGTTT
Source organism: Lissotriton helveticus (assembly GCF_964261635.1). Taxonomy (NCBI): domain Eukaryota; kingdom Metazoa; phylum Chordata; class Amphibia; order Caudata; family Salamandridae; genus Lissotriton; species Lissotriton helveticus. The sequence continues at coordinate 1,814,410,402 of NC_136057.1, forward strand.
AGGAGGAGCCTAGTCAGATTGGGCGGGGCCAGAGAGCAGAGGGATAGGAGGGGCCTGGGCAGAATGGGAGGGGTCAGACAGCAGAGGAGGGGTTTAGGAGGAGCCTAGTCAGATTGGGCGGGGTCAGAGAGCAGAGGGATAGGAGGGGCCTGGGCAGAATGGGAGGGGTCAGACAGCAGAGGAGGGGTTTAGGAGGAGCCTAGTCAGATTGGGCGAGAGCAGAGGGATAGGTGTAGGGTCTGAGGGACTATGAAGGGGTCATAGATGGAGGAGGATCCTGACTTATGGTGGGGAACTGCAAAAACTTTTTTTATGCACCCCCCCTATACTCTCTGATTTCTGTTGGGAGGGGGCAGTCAACATTTGGGGGAGCAGTATTAAATGGTGCTTGGGCGCAACGTGAAGGGCGATGAGGGGCACAGAATGGCATGGCTTCCAGGTACTTTTTGGGGGGGGCTACCATTAGTTTTTATTGCTCTGATCCTCCCTCATGGGGTGGACCCCAAATGGTTAGGGGCAACGGGGGAGGGGGGGCGGCAAAAAGCTGTTTGACAGTTTCTGTTACCAACAGGGGTGACCATACGATTCTGCTGCAGTTATGTGGTATTGAAAGGTACAACAAGGAGCATGTGGCTGTATTTTTGCAGGTGGGGTGCCCCAAAATTTTACTGCCAGCAGCAGCAGCCCCCCTCCTCCCCACCCTGCAGATTGGTATAGGTACCTTTACGACATTTCTGTTGATAACAGAGGCTATAGCGAATCGCGCTACGAAATCCTAGAGCACTAACATTTGCTAAATAAAGGTGGCATCGGAGCATACGAATGAGGCAGGGAGAGGCTACTGTTGGCAATTGGTTTGGTGGGTCATAGTGAATAACCTCGGCATGCAAATAGGCAGAAGTGTGAGGATTGGCAGTGTCTGTAGAGAATTTTGGCATGCTCTTCAGTTTATTTTTTCCTCCTTACGTTGGCTATGAACTACAGAGGAAAGGCCTGGACTTACTGTTGGGCAAAACATGTATTTATGATATTAAGAAGTGTAGTCTGGCTGTACTGAGAGGGGCTGTACAGTACGGTAAATGCCTGTAAATCCCTGAAATGTGCATCCAACTGTCACTTGAGATTGAACAGTGAACGAAGCAGCTGGGTTACTGGCTGAATGTAAATGGAAGGCACATAGGAAGTGTGTTTGTGGTCACTCAAATTATTGAAACCTGCTTGATGCACTACCAAAGCTGGGGTACCAGGAGGGAACATTTGAGGGGTATTGAGATGGTGGTGTCCAGAGGTCAAAATATGTTTCAGAGACACAGAAGTACTGCGGTCCTGGTCCCACATTGGGGGTAGTCAAAAGTCCCTGCTAAAGATTTCTGTCCAACTGTTACCACATTTTGTGCAGCCTGGCTCCCTCTGAAACGATTCCCCAGTGTTTTTCGATCCTACAGATGACTGTAGCAAACTTCCCAAATTTTTTCTTGGCCTCATACCCCCAGAGGATTGCCTGACATTTGCCAGCCTAACGATACTCACGTTCTGGGAAAAACCTCACTAACCATGCATATTTATGCACCACACATGGCAAATCCTTACAATTGCAGAACATCATATCGCACTCGTCATCTTTGAGGTGCTGTACGTATTTGGATTTGAGGGAAATATTCATCCTTGCTTGCTCTCCCATCTGAAGTCTATGGTGCTGCTGTTCCTTTCTCACATGTCCCTTCAAAGAGACAAGTGACACACAGACTCAATCACTCAGCAAACATATTTGCTTTGACGCTTTCATCTTGCTGTTTACCTTCCAAATATTCCCCCTTCACCAAAAATACAGGCCAGCCATTTCTCATCCCCTCAGTCATCGCAGTCCTTCACTCCTTAGGCCCTGCAAGACCACCATGAACAAGATTCATGTCAGCAAGCAGAAAAAAAGCCTCAGTGTGCTCTTTTGTTCATACTGCTGCCCTCTAGTAACACTTCATGGCAACTGCAGCATAAGAATGGGTCTGAGAAGAGGGCTGTCCTATGCAAATAATGTCCTCCCATGCATACTTTCTTCTTAGACGGTCGGCGGCTTGTGCCGTGATACCCCCTCCAACATATGGTCTTCAACCAAATTTTAAAAAAGCCCACCTGCCTTAGACGAAGGATTTTGCCACTCAAAGGAAGCACATGGGGACATCACCCTCATTTAGCAGGGTCCTAAATTGCCTGCTGTCAGCCTGTATACAGAACAAGGGCGTTCGTGGGCGTTCGTGGGCGTTCCTCAAAGGAAGGAGGTGGGTGATTAAATCCACAGTGCCAGGGCAGGCCCAGCCCAGCCCAGCCCAGCCCAGTCTGGCACAGCGCACTGCTGTGGAGGTCTATTCCTTCACATCCTGCAGCAGGCATGATGCAGACCTACTAGAGCAAAGGCTTGACTCCTCTGCCCTTGTCTGTCTCTTAAAGGAAACAATCTTTCTAGCTTCTTATTGCACCTAATAAATGGACTCTAGCTTGCCTCAAACTCAACCCATCATTTCATTAGCCAGAGCTCATACTTGACCTTTATTTCTATCCAAGTTCACTGGCACCAAACCCCTGCTTTGAGTGAGTGGCTCACACCAAAATTAAATATCACCTTCATCCAACCTATTTTACAATAAGTGTAGCACCTTCCCCGCATTCTTGTGCTCAGTTATAACCCCCAATACCACAATTGCACTCTGCAATTCACCAAACTTAAAGGACAAAGAATGAAGACATTGATAAAGGAAGATAAGGCCTTGTCCCTATTGCACCTACTTGAAAAATAGGGCAGTTGGTAGAAGGTCATGAGGGAAAACATTTGAAATGTTTGGACACACCTGCCAAAAAAAAGTAGCAAAAAAAAAAAAAAATCACTGTTTGAAAATTTCCCACCTTGGGATACTTCTACAGCATTGGCAGGATTCGAACCCTGGCCTCTGAGGGCTGTCCACACCAAAGGTACAAGACTTACCTTTGAGCTATAGCTCCTTGGTGGTCTAAAGGTTTGCAGTAGTAACTATAAGCAACATACAGGCCTTGGTGTCCTTCCCTGCGGCTTCCATTGCACATAAAAAGGATGACCATGACATAAGGACAATTTGATAGGCTACTTACATGGAAACCAGTGTGGTCCAGTGGGTAAGTTCCTGCCTTCCATCCAGGCAACCAGGGTTCAAATCCCGGGTTCGGCACCAGATGACTGATGGTGCCACAGCAGAGGTAAGCTGGAGGTGGGCCTAAATGGCCAATTGGTAAGTAAAATGTGTCTGTGTGTTGTGGAAGAGTGGAATCATGCCTAGCGAATGAGGGATTGCAGATTGGTTGGTAAGTAAAATAGGTGTGGCCTGAACAGAGACAGGTGAAAGAAAGGGAACAGGTGTTGTGTGTTAGAGGAGGACCCTAGTCAGATTGGGGGTGGTCAGAGAGGAGAGGGATAGGAGGGGCCTGGGCAGAATGGGAGGGGTCAGACAGCAGAAGAGGGGTTTAGGAGGAGGAGCCTAGTCAGAATGGGTGGGGTTCAGGAGGAGCCTGGTCAGATTGGGTGAGGTCGGAGAGGTATACGAGGGGACTGGGCAGAATGGGAGGGGTCAGAGAGGAGGGGTATAGGAGGAGCCTAGTCAGATTGGGTGGGGTCAGAGAGCAGAGGGATAGGAGGGGCCTGGGCAGAATGGGAGGGGTCAGACAGCAGAGGAGGGGTTTAGGAGGAGGAGCCTAGTCAGAATGGGTGGGGTTCAGGAGGAGCCTGGTCAGATTGGGTGGGGTCGGAGAGGTATACGAGGGGACTGGGCAGAATGGGAGGGGTCAGAGAGCAGAGGGATAGGAGGGGCCTGGGCAGAATGGGAGGGGTCAGACAGCAGAGGAGGGGTTTAGGAGGAGGAGCCTAGTCAGATTGGGTGGGGTCAGAGAGGAGGAGGAGCCTAGTCAGATTGGGTGGGGTCAGAGAGCAGAGGGATAGGAGGGGCCTGGGCAGAATGGGAGGGGTCAGACAGCAGAGGAGGGGTTTAGGAGGAGGAGCCTAGTCAGAATGGGTGGGGTTCAGGAGGAGCCTGGTCAGATTGGGTGGGGTCGGAGAGGTATACGAGAGGCCTGGGCAGAATGGGAGGGGTCAGACAGCGGAGGAGGAGCCTAGTCAGATTGGGTGGGGTCAGAGAGCAGAGGGATAGGAGGGGCCTGGGCAGAATGGGAGGGGTCAGACAGCAGAGGAGGGGTTTAGGAGGAGGAGCCTAGTCAGAATGGGTGGGGTCAGAGAGGAGGAGGAGCCTAGTCAGATTGGGTGGGGTCGGAGAGGTATACGAGGGGACTGGGCAGAATGGGAGGGGTCAGAGAGCAGAGGGATAGGAGGGGCCTGGGCAGAATGGGAGGGGTCAGACAGCAGAGGAGGGGTTTAGGAGGAGGAGCCTAGTCAGAATGGGTGGGGTTCAGGAGAAGCCTGGTCAGGTTGGTTCGGAGAGGTATACGAGGGGCCTGGGCAGAATGGGAGGGGTCAGACAGCAGAGGAGGGATTTAGGAGGAGCCTAGTCAGATTGGGTGGGGTCAGAGAGGAGGAGGAGGAGCCTAGTCAGATTGGGTGGGGTCAGAGAGCAGAGGGATAGGAGGGGCCTGGGCAGAATGGGAGGGGTCAGACAGCAGAGGAGGGGTTTAGGAGGAGGAGCCTAGTCAGAATGGGTGGGGTCAGAGAGGAGGAGGAGCCTAGTCAGATTGGGTGGGGTCGGAGAGGTATACGAGGGGACTGGGCAGAATGGGAGGGGTCAGAGAGCAGAGGGATAGGAGGGGCCTGGGCAGAATGGGAGGGGTCAGACAGCAGAGGAGGGGTTTAGGAGGAGGAGCCTAGTCAGAATGGGTGGGGTTCAGGAGAAGCCTGGTCAGGTTGGTTCGGAGAGGTATACGAGGGGCCTGGGCAGAATGGGAGGGGATAGCAGAGGAGGGGTTTAGGAGGAGGAGCCTAGTCAGAATGGGTGGGGTTCAGGAGGAGCCTGGTCAGATTGGGTGGGGTCGGAGAGGTATACGAGGGGCCTGGGCAGAATGGGAGGGGTCAGACAGCAGAGGAGGGATTTAGGAGGAGCCTAGTCAGATTGGGTGGGGTCAGAGAGGAGGAGGAGCCTAGTCAGATTGGGTGGGGTCAGAGAGGAGGAGGAGCCTAGTCAGAATGGGTGGGGTTCAGGAGAAGCCTGGTCAGATTGGGTTGGTTCGGAGAGGTATACGAGGGGCCTGGGCAGAATGGGAGGGGTCAGACAGCAGAGGAGGGATTTAGGAGGAGCCTAGTCAGATTGGGTGGGGTCAGAGAGGAGGAGGAGCCTAGTCAGATTGGGTGGGGTCAGAGAGCAGAGGGATAGGAGGGGCCTGCGCAGAATGGGAGGGGACAGCAGAGGAGGGGTTTAGGAGGAGGAGCCTAGTCAGATTGGGTGGGGTCAGAGAGGAGGAGGAGCCTAGTCAGAATGGGTGGGGTTCAGGAGAAGCCTGGTCAGATTGGGTTGGTTCGGAGAGGTATACGAGGGGCCTGGGCAGAATGGGAGGGGTCAGACAGCAGAGGAGGGATTTAGGAGGAGCCTAGTCAGATTGGGTGGGGTCAGAGAGGAGGAGGAGCCTAGTCAGATTGGGTGGGGTCGGAGAGGTATACGAGGGGACTGGGCAGAATGGGAGGGGTCAGAGAGCAGAGGGATAGGAGGGGCCTGGGCAGAATGGGAGGGGTCAGACAGCAGAGGAGGGGTTTAGGAGGAGGAGCCTAGTCAGAATGGGTGGGGTCAGAGAGGAGGAGGAGCCTAGTCAGATTGGGTGGGGTCAGAGAGCAGAGGGATAGGAGGGGCCTGGGCAGAATGGGAGGGGACTGCAGAGGAGGGGTTTAGGAGGAGGAGCCTAGTCAGATTGGGTGGGGTCAGAGAGGAGGAGGAGCCTAGTCAGAATGGGTGGGGTTCAGGAGAAGCCTGGTCAGATTGGGTTGGTTCGGAGAGGTATACGAGGGGCCTGGGCAGAATGGGAGGGGTCAGACAGCAGAGGAGGGGTTTAGGAGGAGCCTGGTCAGATTGGGTGGGGTCAGAGAGGATGGGTATAGGAGGAGCCTGAGCAGAATGGGTGGGGTCAGACAGCAGAGGAGGGTTTTGGAGGAGCCTGGTCAGATTGGGTGGGGTCGGAGAGGAGGGGTATAGGAGGAGCCTGCGCAGAATGGGTGGGGTCGGAGAGGAGGGGTTTAGGAGGAGCCTAGTCAGATTGGGCGGGGCCAGAGAGCAGAGGGATAGGAGGGGCCTGGGCAGAATGGGAGGGGTCAGACAGCAGAGGAGGGGTTTAGGAGGAGGAGCCTAGTCAGATTGGGTGGGGTCAGAGAGGAGGAGGAGCCTAGTCAGAATGGGTGGGGTTCAGGAGAAGCCTGGTCAGATTGGGTTGGTTCGGAGAGGTATACGAGGGGCCTGGGCAGAATGGGAGGGGTCAGACAGCAGAGGAGGGATTTAGGAGGAGCCTAGTCAGATTGGGTGGGGTCAGAGAGGAGGAGGAGCCTAGTCAGATTGGGTGGGGTCGGAGAGGTATACGAGGGGACTGGGCAGAATGGGAGGGGTCAGAGAGCAGAGGGATAGGAGGGGCCTGGGCAGAATGGGAGGGGTCAGACAGCAGAGGAGGGGTTTAGGAGGAGGAGCCTAGTCAGAATGGGTGGGGTCAGAGAGGAGGAGGAGCCTAGTCAGATTGGGTGGGGTCAGAGAGCAGAGGGATAGGAGGGGCCTGGGCAGAATGGGAGGGGACAGCAGAGGAGGGGTTTAGGAGGAGGAGCCTAGTCAGATTGGGTGGGGTCAGAGAGGAGGAGGAGCCTAGTCAGAATGGGTGGGGTTCAGGAGAAGCCTGGTCAGATTGGGTTGGTTCGGAGAGGTATACGAGGGGCCTGGGCAGAATGGGAGGGGTCAGACAGCAGAGGAGGGGTTTAGGAGGAGCCTGGTCAGATTGGGTGGGGTCAGAGAGGATGGGTATAGGAGGAGCCTGAGCAGAATGGGTGGGGTCAGACAGCAGAGGAGGGTTTTGGAGGAGCCTGGTCAGATTGGGTGGGGTCGGAGAGGAGGGGTATAGGAGGAGCCTGCGCAGAATGGGTGGGGTCGGAGAGGAGGGGTTTAGGAGGAGCCTAGTCAGATTGGGCGGGGCCAGAGAGCAGAGGGATAGGAGGGGCCTGGGCAGAATGGGAGGGGTCAGACAGCAGAGGAGGGGTTTAGGAGGAGCCTAGTCAGATTGGGCGGGGTCAGAGAGCAGAGGGATAGGAGGGGCCTGGGCAGAATGGGAGGGGTCAGACAGCAGAGGAGGGGTTTAGGAGGAGCCTAGTCAGATTGGGCGAGAGCAGAGGGATAGGTGTAGGGTCTGAGGGACTATGAAGGGGTCATAGATGGAGGAGGATCCTGACTTATGGTGGGGAACTGCAAAAACTTTTTTTATGCACCCCCCCTATACTCTCTGATTTCTGTTGGGAGGGGGCAGTCAACATTTGGGGGAGCAGTATTAAATGGTGCTTGGGCGCAACGTGAAGGGCGATGAGGGGCACAGAATGGCATGGCTTCCAGGTACTTTTTGGCGGGGGCTACCATTAGTTTTTATTGCTCTGATCCTCCCTCATGGGGTGGACCCCAAATGGTTAGGGGCAACGGGGGAGGGGGGGCGGCAAAAAGCTGTTTGACAGTTTCTGTTACCAACAGGGGTGACCATACGATTCTGCTGCAGTTATGTGGTATTGAAAGGTACAACAAGGAGCATGTGGCTGTATTTTTGCAGGTGGGGTGCCCCAAAATTTTACTGCCAGCAGCAGCAGCCCCCCTCCTCCCCACCCTGCAGATTGGTATAGGTACCTTTACGACATTTCTGTTGATAACAGAGGCTATAGCGAATCGCGCTACGAAATCCTAGAGCACTAACATTTGCTAAATAAAGGTGGCATCGGAGCATACGAATGAGGCAGGGAGAGGCTACTGTTGGCAATTGGTTTGGTGGGTCATAGTGAATAACCTCGGCATGCAAATAGGCAGAAGTGTGAGGATTGGCAGTGTCTGTAGAGAATTTTGGCATGCTCTTCAGTTTATTTTTTCCTCCTTACGTTGGCTATGAACTACAGAGGAAAGGCCTGGACTTACTGTTGGGCAAAACATGTATTTATGATATTAAGAAGTGTAGTCTGGCTGTACTGAGAGGGGCTGTACAGTACGGTAAATGCCTGTAAATCCCTGAAATGTGCATCCAACTGTCACTTGAGATTGAACAGTGAACGAAGCAGCTGGGTTACTGGCTGAATGTAAATGGAAGGCACATAGGAAGTGTGTTTGTGGTCACTCAAATTATTGAAACCTGCTTGATGCACTACCAAAGCTGGGGTACCAGGAGGGAACATTTGAGGGGTATTGAGATGGTGGTGTCCAGAGGTCAAAATATGTTTCAGAGACACAGAAGTACTGCGGTCCTGGTCCCACATTGGGGGTAGTCAAAAGTCCCTGCTAAAGATTTCTGTCCAACTGTTACCACATTTTGTGCAGCCTGGCTCCCTCTGAAACGATTCCCCAGTGTTTTTCGATCCTACAGATGACTGTAGCAAACTTCCCAAATTTTTTCTTGGCCTCATACCCCCAGAGGATTGCCTGACATTTGCCAGCCTAACGATACTCACGTTCTGGGAAAAACCTCACTAACCATGCATATTTATGCACCACACATGGCAAATCCTTACAATTGCAGAACATCATATCGCACTCGTCATCTTTGAGGTGCTGTACGTATTTGGATTTGAGGGAAATATTCATCCTTGCTTGCTCTCCCATCTGAAGTCTATGGTGCTGCTGTTCCTTTCTCACATGTCCCTTCAAAGAGACAAGTGACACACAGACTCAATCACTCAGCAAACATATTTGCTTTGACGCTTTCATCTTGCTGTTTACCTTCCAAATATTCCCCCTTCACCAAAAATACAGGCCAGCCATTTCTCATCCCCTCAGTCATCGCAGTCCTTCACTCCTTAGGCCCTGCAAGACCACCATGAACAAGATTCATGTCAGCAAGCAGAAAAAAAGCCTCAGTGTGCTCTTTTGTTCATACTGCTGCCCTCTAGTAACACTTCATGGCAACTGCAGCATAAGAATGGGTCTGAGAAGAGGGCTGTCCTATGCAAATAATGTCCTCCCATGCATACTTTATTCTTAGACGGTCGGCGGCTTGTGCCGTGATACCCCCTCCAACATATGGTCTTCAACCAAATTTTAAAAAAGCCCACCTGCCTTAGACGAAGGATTTTGCCACTCAAAGGAAGCACATGGGGACATCACCCTCATTTAGCAGGGTCCTAAATTGCCTGCTGTCAGCCTGTATACAGAACAAGGGCGTTCGTGGGCGTTCGTGGGCGTTCCTCAAAGGAAGGAGGTGGGTGATTAAATCCACAGTGCCAGGGCAGGCCCAGCCCAGCCCAGCCCAGCCCAGCCCAGCCCAGTCTGGCACAGCGCACTGCTGTGGAGGTCTATTCCTTCACATCCTGCAGCAGGCATGATGCAGACCTACTAGAGCAAAGGCTTGACTCCTCTGCCCTTGTCTGTCTCTTAAAGGAAACAATCTTTCTAGCTTCTTATTGCACCTAATAAATGGACTCTAGCTTGCCTCAAACTCAACCCATCATTTCATTAGCCAGAGCTCATACTTGACCTTTATTTCTATCCAAGTTCACTGGCACCAAACCCCTGCTTTGAGTGAGTGGCTCACACCAAAATTAAATATCACCTTCATCCAACCTATTTTACAATAAGTGTAGCACCTTCCCCGCATTCTTGTGCTCAGTTATAACCCCCAATACCACAATTGCACTCTGCAATTCACCAAACTTAAAGGACAAAGAATGAAGACATTGATAAAGGAAGATAAGGCCTTGTCCCTATTGCACCTACTTGAAAAATAGGGCAGTTGGTAGAAGGTCATGAGGGAAAACATTTGAAATGTTTGGACACACCTGCCAAAAAAAAGTAGCAAAAAAAAAAAAAAATCACTGTTTGAAAATTTCCCACCTTGGGATACTTCTACAGCATTGGCAGGATTCGAACCCTGGCCTCTGAGGGCTGTCCACACCAAAGGTACAAGACTTACCTTTGAGCTATAGCTCCTTGGTGGTCTAAAGGTTTGCAGTAGTAACTATAAGCAACATACAGGCCTTGGTGTCCTTCCCTGCGGCTTCCATTGCACATAAAAAGGATGACCATGACATAAGGACAATTTGATAGGCTACTTACATGGAAACCAGTGTGGTCCAGTGGGTAAGTTCCTGCCTTCCATCCAGGCAACCAGGGTTCAAATCCCGGGTTCGGCACCAGATGACTGATGGTGCCACAGCAGAGGTAAGCTGGAGGTGGGCCTAAATGGCCAATTGGTAAGTAAAATGTGTCTGTGTGTTGTGGAAGAGTGGAATCATGCCTAGCGAATGAGGGATTGCAGATTGGTTGGTAAGTAAAATAGGTGTGGCCTGAACAGAGACAGGTGAAAGAAAGGGAACAGGTGTTGTGTGTTAGAGGAGGACCCTAGTCAGATTGGGGGTGGTCAGAGAGGAGAGGGATAGGAGGGGCCTGGGCAGAATGGGAGGGGTCAGACAGCAGAAGAGGGGTTTAGGAGGAGGAGCCTAGTCAGAATGGGTGGGGTTCAGGAGGAGCCTGGTCAGATTGGGTGAGGTCGGAGAGGTATACGAGGGGACTGGGCAGAATGGGAGGGGTCAGACAGCAGAGGAGGGGTTTAGGAGGAGGAGCCTAGTCAGAATGGGTGGGGTTCAGGAGGAGCCTGGTCAGATTGGGTGGGGTCGGAGAGGTATACGAGGGGACTGGGCAGAATGGGAGGGGTCAGAGAGCAGAGGGATAGGAGGGGCCTGGGCAGAATGGGAGGGGTCAGACAGCAGAGGAGGGGTTTAGGAGGAGGAGCCTAGTCAGAATGGGTGGGGTTCAGGAGAAGCCTGGTCAGATTGGGTTGGTTCGGAGAGGTATACGAGGGGCCTGGGCAGAATGGGAGGGGTCAGACAGCAGAGGAGGGGTTTAGGAGGAGGAGCCTAGTCAGAATGGGTGGGGTCAGAGAGGAGGAGGAGCCTAGTCAGATTGGGTGGGGTCAGAGGGATAGGAGGGGCCTGGGCAGAATGGGAGGGGTCAGACAGCAGAGGAGGGGTTTAGGAGGAGGAGCCTAGTCAGAATGGGTGGGGTCAGAGAGGAGGAGGAGCCTAGTCAGATTGGGTGGGGTCAGACAGCAGAGGAGGGGTTTAGGAGGAGGAGCCTAGTCAGATTGGGTGGGGTCAGAGAGGAGGAGGAGGAGCCTAGTCAGATTGGGTGGGGTCGGAGAGGTATACGAGGGGACTGGGCAGAATGGGAGGGGTCAGAGAGCAGAGGGATAGGAGGGGCCTGGGCAGAATGGGAGGGGTCAGACAGCAGAGGAGGGGTTTAGGAGGAGGAGCCTAGTCAGATTGGGTGGGGTCAGAGAGGAGGAGCCTAGTCAGATTGGGTGGGGTCAGAGAGCAGAGGGATAGGAGGGGCCTGGGCAGAATGGGAGGGGTCAGACAGCAGAGGAGGGGTTTAGGAGGAGGAGCCTAGTCAGAATGGGTGGGGTCAGAGAGCAGAGGGATAGGAGGGGCCTGGGCAGAATGGGAGGGGTCAGACAGCAGAGGAGGGGTTTAGGAGGAGGAGCCTAGTCAGAATGGGTGGGGTCAGAGAGGAGGAGGAGCCTAGTCAGAATGGGTGGGGTCAGAGAGGAGGAGGAGCCTAGTCAGATTGGCTGGGGTCAGAGAGCAGAGGGATAGGAGGGGCCTGGGCAGAATGGGAGGGGTCAGACAGCAGAGGAGGGATTTAGGAGGAGCCTAGTCAGATTGGGTGGGGTCAGAGAGGAGGAGGAGCCTAGTCAGATTGGGTGGGGTCGGAGAGGTATACGAGGGGACTGGGCAGAATGGGAGGGGTCAGACAGCAGAGGAGGGGTTTAGGAGGAGGAGCCTAGTCAGAATGGGTGGGGTCAGAGAGGAGGAGGAGCCTAGTCAGAATGGGTGGGGTCAGAGAGGAGGAGGAGCCTAGTCAGATTGGCTGGGGTCAGACAGCAGAGGAGGGATTTAGGAGGAGCCTAGTCAGATTGGGTGGGGTCAGAGAGGAGGAGGAGGAGCCTAGTCAGATTGGGTGGGGTCGGAGAGGTATACGAGGGGACTGGGCAGAATGGGAGGGGTCAGAGAGCAGAGGGATAGGAGGGGCCTGGGCAGAATGGGAGGGGTCAGACAGCAGAGGAGGGATTTAGGAGGAGCCTAGTCAGATTGGGTGGGGTCAGAGAGGAGGAGGAGCCTAGTCAGATTGGGTGGGGTCAGAGAGCAGAGGGATAGGAGGGGCCTGGGCAGAATGGGAGGGGACAGCAGAGGAGGGGTTTAGGAGGAGGAGCCTAGTCAGATTGGGTGGGGTCAGAGAGGAGGAGGAGCCTAGTCAGATTGGGTGGGGTCAGAGAGCAGAGGGATAGGAGGGGCCTGGGCAGAATGGGAGGGGTCAGACAGCAGAGGAGGGGTTTAGGAGGAGGAGCCTAGTCAGAATGGGTGGGGTTCAGGAGGAGCCTGGTCAGATTGGGTGGGGTCGGAGAGGTATACGAGGGGCCTGGGCAGAATGGGAGGGGTCAGACAGCAGAGGAGGGATTTAGGAGGAGCCTAGTCAGATTGGGTGGGGTCAGAGAGGAGGAGGAGCCTAGTCAGATTGGGTGGGGTCAGAGAGCAGAGGGATAGGAGGGGCCTGGGCAGAATGGGAGGGGACAGCAGAGGAGGGGTTTAGGAGGAGGAGCCTAGTCAGATTGGGTGGGGTCAGAGAGGAGGAGGAGCCTAGTCAGAATGGGTGGGGTTCAGGAGAAGCCTGGTCAGATTGGGTTGGTTCGGAGAGGTATACGAGGGGCCTGGGCAGAATGGGAGGGGTCAGACAGCAGAGGAGGGATTTAGGAGGAGCCTAGTCAGATTGGGTGGGGTCAGAGAGGAGGAGGAGCCTAGTCAGATTGGGTGGGGTCAGAGAGGAGGAGGAGCCTAGTCAGAATGGGTGGGGTTCAGGAGAAGCCTGGTCAGATTGGGTTGGTTCGGAGAGGTATACGAGGGGCCTGGGCAGAATGGGAGGGGTCAGACAGCAGAGGAGGGATTTAGGAGGAGCCTAGTCAGATTGGGTGGGGTCAGAGAGGAGGAGGAGCCTAGTCAGATTGGGTGGGGTCGGAGAGGTATACGAGGGGACTGGGCAGAATGGGAGGGGTCAGAGAGCAGAGGGATAGGAGGGGCCTGGGCAGAATGGGAGGGGTCAGACAGCAGAGGAGGGGTTTAGGAGGAGGAGCCTAGTCAGAATGGGTGGGGTCAGAGAGGAGGAGGAGCCTAGTCAGATTGGGTGGGGTCAGAGAGCAGAGGGATAGGAGGGGCCTGGGCAGAATGGGAGGGGACAGCAGAGGAGGGGTTTAGGAGGAGGAGCCTAGTCAGATTGGGTGGGGTCAGAGAGGAGGAGGAGCCTAGTCAGAATGGGTGGGGTTCAGGAGAAGCCTGGTCAGATTGGGTTGGTTCGGAGAGGTATACGAGGGGCCTGGGCAGAATGGGAGGGGTCAGACAGCAGAGGAGGGGTTTAGGAGGAGCCTGGTCAGATTGGGTGGGGTCAGAGAGGATGGGTATAGGAGGAGCCTGAGCAGAATGGGTGGGGTCAGACAGCAGAGGAGGGTTTTGGAGGAGCCTGGTCAGATTGGGTGGGGTCGGAGAGGAGGGGTATAGGAGGAGCCTGCGCAGAATGGGTGGGGTCGGAGAGGAGGGGTTTAGGAGGAGCCTAGTCAGATTGGGCGGGGCCAGAGAGCAGAGGGATAGGAGGGGCCTGGGCAGAATGGGAGGGGTCAGACAGCAGAGGAGGGGTTTAGGAGGAGCCTAGTCAGATTGGGCGGGGTCAGAGAGCAGAGGTATAGGAGGGGCCTGGGCAGAATGGGAGGGGTCAGACAGCAGAGGAGGGGTTTAGGAGGAGCCTAGTCAGATTGGGCGAGAGCAGAGGGATAGGTGTAGGGTCTGAGGGACTATGAAGGGGTCATAGATGGAGGAGGATCCTGACTTATGGTGGGGAACTGCAAAAACTTTTTTTATGCACCCCCCCCTATTCTCTCTGATTTCTGTTGGGAGGGGGCAGTCAACATTTGGGGGAGCAGTATTAAATGGTGCTTGGGCGCAACGTGCAGGGCGATGAGGGGCACAGAATGGCATGGCTTCCAGGTACTTTTTGGGGGGGCTACCATTAGTTTTTATTGCTCTGATCCTCCCTCATGGGGTGGACCCCAAATGGTTAGGGGCAACGGGGGAGGGGGGGCGGCAAAAAGCTGTTTGACAGTTTCTGTTACCAACAGGGGTGACCATACGATTCTGCTGCAGTTATGTGGTATTGAAAGGTACAACAAGGAGCATGTGGCTGTATTTTTGCAGGTGGGGTGCCCCAAAATTTTACTGCCAGCAGCAGCAGCCCCCCTCCTCCCCACCCTGCAGATTGGTATAGGTACCTTTACGACATTTCTGTTGATAACAGAGGCTATAGCGAATCGCGCTACGAAATCCTAGAGCACTAACATTTGCTAAATAAAGGTGGCATCGGAGCATACGAATGAGGCAGGGAGAGGCTACTGTTGGCAATTGGTTTGGTGGGTCATAGTGAATAACCTCGGCATGCAAATAGGCAGAAGTGTGAGGATTGGCAGTGTCTGTAGAGAATTTTGGCATGCTCTTCAGTTTATTTTTTCCTCCTTACGTTGGCTATGAACTACAGAGGAAAGGCCTGGACTTACTGTTGGGCAAAACATGTATTTATGATATTAAGAAGTGTAGTCTGGCTGTACTGAGAGGGGCTGTACAGTACGGTAAATGCCTGTAAATCCCTGAAATGTGCATCCAACTGTCACTTGAGATTGAACAGTGAACGAAGCAGCTGGGTTACTGGCTGAATGTAAATGGAAGGCACATAGGAAGTGTGTTTGTGGTCACTCAAATTATTGAAACCTGCTTGATGCACTACCAAAGCTGGGGTACCAGGAGGGAACATTTGAGGGGTATTGAGATGGTGGTGTCCAGAGGTCAAAATATGTTTCAGAGACACAGAAGTACTGCGGTCCTGGTCCCACATTGGGGGTAGTCAAAAGTCCCTGCTAAAGATTTCTGTCCAACTGTTACCACATTTTGTGCAGCCTGGCTCCCTCTGAAACGATTCCCCAGTGTTTTTCGATCCTACAGATGACTGTAGCAAACTTCCCAAATTTTTTCTTGGCCTCATACCCCCAGAGGAGTGCCTGACATTTGCCAGCCTAACGATACTCACGTTCTGGGAAAAACCTCACTAACCATGCATATTTATGCACCACACATGGCAAATCCTTACAATTACAGAACATCATATCGCACTCGTCATCTTTGAGGTGCTGTACGTATTTGGATTTGAGGGAAATATTCATCCTTGCTTGCTCTCCCATCTGAAGTCTATGGTGCTGCTGTTGCTTTCTCACATGTCCCTTCAAAGAGACAAGTGACACACAGACTCAATCACTCAGCAAACATATTTGCTTTGACGCTTTCATCTTGCTGTTTACCTTCCAAATATTCCCCCTTCACCAAAAATACAGGCCAGCCATTTCTCATCCCCTCAGTCATCGCAGTCCTTCACTCCTTAGGCCCTGCAAGACCACCATGAACAAGATTCATGTCAGCAAGCAGAAAAAAAGCCTCAGTGTGCTCTTTTGTTCATACTGCTGCCCTCTAGTAACACTTCATGGCAACTGCAGCATAAGAATGGGTCTGAGAAGAGGGCTGTCCTATGCAAATAATGTCCTCCCATGCATACTTTCTTCTTAGACGGTCGGCGGCTTGTGCCGTGATACCCCCTCCAACATATGGTCTTCAACCAAATTTTAAAAAAGCCCACCTGCCTTAGACGAAGGATTTTGCCACTCAAAGGAAGCACATGGGGACATCACCCTCATTTAGCAGGGTCCTAAATTGCCTGCTGTCAGCCTGTATACAGAACAAGGGCGTTCGTGGGCGTTCGTGGGCGTTCCTCAAAGGAAGGAGGTGGGTGATTAAATCCACAGTGCCAGGGCAGGCCCAGCCCAGCCCAGCCCAGCCCAGCCCAGTCTGGCACAGCGCACTGCTGTGGAGGTCTATTCCTTCACATCCTGCAGCAGGCATGATGCAGACCTACTAGAGCAAAGGCTTGACTCCTCTGCCCTTGTCTGTCTCTTAAAGGAAACAATCTTTCTAGCTTCTTATTGCACCTAATAAATGGACTCTAGCTTGCCTCAAACTCAACCCATCATTTCATTAGCCAGAGCTCATACTTGACCTTTATTTCTATCCAAGTTCACTGGCACCAAACCCCTGCTTTGAGCGAGTGGCTCACACCAAAATTAAATATCACCTTCATCCAACCTATTTTACAATAAGTGTAGCACCTTCCCCGCATTCTTGTGCTCAGTTATAACCCCCAATACCACAATTGCACTCTGCAATTCACCAAACTTAAAGGACAAAGAATGAAGACATTGATAAAGGAAGATAAGGCCTTGTCCCTATTGCACCTACTTGAAAAATAGGGCAGTTGGTAGAAGGTCATGAGGGAAAACATTTGAAATGTTTGGACACACCTGCCAAAAAAAAGTAGCAAAAAAAAAAAAAAATCACTGTTTGAAAATTTCCCACCTTGGGATACTTCTACAGCATTGGCAGGATTCGAACCCTGGCCTCTGAGGGCTGTCCACACCAAAGGTACAAGACTTACCTTTGAGCTATAGCTCCTTGGTGGTCTAAAGGTTTGCAGTAGTAACTATAAGCAACATACAGGCCTTGGTGTCCTTCCCTGCGGCTTCCATTGCACATAAAAAGGATGACCATGACATAAGGACAATTTGATAGGCTACTTACATGGAAACCAGTGTGGTCCAGTGGGTAAGTTCCTGCCTTCCATCCAGGCAACCAGGGTTCAAATCCCGGGTTCGGCACCAGATGACTGATGGTGCCACAGCAGAGGTAAGCTGGAGGTGGGCCTAAATGGCCAATTGGTAAGTAAAATGTGTCTGTGTGTTGTGGAAGAGTGGAATCATGCCTAGCGAATGAGGGATTGCAGATTGGTTGGTAAGTAAAATAGGTGTGGCCTGAACAGAGACAGGTGAAAGAAAGGGAACAGGTGTTGTGTGTTAGAGGAGGACCCTAGTCAGATTGGGGGTGGTCAGAGAGGAGAGGGATAGGAGGGGCCTGGGCAGAATGGGAGGGGTCAGACAGCAGAAGAGGGGTTTAGGAGGAGGAGCCTAGTCAGAATGGGTGGGGTTCAGGAGGAGCCTGGTCAGATTGGGTGAGGTCGGAGAGGTATACGAGGGGACTGGGCAGAATGGGAGGGGTCAGACAGCAGAGGAGGGGTTTAGGAGGAGGAGCCTAGTCAGAATGGGTGGGGTTCAGGAGGAGCCTGGTCAGATTGGGTGGGGTCGGAGAGGTATACGAGGGGACTGGGCAGAATGGGAGGGGTCAGAGAGCAGAGGGATAGGAGGGGCCTGGGCAGAATGGGAGGGGTCAGACAGCAGAGGAGGGGTTTAGGAGGAGGAGCCTAGTCAGAATGGGTGGGGTTCAGGAGAAGCCTGGTCAGATTGGGTTGGTTCGGAGAGGTATACGAGGGGCCTGGGCAGAATGGGAGGGGTCAGACAGCAGAGGAGGGGTTTAGGAGGAGGAGCCTAGTCAGAATGGGTGGGGTCAGAGAGGAGGAGGAGCCTAGTCAGATTGGGTGGGGTCAGAGGGATAGGAGGGGCCTGGGCAGAATGGGAGGGGTCAGACAGCAGAGGAGGGGTTTAGGAGGAGGAGCCTAGTCAGAATGGGTGGGGTCAGAGAGGAGGAGGAGCCTAGTCAGATTGGGTGGGGTCAGACAGCAGAGGAGGGGTTTAGGAGGAGGAGCCTAGTCAGATTGGGTGGGGTCAGAGAGGAGGAGGAGGAGCCTAGTCAGATTGGGTGGGGTCGGAGAGGTATACGAGGGGACTGGGCAGAATGGGAGGGGTCAGAGAGCAGAGGGATAGGAGGGGCCTGGGCAGAATGGGAGGGGTCAGACAGCAGAGGAGGGGTTTAGGAGGAGGAGCCTAGTCAGAATGGGTGGGGTCAGAGAGGAGGAGGAGCCTAGTCAGATTGGGTGGGGTCAGAGAGCAGAGGGATAGGAGGGGCCTGGGCAGAATGGGAGGGGACAGCAGAGGAGGGGTTTAGGAGGAGGAGCCTAGTCAGATTGGGTGGGGTCAGAGAGGAGGAGGAGCCTAGTCAGAATGGGTGGGGTTCAGGAGAAGCCTGGTCAGATTGGGTTGGTTCGGAGAGGTATACGAGGGGCCTGGGCAGAATGGGAGGGGTCAGACAGCAGAGGAGGGGTTTAGGAGGAGCCTGGTCAGATTGGGTGGGGTCAGAGAGGATGGGTATAGGAGGAGCCTGAGCAGAATGGGTGGGGTCAGACAGCAGAGGAGGGTTTTGGAGGAGCCTGGTCAGATTGGGTGGGGTCGGAGAGGAGGGGTATAGGAGGAGCCTGCGCAGAATGGGTGGGGTCGGAGAGGAGGGGTTTAGGAGGAGCCTAGTCAGATTGGGCGGGGCCAGAGAGCAGAGGGATAGGAGGGGCCTGGGCAGAATGGGAGGGGTCAGACAGCAGAGGAGGGGTTTAGGAGGAGCCTAGTCAGATTGGGCGGGGTCAGAGAGCAGAGGGATAGGAGGGGCCTGGGCAGAATGGGAGGGGTCAGACAGCAGAGGAGGGGTTTAGGAGGAGCCTAGTCAGATTGGGCGAGAGCAGAGGGATAGGTGTAGGGTCTGAGGGACTATGAAGGGGTCATAGATGGAGGAGGATCCTGACTTATGGTGGGGAACTGCAAAAACTTTTTTTATGCACCCCCCCTATACTCTCTGATTTCTGTTGGGAGGGGGCAGTCAACATTTGGGGGAGCAGTATTAAATGGTGCTTGGGCGCAACGTGAAGGGCGATGAGGGGCACAGAATGGCATGGCTTCCAGGTACTTTTTGGGGGGGGCTACCATTAGTTTTTATTGCTCTGATCCTCCCTCATGGGGTGGACCCCAAATGGTTAGGGGCAACGGGGGAGGGGGGGCGGCAAAAAGCTGTTTGACAGTTTCTGTTACCAACAGGGGTGACCATACGATTCTGCTGCAGTTATGTGGTATTGAAAGGTACAACAAGGAGCATGTGGCTGTATTTTTGCAGGTGGGGTGCCCCAAAATTTTACTGCCAGCAGCAGCAGCCCCCCTCCTCCCCACCCTGCAGATTGGTATAGGTACCTTTACGACATTTCTGTTGATAACAGAGGCTATAGCGAATCGCGCTACGAAATCCTAGAGCACTAACATTTGCTAAATAAAGGTGGCATCGGAGCATACGAATGAGGCAGGGAGAGGCTACTGTTGGCAATTGGTTTGGTGGGTCATAGTGAATAACCTCGGCATGCAAATAGGCAGAAGTGTGAGGATTGGCAGTGTCTGTAGAGAATTTTGGCATGCTCTTCAGTTTATTTTTTCCTCCTTACGTTGGCTATGAACTACAGAGGAAAGGCCTGGACTTACTGTTGGGCAAAACATGTATTTATGATATTAAGAAGTGTAGTCTGGCTGTACTGAGAGGGGCTGTACAGTACGGTAAATGCCTGTAAATCCCTGAAATGTGCATCCAACTGTCACTTGAGATTGAACAGTGAACGAAGCAGCTGGGTTACTGGCTGAATGTAAATGGAAGGCACATAGGAAGTGTGTTTGTGGTCACTCAAATTATTGAAACCTGCTTGATGCACTACCAAAGCTGGGGTACCAGGAGGGAACATTTGAGGGGTATTGAGATGGTGGTGTCCAGAGGTCAAAATATGTTTCAGAGACACAGAAGTACTGCGGTCCTGGTCCCACATTGGGGGTAGTCAAAAGTCCCTGCTAAAGATTTCTGTCCAACTGTTACCACATTTTGTGCAGCCTGGCTCCCTCTGAAACGATTCCCCAGTGTTTTTCGATCCTACAGATGACTGTAGCAAACTTCCCAAATTTTTTCTTGGCCTCATACCCCCAGAGGAGTGCCTGACATTTGCCAGCCTAACGATACTCACGTTCTGGGAAAAACCTCACTAACCATGCATATTTATGCACCACACATGGCAAATCCTTACAATTACAGAACATCATATCGCACTCGTCATCTTTGAGGTGCTGTACGTATTTGGATTTGAGGGAAATATTCATCCTTGCTTGCTCTCCCATCTGAAGTCTATGGTGCTGCTGTTGCTTTCTCACATGTCCCTTCAAAGAGACAAGTGACACACAGACTCAATCACTCAGCAAACATATTTGCTTTGACGCTTTCATCTTGCTGTTTACCTTCCAAATATTCCCCCTTCACCAAAAATACAGGCCAGCCATTTCTCATCCCCTCAGTCATCGCAGTCCTTCACTCCTTAGGCCCTGCAAGACCACCATGAACAAGATTCATGTCAGCAAGCAGAAAAAAAGCCTCAGTGTGCTCTTTTGTTCATACTGCTGCCCTCTAGTAACACTTCATGGCAACTGCAGCATAAGAATGGGTCTGAGAAGAGGGCTGTCCTATGCAAATAATGTCCTCCCATGCATACTTTCTTCTTAGACGGTCGGCGGCTTGTGCCGTGATACCCCCTCCAACATATGGTCTTCAACCAAATTTTAAAAAAGCCCACCTGCCTTAGACGAAGGATTTTGCCACTCAAAGGAAGCACATGGGGACATCACCCTCATTTAGCAGGGTCCTAAATTGCCTGCTGTCAGCCTGTATACAGAACAAGGGCGTTCGTGGGCGTTCGTGGGCGTTCCTCAAAGGAAGGAGGTGGGTGATTAAATCCACAGTGCCAGGGCAGGCCCAGCCCAGCCCAGCCCAGCCCAGCCCAGTCTGGCACAGCGCACTGCTGTGGAGGTCTATTCCTTCACATCCTGCAGCAGGCATGATGCAGACCTACTAGAGCAAAGGCTTGACTCCTCTGCCCTTGTCTGTCTCTTAAAGGAAACAATCTTTCTAGCTTCTTATTGCACCTAATAAATGGACTCTAGCTTGCCTCAAACTCAACCCATCATTTCATTAGCCAGAGCTCATACTTGACCTTTATTTCTATCCAAGTTCACTGGCACCAAACCCCTGCTTTGAGCGAGTGGCTCACACCAAAATTAAATATCACCTTCATCCAACCTATTTTACAATAAGTGTAGCACCTTCCCCGCATTCTTGTGCTCAGTTATAACCCCCAATACCACAATTGCACTCTGCAATTCACCAAACTTAAAGGACAAAGAATGAAGACATTGATAAAGGAAGATAAGGCCTTGTCCCTATTGCACCTACTTGAAAAATAGGGCAGTTGGTAGAAGGTCATGAGGGAAAACATTTGAAATGTTTGGACACACCTGCCAAAAAAAAGTAGCAAAAAAAAAAAAAAATCACTGTTTGAAAATTTCCCACCTTGGGATACTTCTACAGCATTGGCAGGATTCGAACCCTGGCCTCTGAGGGCTGTCCACACCAAAGGTACAAGACTTACCTTTGAGCTATAGCTCCTTGGTGGTCTAAAGGTTTGCAGTAGTAACTATAAGCAACATACAGGCCTTGGTGTCCTTCCCTGCGGCTTCCATTGCACATAAAAAGGATGACCATGACATAAGGACAATTTGATAGGCTACTTACATGGAAACCAGTGTGGTCCAGTGGGTAAGTTCCTGCCTTCCATCCAGGCAACCAGGGTTCAAATCCCGGGTTCGGCACCAGATGACTGATGGTGCCACAGCAGAGGTAAGCTGGAGGTGGGCCTAAATGGCCAATTGGTAAGTAAAATGTGTCTGTGTGTTGTGGAAGAGTGGAATCATGCCTAGCGAATGAGGGATTGCAGATTGGTTGGTAAGTAAAATAGGTGTGGCCTGAACAGAGACAGGTGAAAGAAAGGGAACAGGTGTTGTGTGTTAGAGGAGGACCCTAGTCAGATTGGGGGTGGTCAGAGAGGAGAGGGATAGGAGGGGCCTGGGCAGAATGGGAGGGGTCAGACAGCAGAAGAGGGGTTTAGGAGGAGGAGCCTAGTCAGAATGGGTGGGGTTCAGGAGGAGCCTGGTCAGATTGGGTGAGGTCGGAGAGGTATACGAGGGGACTGGGCAGAATGGGAGGGGTCAGACAGCAGAGGAGGGGTTTAGGAGGAGGAGCCTAGTCAGAATGGGTGGGGTTCAGGAGGAGCCTGGTCAGATTGGGTGGGGTCGGAGAGGTATACGAGGGGACTGGGCAGAATGGGAGGGGTCAGAGAGCAGAGGGATAGGAGGGGCCTGGGCAGAATGGGAGGGGTCAGACAGCAGAGGAGGGGTTTAGGAGGAGGAGCCTAGTCAGAATGGGTGGGGTTCAGGAGAAGCCTGGTCAGATTGGGTTGGTTCGGAGAGGTATACGAGGGGCCTGGGCAGAATGGGAGGGGTCAGACAGCAGAGGAGGGGTTTAGGAGGAGGAGCCTAGTCAGAATGGGTGGGGTCAGAGAGGAGGAGGAGCCTAGTCAGATTGGGTGGGGTCAGAGGGATAGGAGGGGCCTGGGCAGAATGGGAGGGGTCAGACAGCAGAGGAGGGGTTTAGGAGGAGGAGCCTAGTCAGAATGGGTGGGGTCAGAGAGGAGGAGGAGCCTAGTCAGATTGGGTGGGGTCAGACAGCAGAGGAGGGGTTTAGGAGGAGGAGCCTAGTCAGATTGGGTGGGGTCAGAGAGGAGGAGGAGGAGCCTAGTCAGATTGGGTGGGGTCGGAGAGGTATACGAGGGGACTGGGCAGAATGGGAGGGGTCAGAGAGCAGAGGGATAGGAGGGGCCTGGGCAGAATGGGAGGGGTCAGACAGCAGAGGAGGGGTTTAGGAGGAGGAGCCTAGTCAGAATGGGTGGGGTCAGAGAGGAGGAGGAGCCTAGTCAGATTGGGTGGGGTCAGAGAGCAGAGGGATAGGAGGGGCCTGGGCAGAATGGGAGGGGACAGCAGAGGAGGGGTTTAGGAGGAGGAGCCTAGTCAGATTGGGTGGGGTCAGAGAGGAGGAGGAGCCTAGTCAGAATGGGTGGGGTTCAGGAGAAGCCTGGTCAGATTGGGTTGGTTCGGAGAGGTATACGAGGGGCCTGGGCAGAATGGGAGGGGTCAGACAGCAGAGGAGGGGTTTAGGAGGAGCCTGGTCAGATTGGGTGGGGTCAGAGAGGATGGGTATAGGAGGAGCCTGAGCAGAATGGGTGGGGTCAGACAGCAGAGGAGGGTTTTGGAGGAGCCTGGTCAGATTGGGTGGGGTCGGAGAGGAGGGGTATAGGAGGAGCCTGCGCAGAATGGGTGGGGTCGGAGAGGAGGGGTTTAGGAGGAGCCTAGTCAGATTGGGCGGGGCCAGAGAGCAGAGGGATAGGAGGGGCCTGGGCAGAATGGGAGGGGTCAGACAGCAGAGGAGGGGTTTAGGAGGAGCCTAGTCAGATTGGGCGGGGTCAGAGAGCAGAGGGATAGGAGGGGCCTGGGCAGAATGGGAGGGGTCAGACAGCAGAGGAGGGGTTTAGGAGGAGCCTAGTCAGATTGGGCGAGAGCAGAGGGATAGGTGTAGGGTCTGAGGGACTATGAAGGGGTCATAGATGGAGGAGGATCCTGACTTATGGTGGGGAACTGCAAAAACTTTTTTTATGCACCCCCCCTATACTCTCTGATTTCTGTTGGGAGGGGGCAGTCAACATTTGGGGGAGCAGTATTAAATGGTGCTTGGGCGCAACGTGAAGGGCGATGAGGGGCACAGAATGGCATGGCTTCCAGGTACTTTTTGGGGGGGGCTACCATTAGTTTTTATTGCTCTGATCCTCCCTCATGGGGTGGACCCCAAATGGTTAGGGGCAACGGGGGAGGGGGGGCGGCAAAAAGCTGTTTGACAGTTTCTGTTACCAACAGGGGTGACCATACGATTCTGCTGCAGTTATGTGGTATTGAAAGGTACAACAAGGAGCATGTGGCTGTATTTTTGCAGGTGGGGTGCCCCAAAATTTTACTGCCAGCAGCAGCAGCCCCCCTCCTCCCCACCCTGCAGATTGGTATAGGTACCTTTACGACATTTCTGTTGATAACAGAGGCTATAGCGAATCGCGCTACGAAATCCTAGAGCACTAACATTTGCTAAATAAAGGTGGCATCGGAGCATACGAATGAGGCAGGGAGAGGCTACTGTTGGCAATTGGTTTGGTGGGTCATAGTGAATAACCTCGGCATGCAAATAGGCAGAAGTGTGAGGATTGGCAGTGTCTGTAGAGAATTTTGGCATGCTCTTCAGTTTATTTTTTCCTCCTTACGTTGGCTATGAACTACAGAGGAAAGGCCTGGACTTACTGTTGGGCAAAACATGTATTTATGATATTAAGAAGTGTAGTCTGGCTGTACTGAGAGGGGCTGTACAGTACGGTAAATGCCTGTAAATCCCTGAAATGTGCATCCAACTGTCACTTGAGATTGAACAGTGAACGAAGCAGCTGGGTTACTGGCTGAATGTAAATGGAAGGCACATAGGAAGTGTGTTTGTGGTCACTCAAATTATTGAAACCTGCTTGATGCACTACCAAAGCTGGGGTACCAGGAGGGAACATTTGAGGGGTATTGAGATGGTGGTGTCCAGAGGTCAAAATATGTTTCAGAGACACAGAAGTACTGCGGTCCTGGTCCCACATTGGGGGTAGTCAAAAGTCCCTGCTAAAGATTTCTGTCCAACTGTTACCACATTTTGTGCAGCCTGGCTCCCTCTGAAACGATTCCCCAGTGTTTTTCGATCCTACAGATGACTGTAGCAAACTTCCCAAATTTTTTCTTGGCCTCATACCCCCAGAGGATTGCCTGACATTTGCCAGCCTAACGATACTCACGTTCTGGGAAAAACCTCACTAACCATGCATATTTATGCACCACACATGGCAAATCCTTACAATTGCAGAACATCATATCGCACTCGTCATCTTTGAGGTGCTGTACGTATTTGGATTTGAGGGAAATATTCATCCTTGCTTGCTCTCCCATCTGAAGTCTATGGTGCTGCTGTTCCTTTCTCACATGTCCCTTCAAAGAGACAAGTGACACACAGACTCAATCACTCAGCAAACATATTTGCTTTGACGCTTTCATCTTGCTGTTTACCTTCCAAATATTCCCCCTTCACCAAAAATACAGGCCAGCCATTTCTCATCCCCTCAGTCATCGCAGTCCTTCACTCCTTAGGCCCTGCAAGACCACCATGAACAAGATTCATGTCAGCAAGCAGAAAAAAAGCCTCAGTGTGCTCTTTTGTTCATACTGCTGCCCTCTAGTAACACTTCATGGCAACTGCAGCATAAGAATGGGTCTGAGAAGAGGGCTGTCCTATGCAAATAATGTCCTCCCATGCATACTTTCTTCTTAGACGGTCGGCGGCTTGTGCCGTGATACCCCCTCCAACATATGGTCTTCAACCAAATTTTAAAAAAGCCCACCTGCCTTAGACGAAGGATTTTGCCACTCAAAGGAAGCACATGGGGACATCACCCTCATTTAGCAGGGTCCTAAATTGCCTGCTGTCAGCCTGTATACAGAACAAGGGCGTTCGTGGGCGTTCGTGGGCGTTCCTCAAAGGAAGGAGGTGGGTGATTAAATCCACAGTGCCAGGGCAGGCCCAGCCCAGCCCAGCCCAGCCCAGCCCAGTCTGGCACAGCGCACTGCTGTGGAGGTCTATTCCTTCACATCCTGCAGCAGGCATGATGCAGACCTACTAAAGCAAAGGCTTGACTCCTCTGCCCTTGTCTGTCTCTTAAAGGAAACAATCTTTCTAGCTTCTTATTGCACCTAATAAATGGACTCTAGCTTGCCTCAAACTCAACCCATCATTTCATTAGCCAGAGCTCATACTTGACCTTTATTTCTATCCAAGTTCACTGGCACCAAACCCCTGCTTTGAGCGAGTGGCTCACACCAAAATTAAATATCACCTTCATCCAACCTATTTTACAATAAGTGTAGCACCTTCCCCGCATTCTTGTGCTCAGTTATAACCCCCAATACCACAATTGCACTCTGCAATTCACCAAACTTAAAGGACAAAGAATGAAGACATTGATAAAGGAAGATAAGGCCTTGTCCCTATTGCACCTACTTGAAAAATAGGGCAGTTGGTAGAAGGTCATGAGGGAAAACATTTGAAATGTTTGGACACACCTGCCAAAAAAAAGTAGCAAAAAAAAAAAAAAATCACTGTTTGAAAATTTCCCACCTTGGGATACTTCTACAGCATTGGCAGGATTCGAACCCTGGCCTCTGAGGGCTGTCCACACCAAAGGTACAAGACTTACCTTTGAGCTATAGCTCCTTGGTGGTCTAAAGGTTTGCAGTAGTAACTATAAGCAACATACAGGCCTTGGTGTCCTTCCCTGCGGCTTCCATTGCACATAAAAAGGATGACCATGACATAAGGACAATTTGATAGGCTACTTACATGGAAACCAGTGTGGTCCAGTGGGTAAGTTCCTGCCTTCCATCCAGGCAACCAGGGTTCAAATCCCGGGTTCGGCACCAGATGACTGATGGTGCCACAGCAGAGGTAAGCTGGAGGTGGGCCTAAATGGCCAATTGGTAAGTAAAATGTGTCTGTGTGTTGTGGAAGAGTGGAATCATGCCTAGCGAATGAGGGATTGCAGATTGGTTGGTAAGTAAAATAGGTGTGGCCTGAACAGAGACAGGTGAAAGAAAGGGAACAGGTGTTGTGTGTTAGAGGAGGACCCTAGTCAGATTGGGGGTGGTCAGAGAGGAGAGGGATAGGAGGGGCCTGGGCAGAATGGGAGGGGTCAGACAGCAGAAGAGGGGTTTAGGAGGAGGAGCCTAGTCAGAATGGGTGGGGTTCAGGAGGAGCCTGGTCAGATTGGGTGAGGTCGGAGAGGTATACGAGGGGACTGGGCAGAATGGGAGGGGTCAGACAGCAGAGGAGGGGTTTAGGAGGAGGAGCCTAGTCAGAATGGGTGGGGTTCAGGAGGAGCCTGGTCAGATTGGGTGGGGTCGGAGAGGTATACGAGGGGACTGGGCAGAATGGGAGGGGTCAGAGAGCAGAGGGATAGGAGGGGCCTGGGCAGAATGGGAGGGGTCAGACAGCAGAGGAGGGGTTTAGGAGGAGGAGCCTAGTCAGAATGGGTGGGGTTCAGGAGAAGCCTGGTCAGATTGGGTTGGTTCGGAGAGGTATACGAGGGGCCTGGGCAGAATGGGAGGGGTCAGACAGCAGAGGAGGGGTTTAGGAGGAGGAGCCTAGTCAGAATGGGTGGGGTCAGAGAGGAGGAGGAGCCTAGTCAGATTGGGTGGGGTCAGAGAGCAGAGGGATAGGAGGGGCCTGGGCAGAATGGGAGGGGTCAGACAGCAGAGGAGGGGTTTAGGAGGAGGAGCCTAGTCAGAATGGGTGGGGTCAGAGAGGAGGAGGAGCCTAGTCAGATTGGGTGGGGTCAGAGAGCAGAGGGATAGGAGGGGCCTGGGCAGAATGGGAGGGGTCAGACAGCAGAGGAGGGGTTTAGGAGGAGGAGCCTAGTCAGATTGGGTGGGGTCAGAGAGGAGGAGGAGGAGCCTAGTCAGATTGGGTGGGGTCGGAGAGGTATACGAGGGGACTGGGCAGAATGGGAGGGGTCAGAGAGCAGAGGGA
The DNA here is from genome assembly GCF_964261635.1 of Lissotriton helveticus. NCBI lineage: Eukaryota > Metazoa > Chordata > Amphibia > Caudata > Salamandridae > Lissotriton > Lissotriton helveticus. Next base: position 1,814,438,042 of record NC_136057.1, read on the forward strand.
TAGGAGGGGCCTGGGCAGAATGGGAGGGGTCAGACAGCAGAGGAGGGGTTTAGGAGGAGGAGCCTAGTCAGAATGGGTGGGGTCAGAGAGGAGGAGGAGCCTAGTCAGATTGGGTGGGGTCAGAGAGCAGAGGGATAGGAGGGGCCTGGGCAGAATGGGAGGGGACAGCAGAGGAGGGGTTTAGGAGGAGGAGCCTAGTCAGATTGGGTGGGGTCAGAGAGGAGGAGGAGCCTAGTCAGAATGGGTGGGGTTCAGGAGAAGCCTGGTCCGATTGGGTTGGTTCGGAGAGGTATACGAGGGGCCTGGGCAGAATGGGAGGGGTCAGACAGCAGAGGAGGGGTTTAGGAGGAGCCTGGTCAGATTGGGTGGGGTCAGAGAGGATGGGTATAGGAGGAGCCTGAGCAGAATGGGTGGGGTCAGACAGCAGAGGAGGGTTTTGGAGGAGCCTGGTCAGATTGGGTGGGGTCGGAGGGGTATAGGAGGAGCCTGCGCAGAATGGGTGGGGTCGGAGAGGAGGGGTTTAGGAGGAGCCTAGTCAGATTGGGCGGGGCCAGAGAGCAGAGGGATAGGAGGGGCCTGGGCAGAATGGGAGGGGTCAGACAGCAGAGGAGGGGTTTAGGAGGAGCCTAGTCAGATTGGGCGGGGTCAGAGAGCAGAGGGATAGGAGGGGCCTGGGCAGAATGGGAGGGGTCAGACAGCAGAGGAGGGGTTTAGGAGGAGCCTAGTCAGATTGGGCGAGAGCAGAGGGATAGGTGTAGGGTCTGAGGGACTATGAAGGGGTCATAGATGGAGGAGGATCCTGACTTATGGTGGGGAACTGCAAAAACTTTTTTTATGCACCCCCCCTATACTCTCTGATTTCTGTTGGGAGGGGGCAGTCAACATTTGGGGGAGCAGTATTAAATGGTGCTTGGGCGCAACGTGAAGGGCGATGAGGGGCACAGAATGGCATGGCTTCCAGGTACTTTTTGGGGGGGGCTACCATTAGTTTTTATTGCTCTGATCCTCCCTCATGGGGTGGACCCCAAATGGTTAGGGGCAACGGGGGAGGGGGGGCGGCAAAAAGCTGTTTGACAGTTTCTGTTACCAACAGGGGTGACCATACGATTCTGCTGCAGTTATGTGGTATTGAAAGGTACAACAAGGAGCATGTGGCTGTATTTTTGCAGGTGGGGTGCCCCAAAATTTTACTGCCAGCAGCAGCAGCCCCCCTCCTCCCCACCCTGCAGATTGGTATAGGTACCTTTACGACATTTCTGTTGATAACAGAGGCTATAGCGAATCGCGCTACGAAATCCTAGAGCACTAACATTTGCTAAATAAAGGTGGCATCGGAGCATACGAATGAGGCAGGGAGAGGCTACTGTTGGCAATTGGTTTGGTGGGTCATAGTGAATAACCTCGGCATGCAAATAGGCAGAAGTGTGAGGATTGGCAGTGTCTGTAGAGAATTTTGGCATGCTCTTCAGTTTATTTTTTCCTCCTTACGTTGGCTATGAACTACAGAGGAAAGGCCTGGACTTACTGTTGGGCAAAACATGTATTTATGATATTAAGAAGTGTAGTCTGGCTGTACTGAGAGGGGCTGTACAGTACGGTAAATGCCTGTAAATCCCTGAAATGTGCATCCAACTGTCACTTGAGATTGAACAGTGAACGAAGCAGCTGGGTTACTGGCTGAATGTAAATGGAAGGCACATAGGAAGTGTGTTTGTGGTCACTCAAATTATTGAAACCTGCTTGATGCACTACCAAAGCTGGGGTACCAGGAGGGAACATTTGAGGGGTATTGAGATGGTGGTGTCCAGAGGTCAAAATATGTTTCAGAGACACAGAAGTACTGCGGTCCTGGTCCCACATTGGGGGTAGTCAAAAGTCCCTGCTAAAGATTTCTGTCCAACTGTTACCACATTTTGTGCAGCCTGGCTCCCTCTGAAACGATTCCCCAGTGTTTTTCGATCCTACAGATGACTGTAGCAAACTTCCCAAATTTTTTCTTGGCCTCATACCCCCAGAGGATTGCCTGACATTTGCCAGCCTAACGATACTCACGTTCTGGGAAAAACCTCACTAACCATGCATATTTATGCACCACACATGGCAAATCCTTACAATTGCAGAACATCATATCGCACTCGTCATCTTTGAGGTGCTGTACGTATTTGGATTTGAGGGAAATATTCATCCTTGCTTGCTCTCCCATCTGAAGTCTATGGTGCTGCTGTTCCTTTCTCACATGTCCCTTCAAAGAGACAAGTGACACACAGACTCAATCACTCAGCAAACATATTTGCTTTGACGCTTTCATCTTGCTGTTTACCTTCCAAATATTCCCCCTTCACCAAAAATACAGGCCAGCCATTTCTCATCCCCTCAGTCATCGCAGTCCTTCACTCCTTAGGCCCTGCAAGACCACCATGAACAAGATTCATGTCAGCAAGCAGAAAAAAAGCCTCAGTGTGCTCTTTTGTTCATACTGCTGCCCTCTAGTAACACTTCATGGCAACTGCAGCATAAGAATGGGTCTGAGAAGAGGGCTGTCCTATGCAAATAATGTCCTCCCATGCATACTTTCTTCTTAGACGGTCGGCGGCTTGTGCCGTGATACCCCCTCCAACATATGGTCTTCAACCAAATTTTAAAAAAGCCCACCTGCCTTAGACGAAGGATTTTGCCACTCAAAGGAAGCACATGGGGACATCACCCTCATTTAGCAGGGTCCTAAATTGCCTGCTGTCAGCCTGTATACAGAACAAGGGCGTTCGTGGGCGTTCGTGGGCGTTCCTCAAAGGAAGGAGGTGGGTGATTAAATCCACAGTGCCAGGGCAGGCCCAGCCCAGCCCAGCCCAGCCCAGCCCAGTCTGGCACAGCGCACTGCTGTGGAGGTCTATTCCTTCACATCCTGCAGCAGGCATGATGCAGACCTACTAAAGCAAAGGCTTGACTCCTCTGCCCTTGTCTGTCTCTTAAAGGAAACAATCTTTCTAGCTTCTTATTGCACCTAATAAATGGACTCTAGCTTGCCTCAAACTCAACCCATCATTTCATTAGCCAGAGCTCATACTTGACCTTTATTTCTATCCAAGTTCACTGGCACCAAACCCCTGCTTTGAGCGAGTGGCTCACACCAAAATTAAATATCACCTTCATCCAACCTATTTTACAATAAGTGTAGCACCTTCCCCGCATTCTTGTGCTCAGTTATAACCCCCAATACCACAATTGCACTCTGCAATTCACCAAACTTAAAGGACAAAGAATGAAGACATTGATAAAGGAAGATAAGGCCTTGTCCCTATTGCACCTACTTGAAAAATAGGGCAGTTGGTAGAAGGTCATGAGGGAAAACATTTGAAATGTTTGGACACACCTGCCAAAAAAAAGTAGCAAAAAAAAAAAAAAATCACTGTTTGAAAATTTCCCACCTTGGGATACTTCTACAGCATTGGCAGGATTCGAACCCTGGCCTCTGAGGGCTGTCCACACCAAAGGTACAAGACTTACCTTTGAGCTATAGCTCCTTGGTGGTCTAAAGGTTTGCAGTAGTAACTATAAGCAACATACAGGCCTTGGTGTCCTTCCCTGCGGCTTCCATTGCACATAAAAAGGATGACCATGACATAAGGACAATTTGATAGGCTACTTACATGGAAACCAGTGTGGTCCAGTGGGTAAGTTCCTGCCTTCCATCCAGGCAACCAGGGTTCAAATCCCGGGTTCGGCACCAGATGACTGATGGTGCCACAGCAGAGGTAAGCTGGAGGTGGGCCTAAATGGCCAATTGGTAAGTAAAATGTGTCTGTGTGTTGTGGAAGAGTGGAATCATGCCTAGCGAATGAGGGATTGCAGATTGGTTGGTAAGTAAAATAGGTGTGGCCTGAACAGAGACAGGTGAAAGAAAGGGAACAGGTGTTGTGTGTTAGAGGAGGACCCTAGTCAGATTGGGGGTGGTCAGAGAGGAGAGGGATAGGAGGGGCCTGGGCAGAATGGGAGGGGTCAGACAGCAGAAGAGGGGTTTAGGAGGAGGAGCCTAGTCAGAATGGGTGGGGTTCAGGAGGAGCCTGGTCAGATTGGGTGAGGTCGGAGAGGTATACGAGGGGACTGGGCAGAATGGGAGGGGTCAGACAGCAGAGGAGGGGTTTAGGAGGAGGAGCCTAGTCAGAATGGGTGGGGTTCAGGAGGAGCCTGGTCAGATTGGGTGGGGTCGGAGAGGTATACGAGGGGACTGGGCAGAATGGGAGGGGTCAGAGAGCAGAGGGATAGGAGGGGCCTGGGCAGAATGGGAGGGGTCAGACAGCAGAGGAGGGGTTTAGGAGGAGGAGCCTAGTCAGAATGGGTGGGGTTCAGGAGAAGCCTGGTCAGATTGGGTTGGTTCGGAGAGGTATACAAGGGGCCTGGGCAGAATGGGAGGGGTCAGACAGCAGAGGAGGGGTTTAGGAGGAGGAGCCTAGTCAGAATGGGTGGGGTCAGAGAGGAGGAGGAGCCTAGTCAGATTGGGTGGGGTCAGAGAGCAGAGGGATAGGAGGGGCCTGGGCAGAATGGGAGGGGTCAGACAGCAGAGGAGGGGTTTAGGAGGAGGAGCCTAGTCAGAATGGGTGGGGTCAGAGAGGAGGAGGAGCCTAGTCAGATTGGGTGGGGTCAGAGAGCAGAGGGATAGGAGGGGCCTGGGCAGAATGGGAGGGGTCAGACAGCAGAGGAGGGGTTTAGGAGGAGGAGCCTAGTCAGATTGGGTGGGGTCAGAGAGGAGGAGGAGGAGCCTAGTCAGATTGGGTGGGGTCGGAGAGGTATACGAGGGGACTGGGCAGAATGGGAGGGGTCAGAGAGCAGAGGGATAGGAGGGGCCTGGGCAGAATGGGAGGGGTCAGACAGCAGAGGAGGGGTTTAGGAGGAGGAGCCTAGTCAGAATGGGTGGGGTCAGAGAGGAGGAGGAGCCTAGTCAGATTGGGTGGGGTCAGAGAGCAGAGGGATAGGAGGGGCCTGGGCAGAATGGGAGGGGACAGCAGAGGAGGGGTTTAGGAGGAGGAGCCTAGTCAGATTGGGTGGGGTCAGAGAGGAGGAGGAGCCTAGTCAGATTGGGCGGGGCCAGAGAGCAGAGGGATAGGAGGGGCCTGGGCAGAATGGGAGGGGTCAGACAGCAGAGGAGGGGTTTAGGAGGAGCCTAGTCAGATTGGGCGGGGTCAGAGAGCAGAGGGATAGGAGGGGCCTGGGCAGAATGGGAGGGGTCAGACAGCAGAGGAGGGGTTTAGGAGGAGCCTAGTCAGATTGGGCGGGGCCAGAGAGCAGAGGGATAGGAGGGGCCTGGGCAGAATGGGTGGGGTCAGACAGCAGAGGAGGGTTTTGGAGGAGCCTAGTCAGATTGGGTGGGAGAGGAGGGGTATAGGAGGAGCCTGCGCAGAATGGGTGGGGTCGGAGAGGAGGGGTTTAGGAGGAGCCTAGTCAGATTGGGCAAGAGCAGAGGGATAGGTGTAGGGTCTGAGGGACTATGAAGGGGTCATAGATGGAGGAGGATCCTGACTTATGGTGGGGAACTGCAAAAACTTTTTTTATGCACCCCCCCTATACTCTCTGATTTCTGTTGGGAGGGGGCAGTCAACATTTGGGGGAGCAGTATTAAATGGTGCTTGGGCGCAACGTGAAGGGCGATGAGGGGCACAGAATGGCATGGCTTCCAGGTACTTTTTGGGGGGGGCTACCATTAGTTTTTATTGCTCTGATCCTCCCTCATGGGGTGGACCCCAAATGGTTAGGGGCAACGGGGGAGGGGGGGCGGCAAAAAGCTGTTTGACAGTTTCTGTTACCAACAGGGGTGACCATACGATTCTGCTGCAGTTATGTGGTATTGAAAGGTACAACAAGGAGCATGTGGCTGTATTTTTGCAGGTGGGGTGCCCCAAAATTTTACTGCCAGCAGCAGCAGCCCCCCTCCTCCCCACCCTGCAGATTGGTATAGGTACCTTTACGACATTTCTGTTGATAACAGAGGCTATAGCGAATCGCGCTACGAAATCCTAGAGCACTAACATTTGCTAAATAAAGGTGGCATCGGAGCATACGAATGAGGCAGGGAGAGGCTACTGTTGGCAATTGGTTTGGTGGGTCATAGTGAATAACCTCGGCATGCAAATAGGCAGAAGTGTGAGGATTGGCAGTGTCTGTAGAGAATTTTGGCATGCTCTTCAGTTTATTTTTTCCTCCTTACGTTGGCTATGAACTACAGAGGAAAGGCCTGGACTTACTGTTGGGCAAAACATGTATTTATGATATTAAGAAGTGTAGTCTGGCTGTACTGAGAGGGGCTGTACAGTACGGTAAATGCCTGTAAATCCCTGAAATGTGCATCCAACTGTCACTTGAGATTGAACAGTGAACGAAGCAGCTGGGTTACTGGCTGAATGTAAATGGAAGGCACATAGGAAGTGTGTTTGTGGTCACTCAAATTATTGAAACCTGCTTGATGCACTACCAAAGCTGGGGTACCAGGAGGGAACATTTGAGGGGTATTGAGATGGTGGTGTCCAGAGGTCAAAATATGTTTCAGAGACACAGAAGTACTGCGGTCCTGGTCCCACATTGGGGGTAGTCAAAAGTCCCTGCTAAAGATTTCTGTCCAACTGTTACCACATTTTGTGCAGCCTGGCTCCCTCTGAAACGATTCCCCAGTGTTTTTCGATCCTACAGATGACTGTAGCAAACTTCCCAAATTTTTTCTTGGCCTCATACCCCCAGAGGATTGCCTGACATTTGCCAGCCTAACGATACTCACGTTCTGGGAAAAACCTCACTAACCATGCATATTTATGCACCACACATGGCAAATCCTTACAATTGCAGAACATCATATCGCACTCGTCATCTTTGAGGTGCTGTACGTATTTGGATTTGAGGGAAATATTCATCCTTGCTTGCTCTCCCATCTGAAGTCTATGGTGCTGCTGTTCCTTTCTCACATGTCCCTTCAAAGAGACAAGTGACACACAGACTCAATCACTCAGCAAACATATTTGCTTTGACGCTTTCATCTTGCTGTTTACCTTCCAAATATTCCCCCTTCACCAAAAATACAGGCCAGCCATTTCTCATCCCCTCAGTCATCGCAGTCCTTCACTCCTTAGGCCCTGCAAGACCACCATGAACAAGATTCATGTCAGCAAGCAGAAAAAAAGCCTCAGTGTGCTCTTTTGTTCATACTGCTGCCCTCTAGTAACACTTCATGGCAACTGCAGCATAAGAATGGGTCTGAGAAGAGGGCTGTCCTATGCAAATAATGTCCTCCCATGCATACTTTCTTCTTAGACGGTCGGCGGCTTGTGCCGTGATACCCCCTCCAACATATGGTCTTCAACCAAATTTTAAAAAAGCCCACCTGCCTTAGACGAAGGATTTTGCCACTCAAAGGAAGCACATGGGGACATCACCCTCATTTAGCAGGGTCCTAAATTGCCTGCTGTCAGCCTGTATACAGAACAAGGGCGTTCGTGGGCGTTCGTGGGCGTTCCTCAAAGGAAGGAGGTGGGTGATTAAATCCACAGTGCCAGGGCAGGCCCAGCCCAGCCCAGCCCAGCCCAGCCCAGTCTGGCACAGCGCACTGCTGTGGAGGTCTATTCCTTCACATCCTGCAGCAGGCATGATGCAGACCTACTAAAGCAAAGGCTTGACTCCTCTGCCCTTGTCTGTCTCTTAAAGGAAACAATCTTTCTAGCTTCTTATTGCACCTAATAAATGGACTCTAGCTTGCCTCAAACTCAACCCATCATTTCATTAGCCAGAGCTCATACTTGACCTTTATTTCTATCCAAGTTCACTGGCACCAAACCCCTGCTTTGAGCGAGTGGCTCACACCAAAATTAAATATCACCTTCATCCAACCTATTTTACAATAAGTGTAGCACCTTCCCCGCATTCTTGTGCTCAGTTATAACCCCCAATACCACAATTGCACTCTGCAATTCACCAAACTTAAAGGACAAAGAATGAAGACATTGATAAAGGAAGATAAGGCCTTGTCCCTATTGCACCTACTTGAAAAATAGGGCAGTTGGTAGAAGGTCATGAGGGAAAACATTTGAAATGTTTGGACACACCTGCCAAAAAAAAGTAGCAAAAAAAAAAAAAAATCACTGTTTGAAAATTTCCCACCTTGGGATACTTCTACAGCATTGGCAGGATTCGAACCCTGGCCTCTGAGGGCTGTCCACACCAAAGGTACAAGACTTACCTTTGAGCTATAGCTCCTTGGTGGTCTAAAGGTTTGCAGTAGTAACTATAAGCAACATACAGGCCTTGGTGTCCTTCCCTGCGGCTTCCATTGCACATAAAAAGGATGACCATGACATAAGGACAATTTGATAGGCTACTTACATGGAAACCAGTGTGGTCCAGTGGGTAAGTTCCTGCCTTCCATCCAGGCAACCAGGGTTCAAATCCCGGGTTCGGCACCAGATGACTGATGGTGCCACAGCAGAGGTAAGCTGGAGGTGGGCCTAAATGGCCAATTGGTAAGTAAAATGTGTCTGTGTGTTGTGGAAGAGTGGAATCATGCCTAGCGAATGAGGGATTGCAGATTGGTTGGTAAGTAAAATAGGTGTGGCCTGAACAGAGACAGGTGAAAGAAAGGGAACAGGTGTTGTGTGTTAGAGGAGGACCCTAGTCAGATTGGGGGTGGTCAGAGAGGAGAGGGATAGGAGGGGCCTGGGCAGAATGGGAGGGGTCAGACAGCAGAAGAGGGGTTTAGGAGGAGGAGCCTAGTCAGAATGGGTGGGGTTCAGGAGGAGCCTGGTCAGATTGGGTGAGGTCGGAGAGGTATACGAGGGGACTGGGCAGAATGGGAGGGGTCAGACAGCAGAGGAGGGGTTTAGGAGGAGGAGCCTAGTCAGAATGGGTGGGGTTCAGGAGGAGCCTGGTCAGATTGGGTGGGGTCGGAGAGGTATACGAGGGGACTGGGCAGAATGGGAGGGGTCAGAGAGCAGAGGGATAGGAGGGGCCTGGGCAGAATGGGAGGGGTCAGACAGCAGAGGAGGGGTTTAGGAGGAGGAGCCTAGTCAGAATGGGTGGGGTTCAGGAGAAGCCTGGTCAGATTGGGTTGGTTCGGAGAGGTATACGAGGGGCCTGGGCAGAATGGGAGGGGTCAGACAGCAGAGGAGGGGTTTAGGAGGAGGAGCCTAGTCAGAATGGGTGGGGTCAGAGAGGAGGAGGAGCCTAGTCAGATTGGGTGGGGTCAGAGAGCAGAGGGATAGGAGGGGCCTGGGCAGAATGGGAGGGGTCAGACAGCAGAGGAGGGGTTTAGGAGGAGGAGCCTAGTCAGAATGGGTGGGGTCAGAGAGGAGGAGGAGCCTAGTCAGATTGGGTGGGGTCAGAGAGCAGAGGGATAGGAGGGGCCTGGGCAGAATGGGAGGGGTCAGACAGCAGAGGAGGGGTTTAGGAGGAGGAGCCTAGTCAGATTGGGTGGGGTCAGAGAGGAGGAGGAGGAGCCTAGTCAGATTGGGTGGGGTCGGAGAGGTATACGAGGGGACTGGGCAGAATGGGAGGGGTCAGAGAGCAGAGGGATAGGAGGGGCCTGGGCAGAATGGGAGGGGTCAGACAGCAGAGGAGGGGTTTAGGAGGAGGAGCCTAGTCAGAATGGGTGGGGTCAGAGAGGAGGAGGAGCCTAGTCAGATTGGGTGGGGTCAGAGAGCAGAGGGATAGGAGGGGCCTGGGCAGAATGGGAGGGGACAGCAGAGGAGGGGTTTAGGAGGAGGAGCCTAGTCAGATTGGGTGGGGTCAGAGAGGAGGAGGAGCCTAGTCAGAATGGGTGGGGTTCAGGAGAAGCCTGGTCAGATTGGGTTGGTTCGGAGAGGTATACGAGGGGCCTGGGCAGAATGGGAGGGGTCAGACAGCAGAGGAGGGGTTTAGGAGGAGCCTGGTCAGATTGGGTGGGGTCAGAGAGGATGGGTATAGGAGGAGCCTGAGCAGAATGGGTGGGGTCAGACAGCAGAGGAGGGTTTTGGAGGAGCCTGGTCAGATTGGGTGGGGTCGGAGAGGAGGGGTATAGGAGGAGCCTAGTCAGATTGGGCGGGGCCAGAGAGCAGAGGGATAGGAGGGGCCTGGGCAGAATGGGAGGGGTCAGACAGCAGAGGAGGGGTTTAGGAGGAGCCTAGTCAGATTGGGCGGGGTCAGAGAGCAGAGGGATAGGAGGGGCCTGGGCAGAATGGGAGGGGTCAGACAGCAGAGGAGGGGTTTAGGAGGAGCCTAGTCAGATTGGGCGAGAGCAGAGGGATAGGTGTAGGGTCTGAGGGACTATGAAGGGGTCATAGATGGAGGAGGATCCTGACTTATGGTGGGGAACTGCAAAAACTTTTTTTATGCACCCCCCCTATACTCTCTGATTTCTGTTGGGAGGGGGCAGTCAACATTTGGGGGAGCAGTATTAAATGGTGCTTGGGCGCAACGTGAAGGGCGATGAGGGGCACAGAATGGCATGGCTTCCAGGTACTTTTTGGGGGGGGCTACCATTAGTTTTTATTGCTCTGATCCTCCCTCATGGGGTGGACCCCAAATGGTTAGGGGCAACGGGGGAGGGGGGGCGGCAAAAAGCTGTTTGACAGTTTCTGTTACCAACAGGGGTGACCATACGATTCTGCTGCAGTTATGTGGTATTGAAAGGTACAACAAGGAGCATGTGGCTGTATTTTTGCAGGTGGGGTGCCCCAAAATTTTACTGCCAGCAGCAGCAGCCCCCCTCCTCCCCACCCTGCAGATTGGTATAGGTACCTTTACGACATTTCTGTTGATAACAGAGGCTATAGCGAATCGCGCTACGAAATCCTAGAGCACTAACATTTGCTAAATAAAGGTGGCATCGGAGCATACGAATGAGGCAGGGAGAGGCTACTGTTGGCAATTGGTTTGGTGGGTCATAGTGAATAACCTCGGCATGCAAATAGGCAGAAGTGTGAGGATTGGCAGTGTCTGTAGAGAATTTTGGCATGCTCTTCAGTTTATTTTTTCCTCCTTACGTTGGCTATGAACTACAGAGGAAAGGCCTGGACTTACTGTTGGGCAAAACATGTATTTATGATATTAAGAAGTGTAGTCTGGCTGTACTGAGAGGGGCTGTACAGTACGGTAAATGCCTGTAAATCCCTGAAATGTGCATCCAACTGTCACTTGAGATTGAACAGTGAACGAAGCAGCTGGGTTACTGGCTGAATGTAAATGGAAGGCACATAGGAAGTGTGTTTGTGGTCACTCAAATTATTGAAACCTGCTTGATGCACTACCAAAGCTGGGGTACCAGGAGGGAACATTTGAGGGGTATTGAGATGGTGGTGTCCAGAGGTCAAAATATGTTTCAGAGACACAGAAGTACTGCGGTCCTGGTCCCACATTGGGGGTAGTCAAAAGTCCCTGCTAAAGATTTCTGTCCAACTGTTACCACATTTTGTGCAGCCTGGCTCCCTCTGAAACGATTCCCCAGTGTTTTTCGATCCTACAGATGACTGTAGCAAACTTCCCAAATTTTTTCTTGGCCTCATACCCCCAGAGGATTGCCTGACATTTGCCAGCCTAACGATACTCACGTTCTGGGAAAAACCTCACTAACCATGCATATTTATGCACCACACATGGCAAATCCTTACAATTGCAGAACATCATATCGCACTCGTCATCTTTGAGGTGCTGTACGTATTTGGATTTGAGGGAAATATTCATCCTTGCTTGCTCTCCCATCTGAAGTCTATGGTGCTGCTGTTCCTTTCTCACATGTCCCTTCAAAGAGACAAGTGACACACAGACTCAATCACTCAGCAAACATATTTGCTTTGACGCTTTCATCTTGCTGTTTACCTTCCAAATATTCCCCCTTCACCAAAAATACAGGCCAGCCATTTCTCATCCCCTCAGTCATCGCAGTCCTTCACTCCTTAGGCCCTGCAAGACCACCATGAACAAGATTCATGTCAGCAAGCAGAAAAAAAGCCTCAGTGTGCTCTTTTGTTCATACTGCTGCCCTCTAGTAACACTTCATGGCAACTGCAGCATAAGAATGGGTCTGAGAAGAGGGCTGTCCTATGCAAATAATGTCCTCCCATGCATACTTTCTTCTTAGACGGTCGGCGGCTTGTGCCGTGATACCCCCTCCAACATATGGTCTTCAACCAAATTTTAAAAAAGCCCACCTGCCTTAGACGAAGGATTTTGCCACTCAAAGGAAGCACATGGGGACATCACCCTCATTTAGCAGGGTCCTAAATTGCCTGCTGTCAGCCTGTATACAGAACAAGGGCGTTCGTGGGCGTTCGTGGGCGTTCCTCAAAGGAAGGAGGTGGGTGATTAAATCCACAGTGCCAGGGCAGGCCCAGCCCAGCCCAGCCCAGCCCAGCCCAGTCTGGCACAGCGCACTGCTGTGGAGGTCTATTCCTTCACATCCTGCAGCAGGCATGATGCAGACCTACTAGAGCAAAGGCTTGACTCCTCTGCCCTTGTCTGTCTCTTAAAGGAAACAATCTTTCTAGCTTCTTATTGCACCTAATAAATGGACTCTAGCTTGCCTCAAACTCAACCCATCATTTCATTAGCCAGAGCTCATACTTGACCTTTATTTCTATCCAAGTTCACTGGCACCAAACCCCTGCTTTGAGTGAGTGGCTCACACCAAAATTAAATATCACCTTCATCCAACCTATTTTACAATAAGTGTAGCACCTTCCCCGCATTCTTGTGCTCAGTTATAACCCCCAATACCACAATTGCACTCTGCAATTCACCAAACTTAAAGGACAAAGAATGAAGACATTGATAAAGGAAGATAAGGCCTTGTCCCTATTGCACCTACTTGAAAAATAGGGCAGTTGGTAGAAGGTCATGAGGGAAAACATTTGAAATGTTTGGACACACCTGCCAAAAAAAAGTAGCAAAAAAAAAAAAAAATCACTGTTTGAAAATTTCCCACCTTGGGATACTTCTACAGCATTGGCAGGATTCGAACCCTGGCCTCTGAGGGCTGTCCACACCAAAGGTACAAGACTTACCTTAGAGCTATAGCTCCTTGGTGGTCTAAAGGTTTGCAGTAGTAACTATAAGCAACATACAGGCCTTGGTGTCCTTCCCTGCGGCTTCCATTGCACATAAAAAGGATGACCATGACATAAGGACAATTTGATAGGCTACTTGTGTGGTCCAGTGGGTAAGTTCCTGCCTTCCATCCAGGCAACCAGGGTTCAAATCCCGGGTTCGGCACCAGATGACTGATGGTGCCACAGCAGAGGTAAGCTGGAGGTGGGCCTAAATGGCCAATTGGTAAGTAAAATGTGTCTGTGTGTTGTGGAAGAGTGGAATCATGCCTAGCGAATGAGGGATTGCAGATTGGTTGGTAAGTAAAATAGGTGTGGCCTGAACAGAGACAGGTGAAAGAAAGGGAACAGGTGTTGTGTGTTAGAGGAGGACCCTAGTCAGATTGGGGGTGGTCAGAGAGGAGAGGGATAGGAGGGGCCTGGGCAGAATGGGAGGGGTCAGACAGCAGAAGAGGGGTTTAGGAGGAGGAGCCTAGTCAGAATGGGTGGGGTTCAGGAGGAGCCTGGTCAGATTGGGTGAGGTCGGAGAGGTATACGAGGGGACTGGGCAGAATGGGAGGGGTCAGAGAGGAGGGGTATAGGAGGAGCCTAGTCAGATTGGGTGGGGTCAGAGAGCAGAGGGATAGGAGGGGCCTGGGCAGAATGGGAGGGGGTCAGACAGCAGAGGAGGGGTTTAGGAGGAGGAGCCTAGTCAGAATGGGTGGGGTTCAGGAGGAGCCTGGTCAGATTGGGTGGGGTCGGAGAGGTATACGAGGGGACTGGGCAGAATGGGAGGGGTCAGAGAGCAGAGGGATAGGAGGGGCCTGGGCAGAATGGGAGGGGTCAGACAGCAGAGGAGGGGTTTAGGAGGAGGAGCCTAGTCAGAATGGGTGGGGTTCAGGAGAAGCCTGGTCAGATTGGGTTGGTTCGGAGAGGTATACGAGGGGCCTGGGCAGAATGGGAGGGGTCAGACAGCAGAGGAGGGGTTTAGGAGGAGGAGCCTAGTCAGAATGGGTGGGGTCAGAGAGGAGGAGGAGCCTAGTCAGATTGGGTGGGAGCAGAGGGATAGGAGGGGCCTGGGCAGAATGGGAGGGGTCAGACAGCAGAGGAGGGGTTTAGGAGGAGGAGCCTAGTCAGAATGGGTGGGGTCAGAGAGGAGGAGGAGCCTAGTCAGATTGGGTGGGGTCAGAGAGCAGAGGGATAGGAGGGGCCTGGGCAGAATGGGAGGGGTCAGACAGCAGAGGAGGGGTTTAGGAGGAGGAGCCTAGTCAGAATGGGTGGGGTTCAGGAGAAGCCTGGTCACATTGGGTTGGTTCGGAGAGGTATACGAGGGGCCTGGGCAGAATGGGAGGGGTCAGACAGCAGAGGAGGGGTTTAGGAGGAGGAGCCTAGTCAGAATGGGTGGGGAGAGGAGGAGGAGCCTAGTCAGATTGGGTGGGGTCAGAGAGCAGAGGGATAGGAGGGGCCTGGGCAGAATGGGAGGGGTCAGACAGCAGAGGAGGGGTTTAGGAGGAGGAGCCTAGTCAGATTGGGTGGGGTCAGAGAGGAGGAGGAGCCTAGTCAGATTGGGTGGGGTCAGAGAGCAGAGGGATAGGAGGGGCCTGGGCAGAATGGGAGGGGTCAGACAGCAGAGGAGGGGTTTAGGAGGAGGAGCCTAGTCAGGATGGGTGGGGTTCAGGAGGAGCCTGGTCAGATTGGGTGGGGTCGGAGAGGTATACGAGAGGCCTGGGCAGAATGGGAGGGGTCAGACAGCAGAGGAGGGATTTAGGAGGAGCCTAGTCAGATTGGGTGGGGTCAGAGAGGAGGAGGAGCATAGTCAGATTGGGTGGGGTCAGAGAGCAGAGGGATAGGAGGGGCCTGGGCAGAATGGGAGGGGTCAGACAGCAGAGGAGGGGTTTAGGAGGAGGAGCCTAGTCAGAATGGGTGGGGTCAGAGAGCAGAGGGATAGGAGGGGCCTGGGCAGAATGGGAGGGGTCAGACAGCAGAGGAGGGGTTTAGGAGGAGGAGCCTAGTCAGAATGGGTGGGGTCAGAGAGGAGGAGGAGCCTAGTCAGAATGGGTGGGGTCAGAGAGGAGGAGGAGCCTAGTCAGATTGGCTGGGGTCAGAGAGCAGAGGGATAGGAGGGGCCTGGGCAGAATGGGAGGGGTCAGACAGCAGAGGAGGGATTTAGGAGGAGCCTAGTCAGATTGGGTGGGGTCAGAGAGGAGGAGGAGCCTAGTCAGATTGGGTGGGGTCGGAGAGGTATACGAGGGGACTGGGCAGAATGGGAGGGGTCAGACAGCAGAGGAGGGGTTTAGGAGGAGGAGCCTAGTCAGAATGGGTGGGGTCAGAGAGGAGGAGGAGCCTAGTCAGAATGGGTGGGGTCAGAGAGGAGGAGGAGCCTAGTCAGATTGGCTGGGGTCAGAGAGCAGAGGGATAGGAGGGGCCTGGGCAGAATGGGAGGGGTCAGACAGCAGAGGAGGGATTTAGGAGGAGCCTAGTCAGATTGGGTGGGGTCAGAGAGGAGGAGGAGCCTAGTCAGATTGGGTGGGGTCGGAGAGGTATACGAGGGGACTGGGCAGAATGGGAGGGGTCAGAGAGCAGAGGGATAGGAGGGGCCTGGGCAGAATGGGAGGGGTCAGACAGCAGAGGAGGGATTTAGGAGGAGCCTAGTCAGATTGGGTGGGGTCAGAGAGGAGGAGGAGCCTAGTCAGATTGGGTGGGGTCAGAGAGCAGAGGGATAGGAGGGGCCTGGGCAGAATGGGAGGGGACAGCAGAGGAGGGGTTTAGGAGGAGGAGCCTAGTCAGATTGGGTGGGGTCAGAGAGGAGGAGGAGCCTAGTCAGATTGGGTGGGGTCAGAGAGCAGAGGGATAGGAGGGGCCTGGGCAGAATGGGAGGGGTCAGACAGCAGAGGAGGGGTTTAGGAGGAGGAGCCTAGTCAGAATGGGTGGGGTTCAGGAGGAGCCTGGTCAGATTGGGTGGGGTCGGAGAGGTATACGAGGGGCCTGGGCAGAATGGGAGGGGTCAGACAGCAGAGGAGGGATTTAGGAGGAGCCTAGTCAGATTGGGTGGGGTCAGAGAGGAGGAGGAGCCTAGTCAGATTGGGTGGGGTCAGAGAGCAGAGGGATAGGAGGGGCCTGGGCAGAATGGGAGGGGACAGCAGAGGAGGGGTTTAGGAGGAGGAGCCTAGTCAGATTGGGTGGGGTCAGAGAGGAGGAGGAGCCTAGTCAGAATGGGTGGGGTTCAGGAGAAGCCTGGTCAGATTGGGTTGGTTCGGAGAGGTATACGAGGGGCCTGGGCAGAATGGGAGGGGTCAGACAGCAGAGGAGGGATTTAGGAGGAGCCTAGTCAGATTGGGTGGTGTCAGAGAGGAGGAGGAGCCTAGTCAGATTGGGTGGGGTCAGAGAGGAGGAGGAGCCTAGTCAGAATGGGTGGGGTTCAGGAGAAGCCTGGTCAGATTGGGTTGGTTCGGAGAGGTATACGAGGGGCCTGGGCAGAATGGGAGGGGTCAGACAGCAGAGGAGGGATTTAGGAGGAGCCTAGTCAGATTGGGTGGGGTCAGAGAGGAGGAGGAGCCTAGTCAGATTGGGTGGGGTCAGAGAGCAGAGGGATAGGAGGGGCCTGGGCAGAATGGGAGGGGACAGCAGAGGAGGGGTTTAGGAGGAGGAGCCTAGTCAGATTGGGTGGGGTCAGAGAGGAGGAGGAGCCTAGTCAGAATGGGTGGGGTTCAGGAGAAGCCTGGTCAGATTGGGTTGGTTCGGAGAGGTATACGAGGGGCCTGGGCAGAATGGGAGGGGTCAGACAGCAGAGGAGGGGTTTAGGAGGAGCCTGGTCAGATTGGGTGGGGTCAGAGAGGATGGGTATAGGAGGAGCCTGAGCAGAATGGGTGGGGTCAGACAGCAGAGGAGGGTTTTGGAGGAGCCTGGTCAGATTGGGTGGGGTCGGAGAGGAGGGGTATAGGAGGAGCCTGCGCAGAATGGGTGGGGTCGGAGAGGAGGGGTTTAGGAGGAGCCTAGTCAGATTGGGCGGGGCCAGAGAGCAGAGGGATAGGAGGGGCCTGGGCAGAATGGGAGGGGTCAGACAGCAGAGGAGGGGTTTAGGAGGAGCCTAGTCAGATTGGGCGGGGTCAGAGAGCAGAGGGATAGGAGGGGCCTGGGCAGAATGGGAGGGGTCAGACAGCAGAGGAGGGGTTTAGGAGGAGCCTAGTCAGATTGGGCGAGAGCAGAGGGATAGGTGTAGGGTCTGAGGGACTATGAAGGGGTCATAGATGGAGGAGGATCCTGACTTATGGTGGGGAACTGCAAAAACTTTTTTTATGCACCCCCCCCTATTCTCTCTGATTTTTGTTGGGAGGGGGCAGTCAACATTTGGGGGAGCAGTATTAAATGGTGCTTGGGCGCAACGTGAAGGGCGATGAGGGGCACAGAATGGCATGGCTTCCAGGTACTTTTTGGGGGGGCTACCATTAGTTTTTATTGCTCTGATCCTCCCTCATGGGGTGGACCCCAAATGGTTAGGGGCAACGGGGGAGGGGGGGCGGCAAAAAGCTGTTTGACAGTTTCTGTTACCAACAGGGGTGACCATACGATTCTGCTGCAGTTATGTGGTATTGAAAGGTACAACAAGGAGCATGTGGCTGTATTTTTGCAGGTGGGGTGCCCCAAAATTTTACTGCCAGCAGCAGCAGCCCCCCTCCTCCCCACCCTGCAGATTGGTATAGGTACCTTTACGACATTTCTGTTGATAACAGAGGCTATAGCGAATCGCGCTACGAAATCCTAGAGCACTAACATTTGCTAAATAAAGGTGGCATCGGAGCATACGAATGAGGCAGGGAGAGGCTACTGTTGGCAATTGGTTTGGTGGGTCATAGTGAATAACCTCGGCATGCAAATAGGCAGAAGTGTGAGGATTGGCAGTGTCTGTAGAGAATTTTGGCATGCTCTTCAGTTTATTTTTTCCTCCTTACGTTGGCTATGAACTACAGAGGAAAGGCCTGGACTTACTGTTGGGCAAAACATGTATTTATGATATTAAGAAGTGTAGTCTGGCTGTACTGAGAGGGGCTGTACAGTACGGTAAATGCCTGTAAATCCCTGAAATGTGCATCCAACTGTCACTTGAGATTGAACAGTGAACGAAGCAGCTGGGTTACTGGCTGAATGTAAATGGAAGGCACATAGGAAGTGTGTTTGTGGTCACTCAAATTATTGAAACCTGCTTGATGCACTACCAAAGCTGGGGTACCAGGAGGGAACATTTGAGGGGTATTGAGATGGTGGTGTCCAGAGGTCAAAATATGTTTCAGAGACACAGAAGTACTGCGGTCCTGGTCCCACATTGGGGGTAGTCAAAAGTCCCTGCTAAAGATTTCTGTCCAACTGTTACCACATTTTGTGCAGCCTGGCTCCCTCTGAAACGATTCCCCAGTGTTTTTCGATCCTACAGATGACTGTAGCAAACTTCCCAAATTTTTTCTTGGCCTCATACCCCCAGAGGAGTGCCTGACATTTGCCAGCCTAACGATACTCACGTTCTGGGAAAAACCTCACTAACCATGCATATTTATGCACCACACATGGCAAATCCTTACAATTACAGAACATCATATCGCACTCGTCATCTTTGAGGTGCTGTACGTATTTGGATTTGAGGGAAATATTCATCCTTGCTTGCTCTCCCATCTGAAGTCTATGGTGCTGCTGTTGCTTTCTCACATGTCCCTTCAAAGAGACAAGTGACACACAGACTCAATCACTCAGCAAACATATTTGCTTTGACGCTTTCATCTTGCTGTTTACCTTCCAAATATTCCCCCTTCACCAAAAATACAGGCCAGCCATTTCTCATCCCCTCAGTCATCGCAGTCCTTCACTCCTTAGGCCCTGCAAGACCACCATGAACAAGATTCATGTCAGCAAGCAGAAAAAAAGCCTCAGTGTGCTCTTTTGTTCATACTGCTGCCCTCTAGTAACACTTCATGGCAACTGCAGCATAAGAATGGGTCTGAGAAGAGGGCTGTCCTATGCAAATAATGTCCTCCCATGCATACTTTCTTCTTAGACGGTCGGCGGCTTGTGCCGTGATACCCCCTCCAACATATGGTCTTCAACCAAATTTTAAAAAAGCCCACCTGCCTTAGACGAAGGATTTTGCCACTCAAAGGAAGCACATGGGGACATCACCCTCATTTAGCAGGGTCCTGAATTGCCTGCTGTCAGCCTGTATACAGAACAAGGGCGTTCGTGGGCGTTCGTGGGCGTTCCTCAAAGGAAGGAGGTGGGTGATTAAATCCACAGTGCCAGGGCAGGCCCAGCCCAGCCCAGCCCAGCCCAGCCCAGTCTGGCACAGCGCACTGCTGTGGAGGTCTATTCCTTCACATCCTGCAGCAGGCATGATGCAGACCTACTAGAGCAAAGGCTTGACTCCTCTGCC